>NC_141695.1:1210064718-1210804640 GCF_964263255.1 Lissotriton vulgaris | reverse complement strand
TAGAAAGACTAGGTCCATGCACAACTCACTAAACCTGGGCCTACTGGCTAGTGAGGCTTTACAGGCACCCCACAGTTTTTAAAAAAAATCAACATATAACAGTGAGCTAAAATTCCATGACATAAATGAGAATTGAGTAAAAAAAATCACAGAAACAGTTGTATCATGCACCCATGACTAACCCTGGGCCTACTGGATACTGTGGCTACCCACCACAATATATATTTTGTTAAAGTTGTGAAAAAAGTTTTAGAGCTGTAGTTGCCTCAACTGCAATGACCCAAACAAACAACACCAACTTACTTGTAAAATCTCAAGTCCAAAAGTGATCCAAACTCCAAAGTCCAAAAAGTCCTCAAATACAAATATCCAGCAGCAGCAACAAAAAGTAATCATTCCAGCTCCACAGCCAAATGAAAAGTGACCAGGACATGGACAAAGCACTGGGAGGAGCCTGCTGGACAGGAACAGGAAGTTGGAGACTCTGGGGCACTTTCTTCCTCCCACCCCACCCCAAAAAATGGACTCCTGCATCAAAAAGTGCAGCCAAATGTCAATCTGAGGAGTTATTCTGATCAAAATCATCATTTTCACAAGGTTTATGCTTCCTGCAGTGGATTTCTTGTGCAGAATTGCAATTTTTGCAATTTCGGGAACGCGAGCTGTTCAAATCTCCCGCCGGAAGTCAGCTGAGCAGCGCATCTATGTGTTAGGCATTGTTTACTCCCGCAATGCGTGATCGGGAGCCTTTATGACGTACCCGCATTGTCAAACTCTTGCTTTGCAAGATGGCAAGCCGCGATAACGTAATTGTGTTCGAAAAACTCTCGCGCGATCACGCAGCTAGATCGAAAATGGCGCAGCACACGCAAAACCGGGAGAAAAACAACTCGGCCGACTCAGAATCACGGTAAGTCAACGCCGCACGCACAATATTGTATTTTCCAAGCGCGACCAAGCAAAATAATTCGTAGCTTGCGAATTTGCGGATTATTGGGCCAATTCACGCGATTCGCCGATCGCGAAATCGTCAAAAATCCGCAAATTCGCCGGGGAAAAGGATTTTACGCCCACGCTTAGTACAAACTCCCAGTACCAACTCCCTTCCAAAATACCTACCCTCTCCACTCACAACAATAGTCCCTCCCACCAAAACAAAATCTTAAAAAAGGGCTAAACAGGGTATTATCTATGTGGGTCCATAGTCGATCAAGGCACTGCTCCTTCCTGGTCATCTGGGCTTCAAATTGGTCCATACACTACAAGAGGTGGTGCTGGAATAGCTGGTCTGAGCGGGGGGCAGCAGTGGGGGTTTGGGTCCCTGACAACTGGTGGTGGTGATGTATTGGCATGGAAAGCTGGTGGCTGTGGTTGAAGTGTAAACTACTGGTGCCTGTGGCCTCCTCCTCCTGGGCTCCACGCCGGCAATATTCTGCCTGGATGGTGTTCAGCTGCTGCTGTCACTGCCATGCTGCTATCTTCTGCCATGTAGGTACAGGTGGAAGGCCAGAAGCAGTAGCTATTTCAAGAAAGAAACAATAAAAAAAATTGTTAACAATGCTCTGTGCAAACACTTGTTTAAAACCTAATAGTGGAACAGTAGCAGTACATTGCTGGGCCTCAAGGGCAGTTGAAATTTGTTGATATTAGGAAAGTTACAGAGCCATTTTTTACCCACACATGCCTCACATAAAAAGGGCTGACTGTCTTGCTAAAGAGAATTGAAGAAGAATAACAGCAGATTAAAAGATCAGAGTGGTTTTGCTTTTTTTATTTTAAAGTCTTTTCTAGCAAAAAACTAAACAGGCGCCTAGTGTAGTACAAAATACCTCTTATTATTAAATAAATCATTATGCACTATTTATTACAAGTTGTTGTGCTAAATTAATGGAGGTGCGCTAGCCAGCGCATCAGGCAGTTTGCTACTCTCTGCAGTCCAAAAGAGGTTGGTGATGGACGGAGCATCTGAATCAATCAAACACTCACACCCAGTCAAAAGATCTGGATTAAACCCAGATCTTTTGACTGAGTGTGAGTGTTTGATTGGCTCAGATGCTCCGTCTATTACCACCCCCTTCCGTACCACTCTCTGCAGTCTGCAGCTGGGACAGCTGTATTGTACAGTTATCTTACTTTAGTTCCAAAGACCCTGCTCTTCTTCTCCAAGTGCCTTTCAAATTCTACCCTGACTCCACACCCCCAGCTCTGCAGTCATGATGCTGCACTTAGGTCATGGTGACGAAATGCAAAGGGCAAGAAGGGAGGTGATGAATAATGAGGGTGGGATACATATCTGCATTGCCTAACAAATTCAGTGAGTGAAGGTAGTAGACCAAAATAATCAAATACCCCCAAGTTGAGACATAGCTTTGATAAAATCAAGTAAGGGAATTAGGGGAGCATGCATTCTGGAAGAGCTCCCTTGTTTCTTCATCCAAGCAATTACTCATTCATCCTTTTATTCTTTTATGTTCACCTATTGATAACACCATGAGCTAAGTTTTACTTTCTCCCATCCAATCTTTCACTAACATTTCTAATCAATATATCCATTCATATATGTATGCATTCAGTATCCACCCTTTCAACCATCCTTTCACCCATTCATCCAATAAACAAGCAATATGACTTACCACAGCCTATCCCAGTTTGTTTTTTTATCAAAAAATACAACTGCAATACATCACTACAATTTGGTTTGCTGTATCTTCTATCAAAAATACCACCTTGGTCATTTGGTTGGTTGACAATTTTAAAAAAGCCAGGTAGTCAAGCCAACCAAAAACCTTTCATAATGGAGGGCAAGATATATATCCTATGATGATGGCTCTGAGTCATTGAAGTGCAATGAAGGGGTGGAATAATGATCAGTGAAGGACATAGGGTGTTTGTTGGCTAATGCAATGGGACCTCATACTTTCCTGCCATGCTTTTCTGTGATGGAAAGTGCTGGTATACTGTGTGCATGAATTACAGTACAATATTGGGGGGGGGGGTCTATGGCCACCCTCTTGTTAACTGTTGGAACATGAGCAACAAAAAGAAAACCTTCTCAATAAGCATAGGTGGTGAATATTATTTACAATACTAGCTTACTTGGTCCTGTGATCTTTACAAAAGACAGTTGAGTCCCCAAAATCTGTTCTTAGTCTTACAGTACCACAAGATATATAAGGAAGATGGAAAGATTACTAAAAAAGAAAAAAACCTATAGACTAGTACCGCCAGGAGAAAGTCAGCTACAACAAAAAATAAGGAAATAGGGAAAAAAAAGGATAATGCAAGACTTAAACTAAAATTGGACAGGGGAGTTGGAAAAAAAGGAGGCAGTATAAAAAATAAACAAGGCAACATTTCAAAGTAGCATTGTAGGCAGAGGAAAGAGAGCTAATCCATTGTGCTTTGGAGGTGTGTGTTCACATCCCCTCCTCATCGCCACATGAAAGGAAGGCAGCAGCTAAGGGTAACATAGCAACTTTACTTCTTGCCTGTAAAAGTAGGCTGCAGGCAGAAACTCCAGTCTTGGTACCCAACACCAACATTCCAATACCCCAAGATTCTACAATGAACCCACAACAATAAAAAAAATGAGGGATATTATAATAATAAATATTAGGACTTGCTGGTTTAGCAGAACCCTCGGAAGTGGTGCTGGTGGTCTGTACCTCCTGAGCTGATGTAAGAAATAAAGAAGGTTGAAAAAAAAGATTATTGCTAGAGTTAATCTCCACAAAATTGCTATGACAGGTAAATGCAGTCACATTGTACTTATCTAAAACATATTGCCTTTAGTACTAGATTTGAATCTATTGACTGTAGTTGACATTGGACATACTAATCCATAAATCCCTATTCCAAATTCCCTTAACAATACCTACATTTTGATCCAATGCATTGCAATGAATGATCTTTGATTCTATTCTCACTTCTCAACCCCCTTGATGGCTTGACCCAGTCTCACTTTTTGGCAATGCATAGATGCATACTACAAATCACTGTGAAATAGCTTGGGAATGTACAAGCTACATACAAAACGTCACAGAGAATGGTAACCCACTGATATCGATTCAATATGGTGACAGGAGGACAGAAGAGCCTTCAAAGTGAGTGCTGATACGAACAATTAGGTAGTGCCGAGCATCTGTCTAGCTGAAACAGGATGACATAATAATACCATTCTAACATAAATTAAACATAGCTTACGACTAAGTGTGAGCAGCATGCTATTCAGAAAACAAATGTTAGTATTGTAGAACATAGATACACAAGAGAGCCAGTGTACTATGGTCACAGAGACGCTGGTTTCTCCATGGCATCTCATACTTGGTGTGTATCACTAGGTGACTGTGATCGTGGGCTGTGTGCGGACCGGAATAACAGGCGTGGAGGCCGTATATAGTGGGCTATTTCTGAGCCGGTTTTTATTCTTAATGTACAGAGGGTTCAGCTCGTGATAAAAGAAATGAACAGGGATGGCTTCAGGATGATGCTTGGTTGTCAGTAGTTCTTCAGAAGGGCTGGTTCTTCGGATAGGCGTTGGTTGGGGTCGTCCAGTTGGTCCAGGAGACGGTGGCACCTCGGAGGAATGGGAAGGAGAGAAAGAGAAAGGGCCGTTAGTTTGACTGTGGTACGTTGTCTTGATACCGAACACCGTCACCAGGGGTGTGGGATAAGAACGGACCATGAGGAGGGTAGGGAACGGGTCAAGAGGGAAAGGAAACAGAGTATCAGGGCAAAAGCGGGGTTGGTGCTGTCGTGAGCAAGTGCGGGGAGTCTGTGACGGAACAGGTACTATACAATATATACAGTGATAAGTGTAAATGTGCGGTCGTGTCTTTACGCTACGGCTATTTTCACTCTCAATATACAAAGGGTTCGTTACTCACGTGCCCTGCCGCAACTCTCCCGTGAGTTGCAGCCGCTCTCCAGCGTCTTCCACCGGACTCCACCAGTCCTCGGTTCAGACTTCGTCGTCTTCGTCGTCTTCACCGACACCGACTCTCTTCTCAGGTTCACCGCAAGCTGTCTCCTGCCACGAGTCCAACTCCTTGAACAAACTGCCGTCCCCGCTTCCGGCTTTTCCGTGTTCCGGCTCCGAGTAGGGGGATGGACTTCCGGGGTTACCCGGGAGTGCTTCCTGTTTTCCGCTGGTTGTGATTGGGTCCTGCAAAGAAAGAGAGAAGGGTGGAGTCCGAGATGCTTGAGAGACCGGAGGATCAGTCGGAGATGTCCGGGACATTGAGTGATATGGCGGACTAGGCAAGGTAGGGGGCGTGTCCCGTTCACAGTGACCTATACAGACAGCAGAGCCAACCTCCATCCAATGCAATGGTGAGTTTGGAATGGAAAGGTGTGACAGGCCCTAAGAAGGTACTTGTGTTTCCTGCATTCCCAGTAGAGTGTCTACTGGGGAATTATCTTGATGTAGCTAACTGGCCAGGGGTGGAGAGAATGATCCATGGAAGGATGGTGAGCCCCCCTGAGTGTGTATGTGCTGAGACCAGGTCACAGACTATCCAGAAGGGAGATACAGGACACTTGGACCCTGGAACAATGGGGCAAGCATCCAATGGCAAGAGAACAGGCAATGGGTCTGGTAAGATACATTGACAACTCTAGAGGTGTAGCAGGAATCTGACCTTGAAGGGGAGGATCTGACCTTTAAGGAAGGAATTCTATCCCTGCATGGTCTAACAGATTTGGCAGAATTGACAGGAGCTGGTGGACCCTCCATAGAGGAGTTTTTTCAGGGACAGAGAGAGTGTCTCACCCTTGAAAGCTTCAGCCAAACCACCTTAAAGCAAGAGAAGGGGGATGACAGTGGATTCCACAGAGTCTACTAGGAGGATAGAGTCTTCTACACTGAGTTTAGAAACATCAAGGAAGGGATCACCAGGAGATTGGTGGTCTCCCAGAAGTACAGAGAATTTCTCCTCACCTTAAGTTATGATATCCATTTGTTAGGTTACCACTCACCTGAAAACCAGATTTCTCCCTTGGGGAGATGAGATGTTGAATCCCAACATTCGCAAGACCCTGCCTTCCCCAAAGTGGATAAATACACTATACAAAGGGAGATTCTCAGGGGAAAGGGGAATGGGATAAAAAACAAGAGAGATATAAAACACTGTGTCCTCTCGGTCGTAGTACTTCTGATGACCTGGCAAACTTCTATTTTCAGCACTGTCTGGTACTGTTCATGATACTGTGTGTTTATCTAAACATCAAACAATATACAACGTTTGTGTCAAAAGATCTGATTGCTATTTGTATCAACTATTGAAGTTCTCAATGTTTATTTAATGTCTACTATTTTAATACCTCTCAAAAAACAGTATGCAACACTTAGATTTTGTTTCTATTATTCCAATAATTGCTGCAGATATTCTTTAAGCGATATCTCTTGATTAAATCATGCACTAAAGAAATAAACTGAAAATATGAACTTTTATACAAGCATACCTGTCCGTCATAATAATCAGAGGGTTTAATGTTATTTGCTTACTGTCTTTATACAATGTCCTGATTCAAATAAGCTTCCTGCTTCAAAAATAATAATCTTTGTATTCCAAATGAATCTGATTCTTTTTTTACACCTTGTCCTTTGTTTCATGTTCATCGATAGAATTGCACTGCTCAAATATGAAATAAAGAAAGTACCTGATAAGGTCTTGAGACGGTATCCGCAAGACGCAAATGAAGAGAAATACCTTGATTTAACTTTGCCCTTTTTGTTTTTAGTTGACGAGGAAATCTAAAAGTGATGCAGGACTCCAGAAGGTTACCTGGACAACAGAAGCCGAAGATGGAAGGACGCACAGGAAGCCTGAATGGGGAAGACGAGAACAGAAAGCTGAGCTGAAGTGAATTAGAGGCGGATAACTCAACACGCTGGAATGCACGTAAGCAGGAGAAAGAACGAGGCCAAGCACTTCTGTTGCCGAGACGCTCCTCTTTAAAGTTCTGGGACAGGCAGGGTTTACATGTACAGGGTGTGTTTGACTACAACTGACACGGGGCAGCACTTGGGAAACAGGTGTAATAGCACACGTGGGGGAAACTAGAAAGCTTAGTCATCCATACATATACTTTTTTATCAAGTTAACTTGTAGACTACTGTTCTTGAAATACCATATCTTTTCTTTAACAAAGTCAATGTCCATAATTTCTTTTCACAATAAACCAATGCTTGGACATAACAGACAAAAATAAAAATAACGCAGATATATCTACATGTTTATTTCCTAATGTTTGGATAATTACACTCATGTGTATGACCAAACTTAGCCCAAAGGTCTGGTTATGCTAATCATATAGTTGAAGAGTTGACCATGCTCCGTGCTCAATTCCTTACACCCCTTTGCAGGTCATCTGGGGCAGAATAACAGTTGGAACTGGTTGGTACATCATTTCTACTCTCCCCATATGTCTGAAAAAGTAAATAAGTTCTGTAGCTCCTTTCCCTCTTGTCATGCCAGTGGCAAGACAGGAGGCAAGCCAAAGGTTCCCTTGTAACCACTGCCAGTAGTTCGGACTCCTTTTGAGAGGGTGGGGGTGAACATTGTTAGTCCCCTAAAACCACCAACTGCATCAGGAAACAAGTGTATCTTTGTGGTTGTGGACCATGCCACAAGATACCCTGAAACAATACCCTTCAGGACAGTCACTGCTCCTTCAGTGGATAGGCCCGTACTTGTGTGATCCCAAGAGTGGGTTTCCCAGAGGAGGGGGTTTGAGATAGATGCACAAACTTTAGTTCCAAATATCTGAAGGCAATGTGGAATGAAGGTGCTATTACCTACATGTTTCAACCCCATGTCAGCATCAGAATAATGGTCTTGTGGAGAGGTTCATAAGACAGTGAAGGGCGTGATCAATGGTTTCTCTAACCAAATCAGGAGGGGATCCAATATTCTCATTTCATGCCTACTCTTTGCCTACAAGGGGGTCCCACAAAAGTGGTTGGCTTTATCCCCTTTAAGGTATTCTTTGGGCGCTTTGTGGGAGGGACATTGTTGCTATTGAGAGAATCTTAGGAAAAGCCTCTAAAGAAAATCAAAGATAATGTGCTTGACTATGTATTAGGCCTGAAATGTCACATGGCAGAGTACAAGGAAAGCAGGAAACTGGAGGCCAGCCAGGAGCTCATAAAGCACTGGTATGATCAGAAGGTTGCCATGTCTGAGCACACTCCAGGACAGTTGGTGTGGGTATTGGAGCCTGTAGCTCCTATGACCCCCCAGGACAAATATTCTGGGCCTTATCCAATCCTAGACATGATAGGTAGGGTTACCTACCTGGTAGACCTGAACACTCCCATGAGCCCCTGCAGGGTCCAGCATGTAAATAGATGGAAACCCTACCTATCCAGGGTAGACATTACCATGTTGATGGTCACAGATAATAGTGGAGAAGAGGAGACTGATCCATTGCCAGACCTTCTCTCTAACAATGTTCAAGATGGGTCAGTAGAGAGAGTTGTACACTCTCCCATATTTAAAGACAAGCAGTCCAGAGACTGCAAGCAGGTGGTGTGCACACACAAGTGTCACTGGTAATAGCCTGCCTCTCAAAAACAAACTGTATAGGCAGTTTGACCTTGTCAGAGACAGCATCAAGGGTGAGGTAGCTAAGATGCTGAGATTAAGGGTAAATCTGAGAGTTCATGGGCCAGCCCAATAGTGCTGGTGCCAAAACCTAAAACTCTGAGAGGAAGAAGGAGTTAAGGTGCTGTGTGGACTACAGAGAACTGCATGCAGTCACTAAGACTGATACTCATCCTATACCTAGAGCTGATGGGCTGTCATGTATCTGAGTACACTTGATCTGACCTCAGGCTGCTGGCAAATTGCCCTCACTTAAGAGCAAAGGAGAGGTCAGCATTTTCCACACCAGAGGGAAATGACCAATTAACAGTAATCTGCTTTGGCTTAAAGAATTCCTCTGCCACCTTCCAAAGGTTGGTGATCAGGTTCCTGTCTGGGTTGGAGCAGTTCAATGCAGCTTATCTTGATGATATAGCTGTGCACAGTTCCCCCTGGGAGGATCACTGGTCCCACCTGGAAGAAGTGCTTCAGCCCTACAGCAGGCAACCTGGCTAATAAGGACAGTAAGAGCCAAATCGGGCAGACTTTAGCAGTGTACCGTAAACTCCTTATACGTGTAGGCCATGAGATACAAACTATTGGTGAATGGGTAGCTCCTATAGTCCAGACAGAGCTTAGGGCATTCCTTGTACTGACTGGGTATAAAAGACAGTTTGTTCAGAACTATAAGACCATTGGGACTCCCTTTACAGATCTCACCTCTAAGAAGATGCCCAAGAAGGTAATTTAGACACTAGAGTGTCAGGAGGCCTTTGACGCTCTGAAAGAGCTTTCTTTTCAGCCCCAGGGCTACTTGCACCTGACTACACTAAGGCAATTGAGGTTGTTAGATTTCACATCTTTTGACGTATTTTCCCTGTCTTTTTTCTTTCTGACCTCCCGGTTTTGTATCTGTTTTACTGGTTTAGTGTTTCTGTGCACTTTTGCTCTGCTGTTCAGAGTTAAAGTGCAAGTGCTCCTGTTGTAAATCGTATTATGGATTGGTGTTTCCATGATTGGCATATTTGATTTACTGGTAAGTCCCTAGTACAGTGCACTTAGAGTGCCAGAGCCTCTAAATAAAATGCTAGTAGTGGGCCTGCAGCAATGATTGTGCCACCCACAGAAGTAGCCCTATAAAGGTAACTCATACATGCCACTGCAGACTCTGCGCACAGTTTGTAACTGCCATGTCAATCTGGCAAGTGCACCTACTTGTCAATGCCCAACCTTCCCTCTTCTTACATGTTAGTCATCCCTAAGGTAGGGCCAAGGTACCGCTTTGGGCAGGGTGCAGTGTGTATGTGAAAGGTAGAAAATGCCCTGATGTGTTTGGCATGTCCTCATAGTGAAATACTGCCAATTTCAATGTTCACTATTGGAAGGTTACCTGTTCCCACAGGATAGAATAGGGAGTTTTCTTCTAACATCTTATAAACATAGCTACCCCTGTGTACAAGGTAGGAAGATAAGGTTTAGTATGCTTGAATTCAGAATGTTAAAATGCATGTTTTAGTGAGGATGATTTTTACATTCTGAGTTTCAAAATACCACTTTTAGTAAGTAGGTATATTCTTGCTTGGTCATCCAGTGTGCCTCTGCTAGGATTTGTATTGACTGTCTGGCTTTGGAGTGACAGGGGATGGGAGTGTGCAGTGGCTCCAGAGAGCCTGGATGAGTCAGGGCTTGGCTGAATATACCTGGGCTGCATTTAGAGTAGGGGGATGAGATTTCCTTTCACCTGAATGGCCCTGCCTGCCTTCCAAAGTGCTTGCTCCACCTCTTGCTAGGAAGCTAGGCCAGAGAGGACAGAACTGGTTTGACTAAGCAAAGACACTCTCTGCCTAAGAGAACAAAGGGATTTTGAGTATAAATATTGGGGCCCAGACCCCAACATTTTAGAACATTTTGAAATCAAGGAACGAGCCCAGAAGAAGAGCTGGAGGAGCTGACAGGAGGAGTAATGCCCCTTTGCTATGTTGTTGCTTTGATGGGTTGGCCTGCAGTTTCTGCTTCTGCCTTGGGAAGTGATAGGACTGGACTAAACTTTCTATTACTCGTGCTGAACATCTCCAAGGGCTTGAAGTAGAGGGTACTTCCTGTTCTGAAGTCTCAGGAACAGCAAACGCTTTACCAACCTCTGGGTACCACTTCTTGAACCGCTGTTTCAGTTGTCACAGAGAAGGGAAAAGCAAGCAACTCTCGCTCCGTGTCCTGACGACACCCCAGAAGGCACCGTCCGCTTCTTTCACTGCAACCCTGGTACCATCAAAGACGATGACCAAGGCTGCCGCCACCGAGCCAATGCCTTCACCATGACCTGTGGGCACCGCACTCCGTACCGCCTTGCCTCACTTCGCCATCCTGGGCTCACCGATGCCACTGCTGCTGCTGACTTTGACAACCGTGACCGCATTGTGACTAGGGGCACTGCTCGTAAGTTTCACGACACACCACCTCATCCCCCACAGCCCTCTGGGTTGACCGATGCCAGCTCCTCCTAACAGACTCTGTCTCTTGCACTGCAACCTGCCAGCACTGCATCACACCTCACCCTGCACCGTAAGCCTTCGTCTCACCGACGCCGCCTGGACGATCGCCATTGAGAGGCTGTTTGCAATGCATTGTGAGGACACAGCACCCTGTACTGCTTCCATTTTGCAATACAACCACAATGTTTGCCACAACCGACTCACACCAACGTGCCAGCCACACCAAGAAAGGTCCTGTTACTGAGTCTATCCATGCTTTTGCTGGCCCGTACATACGCGGTCGGCTAGAATTGTTAGACTCTGTGGTTTTCAGCCTTGTGGTAGCCCCGGACAGAGCTACAGACTCGTATGAACTGTGTTTTTTAGGCATTTCTGTAATTTTGAGGATATCTTGCAAAGAATATATTTTTAAAGTACTGTATGTTGGATTTTTATCGTTTTGGTTCTGTTTTGGATATAAAAAATTATTGGATATTTTTCTAAGCTGATGTGGTGTCCTTTTGTAGTGTTTTCACTGTATTACTCTGGGTTGTGTACAAATGCTTTACACACAGCTTCTGAGATAGCACTGACTACTCGTGCAAAGCTACCAAGGGGGTGAGCAGGAGATATTTTAGGAGTCCAACTCCATTACCCTGACTAGGAAAAAGGGTCTAGAAATGGACAAAGGTTCAAATACTTGCCAACTAGAGACCCCCATTTCTAACAGTGGTTCAGACGAATGCTTCAGAACAAGGGATTGGGGCAGTGTTGGCACAAGTAAATGAAGAGGGCCTTGATTAGCCGGTTGTGTTCATCAGTAGGCAACCTCTCCCCGAAGAAAAAAGATGGGCTGCATTGAGATGGAAGTCTTTGATGAGGGCTAGTCCCTGAAGAAGCTGATAGCATGCCTGTTTGACACTTACTTCTATGTTCAAACTGACCATATACCTCTCAAAAGGCTCATGTAGGCGAGGGAGGAAATCTTGAACTGTTGAGGGGGTCTATTTCCCTACAGGAGTTGGTCTTCACTGTGGAACACAGACCTGGGACTGACCCATGCCAATGCTGATGTCCTTTCCAAATGTTTACACTTAGCTGATGAGAATTACCAGATGTGGTTTAGTTACCAATCACCTTTCATCTGAGTGGGGCTGTGTGAGAATATCATCCTTTTAGTTCTGATCACCCCCATTTTTTGAATGGTACTGGTAGTAACTGACTCCGATTGTGCCCTGAGCTCTGCTTACCAGACCGAGGGCAGGTGTCCTGCTCTTTAGGTATATAGTGTTTAGGTATATATGCAATAGGCAATGGCAGACCCCTGAAAGTCTCGAGTATATAATAAGGCAAGGGGGATTCAAACTACCTATAAGTCCCTAGTATATATTTTAGAGCAGGGAGGTTTAAAGGTCCATTGGATTTCATGAACTAGAGTGTGCATTGCTGCCTTGGCTGCTATCATTTTAAAGGCAGCTCTGCTTTGCAGACTGCCTTTTTAATTAAATCATATCCTGATTGAACTTTGGAATTAGAGCTACTTCCAAAGTAGAAATCTACCTTATTCTGCATATATGCCACACCTGATGTCTCCCCTAGGTGCCCTTAGGCAGGGTGCCTTGTCTCTATAAGCACGGAAATTATAAAATATGTTTAATAAACCTTGATTAGAGCCCTGCCAATTTTGTTTTCCCCATTGCATTTAATTAGCTCCATAGGCCAACATTGGAATATTTTATTTAGGTATAAATGTCAATATGATTGAGATAAAAATATCATTCAAGGTATATGAATGCTAGTTAAGATATATCCAACATCTTGCCACTGTTTGATTTATACTAACTCTCACAGAAAATAAGTTATTACACTTTCTTTTCTGTAAGCCAAACCCCAGGCTTTCAGCTGCCCTCTCCTGATTGGCTAGCCTCTGAACTGTTGAGCACAATTTACCTTATGATGTATGAAGATGCTTTCTAGAGAGATAATAGATTTTCTGTGGAGGCTGTAGCTGCAGAAATTACTGGTAGGAAAGGGGGTGGGTGCGGCGAAACATGTCTTCAAGGGGTGATTGAAACGTTGGGACATCAAAGGCTCATCCCCACACCCTGCAACCCTAGCCACAGAGGAGTTGTGTAATTAGATTAAGAAAAGGGAGTGTTAGTGAATCTTAGCCATGCCAGTGGGTTGGCTTAGCCTGATCCAACCTCCAAATAGAGAGTTTCTCCATTTTAGATTTTGGAAGAATTGTGCTTTCTGGGGCACAAATATGCCACAGTTTGGAGTAAGTGGTCATACCTTAAGGTTGTACCCTGCTTCCTATTGGTCAGGGGTGTCCCCCTGCTTCATTCTCAGGAGCAGTGCATACATATGGAAGAGTTACCAAGCAACTCAGATCTGCTGCCTGAAACTATGAGGAGAAGAAGGACTACTCTGCTGGAAAACTGATCTGCAACGCAAAGGCCTGCACTCTGAAGGACTGCACCTGCTGCATTTTCTGGGATTACATCCCTAAGGACTTTACCATGCTTCTAGAGGATTCATGAGTAGACTCCCTGTAAGCTACAGGTTCATCTCCATGAAGAAGCCTCCATCCCATAGTGTGTCAAGGGACTTTTAAGGATTTGACCCCGTGCATTTTGGGAATTGTAGTCCCAACATCCCAAGGACCACCTCATAGATTAAACAGCCTGGAATCGGTGCTGTGGACACTTGGAATCCTCAAGGAGACTTTCTGGAAGATCCAAACATTTGGTGAAGTTTGAGATTTTTGGGGATAGAAACTCTGTAAGGTGACTGAATCGACGTCAATTGTCAAGCCGGCGACCTTCAATCATGATTGGGCCTAGATTTCAGGTTTGTCTCACTGAAAGCTCTGGCGCTCCAGACTTCCAGGTTTTCACTAGGGCCTCGTAAAAATCAAGCTGATGATGCTGACGTAGATTCGGACTGAAGAGGAGCCTCACTCGACATCAAGACAAAAAGTTCCAGAAAACAACTAAGTGAGAAGGTAAAATTTTGACTTAGGCCTCCCTCTTAGTGTATGGAACCAGTGCTCCATCATGGTCAGCATAAATCTCTGATGTTGATCCTGTTAAGCACAACCATATGTACCAATTTGATGCGTTTTTTAAGCCCATTCCGAGCACTCCCTCCCTGGTGCTGCGCACAACCATTGGCCGACGCAGCCTCACCCACTCTTCAGAACGCCTGCATCGCTGCAGAATGTCCGCCGTGGTAAATGGGTTAAGCACTAGAAAGTGTTTATTCTTTAGAAATTCATTTCACTCTTTCCCTACATCGAGCTTTTATTATTTTGGTGTCTATTTGTTCATTAAAAAAAAATCTATTTTTATAAAATAGTGTTAGAATTTTATTGTGTGTTGTGTCTTACCTATTTAATGTATTGGTGTTTTTAAATGCTTTGCACACCTGAATCTTAAATTAAGACTGTCTGATTATAGGCAGCTACCAGTGGTTGAGGAAGGGATTCATTTATTGTTACTCTAACTGAACCTTTTATTGTATCAGTGACCTTATTTCTAGTGGCAAGTCACTACTTATCACTGCTAATAAACCACTTGCTAACACCCTCTGGTTAGTCTGGTGCCAGGGCATGGAAGGCTCAAAGCATGAGGACTTCAAAGGGAAACCACTAGAAGCTTCCTTCACTTAAAAATTCCCAGGTATAGATATTGGACCTCAGACATCAACTCTTTAGTACACTTCTGGATTGTTAGATATTCTGCCATGAAAAAGGACTACTGTGCTGCTGAATGGACTGCCACACTGATGCACCGCTGCTCTGAAAGACTGCTGTCCTGCTCTGCTGACGTGCAGCCCTCTTGCCTAGGTGGGAAGGACTGGACCAGCCTCTGTTGGGCCCAGGACTCCAAGGGCTAGTTGGCTGTCCTCCTGACTAGAGACTCAGGAACAAATGGCTCAAACAAGCTTTAAACCAGCACCTGGACTCTGCCATCTGTGACTCCTACCCTGTCAAGCCATTACACCCCAGTCCTGGACCCTTGGAAGTGAGCCTGAAAATTCCCTGCCAGCCCATCTGTGGACCGAGCAGATCCGATGCATCCCCCATCTGCTGCGTGTCACAAAACTGATGCACTGCCTCTGCTGTGAGGTTTCTCCCAGTACAAGGACTCTGCATCCTCCTTGCAGCCCGCATCGGAACCACCGCTCTGTAAACCTTCCCTGACACAGGTCCTCTCATTGCAAATCTCTTGTCGACGCCAAACTCGTGGACTGAACTTATGACTTTGACCTGGTCAGGCATGACCATGACCCTTTGTGCCTTTTAGCGCTATTTTCTATGAAATATTCAAAATTGCATAGTTCCAGTTCTACTGATTGGGTTTTAGTCGTTTTGGTCTTGTTTTAGTTATTAAAGATTAATCTATGTTTCTACATCTGGTGTGGGATCCCAATTGGTATATTTAATTTACTTGTAAGTACCTAGTAAAGTGGTAGCATGTGTATCCAGGGCTAATTAATCAAATGTTACTGTTGGGCCTGCATCACTGATTGTGGCAACCACTTAAGAAGTCCTTTAAACATTTCTCAGACCTGCCATTGTAGCCAGTGTGTGCAGTTTTAAAGAGCTATTCCCACATACATGCAAAAAATAACCTCTTGTCACTTCTAAACCTTTCTTTTTAATACATAAAAGTCACACCTAGTATAAGCTCTAAACAGCCCAAAATGCAGGGTGCAGTGTATTTAAAAAGGCGTCATGTACTTTAACATTTCTATATGTCCCGGTAGTGAAAAACTATTAAATCTGTTTCTCGCCTCTGCAAGGCCTGCCTTTGCAATAGGATAACATTGGTTTAAATAAGTGATAGCTTTCAATTGGATACAGGTAGGAATGTTGAGTTTGATGGTTAAACAATTGTAACTTAAAATTCACTTTAATGGAAAAGTAGGATTTTAAGTCACAATTCTGAAAAGGTCACATTTTTAAAGTTGTTCTTTTTCTTGTCCTAACCATTTGGTGCCTGGAACCTGTTTCCTGGGTCATATGACTTGATATAGCTGGCAGTTGGTCTTTGTAATTTGCTCCTAGATTGTGAGAAAGGGGGATAGGTGTTGGCAGGATGGACCATCTCTGACTTGATCAGGTGGAGCTGTCTACGAACACACTTGATTATTACAAAGGCTCCGCCTGACCACACTCACAAAGGGTTTGACACTAGCATCTTTTTGACCTCAAACAAGCTGGATGCAGGGCAAGGATGATGTGAATGTCAAGTATCTATTAGGAAGGAAGCCTCCAAAATCTTCTCCTACTGCAAAGTGGATACCAAATATAAATAACTGATGCTCAGATCAATCTCTTCAGCACACCTCTGAAATCATGGAAGACTCAGAAGGACTGCTGTGCTGCTCTGAAAAAAAATTGCTACTCTGTTTCACTGCTGCCCTACTGTATGAGTGAAATCACTATACCTGAAGTTTTAACCCAGGAGCACCAGAATGACTTCAAGGCTAGGTGGCTGGTCTTTTGATCCAAGACTCAGGGATAAAAAATGCTCCAAGCACTCTGAACTGCTGTGAGTACTATCCCCCAAGTTGTGTCATCCCAATCCTGACCTTTGGAAGTGGGCCTGAAAGAGATCTGCCAGCACACTTCCTTGCAGGCGATTCTGAACTAAGCATGGGCATAAAATCCATTCTGCTCATGGAATTTGCGGATTTTTGGCAAATTTGCACTCCGCGAATTCTCGCGAATTTCCCGAAAATTCGCAAATTCGCACGCAGCGGATTTTTTTTGCTTGGTGATACAATATTGCGGAGCACGGCGTTCACTCATTCAGCGTTTGCAGAGTTGTTTTTCTCCATGTTTTGCGTGTGCTGCGCTATTTTGGATCTTGCTGCGGGATCCCGCGGGAGATTGTCGACCGCGATTACATCATCACGGCTTGCCACCTTGCACAGCGAGAGTTTGTTGACGCGAGTACGTCATGAAGGCCCGTGATCACGCCTCGCGGGAGTAAACAATTGCGAACACGTAGATGTGCGGGCAGCAACAATCTTGCACTCGCGAAATTGCAAAATTTGAAATTCTGCACAAGAAATCCACCAGCAGGCAGCATAAACCTTCTGAAAATGATGATTTTTATCAGAATAACTCCTCAGGTTGACGCTTGCCTGCACTTTTTTTTGCAAGGAGTCCATTTTGGGGGGTGGGAGGAAGGAAGTGCCCCACAGTCTCCAACTTCCTCTTCCTGTCCAGCAGGCTCCTCCCAGTGCTTTGTTCATGTCCTGGTCACTTTGATTTGGATCTTGACCTGGAAGGATTACTTTTTGTGGATGCTGCTGGATATTTGGATTTGAGGCCTTTTTGACTTTCTTTAGATCACTTTTGGATTTGAAATTTCACAAGTAAGTTTGTTTGGCGCATTACAGTTGCTGCAACTACAATGTAAACCTCATGGAGGGCATGGATGGCATTGGATTGTGATTTTTGTGTGTTTTTCGATTTTTGGACTGTTGTTGGGGCCTTTTACCCAGGGGTACTCAGTGGTGCATGGAATGAATCTTTCTGTGGGGTCTCTTTAATGTAAACATCATGGAGGGCATGGATGGCATTGGATTATGGTGATTTTTGTGTGTTTTTCGATTTTTTGGGGTGTTGATGGGGCCTGTCCATGTGGGTGGGGGCCATTTTGAGTACTGTTACAGGCAGGGCCTGGCCATGTGGTGGGGCTTTAGGGGCTATTTTGAACAATTAATTAAAGCGCTACATATGCAACATTTATTTAACTGATGTTCCTCTGACTTCATTTGCTTTTAGGTGCAGAAAGACGAATCATCAGCCTCATCGTTCCTCATCAGTGCCAGGAACAAGTCCTGCTGCAGTGTGTGCAGCACAACGTCACGTGTGGCTACAGACAACTCTGCAACTTGTGCAACTGCGGCCTGCTGTTCTGACATCTGAAGAAGATAGCCCCAAAAAAAGTTGCCCGTAGCTCCTCTAGCAAGAAAGTTGTCAGTAAGGAGCAGAAGAAGCAAGTGGTGCCACTAGCCAAGGAGACTGGTATGCCGACCGCCGCATTTTATGGGAAACAAAAGTACGTCTGCGGCAGCAGCGGGGTCTGCTGGGGACCAAGCTGGGAGCAGCACCTCCGCTCCAATGGGCTCAGTGCCACCACCACCATGCCAACTTAAGTCCAAGCCCTTGAGTGCTGCAGAGGCAGCCAGTATAGTTGTTCAATCACCATCGACCAGTGATGTTGGCTCATCGCAAGAAAGTAGCAGCATCCCTCAATCAACACAGGTTGTTGTAACTCATCTGACGAGTGTTCAACAACCACAGCCGCAACAACAACCACATGTGCAAGTACAAGCCCAAGTACATGTGGAAGGAGAGGAGGCGCAAGGAGATGCGCAAGCAGAGCTGCATGGAGCGGCACAAGTGCCCACAATAGTTGTTCCTCCCGAAGTAGGGGCACATCAGGAAATCGACATTCAAGCCGAGGTATCATTTGAGGAAGCCATTCCTCCTGATCATTCATTGTCTTCCAGATCCCTAGCAAGGAGAAGATCAAGGATGGTGTCTACATCTTCTTCAAGCCCCCTTCCTTCTGATGATATGGATGAAAATTGGGAACCACCACGGCCGTCTGAGAGTGAGGCACAACATGATCTGACAAAGGTAGCTAAGCATAAAAGGCAGGTCCCCGAAAGTCTCATAGTTATGGAGTGTGATGATGACGCTGAACAAGAAGTGGCGTACACTCCTGCTGATGAAGACACTCATAACGACGATGCAGTCATCATACACGTCACTCCAGGCTCAGCGGGCATGCAGCAAACAGACATTTTTACCCTATCCCGAAATGCTGCTGAGCGTGATGTTGGTGACGTGGGAATGGGACCACCACCAATGCAGTTAACTAGTACACCACCACCTACCGCTTCCATACTTTCTCGCAAGAAGGGACCTCCATCCACCTTGACCTCCATTTCCTCAATTAGTGGTGCTGTAAGTGTACAAGGTAGTAAATTTCGGCAACACACATCCTCCACTTCATCCAGCATTAGCATTCCCAGTATCGCCTCCGCGGCCCCCCACAGACATTTGAAGTCCGCAGTTTGGGACTTCTTTAGTGTTAGCCCAACAAGGGAAAACATAGCCATTTGTACCATTTGTAACCTTCGAGTTAGTCGTGGTAAGCTTGTTACCAACTATGGTACCGGAGGCCAGCGAGGTCATCTTGAGAGACAGCACACTGTCAAATGGCATGCGCACCTGAAGGATATTAAGGGAGCCCGAATTGCAAGTCAACAAACTGTATCCGTTGATGTTTCATCTGATGATGATGAGGAGGAAGAAGCGTGAAACATTTCTTCACTTACACCCAGTACCCCTGTCAGCAGCACACCCCCTGCAAGATATGTGAGCCACACTAAGAGTGTGGGAGAGAGTGAGACACCAATGCGAAAAAGTTCATCATCACCGAGCGTAACTGGGTCGAAGAAGTCATCATCATCCCGTAAGATGGTCCAGCCCACCATTAGAAGAATGTTGTTTTCAGATGCGCCATTTGAACGCAACCACCCAATGACGCGTCTGTATAACACTAAGCTGGCTAAAATGCTAGCGCTGGACCTTCTCCCTTTTTCTTTTGTGGAAGGGGGGGGGGGTTTCTTGAATTAGTGGCAACGCTCTGCCCTAAATGGAAGGTTCCTAGCCGGTTCTATTTTGCCAGAGTTTCGGTTCCAGCACTACATGAAGATGTGCTGGAGGTGATTAGGGCAGCTTTGCAGAAGAGTGCTGTTCACACTATACATCTGACAACAGACATGTGGACCAGTTGTCAAGCCATTGATTACATGTGCATCACTGCATACTGGCTCTCTTTTTCAGGGTTAAAGCAAAGCTAAACACAGGTGTTGACCCGGACAAAGTTTTTAAAGCTGCTCGGAAACATTCAACACTAGCCATGTTTGCCATGGAGAAAAGTCATAGAGGAGAAAACATTTTGCATGAGTTTAACACAAAGGTCTTTCAATGGCTGTCCCCAAGAAAATGCATGATTAGTTATGTTTTCACGGATAATGGCGCCAATGTAGTTAAGGCCATGGATAAGGGTAACTATTTCAGAGTGCCGTGTTTGCCGCACTGTATAAACCTGGTTGTTAAAAAATTCTTGAGTGAAGAAAGTCCAGTGTGCGAGTTACTGACCACCTGCTGAAGAATGGGCACACATTTCAACTATTCTTTTAAGGCCCGGAAGCAGCTGAGGTGCCTGCGACATGAACCTAAACTGCCAGTGAAAGCACTCATCCAGGAGGTGGTAACACGTTGGTACTCAACCTTCTACATGCTTGAGCGTCTGTTTAAGCAGTATGCGGTAGTCGATCAGTATTTCTTTACACGGGGTACACCTATGATGGACCTGAGGATACAGGTGGAGCAATGGAAGCTAGTTAAAAGCCTGACAGACATGCTTCGTCCTTTTGAGGTCTTCACGCGTGCAGTTAGCAGGGAGGACTGTAATTTGGGAAAAGCTATCCCATTGTTGCGCATGCTAGAGCACCAACTGAAGGCGGTGTCTTCTACGTTTCAAAAAGAGAGAAAGGAAGGAGCATTTGAGTTGGCGGAGAAGTTATTACTGCGCCTACTTTGCGAATGAACGTCTTCAAAAGATCCACACAGAACAGCATTACATTTGTGCTACTATTCTGGATCCACAGTACAAAAATGCAGTGGCAGGCAGAGTATTCTTTCCTTTTCATGACGCAGATGTTACAAAGTACAAACATTGGCTAGCTGTGTCAGCCAGTCGGTTTGAAAGAGAACGGCAGGAAATTGAAGGAAAAGGCAGTACATCAGCATCAGCAGGCCATCCGGAGTCAAAAAAATCCACTTCTGCATCTGTGGCTGTGGCAGAAGTGAGTGTTTTTCCCTCTCAGCCGTTAACAACACCAGCAACCGTATCATATGCACCAGACACAACAGTAATATTGTGTGAAGAAGAGGATTGGATAACTCAGCTTGGGTTTGCTTCTCTAAAGGTCCCAGAAAAAAGTAAGCAAAGTGGAGGAACCCTGGAGAACCTTGAGTCAATGGTGCAGGCCTATCTGAATGACTCAACAGAGGTCTGTGTTCATCATGACCCATTAGCGTATTGGCACGGGAAAAGAGATGTGTGGCCAGAGATCACCAACCTGGCTATAAGTTACTTGTCTTGCCCACTCACAAGTGTGTCTTCTAAACGTGTTTTCAGTGCTGCTGGTGGCTTTGAAACTTGCAAAAGGACCTGCCTCTCGCCCAAAAATGTGGAGAGGTTAACAATGATCAAGATGAATCAGCACCTCATACCACCAGATTACAAAATACGAGAATGCACGCAGGAAGAAGACGAGAAGGACACCAACTTAGATGAGGGAAGTTCTTCTCTGTTAGGTGACCTACTCCCGTCTGAATTCGCAGAGTTTAAAGACGAGCTCTTCTTCCCTCACACCGAGCCCTGAAAATGAGTCAATAAATCACTAACTTTCTTTTTCGTCCTTATTCACTTTAATTTCTGTGTGTCTGTCTTTCTTTGTTTTGCAAAATCTATATATAAAAAAACTTTAATCACAAAAACAAGCCCATCAGCAAAACTGTCTTCACTTATTTGCTTATTGATTTGAAGGTGCCGCAGTCTGCATTCCTCAGGTTCACAAGTTCACAAGAACATGCTCCTCTATCCTCCTCCAGACTCCTATTTCCCTCAAAGCCGATGGCTGGATTACACCCAATGAAGAAAGACTCTACACTTGTGGCGGAGTTCTACTTCTTTGCGGGAGAGTTGATGGGTCTGGGGCATTGCTGTGAAGGTCTAATACCGGATAAAAGTGGTTTGAAGAAAATCGGAGCAGAAAAAGATGTTGCGCTTTTGATCACTTGCCTGTCTTTCGGGTGCTGTTTGGCGGGCTTTTAGGTTATTGTGGGTGGGTTTTGGGGTCTGGGAGCACTGCTGGCACGGTCTAATGTTGATTGCATTTGTTTTTCAGGAAATCCATGGTGGAAAAGGGGAGTTAGGGCCTAGCTGCACAGCGTATTTGGACTGAATTGAAGGTAGTAGACCCATGTTTGCTTTTTGCCTGTTTGGGGGTGTTCTGCTTCTTTGCGGGTGGCTGCAGGGGTCTGGGGCCATTGCTGGGAATGTCTAATACCGGATAAAAGTGGTTTGGACAAAATCGGAGGTGAACATTTTTTTGCGTTTTTGCTGACTTGCTTGTCTTTGATGTGCTGTTTGGGGGGTTTCGGGTGTTTGTGGGTGGGTTTTGGGGTCTGGGAGCACTGCTGGGTATGGATACTTTTGATTGCAAGAGGTTTGAAGCAAATCCATGGTGGCAAAGGGGAGTTAGGGCCTAGCTGCAGAGCGCGCGTGGAGTGATTCTGGAAATTTGCCTGAAAATGTCTAAGTCCCCATTTTTGTAGTTTTGCTTTTTGGCTGTTTGGGGTTCTTCTACTTCTTTCTGCCTGGGTTGACGGGTCTGGGGCCATTGCTGGGAATGTCTAATACCGGATAAAAGTGGTTTGGACAAAATCGGAGGTGAAAGTTGTTTTGCGTTTTTGCTGACTTGCTTGTCTTTGAGGTGCTGTTTGGGGGGGTTCCAGGTGTTTGTGGGTTGGTTTTGGGGTCTGGGAGCACTGCTGGCACAGTCTAATGTTGATTGCATTTGTTTTTCAGGAAATCCATGGTGGAAAAGGGGAGTTAGGGCCTAGCTGCACAGCGTATTTGGACTGAATTGAAGGTAATAGGCCCATTTTCGCTTTTTGCCTGTTTGGGGGTGTTCTGCTTTTTTGCAGGTGGCTGCAGGGGTCTGGGGCCATTGCTGGGAATGTCTAATACCAGATAAAAGTGGTTTGGACAAAATCGGAGGTGACTTTTTTTGCGTTTTTGCTGACTTGCTTGTCTTTGAGGTGTTGTTTGGGGGGTTCCAGGTGTTTGTGGGTGGGTTTTGGGGTCTGGGAGCACTGCCGGCACAGTCTAATGTTGATTGCATTTGTTTTTCAGGAAATCCATGGTGGAAAAGGGGAGTTGGGGCCTAACTGCAGAGCGCATTTGGACTGAATTTCAGGTAGGCCCATAGTTTTCTAAGTGTGGCTTTTCCCGTGTTTTACCTTTTGGCTTGTTGGGGGGTTAAACTTGTTTTCACCTGGGTTGACAGTTCTGGGGCCATTGCTGGGAATGTCTAATACCCGAAAGAAAGTGTTTTGGAGACAATCTCTGGGGAAAAAGTTTTTGCATTTTCTGAGATTTCGCTCTCTCTACCGTTTTCGGGGGGCTGTTTGTGGGGGTTCCTGGTGTTTGTGGGGGGGTTTGCGAGTCTTGGAGCAATGCTGGGTATGGATACTTTTGCTTGCTTGCAAGTGGTTTGAATACAATCCATGGTGGGTAAGGGGGGATTAGGGCCTACTTTACTTTCAAAGTACGTTTTTTGATATATATGTCCTTGGACTATTAGTAAGTATAGTCCTACTATAAGAAATTTGAATTCTTCAGTTGGCGACTCCGCCGGGACTCCGCGTTAGGGTCGTCCCCTCCTGTAATCAGGAGCAGAAGGGACAGGGAGGAGTTCTGGCCGAGTGGGTGGACAAGAAGTTTTTATTTAAAGACCCCGTTAGCAGAAAGTCCGCCCTCTAACCCAGTATCCCTCCCGGTGGCTGAAGACCCTACGCCAGAGTTCAACGGGCATAACCTGAAAGAAATACAGACTGTGTCGGTCTATCTAGAAATCTGCAGTGGAGAAGTCGGGATCGACCTGAGTGCAACAGGTGAGTGAATCTTCTGAATGGAATCAGACACTTGAAGGAAGTGTCTATTTGGAAATTGTGTTTTACGGTGGCCGGGGAAGCCGGACCACGAGGGGATCAGAAAAAAGGGTCTGACGTTGCGGTGCAGGGGCTGCACGTGCAGACGCCTTTAGGTTGTATTTACGTTGAAAAATTGCGCTTGGTGCCTTGCGAAGCACGGGGTGTTCGCTCGGCCAAACTCACTTAGGAGAGGCCCTCGGAGCAGTTGGGTAAGCCAGGATTCTGGAGCCTTGGGCCCCGAAACACCAGCCCAACCAGAATGCGACCAAGGGATATCTAACAATTGAGTTTGTGGTCTTCCTACCAAGGGGCTTTATTGTGATTTTTGGAATTTGATTCCCCGAACAGGAGTCGACGGGCTCTGTTCGTAATATTAGACATGTCATTGGAATTGGAATTTGTATAAGAGCTCATTTCGGAAACCCTGCTGCCTTTGCAGCACTTTGCATGAAAACCGATCAGAAGAATATAAGAGATTGAATAGTGAAGTGGGCGCGCCCGTATGAAAGAAGCGAATTGACAAAATTGTAACATTTGTAACGTTATTGTTAACATGCCTTCTTTTAGTAAACTATGTTTTGGGTGCTGCTGTGGGAGAGGTACTCGGCTGGAAGAAAGACAGCCTGCCCCTCCCGAAGGGAGCCCCAGTTTTGATATGCATGTTAAACATGGTGTTACTCCAATTTTATTTAATGCATTATGGAATAGGTATACTAAGGATAATACCGAATTGCAATGGCCCCTTACAGGGTCATTTGATGAAAACAAGATAACGTATTTGCAAAATAAAATGTTTATGAAGAAAAGCCGCCAGTCTATGTTTGACTCCTTGAACCTATGGTTGAAGGAGGCTAAACATCGACGAATAAGGGAAGAGAAATTAGGAAGAATTAAAGCTGGACAAACTATAACTCAAAAGGCGGTAGCTTCTGATAGGGGGAAATTAGAGGAAAATATTGCTCAAATGGATAGACAGTACCGTTTAGAAACCGACAAAAGCTATGTAACCTGACCCGATACGGTAGATGAGTTAGAAGGTTTATTAGAAGCCCGTCCGCCTCCTCCTTATGCCCCACAGAGACTATATCCAGCAGTGCCGATTGCTCATCAAGCGCCTGCACCTGCACCTCCAACGGCGCCCCCACTTCCCCCAGCACCTCCCATACGAGATCTTGTAGGAGCAATGGCTACGGCCCCGCTAGACAGGTCTGTATGGGATGCGATGCTTCCCCCTCCTTCGCTCCGACCCTCTACTTCTCCCCTGGTTACATTACAACCGGATTCGGTTGTACCGTCTATGTCAAGTCCAATATTTATCTCCCCTCCGGCTCGAAGTGTTATAGATCCTCGAGCTTCTTTAGATACAACCCCTAAACGTTTGAGATCGGATCTGAGTGACCCACGGATTTATACTAGGTCTGCGATGGGAATGGAAGAAAGACAAACCATAGTAAATCAGGCATCCCAATGGATGCGGAATTCTGTTTATACACTGGAAGATATTTGGAGTACCATGAAGGATTATCAGCCTGTTGCCCAACAATTAGCTTTAGAAAACATGGTGATTCGTTTCATTTCGCTGTGGGAACAGTGTTTTGAGGAAGGATATTCACCACTGATAATAAAAGATATTAGAGATAGAGCCAATAAATTCCATCTGCAGGCTGATGAAGTATATCAGAACGTGGCAACTCTTGTGCAATATCGTGAGCGAATGCATCGGAGATGTACTGATTGGGGAACACAGAATCCTATGAGAGAGGGACACCCTCTTTTTGTCCCAGAATTACCTGAAATTAGGGGTGCCGGGGGCAACGTACTAGAGCTAGGGACGACGCTAAGCTTCAGGAACAATGGGTTTATATCCCTTGAAAACGAAGTGAGGTCCTCGCATTAAAAGCTCAGCTCCCTGACCCACGTAAAAATCCCACCGCTTATTACAAAGAACTAGGCGAGGCTGCCAATTCTGCGATCATAACTATAGCAGATATTGAGTTGTTCTTTGGCCTTTTGATCCGGGTCGATATCTTGAGACAGATACATGATACGGATCATATTCTTGAGTTAGGAGAAGCATGGGATCAATTAAAAGATTGGGATAAAGACCGGAAGCCTGGAGAGAAACCCAGAGATGAAATATTGGCAGTACCAGCTAAAATAATTACGTACATGCAAACACTCCTGCCTCCTAAAAAGATAGACTGGGATAAGTTAGCTGCGTGTAAACAGAAGAACGAGATTGTCTTGGATTTCTTCACTAAATTCGAGTAAACATTCATAGATTTTAGTGGGCAGGATTTATCCACGGATGGGGAAATACGATTGTTCGTAAATAGATTTGTGATGAATTTGTTACCAGAGATTATGACGCGACTTCAGACGGCTGAAAGTACATGGACTACGTCCACCCCATCTGTGATCCTTAGTATGGCTCAGTACTATGAGCATCGAGAAAACAAAAATAAAGAAAGGACGGAAAAGAAAACTAAGGAGTTGAAGACTAGAGTCTTGCTACAACAAGTCAATAGAGGACAGAATTCAGGGTGAAGTGGGGGCGGTTCCTTCCCAAGAAGGACCGGCAGAGGACGAGGAGGCCCCCCAATTCTTGATCTAAATCAATGCTCGCATTGTAGAGAGGAGGGGCATTGGAGAGCGGATTGTCCAT
The DNA here is from genome assembly GCF_964263255.1 of Lissotriton vulgaris. Classification (NCBI taxonomy): domain Eukaryota; kingdom Metazoa; phylum Chordata; class Amphibia; order Caudata; family Salamandridae; genus Lissotriton; species Lissotriton vulgaris. The sequence continues at coordinate 1,210,778,093 of NC_141695.1, read as the reverse complement.
TGATAATGGCCAGAAATGTTCCCAGTAGGGGACGAGGCTGTGGAAACATTGAGCGAAATAGCAGGAGAAGAGAAGATGGTCATTCTCGGAAAAATTATTTTGATAATCCACAGAACAGGCAGTACTATAATGAGACTTTCGTAGATGACAACTACGATGAGCAGGATTTTGCATGAGACAGCCAAAGACAGGGAGGGGGCCACATTACAGTACCAATCGACCAAGAGGGACCTTATGTACAGGGGAAATTGTTGGGTGCATCAGGAAAATTCTTAGTGGATACTGGAGCAATGAATAGTTCAGTTGCTCATGCCATGGTCCCAGAAACGGCTCTGTCTGGCCACAAAAATGTATCAGTAGGGTTCTCTGGAATACCAGTGGTAAGCCCTATTTCCAAGCCTCTTCCCTTCACTATAGGACCTATTTCTATACAGTGGCCCTTTTTGCTAACATCTAACTGTGGTGAGAATCTTTTGGGTTTAGATTTCTTGAAAAAATTACATGCTCGGATTTACTGCTCACTAGATGGTGTATATTTGACTATGCAGAAACCTTCCTTGAAGGATTCACAATACTTTGCGAGAAACAAGCATTTACCCCCTGAATTTTCTACCATTCCTCAGACTTTGTGGGCGACAGGGGACACTGATGTAGGCCTGGTAAAGATAGCCCCGTATCCATTACTCTGAAACCTAATGCGCAGCTACCTCGCATTCCACAATATAATATTGCACCAGAAGGTGAACGAGCTATGTTAGACATAATTCGGGATCTTATTCAGAAAGGGGTGGTTGAAGAAACATAAGCTAATATTTGTAATAGTCCGATTTTGCCGAATTTTGAAAAAGACACCAATTGATGGCGGTCCAGATTATAAAAATACTTATCGTTTTGTAATTGACCTACGGGCAGTTAATAAAATAGTGGTTCCACAGTATCCCGTGGTACCGGATATAACAGCTATTTTCACAATGATTCCTCCCACGGCCAAATATTTTTCAGTAATAGATCTAAAGAATGCCTTCTTTAGCATCCAAATTCATCCAGATAGTAGGCATATCTTCGGATTCTTATTGGCTGGCCGAAGTTTCAGATTTACACGCGCTCCTCAAGGCTATACTGAAAGTCCAAGTATCTATAGTCAGGCTTTAAAAGCAGTCCTAGATGAATTATTTTTGCCTGCCGGAAATTCTATTATTCAGTATGTGAATGATATATTGGTGGTCTCCGATACTAAGGAGGGGTGCAAGGAGGCCACAGTAAAATTGTTACAACATTTGGCCAAGAAAGGAAATAAAGTGTCCCTTTCCAAATTTCAATATTGTCGACAGGAAGTGACCTGTCTAGGTCATTTTCTGTTGAAAGCGGGGAGACGATTGACTCCAGAGCGAATATCTGTAATAACTAACATGTCTGTTCCTCGTACTCAACGTGATGTTCGTGCTTTTCTTGGTATAACCTCTTACTGTCGTCAGTGGATTCCTAACTATTCCCTTCTCTCTAAACCCTTGTTGCAATTGACAACCAAAGATGTACATGAACCCTTGCCCTGGACGGATGAATGTCAAGAAGCCTTTGTATCTTTAAAGTCTGCTCTGTGTTCTGCACCTGTGTTGGGAACCCCAGATTACCGAAAACCTTTTTCACTTTATGTACATGAGGTGGACAGTTATTCATTATCGGTGTTGACACAGACATTTGGGGAGAAACAGAGGCCTTGTGAATATTTCTCTTCAATTTTAGACACGGTAGCACGAGCCCTCTCAAGCTGTCTGAGGGCCACTGCTGCAGTAGCACTGGCCATCCGACATTCAGAAGGAATAGTCCTTAACACTAATCTTACAGTCATGGTACCGCATGCTTTGGGTATTCTTTTAAATAGGACCAAAACACAACAGCTTACGAGTGCTAGATTGACAGGATATGATTTGAAATTGTTTGCCCCCCATATTACGATTAAAGAATGCACTACTTTGAATCCTGCTATGTTATTACCTCTCCCTGACGAAGATGAAAAAGTTGATGTCCATGATTGTGTGTTCAGAACAGAGGAAGAAACAAAAGGACATATAGATTTAACTGAAATCCCTTTACTGGAGCCAGAGGGAGAATTATACGTTGATGGCTCTTGTTTTAAGCTACCAGATGGCACTACGACAGCTGCATATGCAATCACGACTTTAAAGACCGTAGTGGAAACCGCAAGAATTCCACAGCATTCAGCTCAGGCATCTGAACTAATAGCCTTGTTAAGAGCCTGTGAAATATGTGAAGGTCGAGAAGTAAATATTTTCACAGACAGTCAGTACGCCTTTGGAGTCGCCCATAGTTTCGGGAGGCTTTGTGGGGAGCGGGGCTTCTTCACCACTCATGGCCAGAAAATACAGCATGGTCCTTTGATTGTTCAATTGTTATTTGCCTTAACATTACCAAAAAAGTTAGCCATCATTAAGTGTAGTGCACATAAGAAGATTGTAGACTCGATAGGAAAAGGGAATGCTTTTGCCGATTCAGTAGCAAAGGAAACTGCTCAGAGTAAAGGAAGTCCTATGTTTTCTAGTGCATCTAGCCAATGGCCCATTGAAACATCTCTATTTGATAATACCCTTGAAAGTGTAAAACAATTACAGAAAGAGGCAACTCCAGAAGAGATACAGAAGTGGGAACAGGACATTGGGAAACTAGATGAGAATGGGTGCTGGATAGATCGATCTGAAAAACAGCGATGGTTGCTTCCAATCGCAATGGTGTATGCAGTAGTTATGATGGCACATGGCCCGGCCCATATCAGTGCAAAAGGAATTAGCACAGTACTAGATCCGGTGTGGTATAACACTAATATTGTAAAGACAGCAGCCCACATTGTGAAATATTGTCCGGTATGTTTACGACATAATCCTGGTGATTGAGAATCTGTTTTGAGTGGCAACTTTGCTCCGCCATCCTTACCATTTGAAGTTTTACAGATAGATTTCATACAAATGGAACGTGTAAATACTTCAAATTATATGTCTTGGTGGTGGTGTGTGCTTTCAGCAAGTGGGTTGAAGCCTACCCCACCAAGGATGCAACTGCCATTACCACTGCAAAAGTACTGATTAAAGAATTCTTTCCTCGGTACTGTTTGCCTCGAATTATTTGATCAGACTATGGACCACATTTTAATTCTACTCTTGTACAATGTGTTTGTGATGGCCTTCAGATTAAGCAAAAGTTTCATGCCACGAGGCACCCTCAATCTGCGGGACTGGTTGAGAAATATAACGGCATATTGAAACTCAAAATGGCCAAAGTCTGTGCAGACAAGTACAAGTTCAAGTTCAAGAATGTATATAGCGCACTACTCACCCAGAGGGTCTCAAGGCGCTTGGGGAGGGGGTTCATTATTTATCGAATAGCCAGGTTTTGAGTTCTTTTCTGAAGGAGATGTGGTTCTGTGTAAGGCGGAGGTGAGTGGGGAGTGAGTTCCAGGTCTTGGCCGTCAAGTAGGAGAAGGATCTACCTCCCATGGTGGATCTTTGGATACGCGGAACTGCGGCGAGGGCTTGATTGGAGGATCTCAGTTGGCGGGTGGGTATGTAGAAGGATAGTCGAGTGTTGAGGCATTCGGGACCTAGTTTGTAGAGGGCCTTGTGTGCGTGGGTGAGGAGACGGAACGTTATTCTCTTGTTGACGGGAAGCCAGTGGAGGTCTTTCAGGTGGCCGGTAATGTGATCTTGGCGAGGGATGTCCAAAATGAGTCTGGCTGATGCGTTTTGGATGCGTTGGAGTTTTTTTAAAATTTGGCTGTGATTCCGGCGTAGAGGGTGTTTCCGTAATCTAGTCGAATCATGACCAGTGCGTGGGCGACAGTCTTTCCTGTCTCGGAGGGGATCCAGCTGAAGATTTTTTTGAGCATACGAAGTACGTTGAAGCAGGAGGATGAGACGGCGTTGACTTGTCTGGTCATCGAGAGTGAGGAGTCTAGGATGAAGCCAAGGTTACATGCGTGGTCTGTGGGTTTGGGTGCTGAGCCCAGAGCCAAAGGCCACCATGAGTCATCCCAGGCAGAGGGGGATGATCCTAGGATGAGCACTTCCGTTTTGTCTGAGTTAAGTTTTAGGCGGCTGTTTTTCATCCATCCGGCTACTTCTTTCATGCCTTCGTGAACATTGGTTTTGGCGGTGTTAGGGTCTTTGGTGAGGGAAAGGATCAGCTGGGTGTCGTCAGCATAGGAGATGATGTTAAGGTTGTGTTGACGCGCGATGGATGCGAGTGGACTCATGTAAACGTTGAAGAGGGTGGGACTGAGTGATGATCCTTGTGGTACGCTGCAGATGACTTCGGTGGCCTCTGATTTGAATGGGGGAAGTCGGACTCTCTGAGTTCTCCCAATAGGAACGAGATGATCCAGTCCAAGGCTTTTCCTTGTATGCCGATGTTGTTGAGGCGTTGTATGAGGGTGCTGTGACAGACAGTGTCAAAGGCGGCGGAGATGTCGAGTAGAATGAGGGCCACTGTTTCTCCGTTGTCCAGTAGTGTTCGGATGTCATCTGTAGCTGCGATGAGGGCGGTCTCGGTGCTGTGTTTGACTCGAAAGCCTGACTGTGAGGGATCGAGGGAATTGTTGGATTCAAGGAAGGGGGCGAGCTGGCTATTGACGGCTTTCTCAATGACTTTGGCAGGGAATGGGAGGAGGGATATGGGGCAATAGTTTTTAAGTTCAGAGGGGTCTGCTGTGGGTTTCTTCAGGAGGGCGCTGACTTCGGCGTGTTTCCAGCTTTCTGGGAAGGTAGCAGAGTTGAAGGAGCAGTTGATGACATCACGGAGATGGGGTGCGATGATGGAGTCTGCTTTGTTAAAGATGTGGTGGGGACAGGGGTCGGTTAACGAGCCAGAATGGATGGAGTTAATTAGGCGGATGGTGTCTTCAGTGGTGATTGGGTTCCAGGTGCTGAGGTTGTTAGAGGGCGGTTTAGGTTCGGAGGGGGATGGAGAGGATTGTTCGTTGGAAATGTTTTTGAAGCTGTTATGTATGTCGGCAATTTTGTTGTAGAAGAAGGAGGATAACGAATCGCAGAGGTCTTGGGAGGGAGTGATGTCGTTTGAGGCTGCGGTGGGGTTGGTGAATTCTTTGACGATGTTGAATAGTTCCTTGCTGTTATGGGCGTTGTTGTCGAGTAGATTCTTGAATGCTGATTTCTTGGTGGATCAAATCAGTTGGTGGTGTTTGCGGGTGGCTGCCTTGAAGGTGGACATGTTGTCGGTGGTTGGGTTTTTTCTCCATGGTTTCTCGAGAGTACGGCATAGCTTCTTGGATTTCTTAAGGTCATCGTTGAACCAGGGGGCCTTTTTGCTGTTCTGTTTGGTGTGATGGTCTTTCAAGGGTGCTAATTCATCAGCGCTGTGAGTGATCCATTGTTTGAGTTTGGTGGCAGCTTGGTTTGGGTCCGATGAGAGGGCGGGTGGGTTTTGGTTGACCGATGTGAGGAGTTGGTCGGTGGGGATTTTGTTCCAGTTTCTTTGAGGAATAGGTTGTGGGGGGTTGTGGGTCGAGGTGGTTTTGTAGCTGAAGTGAACACAACTGTGGTCCGTCCAATGGAGAGTTGTGGTGCGATCGAAGGAGATGTGTTTGCTGGAGGGGAAGATTGGGTCGAGCGTATGTCCGGCTATATGGGTGGTGGTGTCAACAAGTTGTTTGAGACCGAGATTGGCCTGGTTGTCAAGAAGGGTGGTGGTTTTGCTGTTGTTTATCTTTTCCAGGTGAAAGTTGAGGTCTCCCAGTAGGATGTAGTTCTCGGAGGCGAGGGCATGTGGTCTCGGTGTGGATCTGGAAGTGGAGGTGTTCGGTGGTTGTAAGGTTGTCGTCGAAGCTGGTCGTGATTTTGATGGTGTTCTTATGGACGATGGCGATGCCTCCTCCTGTTTGATTGGTGCGGTCTTTTCGGGTGATCTTGTAAGTGAACGGGATGGCTATGGCGATGTCGGGTGTTGATGATGCGTTCTTCCAGGTTTCTGTAAGGAAGGCGACGTCCGGTGAAGCAGTGTCGAGTATGTCCCAGAGTTCAGTGGCGTGTCTGTGGGCCAAGCGGGTGTTCAGCAGGATGCACTTCAGGGGGCTAGAGTCGGAGCTGTGTTTGGGGTTATTGGATATGGTATGGATCTTGATGCTGGTAAATTTGCAGGAGTGGCAGGCGAATGGTCCGTGGGTGTGTCCTGGGGTAGCTACGCAGCATTGTGGGGTGCGTCGGGGGTTAAGGGCAAGGAGAGTAGCGGCATCATATGTTAAGTGAGTGGTGTGGGTTTTGCGAGGGCCAGGGGGTCTGGGGCTGGGCGCGGACCAGGCGCGGACAGGCATAGAGGGGCTTACCTTTGGCGCACCTTTGGTGCGCATGGGGCGTGACCGCTGCGCGTGATCGCTGCGCGCAAAAGCATCTGTCATATGTGGATAGTGGGAGGGGAGGGGCGAGGGAGGATCAGCTGGGAGGCGGGTGCGAGGTGTAGGGGACGGACTCTGAGGCACAACAACAACAAAATGGCCGGAGCAGCAAAAACGAAACTGGCGAGAGGCTGGGGCACAAAGCCAGAATAAAGCAGCTTTTACGCTCTTACAATAAAGCGCTACCACTATGCAAAGCACAACACTGAAGAATCAGGTCAACACAGTGAATGATTGAAGGTATAAATATAACTGCAATTAGGCAAAGCTTATCTCAGTATATCGCGCTTTTAAACAGATGAGCACTTCTCTAATGAGGGCAAAGAGCGCAGCTAAACGATACCACGAGTGCAGCAGGGAGCTCAAACGATGTCAGGAATGCAGCAGAGAGCTTGGGGAGCGACCGCTACTGAAAGCGCCAGGACGATCACCGCGCTGCCGAGGGCGGGAGCCGGGCTAGGCGATCAGTGGGAGGGAGGATCAGCTGGGAGGCGGGTGCGAGGTGTAGGGGATGGACTCTGAGGCACAACAACAACAAAATGGCCGGAGCAGCAAAAAGGAAACTGGCGAGAGGCTGGGGCACAAAGCCAGAATAAAGCAGCTTTTACGCTCTTACAATAAAGTGCTACCACTATGCAAAGCACAACACTTAAGAATCAGGTCAACACAGTGAGCGATTGAAGGTATAAATATACCTGCAATTAGGCAAAGCTTATCTCAGTATATCGCGCTTTTAAACAGATGAGCACTTCTCTAATGAGGGCAAAGAGCGCAGCTAAACAATACCACGAGTGAAGCAGGGAGCTCAAACGATGTCAGGAATGCAGCAAAGAGCTTGGGGAGCGACCGCTACTGAAAGCGCCAGGACGGTCACCAGACTCTAGACAGTAGACTAAAGTGGCCTGATGCCCTCCCAATGGCTTTGCTATCACTCGGAGCAACTCCCAATTCAAGGACGGGCGTGTCCCCTTATGAAATTACATTTGGCCGTCCGGCTAATGTATGGGGAGTTCCCAGACCTAGATCCTTTAGAGATATTGATTACCCATTGATGACAGATTATCTGTATGAGTTGACTAAAGATCTGCGTTCTATTCATCAACAGGTTTCGGACACATTGCAGCCACTACCGGAGGGTCCTGGACATCGATTGGAGCCTGGCCAGTGGATACTGGTGAAGAACTATCAGTGAACATCGAGCCTAGAGCCCAGGTGGAGTGGCCCCTACCAAGTATTGCTGGTAACAAGGACGGCAGTGAAAGTGCATGGCCACAAGCATTGGATACATGCCAGTCACGTCAAGAGCCTCCCGTTACCACTGCCCTCTGAGCAACAGAACAAAGACTGAGTGCCGAGTCAGGAAGTAAAACTGATTCGGAGTTTTTTGCCTTTTTTGGATGCTCAGGAGAAAGAGCAGTCAAGCGTTGTGTTGCCTGAAGGGGAAGGTGAAATAGCTGATTCGAGAGCAACTACTAATCCTGAGGCAGCACGTGAAGAGGCCAGGCCTGTCACCCATGCTACTAATTTGGTCTTTGACCAGGAGCAACCTGGCCGTTGTCGCTACGATCTGCGGCCCCGAAAACAGCACGGTACCCCACTCGCTAAGAAAATAAAATAAAATGAGACATTGTTGTCTAAGATATCGAGCAGAGTAATTTGGGTGCTGAGCGAGACACTGGACTGAACTCGTAGAGAGCTAGGAAATATGTGTAAAAAAGCTTCGTTCAGAAAGAAGAACCGAGAAAAGGGCCATGATTGTACTTTTTGAATTTGAAAAACTTGCTTTTCCTGGGATAAATGGATAAGAGCCTGCCTGTGAGGCTCTAAGGGAAGAAAAAAGGGGAACAGGGAGAAGATCCCTCTAGGGGAAGAAGAAACCCTCTGGTGGTTGGCGTGCTTTGTGGATACAAAGTTTAGTTGTGGACTTTTAGCAAGGGACCGAGATAGATTTGGACTTTTAGAGAGTATGTTTCCCTTTGGCCGAATTATGATGGAGGATGAAAGACCACTGGCCCCTCGGCGCCAGATTCGTGATATGCAACTGTTTTCCGGATGGCCCACCAGAGTGAAGGTGGCATTCGTTGTTTTAATTGCTTTTATTACCGTAATCATGATGTGTGTGTTCCTATATTTAGAATTTCAATATCCAGTTCGTAAATTGTTGAAGACTACTCCTGCTCCCGAAGAACATCAATGTTATTCTTTACCCCCGCATAAGGCAAGGCATAGGGAGACTTATTCGAAAAATGTGTTTATAGAGATGTTACACCAGACACACAGTACCACCAACAAGACGAATTGCTGGGTTTGTGGTTTATTGCCATCAGTTATGCATCAACATGAATTATTTATATCTCTCCCTCTATTGTATGTAGCTAGCTGTGAGGCATGGTGGCAACTGTTATCATTGATGTATTCTCATTATGTTGTAAATCCCAAAATATATTCTGAAAGAGACTATGAAGCTATTTTGAAATATATAGAGAGACACCAAGGATTTGATGCAGAAGGAGATAAAGGTCGAGGTTCTTTAGATCCAAATGCTTGCATGAATGCATATACGGATTCTAAAAATGATACCTTGTTACAAGAAGAGATGCAAGATTTCGAGCTTTTTAATTCCACTCTGTATTTTCAACATTTTAAGGAACGAAATCTAACGAACGATAGAGCACCGCTAGTCCCCATTATAAATTCTACTTCTTTGTTTTGTATTAGGGGGCGAGGTCACATTAAGGTAGGGAGTAGTACCTGTAATTACACCTATACATTGCAAACTGATAGTACTCCTCCGATGATCACTCCCCCTAATGTGTATTTCGTCTGTGGGGAAAATACTTATACTTGGCTTCCCCGGGGATGGGCAGGACGGTGTTATCTGTCCTTTCTTTACCCTCCTGTGTATGTTGCCCCTTCCAATTACCATAAGACTCATCAGCTGATAAAAAGAGACTTAGAAGCTAATAGGACTATAAGAAGCTATAATACTGATAAGACTGACCAGACGGATACCTCACTACAACAATTTGAAGATATTTCGAAGGGACTGGTTCCATTTTGGGGACCAATTTTCAACAGTCGTAACATAAGACGACTGTCCAGAATTGTGGAAAATGTGGTCGAAACAACGACTGAAATATTAGCTAATATTACTGTAGAGCTTCAGGCTACGAGACTTGTTTCTCTTCAAAATCAGATGGTGTTAGACGTCATCCTGGGAGATAGGGGCGGAGCCTGTCGTGTGATCGGCAGCTCATGTTGTGTTTACATACCTGATTCTGCCCCTACTATACATCTAGCCATTAAAAAACTGCACTTGTTAGCTAATGAATTACATGAAGAAAATGGTACCTGGTCCCTCAGTGGGTGGTTCTAGAGTCTTTTAGCTACATGGGGATGGAAGGTATTTATGATTATAGTAGGAATATTTGGAATCATTTTCACTTGTTGCTTATGCCTTCATTGTGTTCCAGCGTGTTGTACTTTCTGTGCAACCAAAATAACGTCTTTTTTGACTCAGGCCCAACAAAAGAAGATGGAAAAACAAATGATTCAGAAGGAAGTAGCAGATCTCATGCAGATAGATGAAGGGATATTTGTAGAGTAGAGTAATATCGGTATATTGGCCATAGTGGGCCAAAAGGGCCGTCTGTTGGAATATAAAATTATATAAACGCAATTGTCCCACTATGAACCATATAACCGCATACACGTATTCATGATAGAGAATAAAACATTATTGTATGATGACCTAGTGATAGGTTATAGAATGCTGTTCTGTCCTAATAATGTAGTTAGGACTACTTAGTATTAACTCCCTTCGTCTATCTTTAAGAGTTTTGATACTACATGGTATAACACAGAATACGAAAACTGGTTAAACCGTTTACGTCTGCCTTTTTTTCTCTTCGAACATGGCTCAGGGAAACCCAAGGTCATACTTGCTCTTCTCGAAGGATGCATACATTACAGCGGGGTCCGTTTCTGTACTTCACGGGCCCAAGATAGACAAGAAGGGCACCTCACTGACCTACCCTTGGAACAGCTTTTAGCTTAGCTATTGACAAATGTGTAAGAACCTTAAATGGGTGTTCCGGTAGACAAACGGACAACTTGTGTATTTCCTTTCTTGGTGTTAACCAGAATATGTAAAACGTATATATACCTTGTGTTATATGTATTTCGTTAGTCTCCTCTGTGCACCTCCATGGGTTGTGTAGACAGAGGCTCCCCTGTCAGGGCTTGTATTTTGATTCAATAAATGATTCGACCTTCTCCATTGCCGACTGCTTGGTTATTCCTTGATGGTATATATATTGATATATATGTCCTTGGACTATTAGTAAGTATAGTCCTACTATAAGATATTTGAATTCTTCAGTGCTTAGCCCTATTTCCAAACACAAATTACAGGTAAGATAAGCGTTTGGGGGGTCATATAATGGAGTATTAGGAGAGACGAGAGACTGACGGTAGAACTAGTAAAGTCCTAGGACTATTGAATTCACTTACTCTGTGAGAGGCAGTTAGTTTTGAAACCATTTGGGCAATTAATTACACAACTTGAATCAAGATGCCACTTAAGTTTCAGGAAAACAAACTTACTGTTAAACCCCCACCCACCAGCCTCAAAAGCAGTAAAAAAAACACGTATGCTAAGATAAAGTTTAAAGTATATTTATATCCCTAACAAAAATAATCTCCCGCAAGACCCAACCCACCCCCACTCCCTAACCCCAACACATGTCAGTGAAAAGTCCCAAAAAGTTCAACTCCTAATTCCCACCCACAGAAGTCTTTAAAAAAGGGGCAAGGGACAGTCTCCTCCTACTGCTGGCTGCTGTTGACTTTTCGGGCCAGGTCGGCATGCTCCTTGCGGAGGGTCTTGAGCAGGGTTTTGGTGTTGAGCAGCTCCTGCTCGAGGTAGGACACCCTGAGTGAAAGGCAGTGTAACCTTTTTTTGGTACTGCTGTGGGGGCAGCTGATTTTTTTGCTGCTCGGCGGTGGCGGGTGGCTGCGGTACTCCGGCTCCGTACCGCTGGAGACCTGCTGCACTGACTGGCTGACCCAGGGAGCGCGGAGGAGGATGCAGGTGTCGTCGTGGATGTTGTCGACGTATTCTGCGTGTCCTCCACCTCATGGGCCACCAGCCGCCGATATTCGGCGACAGTCGCCTCCAGCCTCCGTTGCCGGGCCCTTTTAGCCAGCTCCTTCTGTGTTGGTATGGAAGGAGCATCTATATGAAGAAAGAAAGACGTAGTCTGTAACCAATGCTCTTTAAGATTAACACAAAATGATTCAGCAGAAAGTTGTGTCACAGTAGAACTAGCAACTTGCAAGCGCAGTACATAACTATTGTGGCAAGTATCTATCTAACCTCCCACTTCTTCATCCTTGCTCTAACATTAGTGGGAGTTTAAGGAATCAATTCTAAGAGCACTATGGACTCACTCCATTAGAGTCGACTATGACAGTACACTAGTCTTCTTCTTTCTTGTTTAGCAAAATTGGTATGTTAACTTCTGCAAGCCGGCATAATGCCAGCACAGTCAACTTGCACCTGAGAAAAACAGACACCCGCCATGATGAGTGAGACAGACTTGCTTTACTGTACCAGTCCAGTACATGCAGGTGGTGATGCTCTTACTTTTCTATTACGGGTGGTACTGAGAATACTCTGTTACAAGGGCTACTGCTTAATTAATTTAACTTTCACCCTACAGTGCCAATGAATACTAGAAAAGGAAAATGAAGAAGATAAATAATCTGATTATCTATCACTGCACATGGTATGTATTGGCTTACATATGGGATGACTTTAGGTGCTTTGCTTTTTATTGAGTGAACAGTGATACATCCACACATGAATGACCGAAGTCTACTAAACTTATTAACAGAGGTAGTGAGTGGCCATTGTAATAGCCGGATATATGCTGTGCTTGCAATACAAACTACTTCTACTATTCATGGTAGTATTCGGACAAAATTATTTTAAAACTTATTTTCCTTGCCTTTCCTACACTGGGACGGACGTGCGGGTGCGGTGTTACATGCTCTTTAAAGTAACACTTAGTTCATCCAGTGACCATCTACTCTCTCTAGATACACATATGCTATCTAAGAGTCAGATAGTACAATGATCCCGGCATCCATCCATTCAAACTATATGTCAATCATTCTTCTTCATGTCTCTCATCTGGTCAAACCTTACGTTTTCTCACAGGAAAACAACCTTTTAATTTTATTTGGGAAACCGCAAGCCAAACATCCGTGCTTGACTTGCATTTGAATTTCAACCAAAGGATATATTGCGCACACATACAGTTTCTGTTTTACCCACCCAGGCTGTTCTCCTTCCACCCAGCCATGCATCATATTCCTTCCCAGCCACCTCGGGCACCAATCAAACACGTATCATTCTTCTTTGTCAGTCATCATTACTTTTAACTTGCTCGTCCTTCCACACTTACTTACACCCTTCTTTCACTTTTCGTTCATCCCATCCATCAAGTTCATCTCAGATCTGATTTGTACTCTCGAAAAAAAATTCACCGCTGAGTTGAAGTAAATTTAGAGGAGGCTACTACCTGGTTGATAAAAAAAAATTCTAAATTTGAAAGTCTGCTTAACAGTATAGTAACTTAACTGTTGAACATATATACTACACCCGTGCAGAGAGCACACTCTGCAGTCTGCAATCTCAATAAGTAAGGAATATAAGAGCTTACCACTGCCCGCCACTACCACGGCAACCCGCACAGCAGTTTCCTCAGGCACTTCCACCTCCTCCTCCCCAGAAGTGTCCTCCTCCACCTCCGCGCTGGGCCCGGCACCAGATGTTTCCCCTACAAAGTACATTTAAGAATGTTAGATATCATAGACAACTTTATTAAACAAAGAGAATCCAACTCAGAGGGAGGGAAAAGTGTTCAACAAGTGGTGTTGGAGCACTTAGTGTTTTGTAAAATACCCCTCACACACCAAAAGGCCCCTTGGTGTCATGCTTCATCATCGGGGTCTTCGCACCCCTCTAACGGGATGCGGCGTGCTGCGACCTACGACTACGTGGGAGCACTTATAGTTAATTACTATATGTGGTGCATGTGTATTGGGTGTATTTACAAAGTGAGTGGTGGGACGTGGTGAAGGTTTAAAAAGTACCTGGCACGTGAGTTTACTCGAAAAAATGTATTCCTAACTCCGGCTGGTACTATTAAAAAGAGGTGCAGTGTGAGGTAAAACCTGTCGTGTTAATGGACAGTCCATAACACGACAGGTTTTACCTCACACTGCACCTTTTTCGAGTAAACTCGAGTGCCAGGTTCCTCACCTTCGCGCTGACCCTTCGCCTGGGAGCCTGCTAGCATATTCCTTCCTCCTCTTAAGCGGTTGTAATTACGTGTGCTGCAGTGATATCCCTTCAGTTCACCTCTCGAGGGCCTGCTTGGTCCTCACTCCATGCCACCAAAGAAGACGACGGGCAGGAAGACAGGTAAGGTCTCTGACTTATTCATCTCCTCAGATAAGCGCCCGCAACTGCAGGGAGACACAGACGCCCCGACAATGGCTCTCACCAAAGCGGATTTGGCAGCTATGTTCCAAGATATTAAAAAGGAACTCCGCCTTGACTTGAGCCAGGATGTCAAGACTTTCATAGACCAACTGCGGGCAGACTTAACAGACCGTCTGACTTCCCTACAACAAGTTGTCTACTCGGTGGGCACCAGGGTCCTCAACTTGGACTCTCGCTCCCAGGAACAAGACCGATTCACCACAGACCTGCAGGAGGATGTCCGCCAACTTCAAGATCAACTTCAACAATCTCTCCTCAAGGCGGAGGACCTTGAAAATCGATCACTAAGGGAGAATATACGTATCAGAGACCTAGAGGAGGGAGCAGAGGGGCCAGATCCGATGGCCTTCGTGAAAGGTCAGTTTGCGGAGATAGTGGCCCACAAGTCGCTTAAAATTAAGCTGGATAGAGTGCACCGAGTGGGCACTGTGCAACCGGGTTAGAAGAAAAGACCACAAGATGTTCTAGTTAAATTTCATTCTTTCAAAGTGAAGAAGGCCGTCCTCCAGGCAGCCAGGTCAAAGAGCTCCATTTCCTTTAAAAAATTCTACTACTCCATCTACCAGGATCTGGCTCCAGCGACCTTGGCGCGACAAAACTAGTTCTGAAGCATCACTACCAAGCGCCGTGAAGACCACATACGGTATCGATGGATATACCCTTTTGGTCTCAGTTTTGACTTTAAGAACAAACACCACCACATTACTGAGTTGAAGGAGAGTCTGGAGCTTTTAGGTTTCTCTCCGGACGATTCGGACACCGCAGCAGACAAATATGGATCCCGATTCCGTGGAACAGCATCGACCTCTGGGTGGTCAGTGAACACTCGTCGGAGCCAACAATGACGGGTCTGTGCCTGCTTTTGACTGGAGATTCTAACGCTCACCCGGAGGTTATGGGGAAAGGGACCCTGTATGCAACCTGCTGTCGGCTGGCTCTTCTTCCAGATAGGGGTGCAGGGTTGAGATTGCCCGCAGTCTTATACAAAGCTCTTCGACCTCACTGTCCCTTCCATATGAGTCTTTTTACCACGATGACTGAATCCAGAGAATCTATGGTCTCTATGACCGAAGCCATGATCTCAGTGATACCGAAACCAGGGAAAGATTGCCAGCACTGCGCCTCCTACCGCCCTATCGCCCTTCTCAACCTTGACGCCAAATTACACTTCTCTATATTAGCCAAATGACTGAATGACCTAATGCCAGATCTCATTCATCCGGACCAGTCCGGATTCATCAAGGGTCGCCAGACTCATGACAATACTGGTAGGATTCTCCATCTCATTGAAAAAGGCCAATAGGTGTCCAATTTCTGCTGTACTGCCTGGTCTCGATGCTGAGAAAGCCTTTGACCGTGAAAATTGGGCGTTCTTATTCCATACCCTCCGGACTTTGGGATTTTCTACTAAATTCATAACTATGCTACAAGCTAATTACCGACAACCCCGATCCAGAGTTATGGTTAATGGTGCCAGCTCTACCTCCTTCTACCACTCTAGAGGTACCAGACAGAGTTGTCCCCTTTCACCGTTGCTCTTCGCCCTTAAAGTCGAGCCCCTCGCAATGGCCATTAGAGATAATCCTGACATTCGGGGTATACCTTTTTCTGGGGACCCTCATAAAATCTCCCTATTTGCAGATGACGTCCTCTTATCCCTCTCTGATCCGGCAGTGTCTCTCCCAGCCCTCCAGTCAGAATTGGAACGTTTTGAATCGGTTGCAGGTTTTAAAATAAATTTCAGCAAATCTTATTTCATTAATCTTACTTTACCGCCCACTGAGGTTCACAGTCTCAAGTCCCTTACCCCTCTTGCATGGGCCCCCTCCACTGTACAACTTATAGGGGTTCAATTGACGCCGAAGATTGAGAAGTTATATGCGGCTAATTTTCCACATATTCTCAATCGCATTCAGGCGAAACTGGTGTAGTGGAGACCCCTGTTTTTCTCCTGGCTCGGACGCATCCACACAGTAAACATTACACTCCTTCCTAAACTTCTCTACCTCTTTCAGGCTCTCCCTATAGAACTAGACAGGGACTTTTTTTGTCGGGTTAAGAATATGATTCTCCAATTTATCTGGTGGGTTGGGCATGCTCGCTTTTCTTTCTCCTTATTAGGCTGTCCCCGATTTGAGGGCGGTGTAGGCCTCCCTGACATTCAGCTCTACTATAAGGCAGCACAGTTGCGGGTATTGGTTGAATAGTCAAAGCAAGAATCTGATAAACATTGACAACATATGGACCGGAGTGTGACTTGGAGGACCATCTGGGACCTGGCCTGGCGCCCTAAAAAAGATCGAACCCCAAACACGAATATAGCTACACCTACGTGCACTACTCTGAAAGTTTGGGATACGGTAACAGGGGACAATTGATGGACCACTTTCCGCTCCCCGTTTATACCACTACACTTTAACCCTGATTTCCCACCGGGTACACAGGAGGGGCCTTTTGATGCATGTAGAGAAAGGGGGTTGTCTTACATTGATCCACCTTTTTCACAATCATGGCCCACTCACTTTTGACAATTGTCGATGGGGCTATAAGTTGTGGACCGCGGAACAGTATCATTACGCCCAAATAATGCACTGGGCCCTCACCCCAGACATACGTGACACAGCTACTCAGCCCCTCACTCAATTTGAATCCTTCATTGCCAAAACCTCATCAATGAAGGGGGGTGATTTCTTTCATATATAAACTTCTCCCTACCTCTGGTGTATCCCCTAGAGCAAGGTATATGTCCTTTTGAGAAGACATCATTAAGCATGGGCGTAAAATCCGTTTCGAATTTGCAGATTTTCGACCATTTCATGGTCCGCGAATCGTGCAAATTTACTCAATAATCCGCAAATTCGCAAGCTGAGAATTATTTTGCTTGGTCGCGCTTGAAAAATACAATATCGTTCGCGCGGCGTTGTCTTACCGTGATTCTGAGTCCGCTGAGTTGTTTTTCTTCAGGTTTTGCGTGTGCTTCGCCATTTTTGATCTTGCTGCGTGATCGCGCAAGAGTTTTTCAAACGCAATTATGTTATCGCGGCTTGCCATCTTGCACGGCGCGAGTGCGTCATAAAAGCCCGCGACGGCACGCAGCTGACTTCTTGCGGGAGATTTGAACAGCTTGCGTTCCCGAAATTGCAAAAATTGTAATTCTGCACAAGAAATCCACCGCAAGAAGCCTAAACCTTGTATAAATGATGATTTTGATCAGAATAACTCCTCAGATTGACATTTGACTGAACTTTTTGGTGCAGGAGTCCATTTCTTGGGGTGGGGTGGGAGGAAGGAAGTGCCTCAGATCTCCAACTTACTGTTCCTGTCCAGCAGGCTCCTCCCAGTGCTTTGTGCATGTACTGGTCACTTTCATTAGGCAGTTGAGCTGGAAGGATTACTTTCTGTGACTGCTGCTGGATTTGTATTTGAGGACTTCTTGGACTTTGGAGTTTGGATCACTTTTGGACTTGAGATTTTACAAGTAAGTTGGTGTTGTTTGTTTGCGGCATTTCAGTTGAGGCAACTACAGTTGGCCTAGTCTTTCTGTGGGGGTGTCTTGAATTTAAACATCATTGAGGGCATGGATGGCATGGGATTGTGGTGATTTTTGAGTGTTTTTTGACTTTTTGGGGTGTTGTAGGGGCCTTGCCATGTGGGGCGAGGCCATTTTGAGGCCTGGTACAGGCAGGGCCTGGCCATGTGGTGGGGGTCAAGTGGCCATTTGGAAGCCAGGCAGTGTGTTCAGGCCTGCACCCAGTTTGCCTTGCTTTCAACAATTATGCCCAGGGCTACTCAGTGGTGCATGGGCCTAGTCTTTCTGTGGGGTGTCTTGAATTTTAACATCATTGAGGGCATGGATGGCATGGGATTGTGGTGATATTTGAGCATTTTCCGACTTTTCTGGGTGTTGTTGGGGCCTGGCCATGTGGGTGGGGGCCATTTTGAGGCCTGGTACAGGCAGGGCCTAGCCATGTGGTGGGGGTCAAGGGGCCATTTTGAAGCCAGGCAGTGTGTTCAGGCCTGCACCCAGTGTGCCATGCTTTCAACCATTATGCCCAGGGGTACTCAGTGGTGCATGGGCCTTGTCTTTCTGTGGGGTGTCTTGAATTTAAACATCATTTAGGGCATGGATGGCATGGGATTGTGGTGATTTTTGAGTGTTTTTCGAATTTTTGGGGTGTTGTTGGGGCCTGGCCATGTGGGTGGGGGCCATTTTGAGGCCTGGTGCAGGCAGGGCCTGGCCATGTGGTAGGGGTCAAGGGGCCATTTTGAAGCCAGGCAGTGTGCTCAGGCCTGCACCCAGTTTGCCTTGCTTTCAACCATTATGCCCAGGGGTACTCAGTGGTGCATGGGCGCCTAGTCTTTCTGTGGGGTGTCTTGAATGTAAACATTATTGAGGGCATGGATGTCATGGAATTGTGGTGATTTTTGAGTGTTTTTTTCGACTTTTTGGGGTGTTGTTGGGGCCTGGCCATGTGGGTGGGGGCCATTTTGAGGCCTGGTACAGGCAGGGCCTGGCCATGTGGTGGGGGTCAAGGGGCCATTTTGAAGCTAGGCAGTGTGCTCAGGCCTGCACCCAGTTTGCCCTGCTTTCAACCATTATGCCCAGGGGTATTCAGTGATGCATGGGCCTAGTCTTTCTGTGGGGTGTCTTGAATTTAAACATCATTGAGGGCATGGATGGCATGGGATTGTAGTAATTTTTGAGTGTTTTTCGACTTTTTGGTGTGTAACTGATGTTCCTCTGGCTTCCATTGCTTTTAGGTGCACAAGAAAACCACCAGTGCCAGGAAGAAGTCCTGTAGAGGTGTGTGCAGCACAACGTCACGTGACATCACGTGTGGCCACAGACAAGACAACTCTGCAACTCGTGCAAATGCGCCTGCTGTTCTGACATCTCAAGAAGATGGCCCCAAAGAAAGTTGGCCGTAAAGCCTCAGCAAAAAAAGTTGATAATGCCACAGCCAGTAAGAAGGAGCAGAAGAAGCAAGTGCCACCACCTACCAAGGAGTCTGGTGTGCCCATTGAAACCTTTTTTGGGAGAAAAAAACTACGGCTGCAGCAGCAGCGGTGTCCGCCGGGGACCAAGCTGGAAGCAGCACCTCCGCTTCATTGGGCTCAGTGCCACTACGACAAGTTAGGTCCAAGACTACCATGAGTGCTGCTGCGGCAGCCACTTTGGTTGTTGAATCACCATCGACCAGTGATCTTGTCTCATCACAAGAATGTACCATCCAATCAATGCCGGGTGTAACTCAGCTGACGAGTGTTCAACAACCACAGCCACAAACACAGGTGCAAGTAGTACAAGCGCAAGTACATGGGCAAGGAGAGGCGCAGGTACAGCCGCAAGGAGAGGCGCAAGTAGAGGCGCAAGTACATCCGCAAGGAGAGCCGCAAGTAGAGGCGCAAGTTCAGCCACAAGGAGAGCTGCAAGCAGAGGAGCATGGACAGGTGCATGGAGAGGTGCGACTAGAGGTTCATGGAGCGGCACAACTGCCTACAACGCTTGTTCCTCCAGAAGTATGGGCACATCAGGAAATTGCTATTCAAGAGGAGGTATCATCTGAGGAAACTACTCCTCCTGATGATGATTCATTGTCTTCCAGATCCCCAGCAAGAAAAAGGTCAAGGAGGGCTACTACTACTACAAGTTCTTCTTCAAGCCCCCTTCCTTCTGATGACCTTGATCCTGATTGGAACCCACAAATGCAGTCTGAGAGTGAGGCACGCCATGATGAGTCGACAAAGGTAGTTAAGCCTAAAAGGAAGGCTCCCACAAAGCTTCGACTTATGGCTGATGACGACGAACAAGAAGTAGTGTCTTCTGCTGCTGAACAGTCTGACGATGACCCAGTCATCACAGTTGTCGCTCCAGCCCCAGCAGGCACGCAGCAGACAGACATTTACACCCTATCCCGAGTGGCTGCTGAGCGGGATATGGGCGGCTTGGCACTGGTACCACCACCGTTAACTACAGCACCAACACAACCTACAGCTCCCATCTTTTTTAGTCAGAAGGGCCGGCATGGACCTCCATCCAGCTCGACCTGAAGTAGTGGTGCTGTAAGAGAACTACAGAAACGAATTCAGCCACGCCCATCCTCCACTTCATCTGGCACTGAAAGTCAAAGTAGCACCTCCACCTTCAGCAGACATCACCAGTCCCCAGTTTGGGACTTCTTTACTGTTAGCGCAAAGGCGGAAAACATGGTCGTTTGTTCGATTTGTAAAGCATGCGTTAGTCGGGGTAAGCTTGGTACCAACTATGGTACCGGAGGCCAGAGAGGTCATCTCAAGCAACACCACACTATCGAGTGGGAAGCACACATGAGGAAGATCGAGGAAGGCAAAAGAAAAACCAATCCAAATGTATCCCTTGATATTGCATCTGATGATGATGAGAATCTGATCGTGCAGGGGGAAGTGAGGGAGCGACAGACAATTTATTTGGTACACCCAGTTCTGCTGGCAGCAGCACTGCAGTGGTATCACCCTCTACCCCTGCAACATCTATGAGGCACAGTAAGAGTGTTGTAGAGGCACCAATGCGAAAAACTATGTCAATGGGCCTAACTGGTTTGAAGACGTCATCATCATCATCATCATCATCACGTAAAATGATCCAGCCCACCATTCGCGGATTGTTCTCGTCGGAGGCGCCATTTGAACGCAACCACCCAACGGTACGTCTGTATAAAGCAAAGCTGGCTAAAATGCTAGCTCTGGACCTTCTCCCTTTTTCTTTCGTGGAAGGGGTGGGGTTTCTAGAATTGGTGGCAACAATCTGCCCTAAATGGAAGGTTCCTAGCCGGTCCTATTTTGCCAGAGTTGCGGTTCCAGCACTACATCAAGATGTGCTGGAGGTGATTGGTGCAGCTTTGCAGAAGAGTGCTGTTCACACTATCCACTTGACAACAGACATGTGGACCAGTTGCCAAGCCCTTGATTACATGTGCATCAAAGCACACTGGGTCTCTTTTGCAGGGTCTTTTGCAGGGGTTAGAGACAAGTCAAGTGCAGTTGTTGACCTGGACACAGTTTTCGGAAACATGCAACATTAGCCATGTTTGCCATGGAGAAAACTCATACTGCAAAAAACATTTTGGAGGAGTTTAACAGTAAGGTCTCTGAATGGCTGCAATCAAGAAATCGAATAGTTGGTTATGTTTCCAAGGATACTAGCAGTAATATATTTAAGGTCATGCAGCAAGGTGAATATTTCATAGTGCCGTGTTTGGCTCACTGTGTAAACCTGGTTGTTTAAGATTTCTTGAAAACTGAACAGCAAGTCAAGAAGTTACTGTCTACCTGCCGAAGAATCTGCACACAATTCAGCCATTCTTTTAAGGCCCGGAAGCAGCTGAGGAGCATTCAACATGAACGTAAAGTGCCAGTCAAAGGATTCATCCAGGAGGTGGCAACACGTTGGAACTCAACCTTTTACATGCTTGAGCGTCTGATTGAGCAGTGCATGGTAATCAATGACTATATCTTTATAGTAGGTTCTACTATTAATGACATGAGGCTAGAGTTGGAGGAATGGCAGCTAGTTAAAAGCCTGACAGACATGCTTCGTCCTTTTGAGGTCTTCACGCGTGAAGTCAGCAGAGAGGACTGTTCTTTGAGCAAAGCATTCCCATTGTTGCACATGCTAGAGCACCAACTGAAGGCGGTGTCTTCAATGTTGAGAGATGATGGTGGAAAGCAAGATGCATATCAATGAAAGGCTTCAAAAGATACATACAGAACAACATTACATTTGTGCCACTATTCTGGATCCACGGTATAAAAAGGCAGTGGCCAGCAAAGCATTCATTCCTTTTGATGAGGCAGATGTTTCAAAGTACAAATATTGGATAGCTGTGTCAGCCAGTCGGTTAAAAAAAGATCGGCTGAAAATTCAAGGAGCCGTCAGAAGTCCAACTGAATCAGCAGGCGATCCAGCGTCAAGTTCCACTTCTGAATCTGTGGGCGAAGGGAGTCCCTCACAGCCGTTTACGACACCAGCAGCAACCCTATCATCATCCTCACCTGCACCAGGCCCAGCCATATTATTGTCGGAAGCGGATTGGCTAACTCATCAAGGGTTTGTTTGTTCCAGTGCTGAGAAGGCCACAGATGGTACGCAAAGTGGAGCAACCGTGGAGAACCTTGAGTTGATGGTGCAGGCCTATCTGGATGAACCAACACAGGTCTTTATTCATACGAACCCATTGTTGTATTGGTACAGGAAAATGGCTCTATGGCCACTGATTGTTAACCTGACTCTAAATTATTTGTCTTGCCCACTCGCAAGCGAGTCTTCTAAATGTGTTTTCAGTGCTGCTGGTGCCATTTTAACTTCAAAAAGGTCCCGCCTCTCGGCCAAAAATGTGGAGAGGTTAACACTGATCAAGATGAATCAGCACTTGATACCACCAGATTACAATGTACGTGAATGCACGCAGGAAGAAGAGGATACCGACTTAGGTGACAGAAGTTCTTCTCTGTTACCTGACCTACTCCTGTCTCAATTCATGGAGTTGGAGGACGAGCTCTACTTCCCTGTCACCGAGCCCTGAAAATTACTTCCTTTTTTTCGTCCTTATTCATTTTTATTCTTGTATGTCCTTCTCTTCTTTTGCAACTTTTACCACAACAAAACTATAATCACCTAATCACAACAAGTCCATCAGCAGCACTGTCTTCATCTTATATTCCTTATTGATTTGAAGGGGCCGCAGTCTGCATTCCTGAGGTTCACAAGTTCACAACTCAATCATGCTCCGTTATACTCCTCCTCCAGACTCCCCCTATCCATTTCCCTCAAGGCAGATGGATGGATTACGCCGAGTCCCTTCAAGTGGGACTGAAATTACTGACTGACTACATGCTTGCTGATTGCTGACAGACTTACTTTTTATATTGAGAGGAGAGGCTGCCCTGTGGGCCCTCACTTTCCGAAGAAGATGCAGACAAAAAGTAGAACAGGTAATGAATAATTGAGAAGATGGCATGCACTTGACAGCAATGCCTGTCTGGCTCTGATGAAACCAATTGCTGTTTCTTTTTTGTGCATGAAATGATGATTCATATGTCTTCTTGTCTTAGTTATTATCTCATCTTTCACACAGTAATTGTAACTCATGTCAACAACTCTTTTTTTCCCCTTGTTTAATTAAAATTGTACTTCAAATTCAGGAGCCACTATATTGCATTTCACAAAATATGCAAAATGTCCTTGGAGCAGACTCTCTTGCCCATATACCATGATGATTGATTAAATAATATATCTTTTTTCTTTAAGTCACTCACTGGGATGGATGGATCATCAGCGTCGATTTACGGAAGAACTATTGCAAATTTGTGAGTGGCAAACAGGTAAACCAGTCTATAACAACTACTACAGCAGGACTGCATGTCTGTCTATTCGTGGTATGTATTGGTCAAGGGCGAGGCAGTGTACTGTTGTTGTTATGCCAGCCAGAGTCCACTCCAGACAGCAGTTCATGTAAAATTGGGGCTATGTGGCTTGCTGCATACAATTAGATATGCTTTGTCTGTCTGACAAAGAGCCTAGGTAAGCTACATCAGGTAGCTTCACTCAGTGGTGCCTGCCTTGACCCTTTGCATGGCACTGCCTCAAGCTTGGGCCAAACATCCGTTATGTTTGCAAAATTTGCTGTTTTTCCGTACTCTGCAAATCTCGCGAAAGTACAGAAAAATCGCAAATTCTTGAGCGGAACAGATTTTTGGCCCATGCTTGCGGCAGGGCCATGCAGACGGTCAAGGCAGGCACCACTGAGTGAAGCATCCTCCTGATGTAGCATACCTAGGCTCTTTGACACAGACAGACAAAGCATATCTACGGTATAGGGTTCAGTGCGTTTTACTAGGGTTTTTGGGTGGAAGTTGGTATGGTTCACACTGATTCTAGGGCTCGGGCCCGATGCAGGCTCGTTCATAATGATGTTGACAATTTTTCTAGGGGGGTTGGTGTTCTTTGGTCCAGAATTGGCAGAATTTTGGCCTTTTCGGGTGTTTTGCGGGAGCGTGTGTTTGGATGAAAACTGGGTGAAAACTGAGTGAAAACTAGTCGTAGACCTTCTTCTTCTTCAAAGAGCGCAGTGGTTCAATTTTGTCCTGCCTTGCTGAGATTCTTGTGAATCGCTGGAACAAGTGACTGTCCAGGTGAGTTTCAAGAGGATCAAAGAAGTGGAAGTGCTGAAAACAGCAATATTTTGTGAACAGCGCAATTTGCCATGTTTTGAATGTACAAGTATTGCATGTTTTTGGGGGGCTGTTTGGGGGGTGTTCTAGATTTGTGGGGAGTGTGTGGGGGTCTGGGAACACTGCTGGGATAGCATAATTTTATTGGAAGTGATTTGAAGAAAATCCATGGTAAGAAAGAGGAGTTAGGGCCTAGCTGCAGAGCGCATTTGGACCGATGTGGACTGGTTGGCTGAAAAGGTTCTAAGTTTTATTTATTGCATTTTTTCTTTTTGCCTGTTTAGGGGTGTTCTGATTTTTTGCGGGTGGCTGCAGGGGTCTGGGGGCATAGCTCGGAAGGTCTAATATCAGGATCAAGTGTTTTGGACCAAATCCATGGTTAAAATGTTTTTGCGTTTTTGCTCACTTGCCTGTCTTTGGGGTGCTGTTTGGGGGGCTTCCAGGTTTTTGTGGGTGGGTTTTGGGGTCTGTGACCACTGCTTGCACAGTCTAATGTTGATTGCATTTGTTTTTCAGGAAATCCATGGTGGAAAAAAGGCCTAGCTGCACAGCGTATTTGGACTGAATTAAAGGTAGGCCGATTTTTGCTTTTTGCCTGTTTGGGGGTGTTCTGCTTTTTTACGGGTGGCTGCAGGGGTCTGGGGGCATAGATCGGAAGGTCTAATATCGGAATCAAGTGTTTTGGACCAAATCCATGGTTAATAAGTTTTTGCGTTTTTGCTCACTTGCCTGTCTTTGGGGTGCTGTTTGGGGGGCTTCCAGGTTATCGTGGGTGGGTTTTGGGGTCTGGGAGCACTGCTGGCACAGTCTAATGTTGATTGCATTTCTTTTTCAGGAAATCCATGGTGGAAAAGGGGAGTTAGGGCCTAGGTGCACAGCGTATTTGGACTGAATTCCAGGCATGCCCGAAATTTGCTAAGTCTCACTTTTTGCGGTTTTGCTTTTTGGCTGTTTGAGGGTGTTAAACTTATTTCCGCCTGGGTTGACGGGTCTGGAGGCATTGCTGTGAAGGTCTAATACCGGATAAAAGTGGTTTAGAGAAAATCGGAGGTGAAAAGTTTTTCCATATTCGTGAATTTCGTTCACTTTAGCGTGTTCGGGGGGCTGTATGGGAGGTTCCTGGTGTTTGTGGGTGGGTTTTGGGGTCTTGGAGCAACGCTGGGTATGGATACTTTTGATTCCAAGAGGTTTGACGGAAATCCATGGAGGCAAAGGGGGGTTAGGGCCTAGCTGCAGAGCGCGGACAGAGTGATCTGGGAAATATGCAGAAATTTGACAGAGTGCCCATTTTTCCATTTTTGCTTTTTGGCTGTTTGGGGGTGTTAAACTTTTTTCGCCTGGGTTGATGGGTCTGGGAGAATGGCTGTGAAGGTCTAATACCGGATAAAAGTGGTTTGGAGAAAATCGGAGGTGAAAACGCTTTTCCATTTTCAGGCATTTCGCTCACTTTAGCGTTTTCGGGGGGCTGTTTGGGGGGGTTCCTGGTGTTCGTGGATGGGTTTTGGGGTCTTGGAGCAACGCTGGGTATGGATTCTTTTTATTCCAAGAGGTTTGACGGAAATCCATGGTGGCAAATGGGAGTTAGGGCCTAGCTGCAGAGCGTGCACGGAGTAATTTTGGAACTAGGGCTAAATATTTCATGGTCCCCGTTTTTGTATTTTTGCTTTTTGGCTGTTTGGGGGTGTTAAACTTGTTTCCACCTGGGTTGACGGGTCTGGGGGCATTCTTGTGAAGGTCTAATTCCGGATAAAAGTGGTTTGGAGAAAATCGGAGGTGAAAAAGTTTTTTCCATTTTCAGGCATTTCGCTCACTGTAGCATTTTTGGGGGTCTGTTTGGGGGGGTTCCTGGTGTTTGTGGATGGGTTTTGGGGTCTTGGAGCAATGCTGGGTATGGATACTTTTTATTCCAAGAGGTTTGACGGAAATCCATGGTGGCAAAGGGGAGTTAGGGCCTAGCTGCAGAGCGCGCAGGGAGTGATTTTGGAACTAGGGCTAAATATTTCAAAGTCCCCGTTTTTGTATTTTTGCTTTTTGGCTGTTTGGGGATGTTAAACTTGTTTCCGCCTTGGTTGACAGGTCTGGGGGCATTGCTGTGAAGGTCTAATACCGGATAAAAGTGGTTTGGAGAAAATCGGAGGTGAAAAAGTTTTTCCATTTTCAGGCATTTCGGTCACTTTAGCATTTTTGGGGGGCTGTTTGGGGGGGTTCCTGGTGTTTGTGGGTGGGTTTTGGGGTCTTGGAGCAATGCTGGGTATGGATACTTTTGATTGCAAGAGGTTTGACGGAAATCCATGATGGGAAAGGGGAGTTAGGGACTAGCTGCAGAGCGCGCACGGAGTGACCTGGGAAATATGTAGAAATTTGACAAAGTTCCCCTTTTTTCCATTTTTGATTTTTGGTTGTTTGGGGGTGTTAAACTTGTTTCCGCCTGGGTTGATGGGTCTGGGGGCATTGATGTGAAGGTCTAATACCGGATAAAAGTGGCTTGGAGAGAATCGGCTTTGAAAAAGTTTTTCAATTTTCAGGCATTTCGCTCACTTTAGCGTTTTCGGGGGGCTGTTTGGGGGGTTCCTGGTGTTTGTGGATGGGTTTTGGGGTCCTGGAGAAACGTTGGGTATGGATACTTTTGATTGCAAGAGGTTTGAAGAAAATCCATGGTGGCAAAGGGGAGTTAGGGCCTAGTTGAAGAAAGCGTTTGACACTATTTTAAACTTAGCGCTCGTTAGGGTTAGCAGTTTTGCATGTGCTTGGGGGTGTTCGAGATTTTGGCAACTAAGTTCTGGGGTCTACTCTTGGAGCACTTGTCAAGAAATGTATAATTTTGGTTGCAATTGGTTTGAAGAAAATCCATGGTGGGAAAGGGGGAATTTGGGTCTACTTTACTTTCAAAGTACGTTTTGTCACCATTTTCCACTAGGCCTCAGACAGGTAGCAGTATCGCACATTTTTTTGTGGTCTGATTGGTTGTATTCTACATTTTAGCATCTGTGTTTAAGAGTCTGAGAGCACTGCTGGGAAGGTCCAATTTTGTTCTAAAATCGTAGTTTACAATACACCTAGCCTGAGGGGAAAGATCCGCAAAATTGGCCCATACTTATTTATCCTTCAAAAGGAGACTGAGAGTAAGCCCTTTCGAAACTATTGTACTGTCGATTCTGAAACTGAAAGTGTGACTTTTTGCACTACACAGCGTACGTACCTTATATTTTTTTCTCAGTGGTGTTTTAATATCACTTCCTGTTTTTGCATCAACATTCACAGGGCGGCTTTCACCCTGTGCAATGGAAAAAAGGATGAAGTCAGGCTTCACATTAGCGACCCACAATTCAGCATCCACCAGGCAGGCAGTGGACAGGGTGTCTTTTGGTCACCAACATTGATCGACGGAGCGTCAGATGGAATGGAGGAGTACCGCAGATAAGAGGAATGGCTTGATGCATCCAACTTCCCAAATTCAACAGGACAAGTACAACAACATACAGTAACAGTATCCATTCATTTCTACTTATTTTTTAAGTAATGTTATTGCTGTGAACTTCTATGAGTGTGACTCTGCATTTCTTTGCTCTCTACTTCTAAATTCACCCCTCCAGCCATTTTATAGTTTTACTTTGCTATTTTTCAAACTAATTTAATGAACAAAGGGTTTCTCTGAGTGCTGAGATAGACAAAAACGCATAATTACTGCAGGCCTGTACTGTTGCATTCTTTCATTCATTAGAAAGTACTACTTAGTTTGAGTAACCTAACCAATCATTGAGCAATCAACTTCATGCCTGCAGAAGTGCATGCACTTCCTTTATGTCCCTTAAAATATTTATGGATATCTTCATATTTAAAGATTTGTTTATCTTCATTTGTTGTTGATCCATACTGTGGTTTTTTTTCCTCTCTCAACAAAAGTTTCCCAAAAAACCCCATTCCCATCCAATTTTCAAACCCTAACCCTCTTCCCCCGGGCTGTGTGGTTTTCATTGATGTGAGAGTAAATGACAGCAATAATTCCACACACTTGCTGGGGAGGATAAGGTCATAGCAACTGAAAATGAATTACATTTCAAGGCTGGTAAAGGAATCAATGGATATATTCTTACTCAGCTTGACACAGACCCATGACTATTGGCAAATCAATGCAGATTTTCTTGGGCGCCATCAACTGGATTGATCATGAAGAACATCATCCTCCTACACGTGGAAAATGATTACACTGCTGTGTTCTTCACCTTCAGTACTATTTCTTGTAGTAGTAGCCGTCAAATTCCACGCAAGTAGTAGTTATACTTTCAATACTTTAGCATTTGTAAGGCTACATTTTGGCACTGTTCTAGTGTACTGTCATGTGCTATAGTATCTATCATACCGTTCTAATGCTCCCCTCAGGCCAATCAAGGTTTCAATTTCTTTTTTTTCATATGCTGCAACTGCCACTGTGTACCACCACAAGTACCACCGCAATGATGCCATTTCAACAGCCCAGGATTGCCATCCTTAATCGCCATTTGCCATGCAGCCAGCCCTGTGCCTAGCCCTATTTTCAAACACGAATTACAGGTAAGATAAGCGTTTGGGGGGAGGAAGAATAATGGATTAGTATGAGAGACGAGAGACTGGCGGTAGTACTAGTAAAGTCCTAGGATAATTGAATTCACTAACTCTGTGAGAGGCACTTACTTTTGTAAACATTTGGGCAATAACTTACACAATTTGAATCAAGAAGCCACTTAAGTTTCAGGAAAACAAACTTACAGTTAACCCCCCCTCCAGCCTCAACTGCAGTAAAAGCATGTATGCTATGTTTAAGTTGAAAGTAATGAGTATTTATATCCCTAACAAAAATAAACTATCCCGCAAGACCCGACCAACCCACCCTACCTAACCCCAATAAATGTCCGTGAAATAAAAAGTCCCCAAAGTCCAAAAATCCCAACTCCCAATTCCGACCCCCCAAAAGTCTTTAAAAAAGGGGCAAGGGACAGTCTCTCCATCCTAATGCCGCCGGCGGCGTACTTTTTGGACCAGGTGGTCATGCTCTTTGCGGAGGTTCTTGAGCAGGATTCTCAGTTTCTTCTGCTCCTGCTCAAGGTAGGACACCCTGAGGGTTAGGCGGTGCATGCGTGCCTTGCACCTGCTGTGGGGGGCAGCTGATTTTTTGGCTACTTGGACGTGGCGGGTGGCTGCGGTACCACGGCTCCGTACCGCTGGAGGCCTGCGCTGACTGGCTGACCCAGGGAGCATGGAGGAGGATGCACCTGTCCCTGTGGATGTTGTGGTCGACTGTGTGTCCTCCTCCTCCGGGCCACCAGCCACTGATATTCGGCGACAGTCGCCTCCAGTTTCCGTTGCCGGGCCCGTCTAGCCAGCTCCTTCCGTGACAGTTTGGAAGGAGCATCTATATGAAGAATGAAAAACATAGTCTGTAACCAATGCTCTTTAAGATTAACACAAAATAATTCAGCAGAAAGTTGTGTCACAGTAGAAGTAGCAACTTGCAAGCACAGTACATAACATTTATGGCCTGTATCTATCTAACCTGGCTCCCACTTCTTCAGCCTTGCTCTAACATTAGTGGGAGTTTCAGGAATCAATTCTATGAGCACTATGGACTCAGTACATTAGAGTCGACTATGACAGTACACCAGTCTTATTCTTCTTCTTCTCTCTTGTTTAGTGAAATTGATACGTAAACTTCTGGAAGCCAGATTATGCCAGCACAGTCAACTTGCGCGCCATGATGACACCGGCTTGCGTTACTGTACCAGTCCAGTACATGCAGTGGTGAAGCTCTTACTTTTCTATTACGGGTGGCACTGAGAATACTCTGTTACAAGTGCTACTGCTTAATTAATTTAACTTTCACCCTACAGTGCCAATGACTACTAGAAAAGGAAAATGAAGAAAATAAATATTATGATTATTTATCCCTTCACAGGATATGTATTTGATTACATATGGGATGACTTTAAGTGCTTTGTTTTTTATTGATGGTACACTGAGAGGCCACACATGAATGACAGAGTTGTACTAAAATTATTAACAGAGGTAGTCAGTGGCCCCCGTAATCGCCGGATATATGCTGTGCTTGTAATACAAAGTACTGCTACTATTCATGGTAGTATTCGGAAAAATTACAACTTGTTTTCCTTGCTTTTCCTACACTGGAACGGACGTGCGGGTGCGGTGTTGCATGCTCTTCAAAGTAACACTTAGTTCATCCAGTGACCGTCTACTCTCTCTACATACACATATGCTATCTATGAGTCAGATAGTACCATGTTCCAGGCATCCATCCATTCAAAGTAAATGTCAATCATTCTTCTTAACCCCTTCGATGCTCATGACGAGCTCAGCTCGTCATGAGGCACAGTGGAGCTGTGCTGATGACGAGCTGAGCTCGTCATGAACAATGGGAGTCATGAAATATCAGCACAGGAAAAAAATCTCCCTAGCAGCCAAGGTGTTAATGTCTCAAGTGGACAAACCTTACTTTTTCTCACAGGAAAAGAACATTTTAATTTTATTTTGGAAACCGCAAGCCATGCATCCGTGCTTGACTTGCATTTGAATTTCAACCAAAGGATATATTGCGCAGACATACAGTTTCTGTTTCACCCACCCAAGCAGTCCTCTTTCCTTTCTCCTTCCACCCATCCTTGCTTCATCCTTCAACCGGACATGCATCATATTCCCAGCCACCTCGGGCAGCATTCAAAAACACGTATCATTCTTTGCCAGTCATCATTACTTTTAACTCGCTCGTCCTTCCACACTTACTTACACCCTTCTTTCCCTTTTCGTTCATCCCATCCATTAAGTTCATATCTGATCTGACTTGGATTCTCGAAAAAACTTTCACAGCTGAGTTGAAGTCAATTTAGAGGAGGCTACTACTTGGTTAATAAAAACTTAGGGGCATATTATCAAGCCTGTGCGTTAAAATTATCGCCGCTTTATCGGCCGAAAACGGCCGATAAAGCGGCGATAATGGGCTTGATAATATGCTCTATGGAATTCCAATCGAAGCCCATGTTAGATGTCTTCACATCTAACATGTGCTTCGATTGGAATTCCATAGAGCATATTATCAAGCCCATTATCGCCGCTTTATCGGCCGTTTTCGGCCGATAAATCGGCGATAATTTTAGCGCACAGGCTTGATAATATGCCCCACAGTTCTAAATTTGTAAGTCTTCTTAACAGTATAGTATACTTGTACTGTACAACATATACCACACCCGTGTAGAAAGCACACTCTGCAGTCTGCTATCTGAATAAGTAAGGAATATAATAGCTTACCACTGTCCGCCACTACCGTGGCATCCCCCACAGCAGCTTCCGCTGGCTGTTGCACCGCCTCCGCCCCAGGAGTGCCCACCTCCGCGCTTGCCCCGGCACCGGTGGATGGTTGTGCCGATGTTCCGCCTAGAAAATAAATTTCAGATTCTTAGATACCATATACACCACTTCCTTGTATTTTGTCTAGGAATTAAAACATTTCACTACAACTACACAAACAAATGTAATAATTTGTGACTGTCTAGTCAAAACTAAAAATTGCACTTATTTTCAGGGAAGGGTGTTGTCTTGCTACACTTTTTCACACTACTGATGAATGCTTGCTTTTTAAAATGCACCGTTTTTCTCATAACAGACAAAAGCTTCCCTTCTAAGAACAAGAGCAACATAAGATCATCATCAGTAGGACGGAGTCAACAACGATTCAGCACCAAAAAGAAGATTTGAAGTTCCAATGAGGTGAGGGCTCGCCCACAATTAATGTGAGATCACTAAGCACTTTTCCATTTTCAATCCACCGTTTATGTTGTATGATTAACTTGATTTTAATAAATGTTTTTACTTTTAATAAAGCTGTAAAACTTACATAGACTCTGTGGTTTTCAGTCATGAATGAGTGAGCGAAAGGGTTTGCAAATTGGAAGCATGATTCCGTGGCTCTGACAGTTCTGGACTCTGACTCCGTAGTCTTATGTCCTGGGTTGGATAATCATCATTGGGGATCAATCAACGATGAATTAGGCAGCTAAATGACTCTGTCACACTAGCTAGTCAGTAAGGAGATTGGGGGTTCAAATTCTGTTATGACTTTGGTATGTGGAAAGTCTAACTGCAATCAACATTGGGGATCAATCAACGATGAATTAGGGAGCTAAATGACTCTGTCACACTAGCTAGTCAGTAAGGAGATTGGGGGTTCAAATTCTGTTATGACTGAGGTATGTGGAAAGTCTAACTGCGCCTATTATAATTGATAAACAATGCACTATTTAGTGTCCATAGTTCTGTTTGTGCAGAATTGTCCCTGCTACAATAGTAGTATGGATTGTTCTCCTATCCAATCAAAAAGTAAACTAGTATCTTATTCTTTCTTGGTGGTCATTGACAGTTTATTGTTGGGAATTGTCAAAGCATAAAAATGTATAAGACTTCAAAAGACATTATGGACATCCCAGAGGACTGCACTCAGTGCATAGAGCTATTGCTGAATAGAATGGGAGTTTCGTTTAACACCTTTTGCCAACTGTGCAAGCTTAGTTAGCTACACCGACAGACTAATAATAATAATCTAGTAGTACCACAGGGAGTCATAGTAGAGGCAGGATAAGAATTTGGAACGTTAGTAAAAAATAGGTACTCTAAACGATAGGGAAGTATAATTATTAATGTTAACATGAAAACTTACTGGGGCCAGCAGAGGAGCCCTCGCCTGACAGATCCTGGCCTTCCTGGTTCTCGTCCTCTTGCCCCTGGGGGGAGCTAATGTACAACATGAAAGAAAGACCCAAACATGGATGATTGTTGTCAACCAAATCAAACATTTCAAAAGAACAATAACAAATTATTTCGGGGAAATAGCAAATAGACAACAATTGCACTACATTTATTGACCTATCTGATGTGGTCTACTAGGATATTAGTATTCTTGGATTCGCGGACCGTCGACTTGGAAAGTTATGTAACTCACTAAACAACTACAAAAAGGTTCAACTAGGACTGGCAGGCAGCACTACACAGCACGCGAAGTGACAGACGAAGTCCATCGTGATTGCAGACCAGTGGGAACACTAAAAAGTACGTTTCCTACTACATAACCAGTCATTAAAATACTCAAACTATCAATCCACCACCACTATCTCTTCTTAGTGGCAGGTGTACAAAGGAAGGACTTGACTTGAGTCTCTAGGGGCAGATTTACAAGTCCCTTGCGGCTCTTTTGCTCCATCGTTGCGTGACTTTTGTGACGCAGCGGCAGCGCTAAAGAGGCGCCATGGTGCGGGGTATATTAACAACGTGACGCATCTGGGAGATGCATCACGTTGTAAAGCCCTGCGCCATCAGGGGGCGTTCCGGCATAAGGGAGTGCGTTCCTGCGCAGGAACGCTTCCTAAAAGTGGCTGAGTGAAACCTACAAGATTTCACTCAGTCACTTTTAGGCCAATGCAGCGTCACTCAGTCCAGACCCTGCGCCTGCTTGAAGCAGACGTACGGCTTGACGCAGCATTGGGGAGAAAGGGCACCCCGGAACATTGCTGGAGCTGCGTCGTGGTTGCGACGCAACTCCAGCAATGCGCTGCCTTTAGGGCACAGATGCGTGACGCTTCTGTGTCGTTTTTGCCCCATGGTGCGCCGCATTGTAAATGCGGCGCACCATGGGTGGTGGAGGCGTGGCGCACAATTACTGGTGCATCCCTGCTAATTTGCGAGGATGCGCCAGTAATTGTAAATCTGCCTCTTAGTGTCTAGCATTACGCAGTACTGTAAAGTACACTCATACATAATTACTCAGTCCAATAAAATGAGCAAAAAAAATCGAAAACAAATAAGCATAATAGCACCGGCACTGAGCAGGAGAGAAGTGCACCTGAAATGCAATCACAGAACATTTTCAAACATAATTTACCTACAATCTAATCAGCAGCATTATTGCTCTTCGGAAAAAACAAAAATGTGCAATATGATAACACATAGAGCAGGAGAAAACAGAGTAGTGATTAAGTAGCTACAACTACTCACTAAGCCCGGGGATCTCGACACCTAGCAGGTCGAGCAGGTCGCGTTCTCGGTCCAGGAGGTCGGACCACCGGTGCGTGGCCTGGTTGTAGGTGCGCCGGACCCGAGAGTGTTGATACATGGCCCGGCACACCTTCTCCCACCGCTTCTGATGCTCCCGGAGCCCGTATCCGCTAGCGATCCTGCCGCCTGCCGCGATGGTCTTGGGGAGGTGGCGCTACACATAGTAAACCAGTGTGGCCACCTCCTCCGCACTGAAGATCTCCCGGGCTGTGACTAGCTCCCCCTGTAACCGCCCGCATGCGAGCCGGGTACGGGGTGCGGGACCCTTCCCCTTCTCCTTCCCGGCTCCCTTTGCAATGGTCCTATACAGCAGAAAGAAAAAAAAAGGAAAGAATAAGGAAAAAGTAAAGTAAAAAAAAAGTTTTAAAAAGTAGCTTTAAAAGTAATGAAAAGTTGAAAAAAACACAAAATATAGATCTAAAAAAAAGAGGGATAGATTGTTAGAGGCCCGATCTCAGGGGAGGGCAGATTCCGGACCTGACCACCCTGAGACCCACCTCTCTTAGGAATACAGCCGAGCACTGGCGGGAGACCCTCAGGTTGGGGGTCTCGAATCTAGAATCGTGCGCGCTGCGCTAGCACCACTTTACAGAGAGACACCACACTGGAGAGTTTAAGAGAACGTATTCGTTATCTCTTCGAATAAAAATGGATCTTTATGATCCACAGAGTATTACGTACAGGCGAGCCGGGGCTCAAAAGAGTCTTGGTAGGGATAGGATAGCGGGACAGTCTCAAAAGTTCAAGGTATCCGGCGCACAGCTCTCAATCCTCGAGCTGGGGGATACGGGGTGATCTTGGGTCCAGCTGGACCAGAGTAGTCTCTCGAGCCGCGATCGAATCAGCAGGGCTCACGGTGATCTTCTTGGTTGCAAAGTAGCCGCAAACGAATCAGCAGGGCTCAAGAGTTCTTAAGGTAGCGATGGAGCCGCGACAGCGTCAGCAGGGCTAGGTGATCTTCTCGGTTGCAAGGAGCCGCAAACGAATCAGCAGGGCTCAAGAGTTCTTAGGGTAGCGATGGAGCCGTGACAGCATCAGCAGGGCTCGGTGGTCTTGTCGGTTGCAAAGACCCGCGAACGAATCAGCAGGGCTCAAGAGTTCTCCGGATAGTAGGGAAGCCGCGACCAGGTCAGCAGGGCTCTCGTAGTCCAGGATACAACTGGTTTGATCGTCCCAGAGCCACCCTTGATATAGGACTTCTTGCCTTTGATGTCCGGAGTCCTTGCAGGTGGAGGTCTTAGCACCTGCGGGCTGTTTGTTGAGGGTTCCGCCTCGGCGGCTCCTTTCATCCTTTCAAGTTGGGTCTGGAGAGATCTCAGACACTCAGCAGGCCTGGAGACAGCCCTCTGGGAGGCCGGATGGGTGATTGAAACTTATCTCTCGAGGGGAGGTGGAAGGTATGACCAAGCTACTCCTCCCTCTCTCGCTCACAGGGAGCGCTCTACCCCCTGGCTGGGGATGGCGCCGTCGGCCGAGGTCGGGCTGGGGCCGGGGCGGCCATCTTAGGTGCAGGGACATGGGCCTCAGTCTCGAATGTCAGGAAAATGGGGGACGAGGACGGGAAGCCCAGGATCGGGGATGCGTATCATGGCGGGAAGGGTCGGGTGGTTCAGGGTCTTGGGAAACTATCTGGTTCAGGGGTGACCACGCCACGAGGCCAGGTCCAACATAGATATAGAGTAGAAAAAACTAAAAAAAGTCCAAAGAAACAAAGGATTGCACAGATGAAAGGAGGATTAGAAAGCATGCACAGAACCATAGCAATGAATGAAAAACAAGATGGCCGTGGCCATTGAGGACCGCGTGGGTATGTTTGCGCGATTTTTCCGGTGCGAGTACACAAAAACACGTGCGAACTGGTAATAGCGCGCCACACACAATGCAACATTGTCAATAGCACCAAGAAATGGAAATGCGCAACGCGCACAAGATGGCCGTGCCCATGTACGACCGCATGGGCAACCTCGCGGTCGGTTCGCTGCAAGCGGTCCGCGAATAAGCAAAAAAACAGGCGAACATGCAAAAAAAAAGAAATCCGCAAATTCGCACGAATTCGCGGATTGCAAGCTCAATTTCGAGCGAATTTGCGCCCCGCGAATCTCGCGAAATTGCAGAAAAACAACTTTTGCAAAACTGAAAGCACTTAGCAGGTGCAAAAGTTCAAGCTACTTTGTAACCATTCCCTGTACTGCATCCTGAGGTTCCCCTCCAGGGTTCAGTTGCCTACTTGCAACTATTCTCTGACCCTGCTCAGACCCTCAAAGCAGGGTCAGAGAATAGTTACAAGTATGGCTCAATGCTATTTTAAATTAAACTGCAACAGGAAGCACTTACAGCTAAGGAAGTAGGTGCCAGACTTAAAGCTCAAATTCAGTGACACATTAACCAGCCCCAAATTAATTCATCTCAATTGAGGCTGGTAAGGTGTGCATTGCTTTCACCCCATAATCTACAGTGGTGAACAAGAGTGTGGTAGTGGTAAACCAGAGGGTGCTATGATAAACCAGAGGGGGACAGTTATGATCCAGAGGGTGGCAGGGCAAACCAGAGGAAGGCAGTTAAGAACCAGAGGGTGGTGCAGAGATGAACCAGAGGGTGTCAGTGGTGAACCAGAGGGTGGCAGGGATAAACCAGAGGATGCCAGTGATCAACCAGAGGGTGGCAGCCTTGAACCAGAGGATGGCAGTGATCAACCAGAGGGTGGCAGTCTTGAACCAAAGGGTGGCAGTGATCAACCAGCGGGTGGAAGTGATGAACCAGAGGGTGGCACTGGTAACCCAGAGGGTGTCAGTGCAGAACCAGAGGGTGGCAGTGATGAACCAGAAGGTGGCAGTGGCAAACCAGAGGATGGCAGTGATGAACTAGAGGGTGGCAGTGATAATCCAGAGGGTGGCAGTGGCGATCCAGAGGGTAGCAGTGATGAACCAGAGGGTGGCAGGGATGATCCAGAGGGTGGCAGTGGTGAACCAGAGGGTGGCATTAATGAACCAGAGGGTGGCAGTGATGATCCAGAGGGTGGCAGTGGTGAACCAGAGGGTGGCAGTATTGAACCAGAGGGTGGCAGTGATCAACCAGAGGGTGGCAGTCTTGAACCAGAGGGTTGCAGTGATGAACCAGAGGGTGGCACTGGTAACCCAGAGGGGGGCAGTGCAGAGCCAGAGGGTGGCAGTGATGAACCAGAGGGTGGCAGTGATGATCCAGAGGGTGGCAGTGGCGATCCAGAGGGTGGCAATGATGAACCAGGGGGTGGCAGTGATGATCCAGAGGGTGGCAGTGGCAAATCAGAGGGTGGCAGTATTGAACCAGAGGGTGGCAGTGATCAACCAGAGGGTGACAGTCTTGAACCAGAGGGTTGCAGTGATGAACCAGAGGGTAGCACAGGTAACCCAGAGGGAGGCAGTGCAGAACCAGAGGGTGGCAGTGATGAACCAGAGGGTGGCAGTGATGATCCAGAGGGTGGCAGTGGCGATCCAGAGGGTGGCAGTGATGAACCAGAGGGTGGCAGTGATGATCCAGAGAGTGGCAGTGATCAAACAGAGGGTGGCAGTGATGAACCAGAGGGTGGCACTGGTAACCCAGAGGGTGGCAGTGCGGAACCAGAGGGTGGCAGTGATGAACCAGAGGATGCCAGTGATCAACCAGAGGGTGGCAGCCTTGAACCAGAGGGTGGCAGTGATCAACCAGAGGGTGGCAGTCTTGAACCAGAGGGTGGCAGTGATCAACCAGAGGGTGGCACTGGTAACCCAGAGGGTGGCAGTGCGGAACCAGAGGGTGGCAGTGATGAACCAGGGGATGCCAGTGATCAACCAGAAGGTGGCAGCCTTGAACCAGACAGTGGCAATGATCAACCAGAGGGTGGCAGTGATGAACCAGAGGGTGGCAGTGATGAACCAGAGGGTGGCAGTGGTGAACAAGAGGGTGTCAGTGATGATCCAGAGGGTGGCAGTAATGAACCAGAGGGAGGCAGTGATGATCCAGAGGGTGGCAGTGGCGAACCAGAGGGTGGCAGTAATGAACCAGAGGGTGGCAGTCTTGAACCAGAGAGTGGCAGTGATCAACCAGAGGGTGGCAGTGATGAACCAGAGGGTGGCACTGGTAACCCAGAGGGTGGCAGTGCAGAACCAGAGGGTGGCAGTGATGAACCAGAGGATGCCAGTGATCAACCAGAGGGTGGCAGCCTTGAACCAGAGGGTGGCAGTGATCAACCAGAGAGTGGCAGTCTTGAACCAGAGGGTGGCAGTGATCAACCAGAGGGTGGCACTGGTAACCCAGAGGTTGGCAGTGCGGAACCAGAGGGTGGCAGTGATGAACCAGGGGGTGCCAGAGCTCAACTAGAAGGTGGCAGCCTTGAACCAGACAGTGGCAATGATGAACCAGAGGGTGGCAGTGATGAACCAGAGGGTGGCAGTGATGAACCAGAGGGTGGCAGTGGTGAACAAGAGGGTGGCAGTGATGATCCAGAGGGTGGCAGTGATGATCCAGAGGGTGGCAGTGGCGAAAAAGAGGGTGCTGGGATGAACCAGAGGGTGGCAGTAATGAACCAGAGGTTGGCAGTGATGATCCAGAGGGTGGCAGTGGTGAACCAGAGGGTGGCAGTGGTGAACCATAGGGTGCTGTGATGAACCAGAGAGTGACAGGGGTGAACCAGAGGGTGACAGTGGTGAACCAGAGGGTGCTGTGATGAACCAGAGGGTGGCAGCGGTGAACCAGAGGGTGGTAGTGGTGAACCGACAGTGGTGAACCAGAGAGTGACAGTGGTGAACCAGAGAGTGGCAGTGGTGAACCAGAGGGTGCTGTGATGAACCAGAGGGTGGCATTGGTGAACCAGAGGGTGGCACTGATGAACCGGAGGGTGGCCGCGATGAACCACAGGGTTCCAAACAGGCTGGACACGTAGAAACAACATGGTCACGACCGTTGCGACCACACAAGTAAGTTTGCGTTCCCGAACTTGTAAAAAACACGTGCGAACTGGCAAAAACAGCAAATTCGCAAATTTGCACGAATTCGCGAATTTTGCGAATTGCGAGTTCGCTTTCGCACGAATTCGCGGATCGCGAATTCGCAAATTTCGCCCATACTTAGACATTATTCAGCATCCCATTTCAGATACTGAATGGGGACACCTATGGACAGACATTACACGATTCAACCATCCCTATGATCTTCGGGAATCTCACCTAAAGCCCATGATGGACTGGTATCTCCACCCCGCTAGGCTCAAGCAGACCTTTCCCACTGCCTCCGACAGATGCTGGAGAGGGTGTGGTTACTGGGGGATTTTAAACACATTTGGTAGGATTGCCTGACTATTTGCCCCTTCTGGGAGGAAATCCTTGCACACATTAAGGAAATCTTGGGATACCCTACTCCAACCACCATGGCGGGGGTTCTTTTGGGTCTTCACGATCCTGCTTTAGAACACCTGACACGAGCAGACAAAATGATTTGGTGGCTATGTATAGGAACAGCTAAGGTAACCCTAGCGTCTGCCTGGAAAAAGAGGGCCGCACCAGCGATCTCCTTGTGGCATTCTAGACTGTGGAGACTCCTCAGTCTGCAGCGTATGTCTGAGATCTTTCGGGATGACTTTAAGAACTTTGAATTCAAATGGGGTCCTTTAGTGGCTTTCCTCTCGCGAGGCTTGCCGTCTGCTGTATCTCCTTCATCCATTAGGGCTCTTCACCTCTTTCAACTATAATTAGCCATGTACTATCACGGTCGGACTTATTGTTTGCATGCCGCCACTACCATTATCAGGGAGGGGGAGGGTGGTAAAGGGGGGGTTGCTTTTCTTGTTTATTCTTTTTCTGTTGGAGTTTGTTATTCTTGTTTTCCCATCCTTAGTGATTGTTGTTATATTGCACCGATCTGTTGGGCGCCTCCCTCTTCAAGAGTGCTCCTTATTCTTCCATTTGCATCAGAAATTTGGGACCTCTATTGTCATTTTGGATCCTACTGCGCATTATTGGCGACCGCACCCACACCCTGTTTCTATAAGGAACTGTGACCCTTTTCTGGCACCTCACTGCCACCTGCGGTGTATGGGTGTAGAAGTTTTCGGTTATTCGCTAGTATTTGGAGGTCCCCTGTGAGGGATGATTTGATGGCTTTGTTTTGTGATTTCTATTATGTGACACAAAACAAATAAATTATGTTTGACAAGAAAAAATGCATCCTCCTCAACGTACGCTCAATACACAAACTTGCCATGGAAATCTGGAACCTACTCAACTTTCTATCACCCGGCATTGCCTTCTTCACAGAGACCTGGACCCAGGCATCCTCCACCCCTGACATCACCACCGCCATCCCAGACGGATAAAAGATCCAGAGGAAAGACCACCCCAACAACCTCACCATCACCCACAAGGGAACCCTCAACCTCACCACCTCCAGTGAAACCTTCCCCTCCGCTGAACACCTACACTTCCAGATCCATAACACCCCTAAAGCCACACTCTGAGGAACAATCATTTACATACCCCCTTGCCCGCAGAACACCCTCGCTTCCACCATCACTGACTTCATTGCACCCCACGCCATTGTCTCAACAAACTACATACTCATTGGAGACCTGAACTTCCACCTCGACAACCTCAGTGACCCCAACCCCCTATACTATCCTTCATGACAACCTCGCCAGCAAAGGACTTAAACAACTTGTCAACACACCGACCCACAGAGCAGGACACACCCTCAACCCCATCTTCGCGGCTGGAAACAACATCCAATTCAGCCACACATCGCAGCCGCCATGGACCGACCACCACTGCGTACACTTCACCATCAACAAACCCAAGGCACCCAAAGCCAGCCTCACACCCACCACAAATAAACTGGAGAAAGGTTACCGACGAGCAACTTAACTCCACCCTCACCCAAGACAACCACACCTGGGCACCCGACGCAAACAATGCAGGCAGAGAACTCTACACCTGTGTCTCCAACAGCGCAGACAAGCTCACCCGCTACTCAACCCCAATAGACAACGCCCCAGGCAAGCCGCCTAGTTCACCACCGCTCTCGAAGAAGCCAGACGTAACTGCAGACACCGGGAGAAGAACTGGAGAAACACCAAGACAACTGAAAACCACACCACGTACAAGGACGCCATGACAGACTACCACAACCATTTCAGAGCCACCAAGAGGAACTTCATCCATAACAAAATCCTGGCCAAATCCATCAACTCCAAGGAACTTTTCAGTGTCATTCAAAAATTCACCAATCCACGCAGTGAAGCCACAGACCTTACCCTACACCCAAGACCTCTGCGACAAGCTTGAAACATATTTCCACCTCAAGATCAAAAACCTCTACGACAACTACATTGCCCGTCCACAGATAGCCCCCCCTCCCCCCAGAAACACCAGCCAGCCCACCATCTCCAACTGGACACCGATCACGGCAGAAGACACCGCCTAAACCATGAAAAGCATCCACTCGGCGGCCCCTACCAACACCTGCCCCCTCACATCTACCACAGAGCTGCCACCACACCCAAACTACAGTGCACCATCAACACCCCCTTCAAAACAGGCACCTTCCCAGATGACAAATTCTGAAATTAACAAACATTCCTGGGGACGTTACCTATCTGAGAGTTTCTTCGCTTGGTGATCTATTTACAAGTTTTATTTTCTAATACCCACTCCGCTAGATGATCGTTCTATTCAACCTTTTTCAACAGCCTTTGACAAAGTATCACACCACATGCTGATCGAAAGGCTCCACCACATTGATATCTATGGGGAAGTGCTTAAATGGATCACCTCTATCCTCACAGGAAGAACCCAGACCATCGACCTCCCACCTTTCACCTCCGAACTCAAGGAGATCATGTGTGGTGTCCCCCAGTGTTTATCTCTCAGCCCCATGCTCTTGAACGCATATATGACCCTGCTGGCCAATATCGTTAAATCCCACAGTCTCAACATAATTTCATATGAAGACAATACCCAACTCATTTTCTCACTCATTGAAGACCCCACCACCACCAAAACCAACTTTCACAGATGCATGATAAACATCGCTGACTGGATGATGAATAACTCCCTGCAGCTCTACATAGACATGACAGAAGTACTGATCTTTGACAACGGCAGTAAGACATGAAATGACCCCTGGTAGCCATCAGATCTAGGATATGCACCCACTTCTTCTGACCATGCCAGAAATGTCAGAATCACCATTAACAACAAGCTTACTATGAAATCACAGATGAATGCTGCCTCCTATGCCTCCTTCCTCACTCTCTGCATGCTACATAGAATCTTCAAGGGGCTACCCCTACACACAAGATGCACCATGACACAGGCCCTCACCACCAGTTGACTGGACTACAAAAAACACCCTCTACATAGGAATCACTGCACACCTCCTACAGAGACTTCTGACCATATAGAATGCCACAGCCAGACTCATCCTTGGCCTTCCTCAACGAATGCACATCACACTTCACCTCAGCAACTCCACTGGTTCCCTGTACAGAATAAACACAGTTTCAAGCTGCTAACCCATGCACACAAGGCTCTACACATTTGCAGACCCGCATACATTAACCATGACCAGAACTTTCACCAACTGTTGAGAAGACTACGCTCTACCTCCCTTTCACTTGCCATAATCCCTGCATCTACTGAAGCAAAATTTGAGGACCCTCCTTCTCCCACATTGCAGTAAAAACCTGGAACAGTCTCTCCAAGCACCTCTGGACCATCACCTCACTTGGACTTCTTAATGACTTTCAAGACCTGGCTGTTCAAATAAGGCTCAACGACCTGCAATCACCTGGATACCCTATCAGGTGATGAGATTAGAAGCACTTCATCAATCCTGAATGATTAATTGATTGATAAACCTGACAATTGTTTGTATGGTTATTCACAAAGTGTTTCTTAGAGAAAAATATTTTAGAGCTATTTTTTTGCTGCCAGTTCTAAGGTGACTCATCACATTTCCACTGACTTGCAATCTCATAAGCCCTATCTACTGCTAATGAAAGAGTTGACAACTATTCCCTCTCTTTCTACTTACAATATGCAGAAAGTAAGATAAAAATACTCCTACATTGTGGCCATAATGGCCTCCCAAGCTATTGCCACGGTGTTATTGTTAAGCAAAAATTTGCATTGTATTTGAGTTCTCAGGGCAGTTTAATAGTTTCTCATATCAGTAAAGGCTCATCCTTTTTCCATTTAGTTATTGACCTAAGACAAATAACTAAGAAAACATGTTTCATTGTGGAGTGAGCAGAAAAGATACCAATATGATTTTAAACTTTAATTTTATGGGGTAATGGAGGGACCAAAAAGTAATCTCTACTAGCAGGAAACACATAGTGTTCGGAAAAACAGGAACAAGTCTTGCTATGTGAATTTATAAGGTGCCATACCTTTTAAAGCCCAAATCTCGTACAGAAACCATAAAAATTATTTCTGTTTTTATATGTTGATAGCAGTGTAGATTTGAAAAATGTTGACTTAGGAATGGCAGACAATTGAAATTCACACCAACTTTCATAATACCATTCAAATAACACTACTCCCATTCTAGTCTATAAGGCTGAATAGCTTCAGAAATGAGGCCATGGTCAGTTACAATTATTTTACATCTGGTGTTATGGATTGCAGCTGGTGCAATTAACTGAAAGCCATTTCTAGCAATAAAGGTGCACTACATGTGATATTGGAATGCCCATGAGTCAGATCTGCCATCCCCCATGGGATGCAGGGCATAAAGAAAAGGAGCATACTTTGATCAGAATTTAAGCTTCTTTGTTTCTGTTCCTCATTTTGAAATTGGTTCCTGGAGCAGGATTCAATTTTACAAGCCATGCAAAAATGCCATCCCTCATTCAATTCAATTCAATTCAATTCAACTTTATTCGGCTTCCAAGTGAAACCATAAAAGTTACATTTACACAATTAAACATACACTTTAAAAAGTAGGCATAACAAGTCAGGGTCCGTAAATTTATGGGTAAATAAAAGTATAAAAACCGCTTTGAAACCATTCATAGTAGTATATTATTATCCAAATCAATTTCAGTCCAGATTTTTTCTGTATCTTATTGAACATTTTAAGAACCCTAAAATCAATGGTATGCAATCGGGTTTTAACAGTTGCAGGTAAAACAACGCTGGGCGTGCCTGTGTAAAATTTTGTTTTTTAAAAGAGG
Source organism: Lissotriton vulgaris (assembly GCF_964263255.1). Lineage (NCBI taxonomy): Eukaryota > Metazoa > Chordata > Amphibia > Caudata > Salamandridae > Lissotriton > Lissotriton vulgaris. The sequence goes on along the minus strand of NC_141695.1, from coordinate 1,210,733,621 downwards.
TTTTAAAAACAGTCCGCGGGGGGCCACATAAAAATCACAGAAAAGGACAAAGTGTAGCAGATCCTGTGGAGACAGGTCGTCGCAGCCACAGGGTGCTAGCACCTGTCCTTTATGGCTCCCTTTAGGTACTGCCACTAAGAGGTGGAAGTAGTCCAATCTAAACCTTACTAGCAGGAATCTTTCGTGCATTGAGAGAGGCCATGCAAGGTACTGCTCCATTCCTGGGGAGGTTTTAAGCATTAGGTGTCTACGCACTCCAGATTTTTGGAGTTCCTGCTGCTCCCGCTTAATCTGCTGACACACTAGATAGGATCCCTTTACAAAGGCCACATCTTCCTTAGTTATGCTCTCTGGGGTTAAGAAAAGATCCGGGCATCCCAGCTTGTTGAAAGAGCTCTTTAGGTATTTGGCCCAAGTTATTGCGGACATATGGTCCAGTTTCAGCAAATCCCTGTAGATTTTGTGTGAGACCGAGATCTTTGTTCAGCCAGCTTTTTAGCCAGAAGAGCAGGGGGCGCAATCCAATAGTGTCGCTGATATATTGAACACCAGTTTCTCCATGAATGGACAAATTTGATGTCCCTTGTGGGACGCCCAGCAGATGTTTTAAGAAAATATTTTCAGCCACCTGTATGCCTTCAACTCTGTCGTACCCCCACAGCTCACTCCCGTATGTGGCTATGGCTACGCTCCTGGCTTGATACATTTTTAACATTGCTGCCACAGGCCGATTACCCATCTTACTCGCAAAATTAAGAATTGCTGCATTACTCCTGGTCACCTCCCCCCGCTTCTTCTTAATCAGAGGGACCCAATTTTGTCTCTCATCTAGAAGAACGCCCAAGTACGAAAAGGTGGAGGTTGTTGGCACTCTCGTTCCATTTACCATTAATGGATAATGACTCTTAGATCTAGACCCTACCTGCATTATAAAAGATTTTGCATTTTTTATGGCCAAGTCTTTTTCTGCCATAACCCCCCGAAATGTATTTAGCAAGACATGTAGACTTTTAGGTGTCCGTGCTCGGAGAACTGCGTCGTCCGCATATTGCAGAACGGGCAGCCCCCTATCACCCACGTATGGGTAATCCACCCCAGTTGCCTGCAGCGTTCGGTCCAGATCATTTATATAAAAATTAAAAAGAAAGGGGGCTAGGATACATCCCTGACGTACCCCCCTTTCTATACTAAAAACCCTCGAGACCATTAAGTCCTGTGAGTACCTGACGTTTTCCTTGGTCTCTTTACGGAGATCTCCCAGGAAATCCACCAGATTAGGGTCAACCCCCATGGCGTTCATGGTCCCCCACAGTCCCTTCCGATTTACACAATCAAAGGATGAGGATAGGTCCATGAACGCCATGTATATCGACCCCCCTCGGGCTGCAGTGTATTTTCCGAGTATGAGGTGTAAGTTGACACATTGGGCCACAGTAGATCTTCCCGGGCAGAACCCATACTGCACTTCTGATATAATGCTGTTTTCTTCGGCCCAAGCCTTCAATCTATTTAACGCTATACCCCCTACAACTTTGACGACTGAATCTATCAGGGAGATAGGTCTATAGTTCATAGTACTGTTCCTGTCCCCTTTTTAATAAACAGGGACTATGGTAGACAATCCCTCATTCGATTATTGCTTAAAGCATTAGCGCTATAAATAATAATTAACATTTATCTCAATTGCACATAGATCTAGCCAGCAAAGTTGAAGTAAAAATGCATATAATAGATGAATGGGTACAGATGGAGTTCAAGATGTTAAGAAACTGAACAAAGGGGTTTGTGTATTGAGGATGAGCAAGCTACCAGCTGAGACATGCTGCTGGTACTTAGAAAGATATGAGCAGTGCAAAATTTAAGCTTTAAGATTTAGAAAACAGATCCCATAGGGAAAATCTAAGGAAGCTTGCTGTACCCTACAGATCAGATTAAGACAAGAACACAGTAGATTAAGTTTCTAAACTGCATGTGCTCTTTGAACCTGAGATATATCAAATACCAAGAGGCCAAAGGGGTTCCTTTTAGTATGCCGATCTGATTTCTCCTTCTAAATCTTCGGAATGTCTGAATTTAAACCTCTCTGCATTGCTGGGAGAACAATCAAATGATTGAGTGGCTCAAGGTAGGTAGAGCTTAAGCACAGATCGTTCAACCTCTTCCACCTGTCAAGTGGAAATACCTTTGATTCAGGAGTTTTCACATTGTTTCCGAGGTGTCCGAGACTGAGACATGTTTGTCCACAATGCAAGGCTGTAAGAAAAGAGGATGGATTCAGGCTATCGCAGATGCGAAGAGAACGCACCAACCAAACAGAAGAAAGTATGAACTTTCAGGGGCAGTACATCAGGAAATTCCCATGGACCAGAACATGATTTCAGGGTGGGAGACAGGTGGGGGGGCAAGGTGGGTGGAAATTCTGCGAGACAAAGAGGGCCTGACATCACGTAGGGAACAGGGGAGCACTTCACAGACAAAATAAATACGATCAATCCTATCAACAGCTTCACCGATCAGTCAGGTGCATGGAATATCTTGGATACAAGTAATCTGTTTTCTTGCAGCATTAATATTGGGGATATTACTGTAACTAGCACAAACTCCTATGTGAATACAAAGAAGGTTCAGACGTACAATTCAGCTCACATACATTATGTCTATTTCTAGGAGAAAACAATGCATTCCCACTGGTTGAGGTTTTGTTCCAGTAGACATTAGTTTTGGGAGCAAGCCCCAAGGCCTGGACTGGCAATCTAAGTGAATCAGGTTGTGATTAAACATGTATGAGTGCTTTCACTAACCTACCCTTAGTAAAGCCCCATTAATGAAAATTAGGCTGAGTGGATTTGGCTCTTCCACCTGTCAAGTGGATCACCTTTTCACTGCAAAACACCTTTTGAACTGGAAAAACATCATTTCTGTTGCTTGTCCGGGCTGCATCACTCTAGCACTGGTGCTAATCCTTATTACATCACAGCATTCCTTTCTAGCAATTGCCTTACAAATAGAACCACATTGTACCTGACATTTCTCAGCCTGCTTTCATAATTAAGACTAGATGCTCTCTGTTTCTGAATTATGCCACACTTTTAAGACACTTTGTAAACAATGCCTCTGGGTGGACTCCACTTCTCGCTATTCTCCGGCCAGGATTAGTGCTCAGACTTTGTACCTATCCTATTGTTCCACTAACCTCAGAGGTTGATATTTTAAACCTATAACTGCTGAAGTCATTGTCATGGCGCATTACTAAAATCCATTTTGAATATATGCTTCACGGTCAAATGTACACAATCTAATCCCTCATCTCTATTGATAACAGATCATATGTATTTTTCCCAGTAGGATTAGGGAACTAGCTCCCGGAACATGGCATTATGACTCATCATCTAATGATTAAGCGTCTGTGTGCAATTATAGTGTTTGCTTAATTTCTCTAGGACGATTCAAATCTCATTGTATTTTAAGAACCAATGAAAATAGACTTTAAGTACACAGTGATCACAGTTTAGCGGAAGAAGTAACTCATTTTATGTACCTCATATACTGCATTGGACAATTATTATTATTATTTTTATTATTATTATTATCATCATTTGTATTAGTAATAGTAGTGATTGTATTATTATTATTATTATTATTATTATTATGGTTAGTAGTAGTATTAGTAGTAGTGGTATAAAAAATATATTTACTTCTATAGATATGCAGGAATGTATACATTTATTATATTTGGCCTTGACACAAGGGGATTAATTAGTTATCTGGAAGATGCAGATCTTATGGCACAAGAAGGATAAGCATGGGAAAATAAAGATAGCGACTGTGGGTAATGAGAATGATACAAAAACATTTAAGTATGTGCATATTTCATTTTTTTTTAATATATTTTTTATTTTTCCTTCATTACACATTATGTCACATTCAATATACTAATACAAATACAAATATTATACATTTGTCAAATAATTTTAAATTTAAACCACAACTGATTTTGATGAGATTCCTCACACTATGCAATACAAAAAGTAAAATAATAAAGTACAATACATTCACTCAATATCCTCCTGGGCTTGTAATTTACCGTCTGTGCTTCTCAGCCCATTACGAAAACAAATAAATAAATTACTATGTTTCCATGGTCTCTTTCCATTTTATAATTGGCTCCAAAATTTTTAATCCTAACTTTCTTCCCCTTTTTCCCTTACGTGAGTATATTGCCTTTTCCAAATTATACATTCCTAATAGATTTGAAAGCCAGGTTTGCATTACTGGAGGGGATTTCTCCAACCATGCTCTCGCTATTGTTAGTCTTAATACTGCGGTGGCAATGAACATAAATTCTTTATAAATATAAACTTCCCCCATATCCCTCCCCAGCAGTATTAACAATGGAGTTAATTGCACTCGTATTCTTAAAGTATTATCCATAAATTCTTCTATCTTTTTAATCAAAGTATGAATTTGGGGGCAGGTGGCAAACATGTGGACAATATCTGCGACTACAGCATCGCATCGCGGGCAAGTGGTACCAGTCAAGCCTCCCCATTTAGCTATTCTAGCTGGTGTGTGGTACAATGAAAACAGAGTCTTATAATGCTGAGATTGAAGGGGACCCGAGCATAGAATGGTACATCCCAAATCAAGTGATTCCGTAAAATTTTCAGTCACTTCTCCCAGTTTCCCAACCCATTTATTACTAAATTTATCCATGTCATCCACCTTATTTTTTGCAAGGCTTGCATAAAAAGATCTTATCGAGCAGTCCCCTCCTCGTCCTATTTCCTCCAGTATTTCATTACGACTAAAGCCTGCTGTCCCTCCCTGCTTATTGCTGAGAAAGCTCCTTATCTGTAGAAATTTTAAAAAATCCCTCCTTGCAACACCATATTTACGGGTTAAATCTTCAAATTGAACAATCCCATCTTCATCCATTAGGTCCCCAATCTGTATTATCCCTTTTCCCGCCCATCCAGCCATTATTGCATCAGCGAAGGCTGCCGCCGGGAAAGATTTATTCTTATATAACCTGGTGTACCTATTGTATCTTCCTAGGTTCGCCCTTTTTAAAAAAGCATTCCAGATCGTAACTGCGGCTTCTACAGTCTTAAATCTAGTCCGTTTATAATATCCGAACTCCACACAATTTATAAAACAGTTTTCTGTCTCAACCCCCAACGCTGCTGAGTACACTTCCGTAGACATAATCGTAACCCTTTCCTCAAGTCCACCTCCTCCTATTAGTCCCTGCATGTACTGTAGTGCTGCTGCCATTTGATACATTCTGAAATCAGGAGCACCCCACCCCCCTCTCTCTCTTGGAAGGGTCATATAACGATATGCACGCCAGGTCTTCCCGTGTGCCCAAATGAATCTATTCAATACATTCTCTAACAAATTAAACCATTTAACTTCAAAAACCAAGGGGATCGTTCTAAAAAAATAAAGACATTTGGGCAGTATCAACATTTTTATTACATTAGTGCAACCCAACAGAGAGAGATGCAGATTGTTCATTCTTTCTAAGTCACTCTTTACCTTCACCATTAACGGCGCCATATTGCTCTCAACTACTGCTCTCAAATCCGCCGATAGTGAGACCCCCAAGTATATTGCAGAGCTAACCACTCTGTTATCATCGCACCTATTATGTATATTCTTTATGATCTGCATTTTGGCTCTGTTCAAACTATATCCTGAAATCTGTCCAAACATTAGATCCTCTGTTTCTACCTCTTTTATAGCTAAGGAAGGATTTGATGTTAAAATTGCTACGTCATCTGCGTATGCTAATGTCTTCACTATACAATTATTTACTTTTGTCGGTGGTATCTCCGCATTAGATTCAAAACGTCGCAATAGCGGCTTCAAATATAGCGCGAAGAGGGGCACCCTTGCCTGGTCCCCGTAGCAATATTAACCACATCTGATAGCTCTCCATTAACTCTAATTCTAGCAGTGGGGGTAATATATAAAGCCTGAATAGCTTTTATAAACTTCTCCCCTAACCCACACCATTTCATCACATACCACAGATAATCCCAAGAGACCCTGTCAAACGCCTTCTCCGCGTCGAGAAAAAGTGCTGCAACAGGGTCTCCTAAGACATCTGCAGCATCAAAAGTGGTAACTACCGTCCTAACATGTTGGGTTGTTCCTTTACCAGGTATAAACCCGTGCTGTGTGGGGGTTACTAATTGTTCAATATTTTTTGCCAGTCTGTTTGCCAGTATTTTTGAGTATATTTTTACATCTGAATTCAGAAGTGTTATAGGTCTATAGGACCCTGGAGCTTCAGGTGGTTTACCTTTTTTTAAAATGACAATAATATTAGCTCCGCCCCAGGAGTCTGGAATAGATACCCCTCCCTCTGCTTGCGACATAGTATTAAACATATCTGGCAATAGCACATCCTTGAATGTTTGGTAAAATTCAGTTGGTATTAGATCTGGACATGCCGCTTTCCCTGCTTGTAGACTTATGATCGCAGCTTCTAATTCTTCCAGCTGGAAGGAGCCCTCCATTAACTCACAATCCTCTGCGGGTATTACCGGAGGTGGAATGTTCAAGAGATAATTTTCAATATTTTCCAGGCTTACTATGTCCTCCGGGGTATATAGATCCGAGTAGAACCTTCTAAAAACTTCCCTTATTAAGTTAGGATCTATTACCATATTCCCCTGTCCATCCCTTATCTCTTTTATTGTTGCTGCGGCTGATTTCTGCCTAGTTCTAATTGCTAAAACGTGCCCTATTTTCTCGCTATATTCATATGTTCTTTCCTTTTTCGTTAAATAATTATCTGCCGCTTTTCTAGCCAATCCTTCAACAGCTTCAGCTTTCAATGCTATAATTTTAAATAAATGTTCTTCCAGCGGTAGATTCTGTACAATAGCTTTACTCAAGCTATCTTCCTCTCTTAGTAATTCTTTCTCTATTTGTTTTCTCTTATCTCTTTCTCTCTTCTGTCTTGCCAAAACAAAACTCAATGTTTCTCCCCTTACTCCAGCCTTGAAAGTGTCCCAGATCACCCCTGGGGACGCTGTCCCTCTATTAATTTCCCAGAAGTATTGTATCCATAGAGACATATGTCTCCTATATGCAACATCTTTTAGTAAAGCTCTCTCGTAAGACCATTGCGAAGGTGTTCTTTGTATTTGGGCAAGTTTAAGCGTACACACCAATGGACTGTGGTCCGAGATACCTCGTGGTAGTTTTTCTATATGTAAACCAGTAAGTAGGGTAGTAGACATTAAAAAATAATCCAATCTGACCATTACTTTGTGTGGTGCGGAGTAGAAAGTACTCCCGTCTAAGTATGGATGTATCTTTGTCCATGGATCAAGCAAGGCATTGTGAGACACCATAGCAGCTAGTGCCTTATATACCTTCTGCTTCCTTCCCCGATATACCCCGCCATGCCATGTAAATGAGCTCTCTGGGTCGTGTATATTAAAATCCCCACAGCACACTATGGGCTCGGGCCATTGAGCTAGCTCAGTGTCTAAAAATTGGAACACATCCGGGTCATCTTCTGTGGAACCATACACTGAAGCTATAGTTATTGTCTGACCTCTAAATTTTATTTCCACTATTACCCATCTGCCCCATTTATCTTCCTTCTTTCTCAGAATAATCACCTCCCTACCCTTTCCCAATATTGCTACCCCTCTAGTCCTGGTACCCTGTTTAGTGCTTGCCAGAATCTTGAACCCTAGTTGCTCCAGCAAATAAGTCTTGCTCTCTTCTATATGTGTCTCTTGTAGACATATTAGATCCAAGCACAGAGTTTTTAAATATGCCGCCACGTTTACTCTCTTTCTCATGTCGTTAAGACCACATATATTAATTGTTGCTATTTTGCACGCCATTGCAGCAATTGCTGAAGAATATGCCTAGTGAAATCCATTCTTTTTAAGCTCATCAACCAATATATCAGTCTAACAAAAGTTCTAAACAGGTGACAATGTGTACAACCATATGTTAAAAAAAGAACCATTATTACTATTTCCACCGCCCCCCTCCCCTACACCCTCCCCCACCCCCTCCCCCTCCACCCCTTGTCTCTCTCCTCCCCCCCCCTCCCTCCACCCCCCCCCGTTTTTACAGGCAAATAGGTCAGAGACCTATGTGTGCCCGCCTTAGGTTGCGCTAGTCGCATCCCTCTCTCGCATATGCCTTATATTTATGCTATACTGCTCGTTCACCCTTTTAGCCTTCTACCTTCTGCTAGCAATTCTTACATTGTCACACGAGCCACCCAGGTCTATCCTTCCTTCTGCTTTCTCATCTCTTCCAAGAATAGCTGTGCTTTTATTTCCGATGTGAACATCCATGGTTTACCTCTCACAATCACCTTAAGCCTAGCGGGGAATAAGAGATATGCCTCCATACCAAGGGCCTGAAAAGGGGAAATCAACTGCCGTAACTTCCATCTCCTCTCTATAGTAGCATGGCAGAAGTCTGGCCTGGCGAAGAAGGTTACGCCTTCAAATGACCTCCTATTGTCAGGTCTAGCCTTACTGATAATCTCCTCTCTGAGCAGAAAATTCCCCACGTTTATTAAGATAGCTCCTGGCAGGTTTCCCTGCCCAGCACCCCCTGCACTGCCCGAGCCATAAGTTTTCTTCATTGTAAATGGGAATCTATGTGCACGCTGTATCTCCCTATCCCACTGCCACTGGGATTCTGGAAATGCCCCCTTCAATAGGTTGACCACAAATTGCCTGACGTCCTGCCCTTCTGCCCCTTATTCCACACCCAGTAATCTCACATTATTCCTCCTCTGCCTGTTTTCAAAATCCTCCATTTTCCAGCACATGTCCACCGCTAGCTTCTCATGTTCTGTTTTAAATGTCTGCCAACTTCCCACATCATCTTCCAGTCTGCTCCTCCACCTCTGTTACTCTGTCCGCTATTCCATCATATAACTTGTTGACTTTCCTTAGAGTGTTCTGAATTTTCTTTGTCGCCTGTCTTGCTCTCCGACTTTCGGCCCTAGCCTCTCCTTGCATCTGCTTAAGGATACTAAACAAGCTTTCAAAAGACTCCTGCTTGGGGGGTAGGGAGTCCCCTGTGGTCTCCTCAACACACAGTGCCACACTGGCTTTATCGTTGTCGTCCTCCTGATATACCTGAGATGTTGCAGAATAGTCCCATAAGAGTCGTTTCTCCGTGCGTTCGGGAAACCCTAGTGACTGGCTTCTTACCTTCCCCCTTTTTTTCTCGCTGTGGATTCTTTACCTGAGGTGGTATAGTCTGTTCCAGTTAAATCCTCATCATCCTCTTCGGTGCTAATGTCAGTGGAGACTGCCGACTCTGAATCCTCATTTACTGAGTAAAATTCTGGTTCCACAGAGGCATTGTCCCCACCACCCATGGCTTGCATGTTACTATTACCTATGAGGCTGTTCTTGTCTGCACGACTGGCCCTGCTTCCCCAAGTGCTGTCCCGGTATTTTGCTGCATTCAGTTCTGCATTCATTTCCTCTTCAACACTTAGTAGGGCTCCCAGCATGTTGGCTGTCGTATCCCCCTTATCTGTGATCACATTTGAGCCCCTTTTATTATCCTCATTGAGCCCTTTCATCACCTCACCTCTCTCTTGCACACAGCCATCAGCGTAGGCCTCCGAAGCCATTGGAGCACAGCTTCCTTCCGTGTTCTCTGCCTGAGACGGCCGTTGCCCAGCAACCAGCAGCATAGCGTCTCCTATGCCTGTAGCGTCTGTTGCGTCCTCGAGGACGTTACCGGGAGACAGCTCAACGTTCTTTGCCTCGAATACCTGAACCAAAGTAGGTTGTCTAAAGACAGGCTCGCGATTTCTGCTGCTGCCTTCTCTTTTTGCGGGGTCAGACCTAGCAGAGTAGCTATCTTCCATTGCCTGCCCACTCGTATTTTTCAGCATTGTGTTTGCCTTCCCCCATGTCTCTCCTCTTTTCCCTCCGCCTTTCTCAGTCATCGGCGGGGGATTACCTTCCTTATCGCTCCTGTACTTCTCCAAGCAGGGGTATCTGATTTCGCATAGGCGCCCGATCCTGCTTTAGCCACTGCCGTTTCATGTGCCTTCTTACTTTTCTCGCTCCCTCCCTCCTGGGTCCTCGGTGGTAACTTTGGTGCCATTCTCCGACTAATTATTAGCCTTTCAACTCTGCCTTTGACCCAAGTCCAGGACACTCTGACCCGGTATATACGTTTCTTAATGTGCTTGTTCTGTGAAATCCAGCTATACCATCGGTGCACGAGCTCCATTAGTAATCCATTTACGGTCCATTAAGGGTTGAATTTAAGCCATACAGCGTTCGTTTCATGGTACATATCGTTGATGCGAGAGAGGGATTAGCTGCGACCTCTCAGCACAACGCTGCAGCGGCCATCTTGCCCCAGAAACGGCATGAGGAGTTTTCACATTGTTTCTGAGGTGTCCGAGACTGAGACATGTTTGTCCACAATGCAAGGCTGTAAGAAAAGAGGATGGATTCCGGCTATCGCAGATGCGAAGAGAACGCACCAACCAAACAGAAGAAAGTATGGACTTTCAGGGGCAGTACATCAGGAAATTCCCATAGACCAGAACATGATGTCAGGGTGGGAGACAGGTGGGGGGGCAAGGTGGGTGGAAATTCTGCGAGACAAAGAGGGCCTGACATCACGTAGGGAACAGGGGAGCATATCACAGACAACATAAATACGATCAATCCTATCAACAGCTTCGCCGATCAGTCAGGTGCATGGAATATCTTGGATACAAGTAATCTGTTTTCTTGCAGCATTAATATTGGGGATATTACTGTAACTAGCACAAACTCCTATGTGAATACAAAGAAGAATCAGACGTACAATTCAGCTCACATACATTATGTCTATTTCTAGGAGAAAACAATGCATTCCCACTGGTTGAGGTTTTGTTCCAGTAGACATTAGTTTTGGGAGCAAGCCCCAAGGCCTGGACCGGCAATCTAAGTGAATCAGGTTGTGATTAAACATGTATGAGTGCTTTCACTAACCTACCCTTAGTAAAGCCCCATTAATGAAACTTAGGCTGAGTGGATTTGGCTGTTTGAAAGTATCACCTTTCCACTGCAAACCACCTTTTGAACTGGAAAAACATCATTTCTGTTGCTTGTCCGGGCTGCATCACTCTAGCACTGGTGCTAATCCTTATTACATCACAGCATTCCTTTCTAGCAATTGCCTTACAAATAGAACCACATTGTACCTGACATTTCTCAGCCTGCTTTCATAATTAAGACTAGATGCTCTCTGTTTCTGAATTATGCCACACTTTTAAGACACTTTGTAAACAATGCCTCTGGGTGGACTCCACTTCTCGCTATTCTCCGGCCAGGATTAGTGCTCAGACTTTGTACCTATCCTATTGTTCCACTAACCTCAGAGGTTGATATTTTAAACCTATAACTGCTGAAGTCATTGTCATGGCGCATTACTAAAATCCATTTTGAATATATGCTTCACGGTCAAATGTACACAATCTAATCCCTCATCTCTATTGATGACGGATCATATGTATTTTTCCCAGTAGGATTAGGGAACTAGCTCCCGGAACATGGCATTATGACTCATCATCTAATGATTAAGCGTCTGTGTGCAATTATAGTGTTTGCTTAATTTCTCTAGGACGATTCAAATCTCATTGTATTTTAAGAACCAATGAAAATAGACTTTAAGTACACAGTGATCACAGTTTAGCGGAAGAAGTAACTCATTTTATGTACCTCATATACTGCATTGGACGATTATTATTATTATTATTTTTATTATTATTATTATCATCATTTGTATTAGTAGTAGTAGTGATTGTATTATTATTATTATTATTATTATTATTATGGTTAGTAGTAGTATTAGTAGTAGTGGTATAAAAAATATATTTACTTCTATAGAGATGCAGGAATGTATACATTTATTATATTTGGCCTTGACACAAGGGGATTAGTTAGCCATCTGGAAGATGCAGATCTTATGGCACAAGAAGGATAAGCATGGGAAAACAAAGATAGCGACTGTGGGTAATGAGAATGATACAAAAACATTTAAGTATGTGCAAATTTCAAATGTTCAATAGCAACTAGTTAATCGGCATGTCTGAATATTGATTCTGTCCATTAAGTATGCATCTCGCTCGATCACTGTTTTTTTCTTCTTCGAGCTCTGCTCAAAGCTCAGGGAAAATACAAATGTTTGTAGAAAGACTTCCTTTCTGGTAGCATTCGACTCATAAGAATATGGGGCATTCCTGTAGAACAGGAACATGCGTTCGTTATTTAGTGGAAACCGCTCGTCATCACTTTTAACCCTTATCATGATGCAACTCTGAAATGGTATAAACTAATACATTGGAAACTTTGTAACATGCCATTTTGGGGAATTATGTAATGACTTTCTTACTTGTTTTGATGTTTTTTTTTAAGTAGATGTTTTATTTTAGCAAGACATAATCAAGATATCAAAACCCTTCTGTCCAAGCTAAAGAAAGCTATTTGAATGGTCACTTGCAAAAACACGATTTTCAGCTTGTTTTACATGACAGGATCAATAGCCTCTAAAAAGGCTATCTGTCACTGAACAACCTCTAAAGCTCATCTATTGATCATATTATCACTCTTTAGGTTACAAGGAAAATATTACTGGAGCGTCACCTGGAAATATTTTGAAATCAGCATGGCCCCACCACTCCAAGCCCCAATTAGCATTATTATTGATGCAATTCCAGGACTAATTTTGGTGAGACATGTGTGAAGGTCCAACAACCTACTTTGCACTCTGTATTGTTTTTTGTCAAAAACCACCCCTAAATAGTTAAAATGCGGTACCTCCTCTAATGTTTCCACATCTAGTGTGTGTTTCATTCTCTTCCTTATATTGCTACCTATTGCCATGACGTAGGATTTGGCTTTATTTACGTGCAGGTCCAAGTTGTGCATAAAATCTGAGTATTGGGTAATAAGATGTTGTGCTGCCATGGGTGTCCTGGCCAATAAAACAGCATTGTCTGCATAGAAGAGCAGGGGGAGTGGAGTTGATGAGACTAACGGAGTGTCTTTTGCAACCTCAGTTGAAACCTTGTTTAATATATTAGTGTAGAGGGCGAACAGAAAGGGTGCCAGGATGCCACTTTGCCTCACTCCCTTTCAATTTTAACAGGTTTAGTACATTCACTGTCTTTCCCATAGTAGCGAACCATAGCGGTAGCATCCAAATATAGCTCTCTGATCAGGTTAGTCTAAGCCTCGTCCACTCCCATCTCCTTCAGCGTGATCCATAGTTTGCTATCCACCATGCTGTGAGAGGCCTTTGGATAAATCCATGAAGATCAATAGATTTGGGCATTTTTCGCTCTGGTGCAAAATTACCCAATTGTAAGGGTAAAAGTGAGATATTGGTCTAAAGATTCCCTTCTCTGTCTAAACCTGTATTGAACTTCCGTGAGGATGTCCCTTTCCTCAGCCCATATTTCCAGTTTGTTTTACAGCAATCAACCCATTAATTTTGCCGAGCTGTCAAGCAGAGGGATGGAACGATAATTGGCAGGGATGGAAGCATCCCCTTTCTTATACATTGGAATAATGACAGATTTTTCCATGAGGGAGGGGGTCTAGTCTTGGTTAAGGCATTAAAAATCATGACTGAAAGGGGGGTCCAAAAGAAGATGTGGGATAAAAAGATATCCATGGGTACTTCATCAGGCCCTGGAGCTTTTCCAGATGGAGATTGAGTCAAGGTGAATTAAAATTCGCTGAGATAAAATGAAAGGCATGTAGGGGAAACTGTATCAAATATAACATTTGCGCCTAATGGTTCCCCTACTTCATGGAAAATATCCTGAAAGTGTTTTACCCAGGAATCTTCGTCAATATGAGACTCAATAGATGGGCTGCTATTATCTTCAGAAATGGAGTGTTACTAACTTTCCAAAATCTGTGCTATCATGAAGGGACGAGGCCTTCTTTAGGTTGTCCCATGCCTCTGATTTCAGCGGGCTTAATCTATGTGCCCTGGCTAGCTTATACAATTTTCTCAGTGTGCAGACCTGCCCAGAATACGTAGGTAGGGATATAAGTGGAATTAGCAGATTTGAAGAAGCAACGGAGCAGTTCTTATCAAACCACCAGTATGGGGTATGATCTCTTGCAGACAGTGGTCACATTAGCTTTGATCTGAGATACATTAATAGTGTGTTAAAAGCCTCCGCTATACTAGTCTGATTTGAGGATGGAACCAAGCAGGTTTGTATACAACCCTTTTTCACCAAAACAAAACTCATAAATAGGGTGTCTACATCGACCTTATCTCATTTCAGGGTATAACCATTAGTTCTTCCTGGTATTGGTTTAGGTATTTTAGGGCCATTATTGGGTTTCACCGCCTACCATAATAGCACACTGGACAATGTGGCAGGGTCGCTAAATTCAGTAAAGTTGGTTTTTAGTTTTAAAAGGTTTGTGCTGAGGGACTCAGAGGAGATAATATAATCTAAAGTAGATAAGTATTCACCTCTTTCACAAGTGGGAGAAAATTACTCCATATGTGGATTTATAATGTTATGAATTACTCGTTGCCATTTTATTAATATGGTATTAAAGGCATTCCCCTGGGCATCATGGTAAAAATGGGGGATAAAGGCATTTTTGTGGTCCAGGATTCCACATATCTTCATTGAGTTTCGAGAACATGGTTTTAAGTTAAAATCTCCCATCCAGAATATAGATAGGGGTTTAGACTGGGACTCCAATAGGTCTTCTAACAGGTAATCGAGAGACTGTGGTACCACCGCGGGTCAGTGAAGTTGTTATTATATTAATTTACCAATAATAGATCCCACCTGTCAGGTCCTTTTATGACCAGAATATGAATGTTTGGAGATGTGTTTATGAAGGTCGGAACTTTAAAGTTGACTATGTTAGAGATTACCCCTTTAGGCCTACCCCCTGTCTATGGAAAGGGCTAGGTTTGAAAAGACCTATAGCTATCAATGAGGATTTGGTCTGTCTCGACGGTTTCTTCAAAGAGAAGAATCTTGAAATTGGACAAAGCAGAACGCCATTCTTCATTTTTATGTTTACCTCTATAATCAGCTAAATTCCAGGACACAAGGGGGTACGTTAGGTTCCATGCAACGCTAGTCAGAGCTAACCAAAGCTGCTGGGCAGGGACTAATAAGTGTGAATCAGAAGGGTCAGAAGAACTCAGGTGTTCAATTATCTCCAATGAGATCTGGCATGCGCAGCTGTCCTCCACCATTATCTCCATCCCTCCATGCTGTATACGGACAGTCATCCGGCTAACAGTCATATGCCAGTTACAAGAATCCAGACATGACAGCGAGGCAAATCTGCTGGTAGTGGCGTATTGTGTAGAATTATTCATCCGGGTCCTGTTTATATGTGAATGACGGTCTGGTGCTATTTTTTTGGCCCCACACTGATACAGTGTATGTGGTTGATATAAGAAGCCAGGGATACTGGATGAATCTTAGTTGCTAGATTAGAATTAGGTTGAGGTTGTGACAGTACATATTTTACCAATTGGGGGCTGTCAAAATTGAAAACAACACAATTGCACTCATAAGATTTTAAAGAGGGGCCCACCCAGGGAGTTCTCCTTGCCATTAACAGATGATGTTGTCTTAGGGGCCCTGTCTTCGTATATCTGGTTAACCAGTCATGTGCTTTGGCCATAAGCTGGGTGGTGGATTCTCTTTGTAGGGGAGTAAGTACTGGGACATTTAGCAAAACTAATACAAGTGGGCAGGCTGCTGGCAAGAGATCACGATTTTGATTTCTGGAATGTCTGTGTGTGAGTACTGACTGAGAATGATTGACGTGACTCTGAGTGGTATCTCCTAATCTCCTAGGGTGGTTAGAAATGACTGGTCTGTTCTCAGTGTAGGGAGGAAGGGCATAAGAGGAATTAGAGCGGGGTATTATCGATGTTTCCTCTCATTAGCTGGGTTCCCCCACTTAAGTGTAATCCAGGATACAGGGCACTCCCATGGTTGTCTGGTGCTGAGATACAGTGTGATTGAAGATGGGGTTGCAGGTAGTGACAGAATTGCTCGTAGTGTGTGTAATGTGTGATGGTTGATTAGTGGATGGATTTTGCCTTATTGAGGCTCTACTTGTACTTAGTAACTCCTCCAATTTGAGTTCAATAATGTCCAGGCGGGATAATATTGGAGTAATTAAAAGAGAAAGTATTGCACAACAGTCTTCTAGGGGGACCAGTGTCCGCTACTGTTCAGGGCCTGGCTCAGCTCTGGGTTGATGAGGTGATGATTTCCCGGAATTCTTTGCTCTGGTAGAGGGTGCTCTTTTATGGTAATTCTTCCTCTTACTATTCGCTCTCAGTGGGAGAGGGGGCTTAGCTGGAATGGAATTACTAAGGGGTAGAGTATCAGTGATAGGAGCGGTGACATTTGTTGGTAAGTCACTATGGTTAGTAGTACATATATTGGGCTCAGCAGATGCTGGTTCAGTGATAAGGAGGTTCTTGAGCTTGTTGTTAGAACCAAGGGCTTCATCTCCCAGGGAAAGTCTGTGTACTGTCAAGGCAATCTCCCTGGAAACTTGGTAAAAAATGAATCAATGGTGGATATGGTTAGTCCAGAGTTAGAAGTAGAAGTTACATTTTACTTACCAATCTTGATGTGGGCTACAAGCAGTGTGGAGGTCAGAGGTTAGGGGGTGTCCAAGCCCAGCCTCCTCCTGGTCCAAACAGGCGTGGATGGGCCTGCCCTTGGCCCTGGTGCGGCCTAGGCGCATCCCCACCTGTGTCCCACGTTGCTTATTTTCAATGGTCCTAGAAGGACCTACAAGGTGGAAACAGGTGACCAGAAGTGCTGACAGGGAGAGATGGGAGTTGTAGTTTGGTCCCGGGCAGTGCCCCCTGAGAACGGCTCTCCCTTCAGCTACCCTCAATGGTCAGAGATGTTCTGGTCTTCCCTCAGCTTGATTTGGTGGCCAAGTCAAGAGATAACTCATTATAGAAATAACTCTTCGAAAACATTTATCAGAATAGCAATATCTCTAAAACAATGCGAATCAATGAATCACTGATATCTTTTTTTATATTTTCACCAATATTCGTGACAACGTTGGTAGTCGCGACATCCCCATGACGGTACATGGAGGGCCGCGCTGGCGGTTGTGATGTCGCTGTTAATATCCCTCACAATTAAAAAAATAATTGTGGGCTCATAACTTATCTAGCTGTCCCTTGTTATTCAGTACCTATTCACCGAACATGCTTATTTGTGGTTCGCCCTCTAAGCTATATGGGCTCTAGCCTCACATCAGTGTCCCGGTGTTCACCATACATCGTTGTAATTAAGTTTTGTATTCGAACAAACACGGACCACTCACGGTCTAGTTGTTTTCACCTCACACTGCAAGCCTCTGCTCGGGACATTCTTCCTGATTGGACAGAATGACGTCATCTGACGTAGCCACGCCCAATCTGGAACTGGACGCCGCTCTTACTCGCCTTCATATACCTCGCCACCGGAACGAAGAAACATCTTCGGGAACCGGTTACTGAGGGTGATCTGCAGGTTTCCAGTGGGTGCCTTGCGTCGAGGGTGTAAGTCGAGAAGCCGCTACTACCGATACCATGAGCTAAGTACTACTTGTCTGTTTAAATGGCTGAATGGTGTCTTTTTATCCCTAAGGGTGTGCCAAATTCGCCACCACCCCCCTCCCGAGATCCATGGTTTGATTGTCTCCCACCAGTCAAGTGAGAACTTTTTTAACGTTTTATTGCACTGTTGGGGTCACTGGCCAATTGGTCCATTGATCCTACCATCCACCCACGCCCCTCGTGTGGATCAACCAGCATGTTAATACTGCTGTGTGCATTTTTTCTGATCTCTCATGCACATATGTACCCACCCCTTTTTGCGTGAACACCACCCTCCTGACATGGTTCGGTGTTAACTATAAGGCCATACTACAGTTTGGTCGTTTTTAACAACCAGAGCACTTTGTGACCACAATAGACATACTCTTGAGCGAATACCAATAACTAATTGTTTGTTTTGTCTCTTTTATGTATGTCCATGTCGCTTCCTTTACAAGTGCACACTTTTTTGGTTTCTCAAATCGAGAGTAGTACAGAAGGATTTTTTCCTTCACTTGCACTTTGTAGATATTTTCACTTTTACGTCCCTAGGTTAGGGTGACCCTTAGCGTGCTCATACCGCCGGGGTTTAGTCCACTTTTGGTCCTGATGAATGCCTGGTAAAATTACACCTCCAACGGCAGAAACATTTTGACCCACTTGTAAGCTATCTGGAAAAGCCAAACAATCTATTTGGCTTGGTTTCCAACACATTGTTTTTAATATGTCCAATTGATCAAACATTAAATCATTTTTTGATACAACTTAGACATTTTTAATCTTCACCATCACCACTTTCACTTATCATTCACCAGCTCACAATACCCGCTCCGCAGGTGTTGAAGCACACTGGGGAGGGAGGCAAGATGGCACCCGAACGCCAAGCCGTGTCGGACGTCTGAGCGCTGCTCTCCACTGACCCACAGGTTTCCTATATGCGAGCACCCAGTGGGACACACGGAAAGGATTGTCAGCTGCTGCAACTGAAATAAATGAACACGCGAGCAGTATTTTCTCCCGTACCTGCTTATGTTGAAAAGCTGGAAGACGCCTGAAGACTTTGAAAACGCCGGGCACTTAACGCTGTAACTGATTACAGCACTGGTAGAGCTGACGAGATTTGCCGAGCGTGGTGGGCGTTTTTTTCAAACAGCTGCCGTGAGTGCTGCAAGCTAGTTACGTTTCTGAACGCTGTGAACATCGTGTCCTAAAAGGCATGGAAAAAGAGAGTAACGGTAAAAAGCAAAGGAGATTTGTCATGGCTCCCAAAGGCACACGCAAAAAACGAGAACCGGAGGCCAGCACAAATGTGAGTATGAGTGCTGTTGAGAAAGATGGGAGCATGGCTGTGCAGAAGAAAACAGTGGGAGTGGTATCAGTGGAAAATTCTCATGCAGCTAAACAAACAATTACTACTTTGTTTATGGCAGCAGAGGAAAAAAAACGGAAGGAAGCATTGCGCAGCCCTCAGACAGCTTTATCAATAGTTAATGATGTCAATGGTGAGCTTAATACACTTGTAAATGCAGGAGAAGAGCTGCAAGGTGGATGTATAACAAATGTAGTGCCGCAAATAGTAGTAACGCCAGCAACTGCCGCACGGGTAAATCAAGAATTAGCCATTAGTCCCTCGGGAGGTGACTCCAGCTCCGGTCAACCGGGGGGGGCTATCGTAGATTTGGCGGAAGGGCTTAATATGATAAATCCAAACCAGGAAACAAAATTAATTAATGAGACAGAGTCACTGGACGTTTACTCAGTCTCTGAGTACTCTGCTTCTTCATGTGAAGATCTAGCCGCTCAGAACTCAAAACAAATGTGTTTGGAGGAAGGTGAGAGCGAAATTGACGAAGAAGATGAAGCAGAGGAATATGTTGAAGATAGCCCTAATACAGTGAGAGGTGAGGGAGATGCCTCCCTAACAGAGGGAGCTACAGGAGGTCGCCAAGAAGACTTAACCGACAATATCACATTAGCAACGATTTATCGGACTATTTTAAGTCATATGGACAAAACGGAGCGAGATAGTCAAAAAATTCAAAATTCTTGTCGGAAGCTACAAAGCTCTATACGCAGGCTGGCGAAGTCACACTCAGACTTTGGGGAAAGATTCACTGAGGTTGAGACCAGAGTGGCTAATATTGAAGATGAACAAGTAAAACAAAAAACTGTTACTGAAAATTTAATTCCTAATAAGGAGGATATACTTTGGAAAATGGCCGATTTTGAAAATCGCTTTCGACGCAATAATCTTAGGATAACGCAATTTCCGGAGGGCAAAGAAGGACAAGACCCACGCAAGTTTATTGTGGAACTGTTTCAAAGGGCATTCCCTGATCTGAAGAGTTGGGACTGGGATCGAGAGGTTGAACGTGCCCGTAGAAATCCATTTAATATTCAACTTAGGCCTGGGGAAAATGTCAGCAAACCCAGACCGATTTTGGTGGCCTTTAACAGTTTCCGGGCTAGAGAAGATGTTTATATGAATACCAGACCAAACCGTAAAAGCAGGGGGGAAGGGTTTACCTTCTTTGCGACACCGGACTACAGTAAATTTACGATGGACACTCGATGGCAGTTAAGACAATTGGTGAACCCTTTTAAAAAAAAGGCGCACAAGCATACATCATGAACCCTGCTAAGTTGAAAGTCATTTATAAAGAGAATACTCAATTTTTCATCAATGTGGCAGCAGCTAAAGGATACTTGCATGATTTAAAAGACTCTTAAAATGTCGTTTATATATGATTCAAAAGTACCTATGAAAAAACATCAGATAGGAAGATAGTTTAGTAGTTTCCACTGGCATATGTTTAGAAAATATGTAAGGTTGGATATAATTTTCATTTAATGATAAATGAAATGTTAACTTGTGGGGCAAGTCAGTGGCGATGTGGAGCTCACTACCATCACCAGGACCAGGAGTCCGAAAGCCTCGGTAATGGAGGGGGAGGAGGGGTGGGAGGGGGGAGGGGGTTGCTGGTGGAGGGGGGCACTGGGGTTAAAGGGGGAAAAATTCACGTTGGGTCCTAATGACTTTATAGAGAAGACAAAGAAATTAAGTTCTAACAAGAGAGTATTAAACAAGGGTAGGATGGGATGTACTAAAGTAATTACTGACTATGTAGAAGATACAGAGGACAGGAAATCAATATAATGGGTAGTAATATCAAAATATGTTCCTTTAATGTCTCAGACCTCAACAACATTAATAAAAGGAAAAGGATTGCATCTGAAGTTCGTTTTTTGAAACCAGATATCTTGTGTTTGCAGGAAACCCACCTTCCCTGGGAGAAAAGAGGGCTAGCTACCGAGTTAGGATATATAGTTTTGGCGGCATCTAAGCAAACAAGTCTGATAAGAGGGGTAATGATTTTGATAAGACTGAATCTAGGTACACTTGTACGCAGCTTAGCTGATAAATGGGGTAGATGGGTGATAGCAACATTAAATCTAGGAGGCATAAATATAACAATATGCTCTATATATGGATCTAACTTGGATGAGGGGAAGTATTCAGCTATCTAAATTTGAGCTGGCTAATTGGGGTTCTCCCCTAGTGTTATGTGGTGACTTAAATATAAATTTGGCAGGGGGGAATTAGAGGCTGGCCCAGGGAAATACAAGGGGCATAAACCTAGTGTATTCAAGGCACTATATAATTTAGTTAAAGATCACGCGTTGTTTGACATTTGGAGCAAAAATTTTCCAGCACTTCCTGGGTATACTTATTATTCTTCACCACATAGAAAGTTTGTCCGGTTGGACTACTTCTTTACTTCAACTAGTATTCAATCATATACTAAGATCCAACTCTATCCCAGGGTAACATCGGACCATTCCCTTTTAATAATTAAGATTACCAAAATCGGTGAAATGCGACAAAACAGGAGCTTCTCGTTCGATAGGAAATTGTGCTTGGATGCACAATATAGAGAGCACATTGGTAAATGGATAGTAGAGTTTCTACAGAATAATATGGGTTCCGCTAATATTGAAATAATATGGAATACCTGGAAAGCTTGTTTTAGAGGGGAGGCGGTGAGCTTTGGACTTTATAATCAAAAACTACAACAGGGGAAGATGCAGGAATTGTATGATCAGTTGGGTAAAGCAGAAGAAAACCTGATAAAAGAAATAGAGAAGTTCAGGAATATGAGGGGATAATCGCCAAATGTCGTGACAATATTACAGGAGTCTGGTGTGAGGAAATAGCTAAGAAATATTTAATTTACAGAAGATATATCCATGAGTACGGAGAGTCTATAGGAAGGGCATTAGCCTTAAAACTAAAAATGAAGGACTCTGCCCATCAAATTAAGAAAATGCAAGATAAAAATGGGGCAATGACTGAAGACCCAGAGAAAATATTGGAAATACTATATCAATTTTATACTGAATTATATACATGTCAACCTAATCCCTCTCCTGAAGCTTTTTTGCAGGAGGTTATATTCAATAAATTAACTAATCTTGAGAAAGAATTATTAGATCAACCTTTCTCAATAGAAGAATTGGAAACAGCAGTAAAAAATATTCCGAATGGAAAAGCAGCCGGTCCCGATTATATCCCAGGGGAAGTGTATAAATGTTTTTATGAACCTTTAAAAAACTTTATGTTGGAGACATTTAGAATGGCACAATTGGGGAGGGCCCCACAGTCCTGGGATGATGCTTCAATTGTAATATTTCCTAAAAAAGGGAAACCACCGGAACAACCGGCCTCATGTCGACCCATATCTTTGCTAAATTGCGACAGCAAAATCTATTCAAAGATGCTTGCAAATCGAATATCTAAGGTAATAACACCATTAGTATCACTGAGTCAACATCGGTTTATCCCAAATAGAGGGACCATATCACATATTAACAAAGTGATCACTTTGATAGATATAGCAGAAATTGAGAAAAGAGACTTGGCGTTGATACTACTCGACGCTGAGAAAGTGTTTGATCGCGTAGAGTGGGCATATCTGTGGGTAGTAATGCAAAGAATGGGATTTGGTTGAACAGTTTTAAGAGCTATTAAAACATTGTACCGCTCACCTAATGCGAGAGTTATAGCTATAGGTAGAAAATCGGAGAAGATAATTATTACAAGAGGTACTCGCCAGGGGTGCCCTTGCTCTCCACTTCTTTTTGCGTTATTTATCAACCCATTTTTAATAAAACTTTCACAATCACCATACATTAAACCATTTGAAGTCTCATCTATACCCCATTCAGTATTCGCATACGTGGATGACATCGCCATTACAACCACAGACCCAAGACAGGCTGTGACAGAGATTGAACGCCTGGCTATTGATTTCGGAAATAGTTCTGGCTACAAATTAAATGCTGCGAAAACGCAGGTGCTTTGTTCAGATTCTGTTCAATTTAATGATCACAGGGTCACTCACGAAGTTTTCTTTATTTATTTAGGTTTCTTGTAGAGCGCTAACAATCATCCCAAAGGGATATCACGGCGCTAAGTTTGCTAGAGAACGGGAGCAGTGGGCATCGTTGCTTGGTTTAGTCGAAGTGGGGGAAAAGGGGAGTTTTTAGTTTTTTCCTAAATGCCAGGTGGCATTCTGTGAGTCGGAGGGCCACAGGCAGTTCGTTCCACTTCTTTGCTGCGGCGTGGGAAAAGGCTCGTTCGCCCATCCTGGCTCTTTTTACCCGGGGGACGTTAGCTAGCGCCGAAAGTTGAGAGCGGAGGTTTCTAGTGGGAGTGTAGAAGTGAATCCTTTTTCTCAGAATGAGCGGTCCTGTCTGGTGCAGTGCTTTGTGAGTGATGCATAGCATTTTGAAAGTTGCTCTCTGTTTCATTGGCAGCCAGTGCAGATCACGCAGACAGTTTGAGGCCGAGTCGTATTTCCTTTTCATACAGATGGCCTTGGCTGCTGCGTTCTGCACCAATTGGAGTTTGGTGAATAGGTACTCCGCCATGCCAACGAACAAGGAGTTCCCATAGTCCAGCCTACTCATCAGGAGAGACTGAACTAAGATTCTTCGGCACTCTATTGGAACCCATGGAAAGACTCTTTTGAGCATTTTCAGGGTTGCAAAGCCTTTGCCGCATATAGTGGCTACATGCGTTTTCATGGAAAGGGAGGTGTCAATCGTTATTCCAAGGTTCTTCGCTGTCGATGTCGGGGCAGGAGGGACACCCAGGGCTACCGGCCACCAGGTGTCGTTCCACAGTTCAGTATGGCCTCCGAACAGCAGTATCTCTGATTTGTCTGCATTAAGCTTGAGATAGTGCTTGTGCATCCAGTCAGCCAAATCAGAGAGACAGTTTATAAGCCTGTCCTTGGGGTTATCCTCCTCGTCTAAGATTACAGTAAGCTGGGTGTCATCAGCATATGAGCAGATTTCCACACCCCACCTTCTGCCAACTTCAGCAAGGGAAGACACAAAAACATTAAACATGGAAGGGCTTAGCGAGGCCCCTTGCGGGACCCCGTATTTGATAGTCCGGCGAGGGGATGAGAAGTTGCCCAAGTGCACTGATTGTGATCTTTCCGATAGGAAAGACCGCAGCCATCCCAGTGCTCTGTCCCTGATGCCCCTGGATGCCAAGGTTTCCAGGAGCAGATTGTGGGGGACAGTGTCGAATGCTGCTGAGAGGTCTAACAGGATTAGGGCAACTGTTTTCCCCTTGTCCACATGCATTCTGATGTTATCAAGCACAGCAAGGAGAGTAGTTTCAGTGCTGTTGTTGGCCCTAAATCCTGTTTGTGTAATGTCTAGGAGGTTGTTTGTTTCGAGAAAACTGACCAATTGTCTGTTGACCAGTTTCTCTAATACTTTCGACAGATAGGGAAGTTGGGAAATGGGTCTGTAGTTGGCCGGGTTGTTGATATCAAGACCTGCTTTTTTTAGAAAGGGGGTGACTGTGGCATTCTTCCAGCTGGATGGAAATTCTGCTGTTTCTAGTGAGTGATTCAGCACCTGGGTTACTGCAGGGCAAATCAGAGGAATGAGTTGACGGAAGATATGGTGGGGGCAAGGGTCCAAGGGGGAGCCGGATTTTATTTCGAGCATTGCTTTGCCTACTTCCTCTTCGGAGAACGGGCCGAAGCTGGTACAGTGGGCATGGGAGGTAGGTGGCTCGTATTCCCCTGAGAGACCCGTCTCAGGATTGGGGAAGGAAGAATAGATCTTGTCTATCTTTTCACAAAAGAAGTTGTTCATTTTATCACAGCTGATTTGCGAGGGAACCAGATTAGATGATAAGCTGGGCGGGCAGCATAGCTCTTTGACAATTTTAAAGAGCTCTTTGGAGGAGTCTTTCTTTTCTAGGATTCTATTGGAAAAGTAGTCCTTTTTGACTACGAAGTGATATATTTAGATATTATTATTAAATCCCATACACAAGAGATAGTAGAGGCTAACTGGGATAAAACTATGCTACAAATTAAACAATCTTTAGATAGGTGGGGGAGACTTCAATTGTCTATAATAGGGAGAGGCAATATCATTAAGATGAATGTATTAGCCAAAATCTTATATATATTTCGCAGTATCCCCTTAGAGATATCCTTAAATCGTACATACAAACTGCAAAGTTTATGTACAAAATTTTTTGGGGCACCCGGTAAAACAAGACGAGCAATGAAATGGCTGACCCTTCCTATTGAGAGCGGAGGGCGTGCAATTCCGGATTTTCTGTTTTATTATTATGTTTGTTTTTTACAAAGAATGAGAATATTGTTGACGGGAGAACAAATTGAGGATCCGGCAGAATCCCCGTCGATATTCTATTTATTAATAGGGGAACATGCGAAGGGATGTTTTGTAAAAGAATTGGAGGGGAATTACTACAAACGCACCCGATTTAAGGTGCTTGAATCTGTATATAGAGTTTGGAGAAGGGTTGTAAGGATAATGAAGTTGGAAAGAATTGTGTATCATACTCCCTTTTCTGCAGAAAAAATATTACCATCAATATTTTGGGACAATGTAACAAAGGTATGGGGCAGAAAAGGTATGAGTAGAATTGGAGATCTATATGACACCGATGGAATATTCAAATCTTTTTCTAATATTTGTACCAAATTTCATATATCACAGTCATCTTTTTTTAAATATCTTCAAATTAGAGATTTTTGCTTAAAGAAATTAAACAGACCCTGCCCTAATGGGATAATAGAGGCTGTCCAATAAAAAAAAAAGATAGGCATGTTATATCGATTGCTGATGGATTATAAGCCAGATGACCTGAACAAATATAATGTATACTGGCAGAATCAACTAGAGGAAAATGATTTGAATATTGCGGATTATATCTTGATGGCCAAGGATATATGTTTGTCTGCAAATTTGAAAGCGCAGGTATATAAGACAATATTCAGATTATACTATACCCCTAAATGCATGGCAACATGGGGACCTATGTATGATGGAAAATGTTTTCGATGCGGAGGGGAAGATGCAGATATTGTTCATGTTTTCTATAAATGCTCGAAATTTTCTTCCTTCATATCAAGCATAGAAGAATTTATCTCCTTGGTCATCCACCACCCGATTAAAATATCCCCAGCACATATGTTAGTAGGGGGAGGGCAAATCGTGAATGAAAATGAAGACATTTGTAAATTTAAAAATGTCTTATTTATGGCTATGACTATAGCTCGATTATGTATAGCTACTGAATGGTTACAACTTGAAGCACCGACGTTTGAATTCTGGAGAAGGAAAATGTTTAATATATATGAATTAGAATGGAATTTGTATGCTCTGTAAGGTATTAGAAAAAAATGATTGGGTATATCGACTTGGGAATACTCAAAGAGTATTTAGAGGATTCATCGTTTTCTTTTTCATAGGGAACCCATCCTTCCCACCTACCTGCCATAATCACATATTAGTGTAAAAGAAGATATTGATTGTTTAATGTCATATAAAGCTATGAACAAATTATTTGTATTGTCAAATGACCCAACGATGGTAATAAAATAAAGTAAAAAAAAAGAAGCACACTGGGGAGGCATTCGGCTTCTCCAGTAGGGCCCTATGATGAAGCATGTCACCAAGCATGTTGGTGAGTGAGGGCTTTCTACACAAACCAAATTGTTTGTGTGTATCCAAGTTTTCCTGCTTTTGTTATTGTTATTAGAGTTTTTGCACTCTTTTCTTCTTTGAATCGGTTCATAACTTGTGTGATTAACACCTCCATTTCTCAACCATGTGGTCAGAGTATCTTCACCCTGACCCCTTATGTGGGCTATCACGCAGAGTTTCCACCCGAGAACGCCTCCCGATTAATAAAATGGCAGCAGCAACTTTCTATTCAGGGTTCGTCCAGCCAATCGGAGCATTCTTGTTGGTGCGTGCATTCACGATTCATCACAAAACCTTTGCAAAATATTCACCGCCACAGATATCACTATAATTTAAATTTAATTTCTCAACAACTACTGAACATATTTACACCATACAAGCAAACGGTACTTCCTTGAACCGACATCTAACTCCTTGCAAAATTTGGTAAATGTCTGTTCAGCGACTCGGGCTGTAGAGGTGGCTGAAGGTTCCTATGGGAATTAACATTACAAACAATACCTTATTTCATGCCCCAAATTCTTGGTCCCTACTACAGGAATCGCTCCCAAACTTTCCCAATCAATTGTACCAGTTTCTTTTTGGGAAACATTTCCTGCAAATGCCAACATTTTAAATAAGTAAAAAAATGTGTTTCCTTGAAATCTAGGAACCTGATTATGATGATGGAGGTCTGACTTTCGTCCGACCATGATCCTGTCGGGAATGGGACCTCCTGACTAGCTGTTGTTGGTCCGGCTACCGGTTGTACAATGCAACCGCCTTTAAGATGGTCACAATGTGTGTTTTTGTATTGTGGCCTATGTTTTGGGCTGCAGCCTATGCCACATGGTGCAAGAATACGTAGGGGGCACATAGGTGCTCCCAGGGCCCATATCTCAGGGCCAGGGAGGAAGAATGCCCCGCTAGAGGCCCCCAAGTCACTTTCTAAATGCCTTTTCATGGTGGGTTAATCACCATGAAACGGCCGGCAGAAAGCGATATTGTATTCCCTAAGGTGGTTCCTGAGCAGGGATTGCAGTCCCTCCAATGGACTCAAGGAGCCTGTCAGATCTGTGGTGGTCGGTCTCTCCTCCCGCCTTCCATCCGCCCACCATCATATTGTGATGGGTGGTCAAACAGGGTCCGATGGTGGTGGGAAAATATATATAAAAAGTGAGCATTTAATTCATAGTCACTACGATGCAGCTCCTTCTACAACTAAGAAAACAACAGGTTTCCTTGCCTGCATGCATTGTAAGGCCTGCAGATATAGCTGTACAGTCATTAACTAGAAAGGTAGACCAGGGGATCCTAGGCCAACCAGAATGATTAAGCAACTCCTGAACTGTAACTCTGATTATACTGTGTACTGTCTACAATGTCCCTGCCCTAAACGTTATATAGAGAGCACAATACTAAGCGTGGGCACAAACTCCAATCCGTCGCAGAATTTGCGGATTTTTGGCAAATTCACGGTCCCCGAATCGCGCAAATTTGCCCAAAAATCTGGAAATTTGCAAGCTGGCAAATTTTTCTGCTTGTTCGCGTTTGAAAAATACAATATCGCGTGTGCGGCGTTTACTTACCGTGATTCTGTGTTCGCCGAGTTGGTTTTCTCCCGGTTTGCGTATGCTGCGCCATTTTGGCTTTTGTGGCGTGATCGCGGGAGAGTTTTTCGACCGCTATTACGTCATCGCGGCCCGCCATCTTGCACAGCGAGAGTTTGACAACGCGAGTACATCATAAGGGCCCGCGATCACGCATCGCCGTAGATGCGGCGTGCAGTTGACTTCCGGCGGGAGATTTGAACATCCCGCGTTCCCAAACTTGCAAAAATTGCAATTCTGAACAAGAAATCCACCGCAGGCAACATAAATCTTCTGAAAATAATGATTTTGCTCAGAATAACTCCTCAGATTGACATTTGGATGCACTTTTTTTGTGCAAGGAGTCCATCTTTTGGAGGGGGAGAAAGGAAGTGCCCCAGAGTCTCCAACTTCCAGTTCCTGTCCAGCAGGCTCCTCCCAGTGCTTTGTCCATGTCCTGGTCACTTTTTATTTGGATCTGGAGCAGGAAGGATTACTTTTTGTGGCTGCTGCTGAATATTTGTATTTGAGGACTTTTTGGACTTTGGAGTTTGGATCACTTTTGGATTTGAGATTTTACAAGTAAGTTGGTGTTGTATGTTTGGGGCATTGCAGTTGCTACAACAAAAATTTTAAAACTTTTTCACAACTTTAAAAAAAATATATTGTGGGCAACCACAATATTCAGTAGTAAGCATGGGCGTAAAATCCGTTCCGTTCCCGGAGTTTGCGGATTTTCTACAATTTTGCGGTCCGCGAATCTAGCGAAATTGCAGAAAAATCAGCGAAATCGCATGCAGGACGGATTTTCAAAATTTGAAGTACATGAAGCACTTACAGGGTTACAGCAGGTGCCCAAGTTGAAGCTAATTTCTTTGTATGGTTACAAAGAAATCAACTTCAACTTGGGCACCTGCTGTAACCCTGTGAGTGTATCCTGAGCGGCGCCTCCAGAGTTGTTGCCTACTTGCAACTATTCTCTGACCCTCGAAGTAGGGTCAGAGAATAGTTACAAATATGGCGCAATGCCTCAGGCTGTCACAACAATTAAACCACAACAGGAAGCACTTACCGATAAGGAAGCAGGTGCCGGACTTGAATCTCAAATTCAGTAACACATTAACCAGCCCCCGGTTGAGGCTGGGCAGGTGTGCTTTCTCCCCATAATCTACAGTGGTGAATCATAGGGTGCTGTGATGAACCAGAAGGTGCAGTTTTGAACCAGAGGGTGCTATGATGAACCAGAGGGTGGCAGTGGTGAAGCAGAGGGTGGAAGTGGTGAACCAGAGGGTGCTGTGATGAACCACAAGGTGCAGTTGTGAACCAGAGGGTGCTGTGATGAACCAGAGGGTGGCAGTGGAGAACCAGAGGGTGGCAGTGGTGACACAGAGGGTGCTGTGATGAACCAGAGGGTGGCAGTGATGAACCAGAGGGTGGCAGTGATGAACCAGAGGGTTGCAGTGGTGAACCAGAGGGTGGCAGTGATTAACCAGAGAGTGGCAGTGTTGAACCAGAGGGTGTCGGTGGTGAACCAGAGGGGGGCAGTGGTGAACCAGAGGGTGCTGTGATGAACCAGAGGGTGGCAGTGATGAGCCAGAGGGTGGCAGTGATGAACCAGAGGGTGACAGTGATGAACCAGAGGGTAGCAGTGGTGAACCAGAGGGTTGCAGAGATGAACCTGAGGGTGGCAGAGATGAACCAGAGGGTGGCAGTGGTGAACCAGAGGGTGACAGTGATGAACCAGAGGGTGGCAGTGGTGAACCAGAGGGTGGCAGTGATGAACCAGAGGGTGGCAGTGATGAACCAGATGGTGGCATGAGTGAACCAGAGGGTGGCAGTGGTGACCCAGAGGGTGCTGTGATGAACCAGAGGGTGGCAGTGGTGAACCCGAGGGTGGCAGTGGTGATCCAGAAGGTGGTAGTGATGAACCAGAGGATGGCAGTGATGAACCAGAGGGTGACAGTGATGAACCAGAGGGTGGCAGTGATGAACCAGAGGGTAGCACTGGTGAAGCAGAAGGTGCTGTGATGAACCAGAGGGTGGCAGTGATGAACCAGAGGGTGACATTGATGAACCAGAGGGTGGCAGTGATGAACCAGAGGGTGCTGTGATGAACCAGAGGGTGGCAGTAATGAACCAGAGGGTGACAGTGGTGAACCAGAGGGTGGCAGTGGTGAACCAGAGGGTGCTGTGATGAACCAGAGGGTGGCAGTGGTGAACCAGAGGGTGGCAGTGGTGAACCAGAGGGTGGCAGTTATGAAACAGAGGGTGGCAGGAGTGAACCAGAGGGTGCTGTGATGAACCAGAGGGTGGCAGTGATGAACTAGAGGGTGGCAGTGATGAACCAGAGGGTGCTGTGATGAACCATAGGGTGGCAGCCATGAAACAGAGGCTGGCAGTGGTGAACCAGAGGGTGGCAGTGATGAACTGGAGGGTGACAGGTATGATCCAGAGGGTGGCAGTGGTGAGCCAGTGGGTAGCAGTGATGAACTAGAGGGTGGCAGTGATGAACCAGAGGGTGATGTGATGAACCATAGGGTGGCAGTGATGAACCAGAGGGTGGCAGTGGTGAACTAGATGGTGGCAGTGATGAACCAGAGGGTGACAGTGATGAACCAGAGGGTTGCAGTGATGAACCAGAGGGTGGCAGTGGTAGGACACCTAACAATTCGAGCAGCGCTTATGTAGATCGCGCTTAGTGCTGGTGGGCAACTACGATTTTTTAAAAACCTGTTTTGTCATTTGATTTATTGTAAGTTAATTCTCCCCTGTTTTTAAAATTGTGCAAACCCCAACTACTTGCATCTTAATTGTCAAATACACCGTGTTTTAGAGGGTCCCTGTGAAGTATTTCGGGGTTCCCAAGGCCTACACGCTCCAGAGATTACCCACATACACAAAAGAACTGTTGGCACGGAAGCTGTAAAAGGCAAAGAACAAGTTTATTAAGACCCCATGGGGTGGTGGTACACTCAAACAGCACCCTTCGGTATTGCAAGAGGTATCACCCCGAACACCGGTGTGACCCCGTTTATATACAATTTTGGGGCAATAAAAGATAGGCGGCACAAGTTAAGACACAGTTTTAGAGACATACATGGTCATGTTTTGGAATACTGCCAGCTCATTGGAGGGTTTCAAACCCGCTGGTCAGTTAGCGGCACATTCCTGAAGGTATACGGGTCAGTGAGAACTGCGCATGTGTGGCTTGACCAGTACTAAAAATATCCTGTTGCTGGGCAGATGTGAGTGGTCAGTGGAATGGACAAAGGACTAAAGGGCACGTCGGCCACGAGGCCGCTCATGATCTAAGATGGCCGCCACAGTATTCAAAATGGCGTTTATCGTATACAGCCAAGTTAAGGAGGACAACGTATAGGTTCAGCTAATCGCTAACACGGACGGGCCAATTACGACAGACGACCCTTTTAGCGTTTAGCTGAATCTACCTCATAATGAACATAATCTGGATGTTCGTCCTCGATGTCAATTAACATAATTTGTGTCACCTCCTTATGTAGCATCATTTTATCATGGACAAGAGCTCGTCTCGATGGCAAACAGGCCGATAGGCACATTGAACAAAATGCAGGACCACATTGGATACACAGGCAGATAAAGAACATTGCTCCCACAAGTATACAGAAAATGGTCAACAGTTTCCAGCCCCAAGTTGCAATCATGGACCAGAACCATCCTGAAAGTGTCCAAGTTCCATTGTCCGGGTGTATTTCGGCAGCTATTTTATGCAGCTTTGAAATCGCATCATACACAGATGGAGAATTATCAGGCACGTAAACGCAACAGCTGCTTCCAATGATCCTACATGCCCCCCCACGATCAGCCAAAACAACATCCAGCACCATCCGGTTTTGGAGGGTGACAATTCTAGAAATCTGCAGCTCTTCGGTAATGTTCCCCAGGGCAATAGCAGTGTCATTTGCAACAGCCTCAACAACACGTGTCAGGCGTCTGATCTTCCGACTGTTCAGTGCGGCCCCCACAAAGGAGAATAGTCCCAGATTGAAATCCACATATTGTTGCAACGCAGTGTCCGTTTGATCAATGTCCTCTAGTGCAACAGTTCGCTTAACTCTGTTCAAAACAAAGTCGTGGTACAGAGTATAATCGTTGTGATACATCGGTGGGGCAATGAATACAGGAGGTAGCACAAACGATACATAACATGTGCCCAACCACCCCACTGGAAGCTGATGGTACCCCTTCGTTCCACAGATGAAGTAGGTGTTTCTGGATGCAACAAATGAAATGCCATTCGGGCTATCGAACGTGAGAGTAACGTTACATTCACTTTTCCCCACTGCAATCGTGCCCTTATTTCGGATACATAAATCAGCTTTTGTAGCAATGACATTTATAACATGAGCACTTGATACATTCACATTTCTCTGATTGCTGTATATTCGTGGAGCAGACACATTGTCGGGCTTATACTCTTCCCATTCAAAACGTGTACCCTCAGCCCGTGGAAACCCATCCTTGTCATGGGGACATTCTTTATTTAGGCGGAAAAGCACCCCCCCTTTGGTTGGCCATCTCAAGGTAAAGAGGAGGGTGTACCAGGCATTGCAAGACCCATTATGCGAAAACGGGAGTGGAATAAGTGGGGTGCCCCCTCTCTTCTGGTGCCCAGGCAACATTCCACACACCCAGCAATTAGAGGTATTGGTCATATTATGTGTGTGGTGAAGAATCTGAATGAAGCTGTTATTTAAATACGTTTGACGGTGGCGTTCTTCATGAAAAGGCAAGGTAAAGTGAAAATGTTCAGACGGTGCCGGGGTAGTCGGCAGCAAATGTTCACGTACAGGCACCACAAGTTCGACTACCCAGGCAATAACAGCTATCACCACAATCGTGAAAACAAAGAGAAAGGCACCCAGTATTTTCTTATCTCGCGATGCCACCGACGCCATAGTTCAAGAAAGTTTTGTGCAAAGTCTCAAAGAACACAAATCGTTCACAGTTTCTCACAAATAGTCTCTGATACACGTTCGTGTATACCTAAAAAAAAAAGGAAAAAATGCGGTGCTGAACTCCGAGGTAGCCGTTGTTTTCTTCTCCGGGCCAAGACGGGTGTCGCTACTCTGGCAGAACTGATCCCCCCCCCCTTGGAATTCCCGGTTTCCGTTTCACAAACCTGGAGCGGTTACCAACCAGTTCAAAAAGGGAAAAAATCTTCTTTATCGCGGTCGTAGATTGTAGCGCTCTCTTCCAGCAGCAGATTGGTCCGGGAAGGCTCCCTCTACTTCGGCCGACGTCACAGCTGGGCTCTTTTCTTTCTCCAAGATCTCTTTATAATCAGTAAGCACAGCAGGAGTCACCAGATCCGGAGAGACTCGACGACAGTGAGTCGAATGCACCCACCGCTTCCTGTTGGTCACTCGTACTGCGGTGCGGGTCGCCAGAAGGACCTGCTCGGGGCCCTTCCACCTGGGCTCCAGACTGCTTGCTCTTTCAAACGAACGGATCATCACATGATCCCCAGGACGAAGATCGTGGCCCTCTCCAGTAGAGTTATCAGGGAGCGCTTCTCGAACCTGTTGATGAATGGAGAGCAAATCATTTGTTAATCGTGCCAAATAATCATTCATCATAACACAAGGCACATCATGTATTAATCGCGGCTTGGGCACTCCCCAGATATTCATGGGGCGGCCAAACACCACCTCATAAGGTGTAAGGCCAGTTCGTGAATGGGGCACTGATCTAAGAGACAATAGTGCTAGCGGCAACGCATCTGGCCACTTCAATGATGTAGACGCCACAATTTTGGCCAGCTTAAGCTTCAACGTTGCATTGTACCGCTCGACCAAACCTGCTGACTGAGGGTGGAATACAGCGTGGAACTTTTGCTGAATCCCCAACCCCTTCAGTACATACTCCACAATCTTTCCGACAAAATGGGGCCCATTATCGCTCCACAAAAATTTGCAAACTCCAAAGCGAGGAAAGAATTCCTTAAGCAACACCTTAGCTGTTGTCAAAGCCGTATTGTCTTTCGTGGGGTAGGCCTCAACCCATTTGCTAAAGGCACACACCACCACTAAAACGTATTTCAGGTTATTGCAGCGCTCGAGTTGGATGTAATCCATTTGAAGGACTTCAAACGGTGCAGAAGGTGGAACGAACCCTCCTTTCGGAGTATAGGCCCCCTTTCCAGGATTGTGTTGCAAACATACCAGGCAGGTCTGCACTACTCTCTTTGCAGTGTTCGCAATCTCGGGATGTTCCCAAACTCGTGTTAAAAGCTGAGTGATTGCAAGAGCTCCGACATGCGCCAGTCCATGTGTCATCTGGACCATCGCCTGTAAGTAAGCCGCAGGCAATTTCCACTTCTCCATGTCTTTACTTCTCCAACATCCCTCATCATCTAGCACCCCATCTACTGCCCAAGCCGCAAGCTCAGATTCTGTAGCTGAATTTTGTATATCCCGTATCTCTACTCTAGCATCACTCCATCGTTCAGCCTGCGATTGTACCACGTACATGGGGGAGCTAGTTCGGGACATAGCCGTTTGCCTTGCTATGCTGTCTGCAAAGGCATTTCCTTGGCCCACCTTATCCGTAATTTTCTTATGGGCACTGCACTTCACTATCGCTACTTTTTTAGGGCCAAGCAGCGCATTTAGGAGATCACGCACTAACTCTCCGTGCATAATGTGCTCCCCATGTGACGTCAGAAACCCGCGTTCCCTCCAAAGAAGCCCAAAGTCATGGGCCACTCCAAAGGCGTACCGGCTGTCTGTGTATATGTTCACACATAGGCCAGCACTCAATTCGCAGGCTCTTGTTAAGGCTATCAGCTCTGCTGCCTGAGCCGATTTTTGTGGTATTCTAGCTGTTTCTACCACCGTCTTAAGAGTCGTGATCGCATATGCTGCGGAAGTCGTGCCATCTGGCAGCCTTAAACACGATCCATCAACCCACAGTTCCCCATCCACATCTGGAAGTGGCACATCCTGTAAGTCAACACGACCCTTTGTCTGTTCCTCAGTCAGGAAAACACAATCATGATGTTTTTCTTCCTGACCCTCCTCGGCCGGATAGGGTAATAAAGTCGCGGGGTTCAAAGTAGCGCATCTCTTCAATGTTATGTGTGGCGCTAAAAGTGTCAACTCATATCCTGTAAGTCGTGCACTCGTGAGGTATTGGGTCTTTGTTTGGTTCAACAGGGCATCTACTGCGTGAGGGACCAACACCAGCAATTTGTGTGATAACACTATGCCCTCACTCTGTCGTATGGCTACTGCTGTTGCCGCTACTGCTCGAAAACACCCAGGCAGCCCTCGTGCTACAGGATCCAAAATGGCAGAGAAGTATGCACATGGTCTCTGCTTATCCCCGTGTAACTGCACTAACACTGACAACGCGCACCCATCATTCTCGTGCACGTACAATGTGAAAAGTTTCGTGTAGTCTGGTGTTCCTAACACGGGTGCAGAACAAAGGGCCTGTCTCAACTGTTCAAAGGCTTTCTGACATTCATCTGTCCACTCAAGAGGCATCGGTGTAGTTTTGGACAATAATGCTAGCAGAGGTTTTATGATATGTGAGAAACCCATGATCCATTGTCTACAAAAAGATGTCAACCCTATAAAGGCACGCACATCTCTCTGCGTGCGGGGGACTGGTGTATCTAAAATCGCTTGAATTCGATCAGATGTTAATGCCCTCCCCTCCTTAGACAACAGATGACCGAGGTAGGTCACCTGGGGTCTACAGTATTGAAGCTTTTTCTTGGAGACCTTGTGATTGTTTTGTGCCAAAAAGGACAGCAACGCAAGCGTGCTCTGTTCACATTGTGTATAGGAGTCAGCAGCAAGCAAAAGGTCATCCACGTACTGGATGAGCGCAACGCCAGACTGCAATTCGAAGGAATCTAGTTGTCGTTTCAAAGCCTGGCTGTAGATGCTAGGGCTCTCAGTATAACCTTGGGGAACACGACAAAATCTATATGATTTATTATTGAGCGTAAAACCAAACAGATATCTGCTATCTGGGTGAACAGGGATAGAAAAGAACGCATTCTTTAGATCGATAACGCTAAAGGTGGTGGCTGTCGGTGGAACCAAAGTAAGCAAAGTCGTGATATCAGACACCACTGGGTATTGGGGAATGACAATTTTATTTATTTCACGCAAATCAATGATAAATCGATAGATCTTGCCATCTGAATCTCTCTTAAGAATTGGTAGAATAGGGCTGTTACAGACATTATAAGGGACCTCCTCCACTACCCCTGCAGAAATCAAATCCTGAACAATATGTGTTAGTGCAATTTCGCCTTCCTTCGAGATCTTATACTGTGGCACTCGTGGTAGAGGGGCCCCCTCCTTAACAGTGATATGTATTGGTGGAATACGCATCTCTCCCACATCCGTATCTGATGTCGCCCACAACGTGTGCGGCAGAGAGGCCAAAGCAGGAATATCTAAAATGACACAAAATCTGTCACGTGCAGGGCAGTCATCAGGATCAGGGTAGTTGTCATTCAGAATAACCCGCACTCCTTCTGGAGCGCAGCGTATTGTTGCTCGAAAATATTTGAGTAAATCAATGCCCAAGATATTATCTGGGGTATGGGGCGATAACAAAAATTGGCCAAAACTAAAGTACTTGTCAATGCATAGTGCAAGGGGCTTGGACAATGGGCTGGGGGAGGGTGTGCCATCAAACCCTACACACGTAATCATTTCGCCAGACAGGGGAGCCCTCGGAACCAAGTTTTTCGACAGAGCGCTACGAGTAGCTCCTGTGTCGACTAGAAACTGATCAGTAGAACCCAAAATACCCGCTGTTACATATGGACCTTGCTGATCTACTGGCACTTCGACTGATTCCTTACCCCATCCTACGCAATCCTATGCATGCACATAATCCTGATGTTCCACATTCTCTCCTTCCAAAATCTGATACTGATTCCGTCTATCAAACGTATTTCGTTCGTCCTGACCACGGCCCCTCTCCTCAACCTGTCTACGATCACCTCCGCCACCTCTCACTCCAGTATAACCTCCTCTTGTCCTTCCACTGCCTCGACCACGCTGACTACGCTGTTCACGAAGTACCGGACAATCATCGGCCCAATGCCCAAATTCCTTACAATAAGCACACTGATCCTCCGCAATGTCCGTACGACCATACGACGCATTACCTCCGCCTCGTCTACCTCTATCATTCCCTCTACTCTGTGTTCCCCGAACCTGTGCCAACATCACCTTCGTTTTCAATTCCTTCGTCTTTTTCTCTACATTTTCTTTAGCCTCCACTTCCTGCCGCTCATAGTACTGAGCCATAGTTAATAAGGACGCAGGGGTCGCCGTGGCCCAGGAACTCTCACTCGACTTCAATCGCTTTGCAATCTCTGGTAGGAGATTAGCCACATACTTATCTACAAACAAATGCCGACCCGTATCGTCAGTTAAAGATTGACCACTGTAATCATGAAATGCCTCCTCAAAGCGTGTAAAGAAATCTGAGACTGTTTCATCTGGTTTCTGCTTGCACGACGTTAACATGGTCCAATCTATCTTTTTGGCAGGAACAAGCGTTTTCAATTTATGCAAAATAGCTGCCGGAAGATCTAGAATTAGCTGACAAGGCTTACATGCTGGTTTTCTATCTAAATCTGCAGCATTTATCTCTTTCCAGGTCCCCCCCAAAATCGTTTCGTCATTAGTTTTACGGATTTGCCTCCACATATCAGGTGGTAAAATTAGCCCGAAAAACAAATCTATATCTACAAGAGTCATCACACAAGACGATATAGCCCCCTCTACCCCCTCATAGAATGCCGCTGGGTTCTTTCGAAGATCAGGCAAAGAGTTTTTAAGTGCCATGACATCTGCTCTATTCCATGGTGTATACACCCAATTATACACAAAATATCCCTTCGCATCCTTTGACAATTTATCATCATCCGTACCTTCCCCTTTTGGCGGAACATACAAAGGCGCGGCTTCACGCATAGGCATAACATGCAACGCAGAGCTCTTATCTGAACCACGAAGAGAACACTCCTTAACCGCCCCGTCGTTTCCCGGCTCGGACTCCTTTTTCCTCCGTTTCAGTTCCTGTCGCAAATACGTCGTCTCATCCCGCAGCGCGATCAAATGTTTGAACAGGTCATCCACATCTGTAAGATCAAAATCACCTTTAGCTAAATTCTCATGATATACCGACAAAGCTTTAGGTTCTAACGTTTCAGAAACTGCACGATAGGCATTTATAACTTCATCCGCTAAAGTGGACAAGAAATACATTAATTCAAGATCCGACCACCCCTGTTTCTCCGCTACCAATTGTTCCTGAGTAACACAATGCTTATTCACTTTACGAGCCCAACTGCGCAAATGAGCGGACCTCTCCGCAGTAAACCTGAGAGCCGATACCCCTTTCTGGCCCACTTGAATCTGCCCATCATCCTCGGAGTCCGCAGCCGGAGCCGTCGGTGAAACGTATGGAGGCGGTAACCGATCTAACAAAGAAAAATCATCAATTTCATTATTAAGGACAGGATAAAGCGGTCGGCGAATAGGAAACTGCCCAGTCGTTTGCAATTTACGTTCCCGTTCCTCCCTCTCTTTCTTCTCCTGCGCCTCCTTCTCCTCAAGCTGTAAAGCCTTATCCCGAGCAGCCTTACGCTGCTCTTTGTCCGCCAAGGCAACCTCACGCTTCATTCGTTCACGCGCCGCTTTCTCCCACATTCGTACACAATCAAACATATTTTGTCTAGACCTACGTTGAAACATACATTGCTCGACAAATTGAATTTTACTCAAATCGTATGACCCGTGTAGGGGCCATTGCAATTCGGGATCGGCCTTAGTATACTTATGCCATAATTTACTGTACATAATAGGTGGAAGGCCATGCTTGATATACATGTCCCTATTTGGTGTTCCCTCTGGGGGAGCCGGCTGTGATTCCGCTAACCTAATTGATGCATCGTCTCCTAAGCAACACATTCCCCGGAGCTTGCTGAAAACAGGCATGTTCGAAAAGTATCACAAAAGCGTGACACCAGACCAAATGGCACTTACAGTTCTTCACACGATTGTGCCGCTCAGAGGAAAAAACAAAGTTAGAGAAACATCTCTACATGCCTGCCTATGTGAAGTGCACTACACATATAAGTTCAAAGATCACAAATTCAAAATGTTAGCTAACTCAAATCAAAGTTCACAAAATTCGGCGAGCGTCCGAAGACTACCTCACCGATCACAAAGCTCAGGATTTCAGTAAGCGTCCGAAGACTACCTTACCGAACACAAATCTCAGGACTTCAGTAAGCGTCCGAAGACTACCTTACCGAACACAAAGCT
The DNA here is from genome assembly GCF_964263255.1 of Lissotriton vulgaris. Taxonomy (NCBI): domain Eukaryota; kingdom Metazoa; phylum Chordata; class Amphibia; order Caudata; family Salamandridae; genus Lissotriton; species Lissotriton vulgaris. Next base: position 1,210,694,023 of record NC_141695.1, on the reverse strand, counting down.
TACCAATTCTCAAAAGTCCAGATTCCAACTGCCAAGGTCTTGTAAGCCAAATCAGCCAAACGGCACTTTCTCAGTGAAGCGGACACTCGAAAACTCAGTCGGAGACCGGCGCCACCTGGAAGGTCAGATCGGAAGGAAAGGAAAAAACACCTTGGCAGCCAAGACTCGGGTCACTCGTGGCAGTGCGCGTCCATGGCGAGTTTCCAAGCCTTCGTCACGACCTCTCCTTCGGGCATCCGAGTCGCCGATGAGTCCCTTCGTGGTCGCCAATTGAAGTATTTCGGGGTTCCCAAGGCCTACACGCTCCAGAGATTACCCACATACACAAAAGAACTGTTGGCACGGAAGCTGTAAAAGGCAAAGAACAAGTTTATTAAGACCCCATGGGGTGGTGGTACACTCAAACAGCACCCTTCGGTATTGCAAGAGGTATCACCCCGAACACCGGTGTGACCCCGTTTATATACAATTTTGGGGCAATAAAAGATAGGCGGCACAAGTTAAGACACAGTTTTAGAGACATACATGGTCATGTTTTGGAATACTGCCAGCTCATTGGAGGGTTTCAAACCCGCTGGTCAGTTAGCGGCACATTCCTGAAGGTATACGGGTCAGTGAGAACTGCGCATGTGTGGCTTGACCAGTACTAAAAATATCCTGTTGCTGGGCAGATGTGAGTGGTCAGTGGAATGGACAAAGGACTAAAGGGCACGTCGGCCACGAGGCCGCTCATGATCTAAGATGGCCGCCACAGTATTCAAAATGGCGTTTATCGTATACAGCCAAGTTAAGGAGGACAACGTATAGGTTCAGCTAATCGCTAACACGGACGGGCCAATTACGACACCTGCATCCCTTTCATTACCGGCGGCAGACACATAGGGGGGAAAACGGGACGCTTGGCGGCGCCATTTTTGTTTGCGCGCTAGCTGCACAGAGGCAGCTATTTAGGGCGGGCAAACCAGCAAGCAAATCTTGATCAGGTAGGACACCTAACAATTCGAGCAGCGCTTATGTAGATCGCGCTTAGTGCTGGTGGGCAACTACAATTTTTTTAAAACCTGTTTTGTCATTTGATTTATTGTAAGTTAATTCTCCCCTGTTTTTAAAATTGTGCAAAACCCAACTACTTGCATCTTAATTGTCAAATACACAGCGTTTTAGCGGGTCCCTGCATCCCTTTCATTACCGGCGGCAGACACATTGGGGGGAAAACGGGACGCTTGGCGGCACCATTTTTGTTTGCGCGCTAGCTGCACAGAGGCAGCTATTTAGGGCGGGCAAACCAGCATGCAAATCTTGATCAGGTAGGACACTTAACAATTCGAGCAGCGCTTATGTAGATCGCGCTTAGTGCTGGTGGGCAACTACGATTTTTTAAAAACCTGTTTTGTCATATGATTTATTGTAAGTTAATTCTCCCCTGTTTTTAAAATTGTGCAAAACCCAACTACTTGCATCTTAATTGTCAAATACACCGCGTTTTAGCGGGTCCCTGCATCCCTTTCATTACCGGCGGCAGACACCTTGGGGGGAAAACGGGACGCTTGGCGGCACCATTTTTGTTTGCGCGCTAGCTGCACAGAAGCAGCTATTTAAGATGGCCATGCTGACGCGCAGCGCTTGCGCGCATCGTGAGCACACCGGAGTCACGCCAGAGTCGAGCCCATCTGTGCCCATCCGTGACCAAACGGGACCCAAGGCGACGACCCCTGGTCCGCGCCGCACTTACAGCAGAGGTGAGTTGTGGGAAGCAAATCTCGGTAACATTCCTAATAATCAGGGGTGTGCTGCCACACTCGGCCAGGAAGGACTATTGAAAGTACCCATGATAAATCCTGGTCGGGATCATGTGCACAAGGCTCGTGGCCTGCACTACGGTCTCCTCAACACGCGTTCCCTTCAAAAACACAATATGGAGGTTTTTACTCTACTGAAGGACCGGGAACTGGACATATTAGGAGTAACGGAAACTTGGTTAGAGGACTCCTCCATGCCAGATCTCGTAGCGTCTTTGCCAGCTCACTTCTCGGCGCTGTGCCACAATAGAGCTGATGCTAAGAGAGGGGGTGGGGTGGCCCTTCTTTATAGCTCTCACCTACGGGGTGAAAGACTTCTGTCCGAAAGCATGGGAGGTGCTGAGGTGTTGGGTGTTAGACTGAAGCTGGGGACAGACTGTATGATCATTCTTTTAGTTTATCGCCCCCGTGGGCATCGCCGGACTTTTCTGATCTGTTCCTGAGACTGGTCCAGGATATACGCTCAAGATATGACAAAGTGGTCATCGTGGGTGATTTTAACTATCATTGGGAGAAAGTCCTGAAAGAAGGACAAGCTCTCCAGATTGATGAGGCATTGACATCACTGGAGTTTGTCCAACAAGTGAGGGGCCCGACACATGTCAAGGGTCATACCCTTGACTTGGTCTGGATGACATCTCCAGTGCAGGGTGCGGTAGTTGTCCTGCCGTGCGTTTGGTCCGATCACCATTGGTGAGGGGCGAGATCCTGTTGGATGAACAAAAAATAAAGTCTAGGGAAGGGTGGAAGGCGGTTAGAAAGTGGAAAAACATCAATGGAGATAAAATGTTAGATTATCTCTGAACTTATCCATCTCCTAACAACCGGAAAGAGAATTCAGATGTCCTCTGTAAGGAATTATTGGACAAACTCAGGAAGGCTATGGACTGTGTGGCACCAATACGTAGGATGAATATAGTGGACAGAGGATCCGGGGCCCCATGGTACAATGAATCACTTAGGGAGAAGAAACAGGGGTTAAGGAAACTGGAAAGAGCTTTGCGGAAGGATCATGACTCCAACTCCCGGAGCCGGTATACACAGGCACTCGCTAGCTACAAGCAGGCGATTATAGCTAGGAAAGCCGAGTTGTTTGAGGAGAGGATTGTAACTGCTAGGAACCCCCAGAAAAAAATCTTCAGAGTCCTTACGGAACTCAGGAAAAACAAAGAGCAGACCACGGAGTTCATGCAGGAGGACTGCCAAAAATTTCAAGATTTCTTTGTTAACAAGATTTCGATCTTGTATGAAATTGCTGCGACCCCCAAGATTGACTGCCCTATGCAGACTATGCCTGCTAGAATGTGTGTGACTACCCCATTAACTGCCTTACCCTTGATTACGAAGGAGAGGCTGACAGTTCTTATGGGGTGGGTCAAATCGGTCTCCCAGGCAGATCCGTGCCCACCAGAAATGTTCAAATTGGCACTGCCTGGTATAAAGGAAGACGTGTTGAGCCTTCTGAATACATCTTTACAAACAGGACAAGTACCGTCTTCCTTTAAGGAGGCCCGGCTGATTCCCCTGCTGAAAAAAACGGGGGTGGACGTGAAATGTCTCAAAAATTTCAGGCCTATATCTCAGCTACCGTTCTTGGCGAAGGTGGTGGAGCAACATGTACTAACCATCTTGTCGGAACATCTGGAAAGTAACGTCCTGCTTGAGCTGAATCAGGCTGAGTTCCATGCGAATCACAGCACGGAGCTCGTTATGCTGTCTATTTTGGATGAATTGAGGAACAGGGCAGATAAGAAAACTCCAGGTGCCCTGGTGCTGTTGGACCTCTCCGCGGCATTTGACAACATTTGTCATAAACAACTATTGTCGCGGTTGATGGACTTTGGCATTCAGGGCACAGCACATGCTTGGCTCTCCTCTTTTCTCCAAGAGTGGACACAAAGAGTGCAGCTTGGTGACCTTCTTTCCACCACAACATCGATCACCTGCGGAGTGCCGCAAGGGTCTGCCCTGTCACCCCTTTTATTCAATATCTATCTACAGCCTTTGATTAGACTGCTCAACCAGATGGACTGCCAGGTGTACAATTATGCGGATGACACCCAGATCGTCATCCAATTGGACAATGGTCCTGGTGCTTTCGCAAGATTGCAAAACATCTTGTAGTACACAGCCAATTGGATGTCCATGAACTCACTAAAGATCAACTCGGATAAGACCGAGGTGTTGCCTATTACCATCGCTGGCAACCCATGGAACGATCAATTCTGGCCAAGAGAACTAGGGTCACCTCCGGAACCTGCGGCCATGGTTAAAAGCTTGGGCATCCGTGTGGATGGCAAGCTGTCCATGCAGAAACAAGTTATGGCTGTTGTGGGGAGCTGTGTCGGCCTCCTTCGACAACTCAGGAAAGTCTCCTCGCTGTTGTCTTTTTCTACCCTGAGACGTGCGGTCTCCGCCACGATCCTAGCCAGGCTGGACTATGGCAATTTGTTATTCATAGGGCTGCCGCAAAAACTCTTGAACAAGATGCAGGTTGTCATGAATGACGCTGCTAGACTCATCTTTAAAAAGTCGAGGAACACGCATGCATCCCCCCTCATGTGAGAACTGCATTGGCTGCCATTTAAGCAGAGGGTAATGTTTAAAAGGCTGTGCATTGTGCACAAAGCCCTTTATGTTAAGGCGCCAAGCTATATGAAATCCCGCCTGACTCTCTACAGGCCAGGTAGGGTACTTCAATCTGAGGAAGCTACCCTCCTTACTCAACCATGCTGTAGACTGGCCACTGTGGGTGGTCGTGCCTTTTCCTATACTCTCCCAGCATCTTGGAATATGTTGCCAATGGAACTGCGGAAGGAAACCAATTTGTTGTCCTTCCGAAAGAAATTAAAAACAGTGCTTTTTCAGCAAGTGTGGGGTGGCCTGTAATTTATGACCAGCTGTTTCTCTGTACTCGGTGTGCTGATCCTGACAAAGCGCTTAGAGACCCCTGGGTTATAACGCGCTATATAAATCAAATAAATAAATAAATAAAACCAGAGGGTGCTGTGCTGAACCAGAGGGTGGCAGTGATGAACCAGAGGGTGACAGTGATGAACCAGAGGGTGACAGTGGTGAACCAGAGTGTGCTGTGATGAACCAGACCGTGGCAGTGATGAACCAGAGGTTGACAGTGATGAACCAGAGGGTGACAGTGGTGAACCAGAGGGTGACAGTGGTGAACCAAAGGGTGGCATTGATGAACCCGAGGGTGGCATTGATGAACCAGAGGGTGGCAGGGGTGAACCAGAGGGTGCTGTGATGAACCATAGGGTGGCAGTGATGAACCAGAGGGTGGCAGTGGTGAACCAGAGGGTGGCAGTGATGAACCAGAGGGTGACAGGTATGATCCAGAGGGTGGCTGTGGTGAACCAGAGGGTGGCAGTGATGAACTAGAGGGTGGCAGTGATGAACCAGAGGGTGGCAGTGGTGAACCAGAGGGTGCTGTGATGAACCATAGGGTGGCAGTGATGAACCAGAGGGTGGCAGTGGTGAACCAGAGCGTGGCAGTGATGAACCAGAGGGTGACAGTGATGTATGTATGTATGTATGTATAGGCATTTATATAGCGCACTACTTACCCGGAGGGTCCCAAGGCGCTTCGACCGCTGCGAAACCCTTCCTGGCTTCCCTGAGAGATGGTCCCTTAATGGGTATCTCCAGGGTGAGACCAGGCATCCCCGGCGGTCTGGTGGGGCCGTTAGTGAAGATGAGGCAAGCTAATACCCAGAGTTGCCGAGTGTGATCGCTGATCAGAGTGGGCACCGAGGCGAGGGAATTATGGAGTCCGCTGACCCTGGTCCAGAAACCTGCCGCGCCGGGAATCGAACCCTGGTCCCGGGCCGTCCTCTGCTCTCGGGTCTGCCGCCTCTAACCAGTGAGCCACACTACTTCACTACAGTGATGAACCAGAGGGTGGCAGAGCCCCCATGCTGCTGAGCTGCCCTGGGGTTGTGAGCCCACGCGCTACTAAACTGCCCCTGGGCCCAGTGGGTGTGAGCCCCCGTGCAGCTGAACTGTCCCGGAGCCCTCTCAGTGTGAAAATCATTTGTGCTCAATTGCCTGGGAGCCTTCTGGGTGTGAGCACACATTGTGCTAAGTGCCCCCTCCCCCCAGTACATATATACCCATACCGCACAGCACCCTGGTGCCTGGATGCTCCTGATCCGTGTAGGTAGAACCACCGTCTAGTGCAGTCAAAATGTAAAGTCATTACTTGCTACACTGCACCAATAATTACGTGTCCCCCTTGGCACCGGTATGCGCATGTACCAGGCATGGAGCACCCGCATGCCACTGCACTCTACTACCCAGTGCAAGCATATGCCTGTACGGGGTAGTTTAGTATGAGATGGGACATTGTCAGGCAGCAGCAGCTGCATGCGCCTGAACCCACTGAGCAGGATCAGAATGGCTTTGTACCAACACGCACAGCAGAGCTATCTTGGACATCTGAAGGATTCTGGGGTCCTGTGTCAAATGTATATCTGCATCCATGAGTTTCACGAGCGCCATCCCCATGTAGCTCCTGTGACCAAGAGGCTGCTTTCTCCTCATCTGCTGCTCTGCTCAGTCTCTGACCCTTTATAAACAAGATGTATGTGAGCTCGCATAGAAGCCCCGCCCGTTTGGCCCCGTCCACCACACACTAGCGGTATGAAACGTCTTCCTGCCCGTCCCCACTATAATGGCCAGCTCACTCAAGGCACCTCGGCGCCTTTTGGCGCGCTGATTAAGTTACAGGCACACGTGGTCACATATTTGTGCAAATGGCACAAAAATCCCAGAGTTTGCGGGAAAATTCGCGAACTCGCAGATTTCTTTTGCCATTTCACACGAATTTGCGGACCGCAAATTCGCAAATTTTGCCCATGTTTATCCAGTAGGCCCAGGGTTAGTCATGGATGCATGATACAACTGTTTTATGTGAGTTTTTTTTAACTTAAATCTCATTTATGTCATGGAATTTTATCTCACTGTTATATGTGGATTTTTTATTTTGGGGTGCCTGTAAAGCCTCACTAGCCAATAGGCCCAAGGGTAGTGAGTGGTGCATGGACCAAGTCTTTGTGTGGGGCCTCTTGAATTTATACATCACTGAGGGCATGGATGGCATTGGATTGTGTTGATTTGTGTGTGTTTTTTGACTTTGTGGGTGCTGTTGGGGCCTGGCCATGTGGGTGGGGGCCATTTTGCGGCCCGGTCCAGGCAGGGCCTGACCATGTGGCTGGGGGATAAGGGGCCATTTTGAAGCCAGGCAGTGTGCTTTGAGCCATAGGCCTGCACCCAACCTGCCATGCTTTCACCCATTATGCCCAGGGGTAGGGAGTGGTGCATGGACCAAGGCTTTGTGTGGGGCCTCTTGAATTTGAACATCATCGAGGGCATGGATGGCATTGGATTGTGGTGATTTTTGTGTGTTTTTTTACTTTTTGGGGGGTTTTGGATTGTGGTGATTTTTGGGTGTTTTTTGACTTTTTAGTGTGTTGGTGGGGCCTGGGGGTAGTGACTTGAAATGGCCAAGCACACATGGGGGTGTATTTACAAGGCCCTTGCACCAGGGGGAAGTGATTTGAAATGTGCAAGCACACATGACGGCATATTTACAAGGAACTTGCACCAGGGGTAAGTGATTTAAAATTGCCAAGCAGACATGAGGGCATATTTAGAAGGCCCTTGCACCAGGGGTAAGTGACTTAAAATGGCCATGCACACATAGGGGTTTATTTACAAGGCCCTTGCACCACTTATGCATCGCTTTTAACATTTACAATGTGGAGCACCATGGGGCAAAAACAGCACAGATGCATCATGCATCTATTCAACAAAAGCGACGCATTGCAGGAGTCACATCGCAAGTAAATAAATTATTATAAATTTAAAAAGCATTCCTTTTCCTTAAAAACGATTTTCGGATCATAATTTGAAAACACAGCACAGCTCCTATGTACAACCACACCTTGTCAGTACTAATACTTCACATTATCTGCAATTACAATTTTTAAAAGAATGCAAAATCTTCTTGGAAAACATAATGCAAACACTTGACACAAAACATCATTTTAAATGCACAGCTGGCTTCCTTATTTTCTCCAAAAAGCATACTAGTCTCTTTCTAAAATAAAGGAACCATATCTCACCTTAGCAAATGCTTTTTGAATTTCAAAACAGTCTCAGAAACACACCAATTTTTCTTTAGCAGAGCAAAAGGTATGCACTCCAGAGGCTGCAACCAAGAAAGGCAAAGAAAAGCTGATATTCATCACACATATCTCTCATGTCACCCAATCAAAACTCTTCCCTCACTTTTTTCAAATCAACACCCTTCCCCCCACTGTCCTTTCTGCCCTTTTTCCATAGCAACTACCTCCTGACAGACCTCTCATGTTTACAAGTTCACACAACAATGTTTCAAATGAACTCTGAACTCTCAGTACACCTGCTAATCCACTGCAATCTTTCTTAAAATCATTTTTTCTTAACCATTCAAATTACATCTTTCAAAGAACACATCCATGCACCCTAACTTTCTGTTTTCAGCAATGGAAATCCACCAATCACTGCTAATGAACCATTAGCACTGAAACTCCACAGTTTATTTTCTTTACAAACTCCTACTGTTTCAACTGCCATTTCATTCCCACACTTCATCTGACTGCAGCAGGAGCTCCTCTCACCATGTTTTCTGTCTGGATTCTTGGACATAGCTACAGCCACTGGGCTCACAGGTATGCTGATAACAGAAATTTATACAACCTCAATTTACAAAATGTGGAAATCAAATGGATTGGGCAAAGAGGATTGAGATGTCACCAATTGATACCATTGGTGAAAACCTTTTTGCATTTGCCAAACCCTGACCTCATAATAGTGCACTGTGGAGGAAATGATTTGGGCACTTTGACTGGGGTAGGTCTGGAAATGCTCTTAAAAGACACCTTTGAGCAATTAATGGCACTTTTTCCTCAAACTGCCTTGGCATATTCCAATATATGCCAAAGACAAAAATGGAGGCGGTCCAATCAATTTTGTCCACAAATTGAGAAAGCGAGGAAGCATGTAAATAAGTCTGTTTCAGCTTATATGAGAGACCATGGAATGGGTGCCATCTACAACAATAACTTGCGTTACTACATGCAAGATATCTACAGAGGAGATGGTGTGCACTTCTCAGATGAGGGAAACAGAGTTTTCATACAAAATTTAAGACTGTATTGGTACCTACTTATAAGTACCTAGAACTTACACAGAACACAAAAGCTCTTTTCAGAGCTACCTTAACTATAATTACCCTTTCCAAATTTCGAATGTACCTTTTTTCACAAATTTTCACTTATGTTCGCTTCCCGGTTCGCTACCCGGTTCGCGTACCGGCAGCTAACCGCGCGAAAAATTCAAAACTCTTTTTTATTCCAACATATATGAGCCTCCTCAGCCACCCTCAGAAAACCTAGGGGGTCAGGATACGTCTCCCGTGCCCCCTTATACCCATTTCCCACATTGTTTTTCCTCCATCTTGTGATTAAATTCCACCGAAACACAAAATGGCGAACTCCCGTTACGACACCGGTGAGCGACCCGGTTCGCGTACCGGGAAGCGCTTCTACCGCGAAAAATCGCATTTTTTTTATTTGCCCCACGGGACCCTTTAATAACCCCAACATCATTCCTAGGGGGTCAAGAGGGGTCTACCTTGCCCCCTTTCATTAAATTCCCCCTTCGTTTTTCTCCTCCTCTTGTCTCTCGATCCTACCGAGAGACAAGATGGTGGCCGGTCCGGACTGTTTAGAATGTTGACAGACACCGGAGAGCCAATCAGCTTCACTTCGCGAAGTTCCGTTACGCGTCAGGTACGCAAACCGGGGCGCTAACCGAAGCGCTGTCACAGATATATCTGTTTTTTAAAACGTTAATTTCTCAAAATCCACTGGAGCACATATATTGAGACATAGCAAAGGCACGTCGGGCAAACCATGTCTACAATTTTGCCAAGTTTTGTGTAAATCCATTCAGCCGTTCGAGCTAAAAGTGAGTCCAACCGCCCTATGGAAAACTCAATGTTAAAAACACGTTTTGGGACCCCCCTTTTTTCTCGGCCCCCCTTGACGAAACCCCCCCAAATTTTCAGCGGCTGCTCAGAAACAAAATGTGCCATTTTCCTGAAAATTTCAGTCAATTCCGTCCACAAACGCCAAAGTTATTCGACATAAAATTTTCAGAAATCCCATAGGAAAAAAATCCTAACTATATATACCTACTGGCGACCGCCAGTAGGTTATATATATATATATATATTATTACCTACTGGTGGTCGCCAGTAGGTAGTTATAGTTAGGATTATTTTCAATGCTAAATCTCAACATTTTATTGTGAATAACTTTTGCGCCGGTGGAGGAATCTGCCTGAAAATTTCCTCACATTTGCCTTACGACGCTCCGGTCCTTCCCTAGAAGTTTGGGGGGGATTCGTGAAGCGGGGACCGAGATAAAAGGGGGGTCCCAAAATGTGTTTGCCCCATGTTAATTTCCATAGAGCGGTCGACCTCACCTTTAGCCCGAACGGCTGAATGGATTTCCACCAAACTTGGCAAAATTGTAGGGACTTTTAGCCCGATGTGCCTTTGCTCTGTGTAAAGATGTGTGCCCCAGTGGATTTTGAGTAATTTAGGTTCAAAATAATATATATATCTATGGCCGCGCCCCTGTACGCGCACCGGGGTGCTAACCAGCGCGCTATGCGAGTTCGAGCGCAGAAAGCTGATTGGCTCTTGGGTGTCTTTCAACATTCCAAACAGTCCGGAGCGCCCGCCATCTTGCGTCTTGGTAGGATCGAGACACAAGAGGTGGCAAAAACAAAGGGGGAAATGACCATAAGGGGGCAGAGTAGACCCCCCCTGGCCCCCTAGGTTTGATGTGGGGGCTATAAAATGTCCCCGCGGGGCAAAACAAATTATTTTTTTTGATTTGCGTGGGGGGAGCGCCCGGTACGCGCACGGGGGAGCGGACCGGGGAGCGTACCATGGGGAAAAAAGAATGACAGAGCTTTTAAAAAATGTAGCCTTTTTTTATAAATTGGAGGTAGTTCTAAAAATAACTGTTTTTTTTCTTCTTTTTGTTGTTTTATATTTTTTTTTAATGTTTTTTGAACATTTTGTACTTTTTTTGACTTTTATGAACTATTTTATATTTTTTTGTTATTTTTATGGGGAGAAACAAAAAACAGGGAATTGAAAATGGCTCAACTGGAGCAAAAAAAGGAAAAAATTAGTTTTTTTTGGGGCAATTGTGGCTGTCACCAGCAAGGAGGATGAGCTTTATGCTCTGTTCACCATAGGAGATGGTCTTACCACAAAAAATACATGTAATTCTGAATTCCCCAAACCGTGGTTGTATGCAAGGGTCGTCTCCCTTGTCTCTGGTCCTGATGGAGTGGGTTGCTTTCTTTTGGAGGTGGTGGTTGAAGATTGGGGAGGGTTACTGGCCAGTTCTCTCATCTCTGCAGCAGAATAGTTGTTCGGATGCTTGCGCTGCATGTGTCTAATCATGGTATTATTACCAAAAGAATATTTTTTGTTCGGGTTCCCCCTTGAAAGTTCCATGCCACAGATTAGGCAAGTCACCTTGGGCGCATTGACTTTCTTCTTGCCCTCTGGGATAGAAAAAACACCCATACAATGTGCAGCCTTGGCTTGTATGGAGTATTGTCTTCTTGCAGCCACCTTCTCCACTCCTCCTCCTCCTCTTCCTCCTCCTACTCTTCTTGACCACCAATGTAATGTTGTGGTGGTCATCTTGGTGGTGGTGGTGGTGGTGGTGGTGGTGCAGATTCTCCAGCTGCTGCTGCTACTGTAGCCATTTTAAAGTACAAACTATTTCTCAAAGATGTTGAAACAGGTCTTCTTCAGTCAAAGGACAAAGTCAGAATAAAGAAAAAAGGTGGGGTCTTTCATCATTTGGAAAGAAAACTGTCCTGAACCAATGAAAAGTGTTATTTTCAGGTCACATGATCCGGGCTTTCATTATTTGGAAACCAAAACTGTTCTACACCAATAAAAAGTGTTATTTTCAGGTCACATGACCCGACGCGCTTACGCGCCGCGCACCCTGGGTCGCGTTGCTTAAGCGCATCGGATGTTTACGTTGCGCGATCGTATTCGCTCGAGTGCTTCCGGGTGCGCTTACGCCGTGCGTATCACGCGGATGCGGCTACGCGATACGTCACAATGATGTTTTCGTTCGCGGCAATAGCGCTAACGGGACGCTAACCGGTGTGCGCCGAAAAACTTCGCTTTCCGGTGAGCACATCAGAAAGCGCACTGGGAGCGCTCCAGGGCAAAAAAAAATTTGGATTATATAAATATTCCATATAGGATTCATTATAAAAATATTACATTTCAGAGGTTTGAGGCCCTATATATAGTTAGGAATTAGCATTTAAAAAACCTATGAAATTCACTGAAAAACCATAGGTTTCACACCAGTTATAGTTAGGAATTAGCATTTAAAAAAACTATTAAATTCACTGAAAAAACCTTAGGTTTCACACCAGTTATAGTTAGCTGGAAATTTTGCTGACATAAAACCATTGAAATTCCCACATTATAGTTAGTTGGACTCACTGCTGATGACGTCACATATTACATCACTCATGACATGGTCAGTGACATCACTCATGACATCACTGATGACACCATCCAGTGAATGTGTGTCTTTCTGAAAAATAAATATGTTTTATATATGTATATGTAAAGGTCGGTGCACAGACAAAATATCGACTCCAAAATATCGAATGGACAAAATATCGAGTTAAAAATATCGACAATAATAAAATATCGATTACAAAAATATCGTTGGTCAAAATATCGATTAAAATAATGTTAAAAAAATATCAAGTACAAAAATATCGACTCAAATAAATTGACAAGACAAAATATATATAAATAGTCAAAGTAAAAAAATTTGCTAATATGTAGAAAAAAGGTTAAAAAAAAATAATAATTATTAATAGTAATATAAATTGTAGTTAATGTTTAGGAGCGGGATGTTGGGTTAATAGGGGATAAGGGTAGGGAGTAATTTAATATTAATTAATTAATTAATATATGTTTGTAAATATTTTTAATTAATAATTAATTGGTAATTAATTAATATTAATTAGTTAATTAATTAATATAATTTTGTACATATTTTTAATTAGTAATTAATTGGTAATTACATAATATTAATTAGTTAATTACATTAATTAGAGTAATTTATTTATATATATAATTTTTAGTTATTGTTAATTAATTAATTAGGAAAAAATAATATTAATTATTAAATTAAATTAATTACAGCTAATGTGCTAATATATTTACTTTATTGTTATTGTTAATTAATAATTAATTGGTAATTAAATAATATTAATGAATTTTGGGTAAAGGAGTATTTTTAGGGTTCAGGGTCAGTTTTCAGTTTTTGGGTAAATGGGTATTTTTAGGGTTCAGGGTCAGTTTTCAGTTTTTGGGTAAAGGGGTATTTTCAGGGTTCAGGGTCAGTTTTCAGTTTTTGGCTAAAGGGGTATTTTTAGGGTTCAGGGTCAGGTTTCAGTTCTTGGGTAAAGGGGTATTTTTTGGGTTCAGGGTCAGTTTTCAGTTTTTGGGTAAAGGGGTATTTTTAGGGTTCAGGGTCAGTTTTGGGTTTTTGGGTAAAGGGGTATTTTTAGGGTTCAGGGTCAGTTTTCCCTACTGTTGCACCCACTGGAGTGGGAATAGTAATTTTAACCCCTATGCTATCCAACGCTTTCCCTACGCTTGCACTCTTTGGAGTGGGAATAGTATTTTTTACACTTCGGGTATTGTACGGTAATATAATAGTATCTTATTTAATTATAGTATGTTACTATATATATATGTTTTAAGAAATAAGATTGTAAAATATTATTTATATTATTTTCATTTATTATTTAATTATTATAAGTTAATTTAATTATTTTTAAGTATATTTTAGTAATTAAATTTTAATTTTAATTTAATTTAACACTTTTTAATAAAGTCGATATTTTTTACAACTATATTATTGTAAACGATATTTTGTACTCGATATTTTTGTACTTACCTGTTTGTAGATACAAACTCGATATTTTGACTGTCGATATTTTGTCCACGATATTTTTGCAAGTCGATATTTTGTCCCTCGATATTATTTCCGTGATCCGTAAAGGTCGATGGAAGAATAAATGTTTAAATAAGTGTCTTAATGGGTGTTTTTACAAAAAAAAATTGATTGGTTAACTGGCTTATTAAGTGTATCTTAGTGAATACATATATTAGCGAGTATTGTTTAAATATTTAAATGTTTGTATCAGTGTTTCACTTTGTGTATAAGTGGCTGCATGGGTTGGTGAGTAGCTACATGTGTGTGTATATGGGTTATTAGATTTTTATAGTATCAGTATGAGTGTCTGTATGGTTTGGTGGGGGTGTTACTTAGCACATAGATGCATCAATGACAGACTCACTGTTTGTATGTGTTTTGAAGACAGCATATGTGCAGGACTATATGGGTGGATGAGTGTATATATGTGTGTGTTAGTGAGTGAATGACTGTCTCACTAGTGTCTTTATCAGTAACTACATATGTTTTAATCTAGTATATGTGAGTATTGATGTATATAAGTGAGTATATGTGAGAGTGAGAGATTGAAAGAGTTCTTGTTTAAATAAGTATGTGCTTGATAAGTGATTGTTTAAGAGAGTAAGTACGTGTAAGTTTCCTTAGAAGTAAGGTGGTAGTGTGTGTATAGCAGTATATGCAAATAAATGGATGATCAATAGTTTATTTGCATGTGTGATTATGTGTGTGATTATGTGTGTGAGTAACTTTTGGATGACTGTTAGTGTGTAACAGGATGTATAGGTGTTTCACTACATATGATGAGTGAATATATGTATGAGTGACTATATAGAACTGTTGGTGAATGAGTGGAAGTGTATATAGATGGTGGTATTACTGAATTGGTTGTTGTAACTGGTATGGGTATCTCTATTTTTTTGAAAATGTTAGTTTCTATTTTTGAACATGTGTTTCAAGGGTTACATTACACTGAAAGGAGGTCTGTCACTCTGTCACAAGGATGGTGTCATCAGTGATGTCATGAGTGATGTCACTGACCATGTCATGAGTGATGTAATATGTGACGTCATCAGCAGTGCATTGCAGGCGTGCAAGTTATAGTGAGTCCAACTAACTATAACGTGGGAATTTCAATGGTTTTATGTCAGTAAAATTTCCAGCTAATTATAACTGGTGTGAAACCTATTGTTTTTTCAGTGAATTTAATAGGTTTTTTAAATGCTAATTCCTAACTATAACTGGTGTGAAACCTATGTTTTTTTCAGTGAATATCATATATATATATATATACATATATATTACCTACTGGCGGTCGCCTGTAGGTAGTTATAGTTAGGATTGGCTACCAAAGGAAATCCGCAACATTCTATTGGGAATAACTCTGGCGCAGGTTGAGGAATTTGTGTGTAATTTTCCAAAATTCTGGCCAGCTCTGCTCCGCTCTTTCCCTGGAAGTTTCAGGGGGATTCGTAAAGTGGGGGCTGAGAAAAAAGGGGGTCCCAAAATGTGTTTTCCCCATGTTAATTTCCATAGGACGGTCTGACAAGTCTACAGCCCGAACCGCTGAATGGAATTACGCCAAACTGGCAAAATTGTAGGGACTGGTACGCAGATGTGCCTTTGCTATATTTGGTGGAAATTGCTCCTGTGGTTTTTTTGAAAATGAACTTCAAAAACACATATATATCTTTAGGCGAGGGGAGCGCACCCGGTGCGCCACGGGAGTGAGCGAGCGGAAAGCTGATTGCTGTCGGGTGTCTGTCAACATTCTAAACAGTCTGCAGAGTCCGCCATCTTGTGTCTCGGTAGAATCGAGACACAAGAGGTGAAAAAGAAAGGGGGAAATAATTAAAAGGGGGCAGAGTAGACACCCCCTGACCCCCTAGGTTTTCTGAGGGGGGCCTAGAAGGACCCTGAAGGGCAAAAAAACATTTGTTTGTTTTTTAAATTTTCACGGGGTAAGCGCTGGGTGCGTTCCCGGGTACGCTCTCCGGTACGCACACCCTGAGCGCACCATGGGGAATAACTGTAAAAAAATAGAGTAAATAATGTAGAGTGTTTAGAGGTAAGTTAGCTCTGAAAAGAGCTGTTGTGCAATGTTTGGTGTTTTTTGTACCTACAAGTAGGTACCAATGCAGAGTCTTAAATTCAAGAGGAAAACTCTATTCCCCTCATCTGTAAAATGCACCCCATCTCTCCTGTAGATGTCTTGCATGTTGTAACGCAAGTTGTTGTGGAAAATGGAACTCATAGCATAGTCTCTGAGGAAAGCAGAAACAGATTTATTTACATGTTTCCTTGCTTTTTCAATCTGTGGACAAAATTGGTTGGACCAGTTCCATTTTTTGCCTTTGGCATATATTAGAAAATACCAAGGTAGTTTTGGGAAAAAGTGACATCAATTGCCAAAAGATGTCCTTTAAAAGCATTTCCAGACCTACCCCAGTCAAAGTGCCTAAGTCGTTTCCACCACAGTGCACAATTATAAGGTCAGGGTGTGGTAAATGCATAAAGGATTTTACCAATGGTATCAATTGGTGACTCCTCAATCCTCTCTGTCCAATCCATACAATGTCCACATTTGGTAAATCAAGATTGTAAATACCTCTGTTAGCTGCGTATTTTTGACTCCAGTGGACCTAGCTATGACCCACAAACCAGACTTTTTGCATGTTGGAGGTAGATGTGCTTCTAGTCAGATGAGTTGTGGAAATGAAATGGCAGTTTGATTATGAAAAAAAAGTGTTTGAGAATCAGTGCAGTTGAATAACCAGAAATGATTGGAGCTTTCTAAAAAATCTCCACTGAAAATTAGGGTGCATGCTTTTTTTTGTAAGAAGTCATTTCAATAGTTGAGAAAAAGTCATTTAAACAAACATTTCATTTCATTAGCTAGTAGATTGAGAGGTCAAACAGCCTTGATGGATTTTTTTGCAACATAGTATGATGAACTTGTGAACTGTGTGCTGGTTTAAGAGGCAGTTACCATGGTTACTTGGTGAATGAGCACTAGGGGGAGGGGAGAATATTATGTGAGGTTCAAAGTCTTGAAATGCACAACCAATTAAAATGTGCAGTTTGGTTTTGAATTTGTGTGGGAATAATTTTTATTGGTTAGGTACAAGAATATGGCTCTGAAATGAGAAAGCATCAATGCCATTATTCTCTGGCTCAAGTGAAGGAAGCATTGTTCAGGCATTCTGCTTAAGAATATCTGTTGACTGTGACTGACACTGTTTTTCATCTTCCAAAGCATTTTTTAAGGTGAGTAATGATTCTTTTAGAAAAGATAGGCAGCATAAAGATTTTTGACAAGTATCACAGTGAGTGTCTGTGTGAATTAAGGAATTATATTTTTATCTTTTTCCATAATGTTAGCTGTGTGTTTATAAGGTAGACTATTTTTTAAATTGTTTTTTTATGCTTGGATTCAATGCTTGTTTAGAAATTGTGTAATGGTTTCATTGGACTTGTAAATATGCTCCTTTTTTTGAAGCACCTTGTGCAACCTTTAACATGGGTGGAAGCAGTGAATGTATGGAGAGGGATAGGAATCGCAGATAGAAAACCATATGAAATGGTGTGGAAGATGCATGAAGTATTTCAGTAATGGTATCAATTGAGTTGGAACATAAGATATAGAGGGGCATATTTACAAGCCGTGTGCGCAATGTTTGACATTAATGCTGGTCCAGAGATACTGTAATGGTTTCATTGGCATATTTACAAGCCGCGTACGCAATGTTTAACATTAATGCTGGTCCAGAGATACTGTAATGGTTTCATTGGCATATTTACAAGCCGTGTGCGCAATGTTTAGCATTAATGCGGGTCCAGAGATACTGTAATGGTTTCATTGGCATATTAACAAGCCGCGTGCGCAATGTTTAACATTAATGCTGGTCCAGAGACACTGTAGTGGTTTCATTGGCATATTTACAAGCCGCGTGCACAATGTTTAACATTAATGCTGGTCCAGAGATACTGTAATGGTTTCATTAGTATATTTACAAGCTGCGTGCGCAATGTTTAATATTAATGCTGGTCCAGAGATACTGTAATGGTTTCATTGGCATATTTACAAGCCGCGTGCGCAATGTTTAACATTAATGCTGGTCCAGAGACTCTGCATTGGTTTTATTGGCATATTTACAAGCCGTGTGCACAATGTTTATAATTAATGCTGGTTCAGAGACACTGTATTGGTTTCATTGGCATATTTACAAGCCGCGTGCGCAATGTTTAACATTACTGCTGGTCCAGAGATACTGTAATGGTTTCATTGGCATATTTACAAGCCGCGTGCGCAATGTTTAACATTAATGCTGGTCCAGAGATACTGTAATGGTTTCCTTGGCATATATACAAGCCGTGTGTGCGATGTTTAACATTAATGCTGGTCCAGATATACTGTATTGGTTTCATTGGCATATCTACAAGCTGTGTGCGCAATGTTTAACATTAATGCTGGTCCAGAGATACTGTAATGGTTTCATTGGTATATTTACAAGCCGTGTGTGCAATGTTTAACATTAATGCTGGTCCAGAGATACTGTAATGGTTTCATTGGCATATTTACAAGCCACATGCACAATGTTTAACATTAATGCTGGTCCAGAGGCACTGTATTGGTTTCATTGGCATATTTACAAGCCGCGTGCGCAATGTTTAACATTAATGCTGGTCCAGAGATACTGTAATGGTTTCATTGGCATATTTACAAGCCGCGTGCGCAATGTTTAACATTGATGCTGGTCCAGAGATACTGTAATGGTTTCATTGGCATATTTACAAGCCGCGTGCACAATGTTTAACATTAATGCTGGTCCAGAGATACTGTAATGGTTTCATTGGCATATTTACAAGTCGTGTCACACGTACTGTTGGCAGAGACAGACATGGTACATTATATGTAACATTTTGATCATGTGCCTAAGATCACACTGTGACTGAAGGTTGATTCACCCATTACTCTGATCTTAGGCAGAGTCACACATACTGATGGCAGAGGCAGACATGGTACATTAGATCTGAAATCCTATTAATCTGCCTAAGATCACACTGTGAGTGAAGCTTGATTCCTCCATCATTGTAATCTTAGACAGAGTCACACATACTGTTGGCAGACACATATATGGTACATTATATCTAACATTCTGATCATGTGCCTAAGATCACACTGTGACTGAAGCTTTATTCACCCATCACTGTGATCTTAGGCAGAGTCACACATACTGTCAGCAGAAACAGACATGGTACATTATATCTAACATTCTGATCATGTGCCTAAGATCACACTGTGACTGAAGCTTGATTCACCCATCACTGTGATCTTAGGCGGAGTCACACATACTGTAGGCAGAGACAGACATGGTAAATTATATCTAACATTGCGCAAGCGTTTTGTAAAAATGCTAATGAAACCATTACAGTATATCTGGATCAGCATTAATGTCAAATATTCAAAATGTATGGCAAATGTGTGACACATCTGAAAGCCTTCTTGATGGAACCAAAGTAAACGAGCATTGAAAAAGCAATAGATCTCGCCCTCGGTGTCACACATACTGTAGGCAGTGACAGACATGGTACATTATATCTAAAATCTTATTAACCCCCTTCGATGCTCATGACGGAACGGTTCGTCATGAGCATCGGTTGAGCTGTGCTCATGACGGAACCGTTCCGTCGTGAGCCCGTTGGCTCATTAGAACCTTCAGCACAGCGCGATAATTCGCGTCGCTCTGAAGGTGTTAATCTGCCTAAGATCACACTGTGAGTGAAGCTTGATATAATGAGCAACTAGTGTGCTAACAATCTGAATTTATGGCAAATGTGTGACACATCTGAATGCTTTCTTGATGGAACCAAAGTAAACAAGCATTGAAAATGCAATAGATTTGGTGTGATCTTAGGCACACGTCCACGATATTACATTTAATCTACCATCTCTGTCTCTGCAAGCAGTATATGAGTCTCTGCACACATTATTTCACTGTATCTACAGGCAAAAAACAGGCCACCTATATATAAACAAGATATAACATTAATTAGTAAATAATTTTTGACACAAAGCAAAGCACATGTAATGTAAATGAGCCTTTTGTTGTATACTAGTGTTTATATTGTTGACTTATTGTAATTGATATGTAATATGTTTGTAGTGGTCTATAATATGTTATGTTTTGTTTACCACAGATTAAAATCATCTATACGAACAAACAAAAAGATGCCTTCTAAATCAAGAAGAGAATACATTTATAAAAGAAAATTAAGGTCTACGGAAAAAGAAAATCAAGAACCAACCAAAATAAAATCTTCAGAGTAAAAAAAGAAAAATGCTCCTGGTAAGCAAACTAAAAATTTTCTCAGGAAATTATTGAAAAGTCAAGAAAAAAAAGTTTTTTTAGAAAGAACAATGAAACACCTGTAATTTAAAAAAAGACAGGATGTCCTTCTAAGATTGTTAGACCTGTACAAGGAGATGATATTTTGTATAGCAAAAGAAGATGCAAACAATTTTCAGAAATTCGTAGACGAATGTTTTACAACAGAATTGTATCTAATTTATTAAAAAACGTAAAGAGGTATAAAAAAAAGACCGCTTTTTACAAGAAAAAATAACATAGTTAAGATTGTGGATGAAGCATTTAAAGTGAAAAATAAATTGTTTAGTTTAGTAATGAATAGAATTCGTACACTGGATAAGGTAATCAATGTGTTCAAAACAAAATGTAAGTGGAGGAGAGTAATTAATTGAACTAATTTCTGTGAGGTTTTTTCTGGAGAATGGAAGCATAGTTCAAGTTCTGAGTCATTTTTTAATGAAGAAACTTACTTTCAGGATAATGATTTGGTGCATGCAGTTGACACCAGTGGTCAAGCATATGAGGTGAAGGTCGGTTGTCCGGTTGAAAAAGAAGAGATTGTACCTAGAAATACAGAAGAGGTGTTACCTGATGACGTTTTAGGGAGATGTCCTAAGGCTCCAGTGTATACATGGAATTGTAGTAGTATTTGCAGTATCCGACAGGAATCAATTGATTTGTTTCGCACTTTCTTACGGACATATACTAAGAAAAGTAAGAAACAAAAAATGAAAATTTTACAAGACTTAGATCCTTGTAGAGTGAGAGAAAAAACAGGTTTGCAAGGGCATTCACTGGCTTGTCTTTCAAGAAAAGTATGTCAGAGTGTTTTTCACCATTTTAGGATGTTAGCAGTGCATCATAATAAAGTGAGGAAATTAGTGAGAAGGTTATACTATGCAAAAAGTCCAGCACTTAAACTAAAACAGTTAAACAGTGCTCTTTTGCATGAAACTGAATTAGATGTGAAAAACATTTGTGATGAAATTGAGTTTTGTTACTTTGGTGAAAGAGAGGTCAGTGCAGTTATTGATACAGTAATAGAAGGTAATGTAGAAGAGAATGTAGAGATTTTAAGTACAGAAAAATTTGAAAATGAAATTATAAAGTTTACGGTCAATTCAAATGAAAGGCTTAATTTTTCTTGTGCTTGTTGTCGACGAACTCATTATAAGCATCAGACTAGATTAGTTGATTTATATGTAAAAAGCGAAAAGATAAATAATAATGAGTGAAAGGATTTTGCAACTTATTTGTTGGTTGAAAATTGTTTTGATTTGGGCTCTGATCAACGTATTTGTACATATTTCTATAATAAATTAAATGAAAACAGAATGTCTGCTAGAGCTGTTCATAATAATATGGAGTTGGTAGACATTCCTTCTGAATTGATGGATTTAAATTCCTATGAGTCTATTCTGATTCAATGTGTGCATCCTTTTCAGGCTATTGTTCGCATGGAGCCTAAGACAGGGAAATTGCCTCCTTCAGATTTACAGAGAGGATTAAAGGGAAGAGTTGTTTATTTGCCTCTAGATTTTAAGAAAAATATTGATACAATTGGTGTCGAAAAAGTAGAAGAGGAACCTCTGGTTATTCTAGTTAATGGTGTTCCGACAAAAAGTAAGAAAATCTGGCAAGAATAAGTCGATGTTAGAAAAGTCAAAAAGGCAACGTTGTATTGGGTAAAAAATAATCAGTACTATAAAAATGTGTATGTGGGAGAAGAGGAAACCACTGTACAAGATGACACTGATGTCTCTGCTGGGCAAATAGAAAAAGTTGATGTCTCTAGAAGTGAAGAAATTTATGAACATTATAGTGTTCATTCATTGCATTCCAAAGAAGTAATTGGGAATGCTATTGACTTGTTTCAGATGAAAAAAGCCGAAGGAAGTCCCATTAGTGTATGGGAAGAAAGTTTGGAAGCTCAACGTTTTCTACAGTTATTTCCAACAGGTGAAGGTGGACGATATGACGACCGACCTGTTCAAATTCCTGCATCTGAATACCGGACTTCAAGATTATATGCAGAAGATCCAAGGTTTCGTCAATGCATTCCATATTTGTTCCATCTACTGTTTGAGAATGACTTGTCTGGACTTTCCTATGCAGTAAACCATATACTCAAAAGTGGAACACATCTACAAAATGTTTCGGCAAGGGATTTTTTGGATAAAAGGAAACTGCAAGACAGTGTTTTGGAATCTCATCTAATTAATCACATGGCATGTCAGCGTGGTACTAATGAGTATTGGTACCATCGTCATGGGGAATTGAAATGTATGCTAAGAAACTTAGGAACTCCTACATGGTTCCTCACTCTTAGCTGTGCTGAGTATGCTTGGGAAGATTTTCTTTGAATTTCTACGAGAGGCAAATAAAAATATTGTAAATATTGAATACAGTACACCTGGAGAACTGTGCTCTTTGGATCCTGTTAATGTATGCATGTATTTCAATCATAGGTTTGAAGCTATGATGTCTTTTATTACAAACAAAAAAAATCCTCCGCTTGGAGAGGTGTTGGATTTCTTTTGGAGAAAGGAGTATCAAGCAAGAGATGCTCCTCATATACATATGCTGCTATGGATTAAAGATGCACCTAAATTTGGAACAGATTCAGATGAGAAAGTGATGAGTTTCATTGAGCAGTATTCTACATGTGCTGTTCCGAAAAGTACAGAAGAAAACAATTTGAGACACCAAGTTTTACGCATTCAAAGCCATCGTTGTGGGAAATACTGTCGTCGAAAATACAAATCCAAGGACAAGTTCTACACGAAATGTCATTTTGCATTTCCACGTCCAGTAACATTGAAATGAAGAGTCAACAATTTTATGTCTTCTCTGCGACATACTGTAACAAGGAAATCATCCAAAAATACATACAACCTAAGAAGAAATGAGGAATCCAAATTCATTAATGACTATAACCTAGTCATTTTGTCCATGTGGAATGCTAACATGGTGTCATGAAGCCGAGCTCCCTGACTTGGATGAGCTCCCTGACTCGGACGGACGGGGTGTACCTGCTGACGTTTCTTCCTTTCCACTCCGTCCGCAGGATCCTTTCCTGGATTTCCCTGGCTCTGCCTCCTGTACATCCGTCACTGTATCCACCTTCTGTGATGCTGGGGGCGTGTTCTCCGGCATCTCCAGCAGTCGACCAATCAGGTGACCGGACGTCATCTGCCACTGTCCAATCGGACGAGCTGGGGGCGTTTAAGAAAGCCCCATCTTAGATTGTCGGCGCGGAACCTTTGGAACGCCAGCCGAAGCACGAGGAAGACACCAACCACGAGGAAGACGCCACGGACGAAGAAGGAGGAAGTACCGTGGAACCACTTTTGGGACCCCTGGAGCAGAGACTCGACAAGCCAGGAGGCCAACGTTACCACAAGCCGCCCCGCCACACTTCCAGGGGAGAAGTGTGGCTCCACAAGGTAGGAGGGCATTTTCAGGGATTGTTTAAATCACGCGGTGGGACGGGGTAGCCTGAGGGTGGTCACTGTCGCCGTACCCTGCCGTCCGTCTACACTTATAGACTGCTATAGATGGTGGTAGCATCCAGGTGATCCCTCACTACCCTACCCTCCTCTCACCTGTTGTACATATCGACCCCAGCCCCTAACGTGGCTGCTTTTCTTTTCCTTTTCCCGAGCTTATCTCCGGACCAGCGACCATCTCTGGTTGAGTCAAGACAGGAACCGAAGACCCCGGAAGTTCCCCAACAGAGAGATTCCAAGCTTGTGTTGTGTACCCCACTGGACATTGTGTTCTTGATTCCCCTTTTTGAGACTACCCCGATATTGTCAAACCAAATAAAAATGGTTAAAGATAGACTCCAGTTCGTGGCGACTCTCATTCTCCCGACCGCGTTTCCCACAAATGGTGCCGTGACTCGGATCAACCAGTGAACCACGCCATCCGATACAGAGTGGAAAATATATGAACCCAAATGGAAGCAGACAGGACTGCGTTTTCCCAAGCCATTCAGACCCAGTCCGATACATACTAAAATTGGCGGAGGGACAAACACAACTAATGATTGTGTTAGGACAAGGAAGGGCTACAGCCCCACATCCAGGCACTGTTGTACCGCTACAAAAATTTAGTCCAGGCGAGGAACCCCTTGCTTTCTTTTTGAACTTTGAAAGAGCTGCAAGAGCCAGTTCCTGGCCTGGGGATAGGTGGCCCTTCTATTTGGCACCTTTGTTAGTTGGTGAGGCCCAGGCAGCGTATCAGACAGTGAACCAGGATGGAACCACTGCTTATGCGATTGTGAAACAGTATATCCTTGATAGGTTGGGGGTAGATGAGGAAACACATCGACTTCGGTTTCGTCAAGAAAAAGGGTCTCCCGGGGATTTACCCAAAACTTTGTTTTTCAAGTTAAAGGAGTCTGCGGACTTATGGCTAAAGCCCCATGAAGGAAACATCGATGCCATTATGAACAAAGTATATCTTGAACAGTTCATTGAGGCCCTTCCCTATAGCACGCAGAGGTGGCTTAAACAACATGCGAGTTTAACATTGGAGCATGCTATAGAAATGGCAACTTGTTACGCCCGGGCTCAGGGTAAGCCTTACATGAGGGAACCTGAGAAAACCGCTAAAGTCTTGCCACCTGTCAAAACTGATAAAAAGTTCCAAAAACCAATACCAGAACCACCAAAGGTGCAGTTCCAACGACCTGAACTTCCAAACTCAGGACCTCAATGTTATGACTGCGGAGAGTGGGGTCATATTGCTCGGTTCTGTAGGAAAAAGAAAGAAAGAGAAGACGAACCCATGGACCTGAGCTATGCCCCGAGGTCCATCCTGTATGCTCAAGAAACCGGAACCAGTTTCTATGTATGGGTCTCTTTGAACGGTACTAGTATAAGAGCATTGTTGGATTCCGGCTGCAAACATTCAGTTATAAGAGAAGAGCTGGTGAACCACAGCTCTCTCATTGCGGGGAGACGGGTCAGTATCCGTTGTGTCCATGGGGACGTTAAGGAGTATGATGTAGCCAAAGTCACGTTGTACACACCTTCAGGGAAAAACATGGAAGTTGTCGTAGGGGTTATGGCTGGTTTACCCGAACCCATAATCATAGGGACAGATAACCCTTCCTTTAGCACTTTGTTGTTAGATACACTTCACCACTTGTCCCTTCCCCGTGACACCTTGTTAGCCGCAGAACCCTGGGCCAGGGACACCCATTTCAGGACTGCCCAATTAAACGATGCAAGTCTCACAAATGCATGGCAGGTTGCACGAAACGGACAAGATCCGTCCACCAGAAGTTATCCCACATTTATTGAAAAGAATCGCCTACTTTATAGACTCGCCAAAGCTGACGCTGAACCTCAACTGCTGGTCCCGAATGATTTTCGTGATCAGATATTGTTTTTTGGTCATGCTCATCTGTTAGCTGGCCACTCTGGGATGAAAAAAACTGGTCAGTCCATATTGTGACATTTCTTTTGGCCAGGTATTTACGCCCAAGTCCAAAAATATTGTCAGGAGTGTAGAATATGTGAGAAACAGAACCCCTACACTCCTCCTCCTGTCCCTTTGGTACCCATGCCTATTATAGGGGTCCCATTTGATCGTATAGGAATGGACTTAATCGGCCCTTTGCCGAAATCCTCCCGAGGACACCAGTACGCCCTGGTCTTGGTTGATTACGCCACGAGATATCCCGAGGCTTTTCCTCTTAAAGCAGCCACTTCAGCAGTGATAGCCCAGAGGTTAGTTGAGGTATTCTCTCGTATGGGTTTTCCAAGGGAGAATATTACCGATCAGGGCACCCCTTTTGTTTCCCGTTTGATGCAACAGGTATGCAAACAATTAAACATCAAACACATTAAGACATCTGTGTATCACCCCCAAACAGACGGCTTGGTTGAGCGATACAACGGCTCCCTTAAGCTAACATTAAAGAAATTGTTGTCTGGTGATGGGAAGAACTGGGACCAGTTATTGCCTCTGGCCCTCTTTGTGCTCCGTAGTCAGAAACAGTCCAGTCTAGGGACCTCTCCATTTGAATTGTTGTTTGGGAGACCCCCTAGAACGCTTCTTGAAATCACTAAAGATAGTTGGGAGACTGAGGGAGCACAGGAAGCTGAGGCCCTGTTGGATTACACCAGGCAACTACAGAGCAGGCTACACAAACCTAGGACACTTGCTCACGAGCATTTAGCGGTGGCTCAAACTAAACAGAAAACCCTATATGATCGTGGTACGAAGTGGAGGGTATTGGATGTAGGCGATTGCGTTTTGGATCTATTACCCTCCTCTACACATAAAATGAGGAAGGAGTGACAGAGACCCTTCAAAATTTTGAGGAAAATAGGACGCACTACCTACTTGGTGCAGTTTGGAAGAGGCAAAACCCAAATGTATCATGTCAACATACTTAAAAAATGGTTAGGGAAACTCCCCCAGACAGTCAATGTGGCGTCTCCTGTACTCGATACAAACCATACAATCAGTGCTGCTCCTATCAATCCTGATCTGTCTGCTACCCAGCAACAAGAAGTTAAAGACCTACTCTTGTCTCATACAGAAGTCTTCTCGCCGTACCCACTTGGCGGAACACAGTATTCCTACTCTCCCCAATACAGTGGTAAAACAAAAGCCCTACCGAATCCCAGAGGCAAGACGCTTAGCATTCCAGGCCGAGGTAGACAGTATGCTGAAATCCGGGATCATAGTTCCTTCCCACAGTAACTGGTGCTCACCGGTGGTCTTGGTACCGAAGCCTGACGGTAGTATCCGCTTTTGTATCGACTTCAGGGCCGTTAACCGGGTGTCTAAACAAGACGCATACCCCTTACGTAGGGTCGATGAACTACTGGAACGCCTTGGAGAGGCTTGGTACATCACCACCATAGATCTCATCAAGGGATATTGGCAGATACCCCTTGCTCCTAAAGACATGGAAAAGACGGCCTTCTCAACCCCTTCTGGTCATTACCACTTCACGGTACTTCCCTTTGGGTTGCATGGGGCGCCAGCAATGTTTCAGAGGGTCATGGATACACTACTGGCACCTCACTTACACTATGCGTCGGCCTACCTGGACGACATTGTAGTATTTAGCAAGACATGGGATGACCATTCGAAACACCTTGGGAATATACTGACAAGTCTAAAGGATGCCAATCTACACATTAATGCAAAAAAATCCCGATTTGCTTTCCAACAGATCAAGTATCTCGGGTACCTTTTAGGGGACGGTCAGATTAAACCCCAGACTGAGAAACTAGAAGCAATCAAAACATTACCCTACCCCTCTACAAAAAAAGAACTCAGGGCCTTCTTGGGGTTGGTGGGTTACTACCGCCGATTCATTGCTCAGTTTGCTAGTCTCGCCGGTCCTCTCACTGACCTCCTCGGGAAGAACATTAAGTCTGCTGCACTTCCCACTCCTTCTGTTGTGCAGACATCGGCCTTCCAGGCTTTGAAGGACGCTTTGACTTCTTCCTCTGTTCTCATTTCTCCTGACTTCCTCAAACCGTTTATCCTCTGGCGGATGCTTCTGGGGTTGGTATTGGAGCGGTTCTTTCCCAGGAGGATGAGAAAGGGGCTGAAAGACCTGTGCTCTTTATCAGTCGCAAGCTGTTTCCTAGGGAACAGGCGTATTCTACGATTGAAAAGGAATGCCTGGCTGTCCGTTGGGGAGTGGAAAAATTGAGATACTATCTCAAAGGGAGGCCGTTTGTGTTGTATACGGATCATGCTCCCTTGACCTGGCTCCAACGTAACAGAGCATCCTGCGTTGGTTCTTGGCCCTGCAGCCTTTCCAGATTGAGGTCCGTCACCGAAAGGGTTCTTTGCAAGGGAATGTTGACTTTCTGTCCCGTTATCCGATTCCCCCCGATCGGGTCAATCCTGGGGGTGGGATGTGTCACGAAGCCGAGCTCCCTGACTTGGATGAGCTCCCTGACTCGGACGGACGGGGTGTACCTGCTAACGTTTCTTCCTTTCCACCCCGTCCGCAGGATCTTTTGGACGTTTCCTGGATTTCCCCGGCTCTGCCTCCGGTACATCCGTCACTGTATCCACCTTCTGTGACGCTGGGGGCGTGTTCTCCGGCATCTCCAGCAGTCGACCAATTAGGTGACCGGACGTCATCTGCCACTGTCCAATCGGACGAGCTGGGGGCGTTTAAGGAAGCCCCATCTTGGATTGTCGGCGCGGAACCTTTGGAACGCCAGCCGAAGCACGAGGAAGACGCCAAGCACGAGGAGGACTCCACGGACGAAGAAGGAGGAAGTACAGTGGAACCGCTTTTGGGACCCCTTGAGCAGAGACTCGACAAGTCAGGAGGCCAACGTTACCACGAGCCGCCCGCCACACTTCCAGGGGAGAAGTGCGGCTCCACGAGGTACGAGGGCGTTTTCGGGGATTGTTTAAATCACGGGGTGGGACAGGGTAGCCTGAGGGGTCACTGTCGCCGTACCCTGCCGTCCGTCTACACTTATAGACTGCTATAGATGGTGGTAGCACCCTGGTGATCCCTCACTACCCTACCCTCCTCTCACCTGTTGTACATATCGACCCCAGCCCCTAACGTGGCTGCTTTTCTTTTCCTTTTCCCGAGCTTATCTCCGGACCAGCGACCATCTCTGGTTGAGTCAAGACAGGAACCGAAGACCCCCGAAGTTCCCCAACGGAGAGATTCGAAGCTTGTGTTGTGTACCCCACTGGACATTATGTTCTTGATTCCCCTTTTTGAGACTACCCCGATATTGTCAAACCGAATAAAAACGGTTAAAGATAGACTCCAGTTTGTGGCGACTCTCATTCTCCCGACCCCGTTCCCCACACATGGATATTAAATATGTGGCTGATAACTCTATTGCTGTGGCTCGATATGTGACGTCTTACATCACAAAATCAGAAAAGATGGAACTGAAGGAAATGTAGGAGGAAATTTCACATGAAAAGAGTCTAAGCAAGAAATTATACAGTTACAGTCTGAAGATGTTGCATTGAGAAATTGAAGCATATGAAGGTTCTGATCGGTTGTCATCAGCAAGTCTATATGCCAAATCTAGAACCATCTAGGTCTTGCTGCAACATGAAACCGAGTTTTGAAATCTGTACAAGAAATAGAGTATTTGGCGTAGAAAGAACCGGACAGTAGAGATATTTTGAAAACAAATATGTTGGATACATACTATCCAAATAGAAGTACTCACCTTGAGAACGCTTGTCTCTATGAAGTTCTGCAAACTTATATTTTTAAAAAGAACGTCAAAGAAGACATCAATAAAGGTGTATATGCTGTAATTGGTTGTGAAGGCTGTCTAGTGAAACAAAGAAAAGGCCATTTGATTAATCTTCGAAAATTGAGTTGTGATTCTCCAGACAAAAGAGAATTTTATTACTTAGCTATTTTGCAACTCTTTAAGCCTTGGCGTAGAGAAGAGGAACTACTTGGAGATTTTCTTACTTATGAAGATTCGTTCAATGCAACCAAGGATATGATAGAATGTCCTGTTTTTTCAAATTACCTGCAAATGTTGAACGAGGAAATTCAGCAAGAAGCTACAATTGTAGCAGAGATTGCTAAAGACAGTTCTCAAGATAGTCAGAGTTCTGCTTCATTGAGTCAGGATCCACTAGGTGGACCAATTATACAAAATGAAGCTGCCACTGCCATGGATGAAGTTGACTTAGAAGATTTGGAAAAAGAACTAAACGTTGAGCAGAGACAAATATATGACGAAGTCACAGAACACATTGAGCATGGTTTATCTCATGAGAAAAAAGAGTGCTCATGTACATCATTTGTACCTGTCCGACTATATGTGAGTGGAGAAGCAGGAAATGGGAAAAGTTTCCTGATTAAAGTGATTGTAACATATTTGCAGAAAACAACTGAGTCATCGCTCTCGTGTTGTTATTGCTCCAACTGGGTTGGCAGCGCACATCATTAAAGGGATTACTTTACATCGCTTATTGATGCTGCCAGTGGAGCATGATAACAAATTACAATACCACAAGCTATCAATGGACTTAGGCCCAGATCCTTGTACTGGGGGTGAATGTATGACATTGTTCTACATTCTGTCCATCAACTGTGTTTTTTGCAATTTTCACCCTGAGTGTGCTGGGCATACTCAGACGTGAGTCCCAGGCTCTCCACACCACTGGAGTCAAGCTATCCAGGCTGATGAAGGCTGATAGCCAGAAACCGGTCCTTGGATGCTTGATTCCGGTCTGGGAAAGAAATGGCTTGGTAGTTCGGACTGGACTGTTCCCATGAGGCACAGGGTCATAGCTGATTTGCATTTAGCCAGTGTCTAACCCAGGGTGGTGTGGAGTGCAAAAAAACGATGGATTTAGGCCCAGATCCTTATACGGGGTGAATGTATGACATTGTTCTACATTCTGTCCATCCACTGTGTTTTTTGCAATTTTCACCCTGAGTGTGCTGGGTATACTCAGACGTGAGTCCCAGGCTTTCCACACCACTGGAGTCAAGCTATCCAGGCTGATGAAGGCTGATAGCCAGAAACCGGTCCTTCGATGCTTGATTCCGGCCTGGGAAAGGCATGGCTTGGTAGTTCGGACTGGACTGTTCCCATGAGGCACAGGGTCAGAGCTGATTTGCATATAGCCAGTGTCTTACCCAGGGTGGTGTGGAGTGAAAAAAACGATGGATTTAGGCACAGATCCTTGTACTGGGGTGAATGTATGACATTGTTCTACATTCTGTCCATCAACTGTGTTTTTTGCAATTTTCACCCCGAGTGTGCTGGGTATACTCAGACGTGAGTCCCAGGCTCTCCACACCACTGGAGTCAAGCTATCCAGGCTGATTAAGGCTGATAGCCAGAAACCGGTCCTTGGATGCTTGATTCCGGTCTGGGAAAGACATGGCTTGGTAGTTGGGACTGGACTGTTCCCATGAGGCACGGGATCAGAGCTAATTTGCATATAGCCAGTGTCTAACCCAGGGTGGTGTGGAGTGCAAAAAACGATGGATTTAGGCCCAGATCCTTGTACTGGGGTGAATGTATGACATTGGTCTACATTCTGTCCATCAACTGTATTTTTTGCAATTTTCACCCAAGTGTGCTGGGTATACTCAGACGTGAGTCCCAGGCTCTCCACACCACTGGAGTCAAGCTATCCAGGCTGATGAAGGCTGATAGCCAGAAACCGGTCCTTGGATGCTTGATTCCGGTCTGGGAAAGACATGGCTTGGTAGTTCGGACTGGACTGTTCCCATGAGGCACAGGGTCAGAGCTGATTTGCATATAGCCAGTGTCTAACCCAGGGTGGTGTGGAGTGCAAAAAAACGATGGATTTAGGCCTAGATCCTGGTACTGGGGTGAATGTATGACATTGTTCTACATTCTGTCCATCAACTGTGTTTTTTGCAATTTTCACCCTGAGTGTGCTGGGTATACTCAGACGTGAGTCCCAGGCTTTCCACACCACTGGAGTCAAGCTATCCAGGCTGATGAAGGCTGATAGCCAGAAACCGGTCCTTCGATGCTTGATTCCGGCCTGGGAAAGGCATGGCTTGGTAGTTCGGACTGGACTGTTCCCATGAGGCACAGGGTCAGAGCTGATTTGCATATAGCCAGTGTCTTACCCAGGGTGGTGTGGAGTGAAAAAAAACGATGGATTTAGGCACAGATCCTTGTACTGGGGTGAATGTATGACATTGTTCTACATTCTGTCCATCAACTGTGTTTTTTGCAATTTTCACCCCGAGTGTGCTGGGTATACTCAGACGTGAGTCCCAGGCTCTCCACACCACTGGAGTCAAGCTATCCAGGCTGATGAAGGCTGATAGCCAGAAACCGGTCCTTGGATGCTTGATTCCGGTCTGGGAAAGACATGGCTTGGTAGTTGGGACTGGACTGTTCCCATGAGGCACGGGATCAGAGCTAATTTGCATATAGCCAGTGTTTAACCCAGGGTGGTGTGGAGTGCAAAAAACGATGGATTTAGGCCCAGATCCTTGTACTGGGGTGAATGTATGACATTGGTCTACATTCTGTCCATCAACTGTATTTTTTGCAATTTTCACCCGAGTGTGCTGGGTATACTCAGACGTGAGTCCCAGGCTCTCCACACCACTGGAGTCAAGCTATCCAGGCTGATGAAGGCTGATAGCCAGAAACCGGTCCTTGGATGCTTGATTCCGGTCTGGGAAAGACATGGCTTGGTAGTTCGGACTGGACTGTTCCCATGAGGCACAGGGTCAGAGCTGATTTGCATATAGCCAGTGTCTAACCCAGGGTGGTGTGGAGTGCAAAAAAACGATGGATTTAGGCCTAGATCCTGGTACTGGGGTGAATGTATGACATTGTTCTACATTCTGTCCATCAACTGTGTTTTTTGCAATTTTCACCCCGAGTGTGCTGGGCATACTCAGACGTGAGTCCCAGGCTCTCCACACCACTGGAGTGAAGCTATCCAGGCTGATGAAGGCTGATAGCCGGAAACCGGTCCTTGGATGCTTGATTCCGGTCTGGGAAAGAAATTGCTTGGTAGTTCGGACTGAACTGTTCCCATGAGGCACAGGGTCATAGCTGATTTGCATATAGCCAGTGTCTAACCCAGGGTGGTGTGGAGTACAAAAAAAGATGGATTTAGGCCCAGATCCTTGTACTGGGGTGAATGTATGACATTGTTCTACATTTTGTCCATACACTGTGTTTTTTGCAATTTTCACTCCGAGTGTGCTGGGTATACTCAGACGTGAGTCCCAGGCTCTCCACACCACTGGAGTCAAGCTATCCAGGTTGATAGCCAGAAACTGGTCCTTGGATGCTTGATTCCGATCTGGGAAAGACATGACTTGGTGGTTCGGACTGGACTGTTCCCATGAGGCACAGGGTCTGAGCTGATTTGCATATAGCCAGTGTCTAACCCAGGGTGGTATGGAGTGCAAAAAAACGATGGATTTAGGCCCAGATCCTTGTACTGGGGTGAATGTATGACATTGTTCTACATTCTGTCCATCAACTGTGTTTTTTGCAATTTTTACCCCGAGTGTGCTGGGTAAGCCTGGGCGTAGTTCGCGTAGCCGCACTCCGCGAGCTACGCGAAGATGCACTTGCACTCCGCGAACTACGCATAACTCCGCGAGCATGCGTAGTAGCTTGCTTGACCCGTTCGCAAGCCATTTTAGGTCTTCGGGAGCGCCGTGGAACTCTGGAACCTGCTCGACACCACATCTCCAGACGTCGCCTTCCTCACGGAAACATGGATGAACGCCTCCTCAGCGCCCGACATCGCCGTCGCCATCCCGGACGGATACAAGATCACCCGGAGAGACCGCGTCAACGAGACAGGAGGAGGCATCGCCATCGTCCACAAGAACACCATCCGCATCACGACCAACTCAGACGACACCCTCACAGCCGCTTAACATCTTCACTTCCAGATACACACCGACCCCAAGACCACACTCAGAGGCACCCTCATCTACAGACCCCCAGGACCTCGCACACAATTCAGCGAAGACATCGCAGACTTCATCAGCCCGAACGCCCTCACCTCCGCTGACTACATCCTCCTAGGGGACCTCAACTTCCACCTGGAGAACAACAACGACAACACCACCACCACCCTGCTGGACAACCTCGCCAACCTCGGACTCATGCAACTGGTGAACACCCCCACCCACTACACCGGACACACGCTTGACCCAGTCTTCTCCTCCAGCAAGTACATCTCCTTCAGCCACTCCACCGGGCTCCACTGGACAGACCACAGCTGCGTCCACTTCAGCTTCAGAAAGACCACGACTCACCACCACCCGCAACAGGTTCCCTGCAGGAACTGGAACAAGATCACCACCGACCAGCCCACCACTTCACTGAGCCAGAACCCGCCCGCCAGCTCAACGGACCCCAACCAAGCAGCCAACAACCTCACACAATGGATCACCAATTGCGCTCGACCAACCAGCCTCGACCACTCGCAGTCCGGCTTCCGCACCAACCACAGCACCGAGACCGCCCTCATCGCAGCCACTGACGACATCCGAGCCCTGCTCGACAACTGGGAAACAGCGGCCCTCATCCTCCTGGACCTCTCTGTAGCATTTGATTCGGTCTGCCACCGCACCCTAGTGCAGCGCCTCAGCAACATCGGAATCCAAGAGAAGGCACTGGAGTGGATCATCTCGTTCCTCACGGGAAGAACCCAGAGAGTCCACCTCCCCCCGTACAGATCCAAGGCCACCGAAGTCATATGCGGCATACCACAAGGATCATCACACAGCCCCACCCTCTTCAACGTCTACATGAGCCCCCTCGCAGCCATCGTACGCCAACACAACCTCAACATCATCTCCTACGCCGACGACACCCAGCTGATCCTCTCCCTCACCAACGACCCAGGAACCGCCAGAACCAACCTACACGAAGGGATGAAAGACGTAGTCGAGTGGATGAGGAACAGCCGCCTGAAACTGAACTCAGACAAGACGGAAGTCCTCATCCTTGGATCATCACCCTCCGCCTGGGACGACTCCTGGTGGCACCCTGCCCTGGGCAGTGCACCCAATCCAACGGACCATGCACGCAACCTGGGCTTCATCCTGGACTCCTCCCTCTCGATGACCAGACAAGTCAACGCCGTCTCATCATCATGCTTCAACATCCTACGCATGCTCCGAAAGATCTTCCCATGGCTCGCCACCGAAACCAGGAAGACGGTCACACAGGCACTCTTCACCAGCCGACTGGACTACGGAAACACCCTCTATACCGGAACCACAGCCAAACTCCAGAAAAGACTCTAACACATCCAGAACGCCTCCGCACGACTCATCTTGGACATCCCCCGACACAGCCACATCTCCGGACACTTGAGAGACCTTCACTGGCTCCCCGTCAACAAGAGAATCACGTTCCAACTCCTCACCCACGCACACAAGGCCCTCCACGACCTGGGTCCCAGGTACCTCAACAACCGCCTGACCTTCTACACTCCCACCCGCCAGCTACGATCGACCAGCCACGCCCTCGCCACCGTGCCACGCATCCGAAGATCCACCATGGGAGGAAGATCCTTCTCCTACCTGGCAGCCAAGACTTGGAACTCCCTCCCCATCCACCTCCTCCTGACCCAAGACCACCTCTGCTTCAGGAAGCAACTCAAGACATGGCTGTTCCAGCAGTAGCGGACCCCCCTCCCCCAAGTGCCTTGAGACCCTCTGGGTGAGTAGCGCGCTATACAAATATCCTGATTGATTGATTGATTGCCTGCATGCTCGGGATGTGTAGCGCGCAAAGTTACCCATGAGGTTTGTCCTGCCCGCTCGCGTCCCCTTATTTCCAGTCACTACTAACGTGTTCGCGAGTTATTCTGTGCCAGATTGCAGTTTCTGCGTGTTCGGCAACTCGATCTTACCGACAAGCATCCTCGCGCACGCGAAAATGCTATTGAGCGCGCGAGAACTACGCTACGCAGCAGTTTGCGGAGTATTCAACAACTTCGCGTTCTCCGCGGAGCGCGGAGTTTCCGAAACTCCGCAAACTCCGCGAACGGAGCGTAGTTCTTCGCCCAGGGTTAGTGCTGGGTATACTCAGACGTGAGTCCCAGGCTCTCCACACCACTGGAATCAAGCTATCCAGGCTGATGGAGGCTGATAGCCAGAACCCGGTCCTTGGATGCTTGATTCCGGTCTGGGAAAGACATGGCTTGGTAGTTCGGACTGGACTGTTCCCATGAGGCACAGGGTCAGAGCTGATTTGCATATAGCCAGTGTCTAACCCAGGGTGGTGTGGAGTGCAAAATAACGATGGATTTAGGCCCAGATCCTTGTACTGGGGTGAATGTGTGACATTGTTCTACATTCTGTCCATCAACTGTGTTTTTTGCAATTTTCACCCCGAGTGTGCTGGGTATACTCAGACGTGAATCCCAGGCTCTCCACACCACTGGAGTCAAGCTATCCAGGCTGATGAAGGCTGATAGCCATAAACCGGTCCTTGAATGCTTGATTCCGGTCTGGGAAAGACATGGCTTGGTAGTTCGGACTGGACTGTTCCCATGAGGTACAGGGTCAGAGCTGATTTGAATATAGCCAGTGTCTAACCCAGGGTGATGTGGAGTGCAAAAAAACGATGGATTTAGGCCCAGATCCTTGTACTGGGGTGAATGTATGACATTGTTCTACATTATGTCCATCAACTGTGTTTTTTGCAATTTTCACCCCGAGTGTGCTGGGTATACTCAGACGTGAGTCCCAGGCTCTCCACACCACTGGAGTCAAGCTATCCAGGCTGATGAAGGCTGATAGCCAGAAACCGGTCCTTGGATGCTTGATTCCGGTCTGGGAAAGACATGGCTTGGTAGTTCGGACTGGACTGTTCCCATAAGGCAGAGGGTCAGAGCTGATTTGCATATAGCCAGTGTCTAACCCAGGGTGGTATGGAGTGCAAAAAAACGATGGATTTAGGCCCAGATCCTTGTACTGGGGTGAATGTATGACATTGTTCTACATTCTGTCCATCAACTGTGTTTTTTGCAATTTTCACTCCGAGTGTGCTGGGTATACTCAGACGTGAGTCCCAGGCTCTCCACACCACTGGAGTCAAGCTATCCAGGTTGATAGCCAGAAACTGGTCCTTGGATGCTTGATTCCGATCTGGGAAAGACATGACTTGGTGGTTCGGACTGGACTGTTCCCATGAGGCACAGGGTCTGAGCTGATTTGCATATAGCCAGTGTCTAACCCAGGGTGGTATGGAGTGCAAAAAAACGATGGATTTAGGCCCAGATCCTTGTACTGGGGTGAATGTATGACATTGTTCTACATTCTGTCCATCAACTGTGTTTTTTGCAATTTTTACCCCGAGTGTGCTGGGTAAGCCTGGGCGTAGTTCGCGTAGCCGCACTCCGCGAGCTACGCGAAGATGCACTTGCACTCCGCGAACTACGCATAACTCCGCGAGCATGCGTAGTAGCTTGCTTGACCCGTTCGCAAGCCATTTTAGGTCTTCGGGAGCGCCGTGGAACTCTGGAACCTGCTCGACACCACATCTCCAGACGTCGCCTTCCTCACGGAAACATGGATGAACGCCTCCTCAGCGCCCGACATCGCCGTCGCCATCCCGGACGGATACAAGATCACCCGGAGAGACCGCGTCAACGAGACAGGAGGAGGCATCGCCATCGTCCACAAGAACACCATCCGCATCACGACCAACTCAGACGACACCCTCACAGCCGCTTAACATCTTCACTTCCAGATACACACCGACCCCAAGACCACACTCAGAGGCACCCTCATCTACAGACCCCCAGGACCTCGCACACAATTCAGCGAAGACATCGCAGACTTCATCAGCCCGAACGCCCTCACCTCCGCTGACTACATCCTCCTAGGGGACCTCAACTTCCACCTGGAGAACAACAACGACAACACCACCACCACCCTGCTGGACAACCTCGCCAACCTCGGACTCATGCAACTGGTGAACACCCCCACCCACTACACCGGACACACGCTTGACCCAGTCTTCTCCTCCAGCAAGTACATCTCCTTCAGCCACTCCACCGGGCTCCACTGGACAGACCACAGCTGCGTCCACTTCAGCTTCAGAAAGACCACGACTCACCACCACCCGCAACAGGTTCCCTGCAGGAACTGGAACAAGATCACCACCGACCAGCCCACCACTTCACTGAGCCAGAACCCGCCCGCCAGCTCAACGGACCCCAACCAAGCAGCCAACAACCTCACACAATGGATCACCAATTGCGCTCGACCAACCAGCCTCGACCACTCGCAGTCCGGCTTCCGCACCAACCACAGCACCGAGACCGCCCTCATCGCAGCCACTGACGACATCCGAGCCCTGCTCGACAACTGAGAAACAGCGGCCCTCATCCTCCTGGACCTCTCTGTAGCATTTGATTCGGTCTGCCACCGCACCCTAGTGCAGCGCCTCAGCAACATCGGAATCCAAGAGAAGGCACTGGAGTGGATCATCTCGTTCCTCACGGGAAGAACCCAGAGAGTCCACCTCCCCCCGTACAGATCCAAGGCCACCGAAGTCATATGCGGCATACCACAAGGATCATCACACAGCCCCACCCTCTTCAACGTCTACATGAGCCCCCTCGCAGCCATCGTACGCCAACACAACCTCAACATCATCTCCTACGCCGACGACACCCAGCTGATCCTCTCCCTCACCAACGACCCAGGAACCGCCAGAACCAACCTACACGAAGGGATGAAAGACGTAGTCGAGTGGATGAGGAACAGCCGCCTGAAACTGAACTCAGACAAGACGGAAGTCCTCATCCTTGGATCATCACCCTCCGCCTGGGACGACTCCTGGTGGCACCCTGCCCTGGGCAGTGCACCCAATCCAACGGACCATGCACGCAACCTGGGCTTCATCCTGGACTCCTCCCTCTCGATGACCAGACAAGTCAACGCCGTCTCATCATCATGCTTCAACATCCTACGCATGCTCCGAAAGATCTTCCCATGGCTCGCCACCGAAACCAGGAAGACGGTCACACAGGCACTCTTCACCAGCCGACTGGACTACGGAAACACCCTCTATACCGGAACCACAGCCAAACTCCAGAAAAGACTCTAACACATCCAGAACGCCTCCGCACGACTCATCTTGGACATCCCCCGACACAGCCACATCTCCGGACACCTGAGAGACCTTCACTGGCTCCCCGTCAACAAGAGAATCACGTTCCAACTCCTCACCCACGCACACAAGGCCCTCCACGACCTGGGCCCCAGGTACCTCAACAACCGCCTGACCTTCTACACTCCCACCCGCCAGCTACGATCGACCAGCCACGCCCTCGCCACCGTGCCACGCATCCGAAGATCCACCATGGGAGGAAGATCCTTCTCCTACCTGGCAGCCAAGACTTGGAACTCCCTCCCCATCCACCTCCTCCTGACCCAAGACCACCTCTGCTTCAGGAAGCAACTCAAGACATGGCTGTTCCAGCAGTAGCGGACCCCCCTCCCCCAAGTGCCTTGAGACCCTCTGGGTGAGTAGCGCGCTATACAAATATCCTGATTGATTGATTGATTGCCTGCATGCTCGGGATGTGTAGCGCGCGAAGTTACCCATGAGGTTTGTCCTGCCCGCTCGCGTCCCCTTATTTCCAGTCACTACTAACGTGTTCGCGAGTTATTCTGTGCCAGATTGCAGTTTCTGCGTGTTCGGCAACTCGATCTTACCGACAAGCATCCTCGCGCACGCGAAAATGCTATTGAGCGCGCGAGAACTACGCTACGCAGCAGTTTGCGGAGTATTCAACAACTTCGCGTTCTCCGCGGAGCGCGGAGTTTCCGAAACTCCGCAAACTCCGCGAACGGAGCGTAGTTCTTCGCCCAGGGTTAGTGCTGGGTATACTCAGACGTGAGTCCCAGGCTCTCCACACCACTGGAATCAAGCTATCCAGGCTGATGGAGGCTGATAGCCAGAACCCGGTCCTTGGATGCTTGATTCCGGTCTGGGAAAGACATGGCTTGGTAGTTCGGACTGGACTGTTCCCATGAGGCACAGGGTCAGAGCTGATTTGCATATAGCCAGTGTCTAACCCAGGGTGGTGTGGAGTGCAAAATAACGATGGATTTAGGCCCAGATCCTTGTACTGGGGTGAATGTGTGACATTGTTCTACATTCTGTCCATCAACTGTGTTTTTTGCAATTTTCACCCCGAGTGTGCTGGGTATACTCAGACGTGAATCCCAGGCTCTCCACACCACTGGAGTCAAGCTATCCAGGCTGATGAAGGCTGATAGCCATAAACCGGTCCTTGAATGCTTGATTCCGGTCTGGGAAAGACATGGCTTGGTAGTTCGGACTGGACTGTTCCCATGAGGTACAGGGTCAGAGCTGATTTGAATATAGCCAGTGTCTAACCCAGGGTGGTGTGCAGTGCAAAACAATGATGGATTTAGGCCCAGATCCTTGTACTGGGGTGAATGTATGACATTGTTCTACATTCTGTCCATCAACTGTGTTTTTTGCAAATTTCACCCCGAGTGTGCTGGGTATACTCAGACGTGAGTCCCAGGCTCTCCACACCACTGGAGTCAAGCTATCCAGGCTGATGAAGGCTGATAGCCAGAAACCGGTCCTTGGATGCTTGATTCCGGTCTGGGAAAGACATGGCTTGGTAGTTCGGACTGGACTGTTCCCATGAGGCACAGGGTCAGAGCTGATTTGCATATAGCCAGTGTCTAACCCAGGGTGGTGTGGAGTGCAGAAAAACGAAGGATTTAGGCCCAGATCCTTGTACTGGGGTGAATGTATGACATTGTTCTACATTCTGTCCATCAACTGTGTTTTTTGCAATTTTCACACCGAGTGTGCTGGGTATACTCAGACGTGAGTCCCAGGCTCTCCACACCACTGGAGTTAAGCTATCCAGGCTGACAGCCAGAAACCGGTCCTTGGATGCTTGAATCTGGTCTGGGAAAGACATGGCTTGGTAGTTCGGACTGGACTCTTCCCATGAGGCACAGGGTCAGAGCTGATTTGCATATAGCCAGTGTCTAACCCAGGGTGGTGTGGAGTGCAGACAAACGAAGGATTTAGGCCCAGATCCTTGTATTGGGGTGAATGTATGACATTGTTCTACATTCTGTCCATCAACTGTGTTTTTTCCAACTGGGTTGGCAGCGCACATCATTAAAGGGATTACTTTACATCGCTTACTGATGCTGCCAGTTGAGCATGATAACAAATTACAATACCACAAGCTATCTGGAGAAGCTTGCTGTGAAGTTTCAAGAGTCCTAAAGAAAATGAAACTTCTTATCATTGATGAAGTAAGCATGGTACCAAATGTAATGCTTGCTTTTGTGCATTTAAGAATGCAAGAAATTCTTAAAACAGACTATGATGTATTATTTGGAGGCAAACACATCATTGTTTTTGGAGATCTACTGTAACTAACTCCGGTGAAAGGACAGCCAGTGTTTAATATGCTTACGGATGAAGATACCAGGAAGCGCTTAGGAAGCATTGGAATTGTTAACATATGGTTAAATTTCAAATATGCAGAACTGCTTCAAAATATGCGACAGGCAAAGGATGAAGATTATAAAAATATTCTGCAAGATGTAAGAATTGGAAAACTAACTGACCATGACAAAGAAGCTTTACATGAACAATTAATTTCAAATTTGTTTCCGAATGAAAATATTCTCCCAGAGAATATTTTTAGTTTTAAATTTATTTTATTGAGGCAAGAATCATAGTAAAGCATCGCATTAATTTGGTTCACCCAGAGAATATTTTTAAGAAAATTCCTGAAAAGAAATCTGCCATATGCTTGATGCCAACTCTGCAAGAATGTTCAATCCTCAACAACAAAATGTTAAAGTTGGAAAATCAAGAGATTGTGAAACTGGAAGCTATTGACGAAATAGAACATGAAGGAGCAACTATTGTTTTGTCTGAAAAGTTGAAAACAAAATTGGATTCTTTAGGGAAGACAATATCTAAACTGCTGGTATGAAAAAGACTCTATATGCATCTTTAAATTGTCGTATAATTTTACGACGTAATTTACATGTGTAAAGAGGTTTCGTAAATGGAGCAACTGGTCATGTTGTGGATTTTGTGAATTACCGAAATAGAGATGGAATTGAATTTATGAAAATTTAACTTGATGGTATTGAAGAAATACCACAAATCAGTTGTTGTTCTGCCAGATTTTTGCTTGTGAAAGATTTATATGACCGCAGAAAACTGTTTCCTGTTTCTTTGGCATATGCAGTGACTATTCATAAATCTCAAGGTTTAAGTGTGGCTATTGCTTTGGTGAATATTGGAAGTTCTGTGTTGAAGGAGGGTATGGCATATGTTGCTTTATCTCGAGTCAGAACTTTGTCTCATCAAAATCATCAAGTACAATCCTGATAAAGATTAATGCAGATCATTAAAGGGATTACTTTTTGTAATTGTGTAAAAGAATATAATAGGTTGAGCAAAGAGTATGCTCCAAATTTACCTCAATATCCTCTGTTTGAAAAGCGTGTGGTAGTCCGAAAAAGAAGAAATGAGAAAAATTGTAGTGAAGTTGTAGCAAAGAGAAAAAAAGTAGATGAACCAGTAATTGTAAGCAAAAACAAAATGGATTCAGTTAAAGATGTTGTTGGATTTCAGTTTGAAAATAGTTCTGGTGTCAACTGCTATGCTACTGTTGTGATTAATGTTGTTTTCTTTCTCCAAACTGTACAAGAACAGATTGCTGAAAATCGTGATCAGACACTTTGTTGTTTATTAAATTCTGTATTTGAGAAATGTAGCATTGATAGAACAAAAATACAAAGTGTTTCTGAAATTCGAAAGGTTTTAGACATATGTTCTGGTCTAAATCAATTTACACAGAATAGTCAACAAGATTGTCAGGAATTTCTTATGTATATGCTTATTGTTTTGCAAGATGAAGGTGTAGATGTAGAAAATCTTTTTGGCCTTTCTTATAAATGGCAACAAGACTGCGACAATTGCTCCTTTTCAAGTAGTACTACAGTACACACTGAAAGATTTATATATTTGACTTTACCAGACTGCAAATCAGTGTCTTTTAATAATCTAGTTGGAGAAGCAAATCAAAACATGGTCTGTACTAAATGTAAATCTGAAATGATTTCAACTTTATTTTTACGAAGTTATGGACTGTATGTTATTTTAATGTTCCAACGATGTAGACCTGATGGAACTAAATTGACAACATTAATAAAAAAATGTGTGGCTTCTCAATTATCAATTTCAGGAAGAACCTTTACACCTGCAGCAATTATTTACCATGATGGTCCTTCAACAACATCAGGACATTATACATGTTATTTAAAATGTCAAAAAGGCTGGAAGGAGTTGACATTGTAGTTGAAAAACAATCAGTAGATAGAAGAGGAAGATGGGTGATTGTTAAGATAAGATTGGCAGGGGAAGTCTTTATAATAGTTGGATATTATATCCCAAATGTCGATGATCCAACAATACTAGAAAAAATGGAGGTGGAATTATTGGAATTCTCTGGCAAAATAATTATGGCTGGAGACTTCAATACAATTCTAGATCGTAAGTTGGATAGAACTGGGAATGACAGGGCAATAGTAAATAGCATAATGACAGCTAAATTAAAGATGATTATGGCACAACAAGGTCTGTGTGATATATGGAGATGGAAAGCTCCACAACAGATAGGATTTACTTTTCATAATAAAAAATATAAACATAGTTCACGGATAGATTTCTTTTTGGTAGATACAAGGTTACAAGAACGGGTTACGAAAGTGGAACATATTGGGGCGCATTTATCAGATCGCTCAGCTGTGAGTTTGAGTTTAGGTTTAGTCATTGATGAGGGGAGTTCAGTTTGGAGATTAGATAGAACTATTTTAGAGGATGAAGATTTTTTAGAAGCCTTAAAAGATGAGTTACGACTTTTTCTAGAAGTGAATGTTGGATCAGCTAAGGAGGACATAGTATGGGAGGCTTGTAAAGCTTTTATGAGAGGGAGATTGGGTGCTCAGGGGGCTAAGAAGCGGAGGGGATATTATAACTTGGTTACAA
The DNA here is from genome assembly GCF_964263255.1 of Lissotriton vulgaris. NCBI lineage: Eukaryota > Metazoa > Chordata > Amphibia > Caudata > Salamandridae > Lissotriton > Lissotriton vulgaris. Next base: position 1,210,650,179 of record NC_141695.1, on the reverse strand, counting down.
ATCTGGAGAAAGAAATACGAGACTGTGAAAGTCAAATTGCACAGGCACAGACAGGAAACATCTTTGAAGAGGGAGCCAATAATAAACTCCTAGACTTAAAAATCAAACTTACATCAGTACTTGCTCAAAGAGTTAAAGAAAGATGGGAGGCTAGTCAGTTGGCACATTTTTCATATGGAGAGGGGTGTGGCAAATTACTAGTGTGAAAAGCCAAGAAAGACTTTGTACGCAATCAAATAACAGAGATTAAGAGGTTAGATTCAGGAGAAGTTATAACAGATCGGAAGCAGATTGTAGAAGCATTCTATGATTATTTTGTGAATGTGTATACAGAGGATCTTTGCCCGAGTAAAGTAGAGATAGAAAGATGGCTGCCTTTGGTGAAACCACTCTCGGATGATTATCTTGAGGAGTTGAGTAAAGAAATCACCCAATATGAAGTGTTGAAAGTGATCAAGGAGAGTAAGAGAGGGAAAGCTCCTGGCCCGGATGGCCTCCCGGGGGAGGTATATAAAGTGTTAAGTGAATTAATTGCTCCCATATTGTGTCAATTATATATTAAAATCTTCAGAGGGGAGCTAACAATACCTAGTTCATGGAACGAGGCAACAATTGTTCTAATACTTAAACAAGGGAAATCTCCTAGAAGTTTAGATGCCTACAGACCTATCTCGCTTTTAAATTGCGATTATACATTTTTTTCAAAAATTTTGGCTGACAGACTTGGTAAAGTTATACACAAATTGATTCACGAAGACCAAAGAGGCTTCATTAAAGCAAGGTATTTAAAAGAATTAACATTTTCATTAATAGGTATGATAGACACGGCCTCTAATTTTGAGCTCCCCTTGGCAGTGATCGCATTGGACGCTGCCAAGGCTTTCGATCGAGTCAACTTTACTTATTTAAAACTCTCTTGCAATATCTTAATTTAGGAGATAAATTCACGCAATCCCTTTTTGCTTTGTACAGTTCACCAACATCACGCGTTTTGGTTAACGGCATTCTCACACATCCAATTAAAGTTATGCGGGGCACCAGACAAGGGTGTCCTTTATCACCCTTGCTTTTTAATTTGTATATTGAGCCGTTTGCTTGCAAAATTAGAGCTACAGAAGAGATTCCACCTTTTGTGTCTATGGATTGGACTAAGAAACTGGGATTATATGCAGAAGATATTATTGTTTATTCATCTAATTTGTTGCTTTCTTTGGAGAATCTGGTTAAGATAGCGAAGGAATTTGGAAAGATCTCAGGTTATCTGATAAATCAAGATAAGACCGAAATTATGGCCTGGAACCTCAATACAGGGGGTGTTAAAATAACAACAGAAATGAGATATTTGGGGGTCAGGATAACACAAAAGATTGAAGATTTAGCAAAAACTAATTTTGATAGGATTAAAAAGGAAGTTGCTGCTATACTAAAAGGATGGATGAATCTACCAATTTCTATATATGGACGAACTAATCTTGTGAAAATGGTGATAGTTCCGAAGATTACCTTTTTGTTTGAGACTATTCCACTTGGCTTCAGAAAGGAATGGCTGGTCAAATTACTGAGCGTGATAACTTCTTTTATCTGGGCGTCAAAAGGCTCTCGGATCTCATGGAAAAAACTAAGGAGGAGAATTAATAAAGGAGGGTTGGCGGCCCCAGATATTCAAATTTATGCATGGGCTTTCTGTTTAAAAAACTGTAGGATGTTGCTGGGTACCCTACTTAATTCTCCGATTGGAGAAATGTTTAGGTTTTTGTTGAAAAGGTCTGGATATCATGATTTTGTTTTTTTATATAAGTTCTCAGACCCTAAATTTTTTAAAAAGGTGAGACTCAAGATTTTGCGGGATTTGGCAGAAATATGGCATAAAATCAGAAAAGTAGTGAAATTGCCTTATTTTAGCTATATGGCGCCAATATGGGAGTCTCCTGGCGCTCCATCCTGGACAAAAGATGCATTGGCACTACACTTGAAGAAAGAACCTGGTCTGCAAAGGTGGAAAGATCTGTTTCCAGATGGCAAACTTATTTCATGGAACTTATGTCAACAAATGTGGGGTCCGGTCTTTTCAAAATATAAATATTTGCAGATTCAAAGCTAGGTTAATGACTTGGAAACAGAGATTGGAGCTGAAAATGATTTTGAGATGAAGTTGGGGACAGAGATTTTTAAGAAGGAAGTGGCCTTCTGGTACTGGATGATACTAGAAATGGAGGATGGACTGTTTGTTCTGCCTGAGACCCTGTGGATGGACAGCTTGCCAAGGATCGCGACAGAAAACCAATGGCAAGTAACTATGTCTATGCTCTATAGTATTGTTAAACCTGCAAACCTAAGGCGAAATCTTTTGTTCACCATTCACAGGGCATACTGGTCCCCTTATAGACTCTCCAAATTCAAAGCTGGTGGAATTGTTGGGTGTCCGAAATGTAAAGCTCCGAATGTGGATGATTTGCATATGTTTGTCTCCTGTCCAAATTTAATGCAATTCTGGATAGATGTAAGTAATTCTCTCTCCAAATCTCTGAACCAACGCATTGAGGTAAACTCCGAATTAATTATTACGGGGAGATACGATTTAGAAAATAGATCTATGAATAATAATGTCAGACTTATTTTTTATGCCATGTTGCTAGCGCGCAGAGAGATATGCAAGTTATGGGTCTCACCGCTTACTTAAAAAAATTAAATAAAAAAAGGCCCATGCCCTGGGGGATGGGGTCCCCGGGGCAGAGTGTGGCCCTGGGAGGGGGGCCACGGTCCCCCTTCCCGATTGTTTTTTTTGTGATAAAAATTTGTGGCAAGCCCTGGGGGATAGGGTCCCCGGGGCCAAAAAAAAGAAAAAGAAGGAGGCTACACAGCCCCCCTTCTTAAAAGTAAAGAAAAAAAAAACAGGATCGGGAGGAGGACACGCCCCCTCCCTGCACCTCTCTGCAAACGCGCCCCCTGGCACGTTTGCAGAGGGGGAACTAATTCTCCTTGCATACTGGGGGTCCCTGGGGGCCAACTACCCCACCAGGAACCTCCAGTATGCACCAGAGGGCTGCATTGCGAGAGGTGTAATAAGGCCACGCCCCTTTTTACACCTCTCTGCAACGCAGCCCCCTGGCACATTTGGAGAGGGGGAACTAATTCCCCTTGTATACTGGGGTCCCTGGGGGCCAACTAGCCCACCGGAACCTCCAGTATGCTCCAGGGGGCTGTGTTGCAGAGGGGTGTTCTGAGGCCATGCCCCTTTTTACACCTCTCTGCAATGCAGCCCCCTGGCGCTTACTGGAGGGTTCTGGTGGGCTAGTTGGCCCCCAGGGACCCCCAGTATGCAAGGGGAATTAGTTCCTCCTTTGCAAACATGCCAGGGGACTGCGTGTAAGAGAGGTGTAATGGGGTCACGCCCCTTTTTACACCTCTCTGCAACGCCGCCCCCTGGCGCATACTGGAGGTTCCTGGTGTGCTAGTTGGCCCCCATGGAACTTAACCCCCCAACTTAGAACATGCTACAGGGCGTGTTTGCACAGAGGTGAAGGTAGGGGGCGGGGCTAGAGGTGATATGTGTGAAAACATGCCCTGTGGCGCGTTTTAAGTTGGGGAATTAATTCTACTTCAATCCAGAGGTCCCCTAGGGGCAAACTAGTCCAACAGGTACCTCCAGTAAGCGCCACGGAGCTGTGTTGCAGAGTGTTGTAAAAAGGGGGCGTGCCCTCTGAACACCTCTTTGCAACGCAGCTCCCTGGCGCATACTGGAGGTACCTGGTGGGCTAGTTGGCTCACAGGGGATCTCAGGATTGAAGAGGAATTAATTCCCCAACCTAAAATGCGCCACAGGGTGTGTTTGCACATATGTCTCCTCAGGCCCCGCCCCCTTCCTTCACTTTTGAGCAAAATATTCCTCTAAAATCAGCCGAACTACAAATTCCACTTTACTCACCTGTTATTACGAGAGACGTCAGTGCTGCATCTTTGAGCCCAGTAAGGACTCTGAAAAGTAAATCTAACCATACTTACAGTAACTTGCATTTCCTTTCATAGGCTAACATTGACTGGTTTCACTTGGAAATATTTTTAAGTGTGGAGTTTTGGAAGTTTAGATAATTCCTAAAAAATCAGCCAAACTGCGAATTCCGATGTACTCACCTCTTATCAGGAGAGACCTCAGTGCTGCATCTTTCAGCCCACTACTGATCCTGAAAAGTAATTCTAATCGTAGTTACAGTAACTTGAATTTCCTTCCATAGGCTAATATTGACTAGTTTCACTTGGAAATTTTTCTAAGTGTGGTGTTATGGAAATTTTAAAAATTCCTCAAAAATCAGCTGAACTACGAATTCCGATTTACTCACCTGTTATCAGAAGAGACCTCAGTGCTCCATATTTTAGCCCACTACTGATCGTGAAAGTAATTCTAACCATACTTACAGTAACTTGAATTTTCTTCTATAGGCTAATCTTGACTGGTTTCACTAGGAAATTTTTCTAAGTGTGGAGCTTTGGAAGTTTAAAAAATTCCTAAAAAAATCAACCAAAGTACGAATTCCGATTTACTCACCTGTTATCAGGAGAGACCTCAGTGCTGCATCTCTCAGGCCACTACTGATCCTGAAAAGTAATTCTAATTGTGTTTACATTAACTTGAATTTCCTTCCATAGGCTAACATTGACTGCTTTCACTTGGAAATTCTTCTAAGTGTGGAGTTTTGGAACTTTAAAAAATTCCTCTAAAGTCAACCGCACTACGAATTCCGATATACTCACCTGTTATCTGGAGAGACCTCAGTGCTGCATCTTTCAGTTCACTACTGTTCCTGAAAAGTAAATTTAACTGTACTTACCAGTAACTTGAATTTCCTTCCATAGGATATCATTGCCTACTATATAAAATATATATAAATCAAAAAAATATAAAATAAAAAATAAAAATTACAATTTCCATATTTCATTTTTTTTTTACATTTATATTAAGAATATGTAATGTAATTAAAAAAATTTAAATATCTAAAAATAAATACTTTAAAACTGTAGTAAATTAGTATAAAAAAATAACAAATAATACATTTAAAAATTATCATTTACAAAACCTTTGAAATTCACTGAAAAAACCATAGGTTTCAGCCACGTTATAGTTAGGAATTAGCATTTAAAAAACCTTAGAAATTCAATGAAAAAAACATAGGTTTAAGCCAGGTTATAGTTAAGAATTAGCATTTAAAAAAACCATAGAAAATCACTGAAAAAACCATAGGTTTCACACGTTATAGTTAGCTGGACATTTCACTCATACAAAACCATTGAAATTCCCACGTTATAGTTAGTTCAGCTAACTATAACTCACGCGCCCACAATGCACCGCTGATGACTTCACATATTACATCACTCATGACATGGTCAGTGTCATCACTCATGACTTCACTGATGACATCTAAAATGACATCACTGACTATGAGTGTTTGGCCAGGAATGTGAATATTAACATTTCTGTCAGGGGGTGATAATAATGCGGAATACCACTAGCATTGTAAATAAACGCAGTGAGCATGCAGAAATGATACTCTGGCAAAAACAATGAGATGCTGGGGAGTTTTTTACTCTATAACAGGCTTATCCCTTAAATACGTAATTACCTGTATTGGCATTTTTACTTTGTTATAAATGAGATGTTTCTTTTCTCTGGTAAAATGGAAGGCAATGTTGCCATTTCACTGACATTCACGCTGCTAAGAAGTGTAAATATACATTGCCTAAGTCTGTCTTTCAGCTCTATCGGGAAAGCTGTTGGTCCATTTTCTATGTTTGTGACAAACACTTTTAATGGCGGCTTACAACTGTAATCTTTGGCTTGTGAAGAAGAGCGTCTGCTCGAAACGCATCACCACTAATACACCTTTCTGCGAAATGAAGCCTGGTGTGCGAGTTTTCTTTCCTGCTATCGACTTTCTAGCGGAATATCCTTCTCTTTCACACCAGTCCCCCGACGCCCGGAACTCGCACTGACCCCGTCAGGAGTGGAGCTGGTGCTCTGGACAATATTCACTGAAAAAAACATAGGTTTCAGGGACGTTATAGTTAGTTGGACATTTCACTCGTACAAAACCAAAGAAATTCTCCTGTTATAGTTAGTTGAGCCAACTATCATTTGCGCCCCCGCAATGCACTCCTGATTATGTCACATATTACATCATTCATGACATGGTCATTGACATCACTGATGACATCACTGATGACATCTCAAATGACATCACTGATGACATCACACCGTACCTCCTTATAAAAAAGAGAGAAAGGAAAGGAAAGGTTGTCAAAATGTGATGGTAAATTTAAGGGTACAAAGTATGAAAAAATATATACTCAACTACTTAGCTACAGATGTGGGAGCGACGGATATTTGACCAACTCTGAAAACTGACCTGCTATTGGAAGGACAGGGTAAAGCCAGGGTATATCTATCATTCATGACATGGTCATTGACATCACTGATGACATCACTGATGACATCTCAAATGACATCACTGATGACATCACTGATGACATCATCCAGTGAATGTGTGTTTCTGTAAAGTTGAAATATATTTTATATATATGCCAAGGTGTATTGAAGAATAACTGGATGTATCAGTGTCTGGATAAAGGATTTAGTAGGTGAGTGACGGACTGTATAAGTGAGTGATTAAATGTGTCTTACTGAATGCATGGGTTAGTGACTAAACTGTTGGAATGTCTGTATCACTATGTCTGTTTTTGTGTAAGCTGCTGCATGTGTTGGTCAGGAGCTACATGAGTGTCTATATGGGTTATTGATTGGTTGCCTGAGTATTTGTATGGAAGACAGAGTGTGTGTGTGGGGGTAGTTGGGAGGTGTGTGACTCTGTGCATAGATATGTGAGTGGTAGATTCACCGTATGGGTGGGTGGGTGAGTATGTGTATGGATGTGTTGGTAAAAGGTTAGATGTATTAGTCAGTCAGTCAAAAAGCTTTTATTATCGGTTAAAAACCATAAAAAGACATATTTACACATATATCAATACTATATAAATATTTAAAAAATAGTAAAAGACCTCATAAGACAACTTCGTTAAGTGAGAACAGAAGGATTTAAAAGCAGAAAACAGAAAAGAAGTACATGCGTAAGTATCCCACAGGAGCAACAAGGGTTACATACTGAACTCCCAGGTAACTTTAATAAAGGGGGAGACCTCCCCTATTGTGTTTTGGTATTTTCCTTTAGTAGTGCACACCTTGTAAACCACATATACAGAAGGAATTTTACTGTTACATAAACTGTCAAAAAAGTGGTATCAGTTTTGAGAATTCTAAAGATCTCTCTATAGTCCCTTATGCCACCGGACTTGCAGAATTGAATTATCCATTTCGTTCTTGCCCGGGAGTAGGAGGGGCAAAAGAGCAGAATGTGTAGATCTGTCTCTCTGCTACCCGCGCACCCTGGGCAAGTGCTCACAGAGGCTGGGACTTTTGACCACTTGTCAGTGGCCTCCCTTAGGGGAAGTGAGCCATGCCTGAACTGGATGTATAGTTTCTTGGTCAGGGGGGGCTGGATGTCATCCAAGAATCTCTCAAAATTAGGATGGACCTTGGTCTCTAAAAAGGTGTTAGTAAGCCTACCCATAGAAGAGTTTGATAATAAGAGAGCTATACCATGCTCTCTCAGCACCGACCTCAGAGTTTTTCTAGGGAGCAGGGTGCAGGCCTCCTCTGGGGAAGACTACAGATCCCCCCTTCCCAGGGCCTGGGATAGGCGCTGGATGTACTTTAACCATGGGATCCTCCCCGTGCCCCTTCTAGCTAGCAAATCCAGCAGATCCTCCCTATAACTCTCCAGTTCCAGGTTAGCCCAGAGCCTTCTCCAGTATAATAAAGGACGATTCGAGATGACATCCTGGATAGGCACCAGACCTATGTCCAGCCTTAGGGGGTGAGGGGGGTACTCCGGGGAAGTCTCAAAAGACGCCTCATAAAAAAATTCTCGGTGATGGAGAGGGGGGCCACACTTACATGTCCCCATAATTCCGCACCGTAAAGCGCACCACCTCTGGCCTGAGCTTTATATATTTCTACGGACAGGCCCATCAGTTTAAGGGAAGATTCATTAAAGACTATTAAGATTCCACCCGAGGACTGGGGAAGCTTCAAATTAGCTTTAGCAGTCTGCGAACCCCAGTCCATTCTATCATTTAAAGTGACCCCCCAAGTACTCGAATGTGGAAACTCGGTCGAGAGCCATTCCATCCAGGTGCGGCTGGGGACAATTCGGGTGTTTTATGTTATACACTATATACTTGGTTTTAGCTAAATTGATTTCCAGATTCCTTAGTTTAAAAAAACTGGAAAATGCCTCTAATGTGCGCTGAATACCCCCCAATGATTTTGACAGTAGGAGGGTATCGTCCACGAACATTAGGGCCGGAATTTTCTGGCCAGGTAGGGTAGGAGAACCCAGGTTTTTTGCTCCCAATAGGAAGGCAATCAAACCATTGAGGAATAGGTAGAAAAGTGTGGGGGCTAAAACGCACCCTTGCCTCACTCCCCTTTCCATTGGAAACGGGGATGACAATTCCCCACCCCTCCCAAACCTCACCCTAGCGTACGTGCCCTGGTGCATACGCTTGAGTAGCTCGCACACATAGGCCGGGGCACTCATCTTATTTAGGATAGCCCAGAGCTTGTCCCTCTGGACCAGGTCGAAAGAGGACCGAAGGTCCACAAAAACCAAATACAAACTGCCCTCCCCTAGAATAACAGTCCTCCAGTGTACCAGCTGTAATCTGAACAGCTGGTCCATCGTAGAAACCCCTGCCCGGAACCCTGCCTGCAGGGAGGTTAGGATTTGGTGGTTGTCCATCCAACTCAGCAACCTGGTTAGGAGGTCTCTGGCTAAGAGTTTCTGGAGGACGTCAATCAAGCTTATGGGGCGGTAGTTGGCTGGGTCCAAGGGAGAAGCTTTCTTATGGATGGGTATGATTTCAGCTCCCAGCCAAGTCGGGGGATATCCAGACCCTGCATAATGGCATTACAAAAGTGCAAATATAAGGTGCCCACACCCTTTCCTTGTTCCGATACTGATCCCCGGGGATCTTATTGAGGCCCGGGGTCTTCCCCGGAGTCAGGCTCCTAAGTGCTGCCTTAATTTTCAAGATCGTAAAGGGATAGCTATTGTGAGCCCTGCCCCTTACGAGGGCTGGGTCAGAAATACTTGCGGATTCGTGTAGATCAACCAGAGTGGCTTCACAACCTAATGAGTAGAGGGGCTTGAAATGAGCTAACCACACCTCTTCACTGAGATTAGGGATAATAGCGGATGACACTGTGGCCGAGCCTCCACGGACCAAATTCCAAAAGGACCTGAACTCAGGGGTATCAAGATCTGCTCTAATGTTTTCTCATCTGTCAGATGTATTAGTGGTACATGTCCAGGTAACTACATATGTAAAATGCAGTGTATGTGAGAGTTGAAGTATATAAATCACTATATGTGAGAGTCAGTGATTGTGATGGTGGCTGTATGGATGAGTGTATACTTGTATTAGTGATTATATAAGAGAGTAAGCATGCATTATGTTGTAATGTGCTTATTACTAATGCGGTCTCTTCACTGTGGTTCTCTCTCTGCCTGCTCAGCCTGTGGTGATGTCATGTGGAATGTTGGGGTTGCTTTGTATGAGGAGAGATTCAGTTGGTGTGATGGGCTGAGCAGAGTGGACCGTGCTCCTGGTTGGCATTACCAGAGATTACCAGATATTACTATGGATCTTCTTCTAACTGAGAATCTGTAGATTACTACAAGAATAAATCTACTAATACCATCTACAAGACATGTCTGAGCCTCCTACTTCGTTTTAACACTGGCGACAATTTAAAAAAGTACCCATGTGAACTACCTTGGATTGGACCTGACTTATGAAACTGAAGAAGTAGAAGCGTATTTAAAAGGACTTAATGGAACTACAAGTGAGTTATTTGAAACTAGTGGATTTGTTGAAACTAGGCACTTTATGCCCCACCAGTGACCCTATCAACGGTCGCCCTTAATTTAACACTGCAAGTTTCTGTATGCCACCTGTGTATTATATGTAACTTTGGCGTAACAGACTGCTTCCTTATGTAAATGGACTTGTCAAGAGATGTTAGAGATTTGTGAAGAGGAAGAGGCGGTGGAAAGGTTCTCCAGAAGTGCATGCTGGCGCTACAGGGGAAGTGGAAGCGACGTGTTTGGGAATTAACAACGTGTTTGGGAATTAACAGCATCATACTGTTTCTGGAAACCGAAAGTCATCTGGGGTTAATAGACAACAACGTTTCATTTTGCTGTGGTGTGTACATGAGGACTGTGTTGCTGCGTCTGTCTACACCATTGGTTTCCTGAGTTATGGGATATTTTAAAGTTACATGGACCTGCTATCATTTGTTAGTGACTTTTGCAGATTCACTGTTAAACCGGCAACCTGGTTTTCAAAATGCAATGATGTGCGAGCGCCGCTCACCTCTTTAAAAGCAGCTTCCGTGCGGACCTCTATGATGTCTGTTTTGCTTTCTGCCTGCTTTGCTGACTTTGGATGTTTTTGGTGCTTGAGCTTGCCTAGAGCCACTCGGTGTATGTTACTTGAACGTACCTCCATTTTGGGATTGTCGTGTCGCTCCTACTTGGTGAGAAGTCAGACCTTCAGTTCTAGCATCGTTGTCCTGCCAACCACAATGTCGTTGTTAATAAAGTTTGAAACTGTAAGCAGTCTCGATTTGGAGTCGTCGCATGAGGGTGTCTCTTCACGCTGGTCCCGGACTTTCACTCTCTCTGGCGCGGGTGTTAATACTGTGTACTGTCTTCCAGTTTTCGGCGAAGCCTCTGTTTACAGTCTTCCGGTCATCATCGGAGCCTTCAGCTCATTTTGGAGTGGATTCTGTGTTCATCACTTTGATCTTTTCTCGCCACGACATGTCTTTTTCTTGAAACTGACAGACTGGTTCAGTGAGGATCCCGGGTGAGACATCGCTCACCGTAGTAAGAGGTTTCGAGCATCACAGTTCGTGAGTCAGACAGGGTGTGCTATCCTACTGTTTGCTTTTAGGACCACGGTGACTACGTTTTTTGGGTTAGGTTTTTCTTTTCTTGTGGACTGTTTATATACATTATGTTCACCTCACAATTTGTATGTAAGGGGGGAGTGTGGGTTGTGTTTGTCTTACATACATTGTGCGAGACTGAAAAGTTGCCTATACAGTTTTGTCGTGTGCATGTTGGGCTGTATCTTTCAAGGGTGGTGTGTAACTTTAGAAGGTCACTATCTGCTTAGTTTGTTTTGCACGTTTATTTTTTAATGACTGTTTGGAATGCATGAATGTTTTTTTGATGTCTGTTTGGGATGCCAATCTCTGGATGTCATTGGTTTTAACCCCGAATATTTTTGCTTTGAGTTTGATATACTCATGTTCTTATTGTTTTGGATTTAGATTTTCCCTTAGTTTTTGGGATTTCTGAGTTTATTGGTACTCATTGTATGATTTAAGAATGCTTTGGGTTAAAAGGTTACCCTAGTTTGTTTTGGGTTTAAAGGATACCCTAGTTTGTTTTGGGTTTAAAGGATACCCTAGTTTTGTTTTGGGTTAAGGTGTACCCTAGATTTTCAGGTTTTGTCTTGTGTTGTTTACACATTACTTAGACTGTGTGTGACAGGTACACGCGTGGGGGGGTATTTCTGGTGTGTGTAACTTCCCCTATCAGTTTTGCTATTACCCTTGATTTTTGGGATTTGTGCAGCACATTTGGAAATGTGTGCGGTTTTGGATTTGTAAGTTTAAGATGGTAGGAAATTGGTGCTGTTTTGGTTTCTGAATATTTTTAGTTTTTGATCATTTTCTAGGATGTAAGGATGTATTACAATGTTTTGGTGGTGCGTCCTCTTCTTTTCCCTGTCAAAAGTGTATTTACCATCTGTTTGCATTTTTGCGTTATGATCGTTATCAATGGGGAAGGTTATGTATATATTGTTATTAATGCATTCTTCCTTCTGATCAAAAGTGTGATTATTATCTTGATACATTTTTGTGTTTATGATCGTTATTAATGGGGAACGATGTGTTATATAATTATATATTTTAATGCATTCTTCTTTTCCTGACTTGTGTATTTTCTGTATTTTATCTTCTTCTATTCCTGACTGGTGTATTCTCTTTCCAGACTTGTGCTTTTGTATTTTCTTTCCAGACTCGTGTATTTTATCTTCTTCTATTTCGTGATTTTTATCTTCTTCTGTTTCTGTTTCCTTTGAATGTTTGATTATTAAAGTGGGAGATGTGTTGTAATGTGCTTATTACTAATGAGGTCTCTCCACTTTGGTTCTCTCTCTGCCTGCTCAGCCTGTGGTGATGTCACGGGGAATGTTGGGGTTGCTTTGCATGAGTAGAGATTCAGTTGGTGTGATGAGCTGAGCAGAGTGGACCTTGCTCCTGGTGGGGCATTACCAGAGATTACCAGATATTACTATGAATCTTCTTGTTACTGAGAACCTGAAGATTACTACAAGAATAAATCTACTAATACCATCTACAAGACATGTCTGAGCCTCCTACTTTGTTTTAACACATTAGTATCTGAATGAACAAATGGGGTGGTGTGTGTATAACTGTGTAGGTGAGTAAATGGAACTGTGATTCATTCTTTCGATGACTATGATGAGTGCATGAGTGAGTAGGATGAATGGTGGAGTGTCAGTGTCTGTATTTCTGTAAGACTGCATATAATAGTGTTGTATTGATCAGTGACTACATGTAGGAATGGTTGTATGGGTTAATGAGTGCATAAGTCTGTAGACCTAGGAATTAGTGCATGCGCTTGTAGTAACTTTTTGCGGTGTCTCGGTTGTTTTGAAAATGGAACTCTGTATTTTACTGGGGATTATGAGGAAGACGACGGGCAGGCAGACCGGAAGTGGAGCAGAATGGGTGGGGATACCCTGCGTGCACCGGAAGAACCCAGCGGTCTAGTGGCAGTGGGAAGGATCCGAGGAGCACATCTGACATCACTGAAGGGAGACAAAGAAAAAGGCAAGGAACTAAACTGCGTGAGTGGTGGTGGCAAGAGGAGCGGAAAGACGGAGAAAGGGAAGGAGGTGGCAGAGAAGAGTGTAGAGTGAGTCAAATTGGAGGAAGGACATGGAGGAGATAGGAACAGGAATCGAGGCCCCTGGAGAATCGTATCTTGTGGACAAGCTTGGCGGCCCAGAGAAGGGAAAGAAGACCTGGGTCCCAACGCCACAGCCCAGATCCCCGGTCCTGTCACAAGGCGAGTACCATTGACAGGTTTGTTCTGTGGGGGTGGTTGGGCAGCATGGGGATCGAGGGCACGTGTGATGTTTTAGAAGCCTGAATGGAGAGAACACCACACTTGGTAATTCCCTTCCCTTGAACAACTGGTGGTGGTAGCACTTCAGTAGACATATAGAGACCCTGAGATTAATCCTGGTCTATTGTTTTTCCTTTTCTCCATTTGAGTGCCTGGGTGAGGAGGAGACCTGACGCCCCCTGAATGTGCTGGTCCAGGACTCTGAGAGACCAAAGAGAGCGGTTGAAAGAAGAAAAAAAGAGACTCAAATGTGCTCCCTTTTTGTTTTCTGGGTTTTGTTCACCTTTGGATCTTTTGTTTCATTGGCTGGTTATCTGGGTCTTATGGGACTAACAACCTGAAAAAGCCAAAATAAGGTGCCTCTTAAAAAATAAAGACCCTTAAGAACCTTTATTGTGCGTGTCCAGTATTCACTTCTGCCCAGAGTGCCATAGAGCCGCTCACAGGGAGTATCACAGGTTATATTAGGGCATGAGGAGGTGCATCAGATTGTCACGTGGATGATGTCATCAGTGATGTCATTTGAGATGTCATCAGTGATGTCACTGACCATGTCATGAGTGATGGATATACCCTGGCTTTACCCTGTCCTTCCAATAGCAGGTCAGTTTTCAGAGTTGGTCAAATATCCGTCGCTCCCACATCTGTAGCAAAGTAGTTGAGTATATTTTTTCATACTTTGTACCCTTAAATTTACCATCAAATTTTGACAACCTTTCCTTTCCTTTCTCTCTTTTTTATAAGGAGGTATGGTGTGTTATGAGCATCGAAGCATGCAGATACGAGCGTGACATTCCTCTCACAGCTCTTGGCTGCCTTGCGTCGCTTTGGAAATGTTATGTTTTAAATGTGAGGAGGTTGGGACCTAGAAGTTAACGGGTATTCACTCATCCTTCTTTTATACTTGGTGCTTAAAAGACGTGTTCTGAGAATCAATCCACATCAGGAGAATTATCGTCTCTGTCTTTTCATTTCTGCATACTGGACTTTCCTACAATAAATAAATCTCTACTAGCTTAAAGATGTGGACCTTGCGGGTGTACTATGTCCCTGCATGTGTTTGGAGACACACCGGTGACAAAAAAGTGTGCAGCGAAGATTTTCTCCAGTGTCACTCTTCCTCTATCCTTTGATGGATGCATGATGCACAATCTTATCTTCCTTTTTATCTAACAGGCTGTGGTTCATGAATTGGCGTCCCTCCAACACCACCAGAGCTCAATGCCTGCTGAACCTGCGAGGATGTGTGGCCATCCTCAACTCCTGGGAAGGTTGCTTTGGCATGTGGTGGACCCTCTTATGTACACACCATGGCGGAAGGTAAGAAGAGAGGTTTTTTTACACAGCAGCGAGCAGTCGCCTCTAGGTGCTGGGAGTGGATAGTGTGCAACAGCCTGGCTGCACAAGAGCGGGCAAACACCTCTAGGCAGTGGGAGTGGATGGGGTACAAGTCAGGGTGCGCAGAAATAGGAAGTCACCTCTGGGCAGTGGGACTGGATGGGGTACAGCACCTTGAGCACAAAAAAGCGCACAGACACCTTCTTGCGGTGGGAGTGGATGACGTGCAGCAGCCTGGGTGCACAGAAACAAAACAGAGAATTACACATGTGCAGTTGTATGTACTCTGCAATTACTAATTCTATACTATCTTTCAGATCATTAAACTATGCCTCAGCACCTGGTTGGACACACACCAATTGAAGAAAGGTGAGCTGCAAATATTTTCTCCAGTGTCAACACTCACTCTCCATCTCTTCCTTTCTCTCACACTTTCTTTCCCTCTCTGGGGCATATTATCAAGCCCCTTATCGCCGCCTTATCTGCACTTTTCTGCCGATAATGCAGCGATATGTGCATCACTCTATTAGCAAGGCAGTGTTAAGGTAATTAACGTGGCTTAAAGCCACGTTAATTGCCTTAGCACTGCCTTGGTAATACGGCAGCTTTCACGATAAACCTATTCTGAAAGGAGCGTGCAGTGGGTGTTGCAGTGTGCGTACACCGCCACACCCATTCACTTCAACGCTGCCACCTTTTATCAGGCTTGGCTATAATAGGTGGCAGCGCCGAACCTAAGACCAGAAAAATCATTGTCTTCAGGTAGTAAAACAAGGAGACATGCTTCATTTCAACTCGTTTATGCTTTTTCCATGTGTGCTACCTTATGGAGCACACATGAAAAAGCTAAATCACAAGGTGTATTTACATGCGGGAAAGTGTCCCTTCCTATACATAAACAAACCTCTTTTTAAAAATGGCAATTTGTAACTTACATGTGTACTGCATGAAGCAGCACACATGTAAGTTACAAAATGGCATTTAAGGATTGTTTATGTGCAGGAAGGAACTCCTTCTTCTACATAAACAAACTTTCCCTCCTCGCAGACACCTGCGGGGGTGGTAACTTATAAAACTTATCGCCATCGCAAGGGGAAATGTAGCCTGCACCATATCCTTGGTAATATGGTGCAGCCTAGCTTTTCCGAAGTGGTGAAGAGAGGCTAACGCCTCCTTTCACGACTTTGTTGATATTATGCCCCTCTGTCTCTTGCTCTCTCTCTCATTCTTTCTTTCTCTCACTTGCTCTCGTTCTCTCTCTTTCACTCTATCATACTGTTTCTCTCTTTTTTCCTCTCTCACACTGTTTCTCTCTTTCTCTCTTCCTTGTATCTCACTCTTCCTTTCTTTCTTACTTTCTCTTTCTCTCTCTCACTCTTTCTCTCTCTCTCTTCCTCTCTCTCAATCTTTCTCCATCTCTCCCTCTCTCTTCCTCTCATGCACTGTTTCACTCTTTCTCTCTTCCTATATCACGCTCTCTCTCTCTCTCTCTCTCTCTTCTCTCTGTTACTCTTTCTCTCGTCCATGTATCTCTCTTCCTTGTATCTCTCTCAATCTTTCTCTGTCTTACTCTTTCTTTTTCTATCTTCCTCTCTCACACTGTTTTTCTCTTTCTATCTTCCTTGTATCTCGCTCTTACTCTCTTTCCCTCTTTTTCTCTCTCCTTTGCTGGACGCATGACGCACCATCTTATCTTTCTTTTTGTCTTGCAGGCTGTAATTCCCAAATTGATGACACGCTATCGCTGTACATAGTTTTTTTTGTTCTTGTTTTGTTTTAATAAAAAGTTTTACACACTTAGTTTTATTTGTTGTTGTTTAGTTTTAATAAAATGTTTTATATGTAAATCCATACATGACTAAGATTCCTATTTGTCCAACCTTAAAAGTATCTTTTTTAATAAACTCCAACACCAGCCGATTTGTTAGGCTCAAGATTTAAAAACATTCCTTTGTTTTTTTTTTATTGCCAACGTTGTGTCAAAATAGCATAGTACATTCATACAGTCCATATATATACATCCAGAAAATTTCTTATACAGTGATTGATTCCAGCTTGAAAAAATTAAATTAAATTAATTTGTTACAAAATATATAAGTACATAAATCAGGAAGCTATTCCTGTATATATTCGTTAACCCCTTCGATGCTGATGACGAGCTCAGCTCGTTATCAGCCACGGGTGACGTGTGCGGATGACGAGCTGAGCTCGTCATGTAACGCGGTAATTAGAAAACAGCCACACAGCGCAAAAATAACCGCAGCAGCGATGCGGTTAAGAAGCCCTCATGTCAATAAACCAATCTTTTTTTCCTTACCCCTTTTAAAGCATATAAATTCCATTCTAGTTCAAATACATTAAATCATTTTCTTCTCCAAAATTCAAACGCAGGTGCTTCAGGTTGTAGCCATTCAGTAGCTATGCATAACCGATTTATAATCATTGCCACAAATACAAAATTCTTAAATTTACATAAATCCGTATTTTCATTATTAGATTGGGTCCCCCCAATTAACATAAGTGCTGGGGATATTTTTATAGGAAAGTGAATAACTTCGGTTATGAATCTTTCTATACTTGAAATAAAAGGTATCAATTTAGGGCAATTATAGAAAATATGAAGTATATCTGCCTCCTCCCCTCCACACCTAAAGCACTTTCCATCATATTGTGGACCCCATGTGGCCATTCGTTTAGGGGTATAATATAGTCTAAATATAGTTTGATATACTTGTGCTTTCATATTGGCTGACATACATATATCTTTACTTCAAATAGGGATTAGTGCACAGCTGTGGAGCTGTGCACTAATCCCTATCTGAAGTATTGATCTCCCCTTAGTCCCCGGGAAACAGTAGCACGCATATATCATCATGAGTAACTATGAGGAAATAACGAAGAGCACAGAAGCCAGAGCAGAGACTTTTGCTTTCAAAGACACAGAAGCAGATCGTATTTACGCCTTAATTAGGGAAGAACTATCACAGGAATCCTCAACCCGGAGTAAGGAACAGAATGTTAGGCAACTGATCTACCTAACCAAGAGACAAATAAACCAAAAGCTACACGCGAGCACACTCATAAAGTATCACCGAGCTCTGCACATACCTAGAGGGCTAAGAATTTCCCTGAAACCCTCTCTTTGTAAAAATTTGAAGTCATTCCAGGATAAGTGGTTTGCTATACTTAACAAATGTTCTCTGGACCTCATTTTATTAATAATAGAGGAGCTATCAGGAATATTAGAAGACCTAACAAAAGAAATAGCTGAAGTATCAATGGAACACGATGACTGAGGAAGAATTAACACAAACACTGGGAGACATAAAAGAACAAATGGAAAAACACACAAGGGACATCAACGAAAGAAACATTAGGAAATTCAAAAGGGATACCCTTGACTATAAGTTAGGGGAAGTATACACCAGGGCCGATATTTACGCCCAAAAAAGAAGGAATCGTCCATATTCTCCCAACACAGACACGTCATCCTCAGGAAGTGACACTTCACAGAGAACCCAAAGACCACAACCAAGTTCAAAACAACAGGAACCTACCCGGACAGATCAAAAGTCTCAATCAGAAGGAAGATTACAGGATAACACTCAAACTGAACAACCTACTACGAGTATTCCAGTAACAGTCAATCCTTTTTTAGAACAAGGCCAAGACCAAAAAGGAGACCCCGGAGAGGAAAGAACAAAAGAAAAAGACAAAGAGAAGGAACATCACAATACGAGGAGCACCACGATACAGAGGAAAGACAAGGACAAGAAAAAGACTCAAATCCAAACCAACTGGTCATAAACATCAGTGACTATCAACCTAGTAAATATGAACTTAATCTGTTGCAAAGAGGAACATCATTTGTACCCACGACCAACACAGATATATTGGAACTGGAGGTGAGTTTTTTTAAACTCATGCAAAAAATAAGACTTTGAAAATATACTTCCCCAACAAGATAAAGAACCTGAAGACCAACTATGTGGACTACGAGCCACAAGTAACTTCCAGGCTCCAGTGAGCCGCAAGACGTTGGATATTTCTGAAAAAATGGTGAAACAAGACCTATCCCATTTAAAATGTGACAAGCGTATCAAGAAAAACATCACCCAGAAGGATTTGGACTGCTTAAAGAAATTGGCCTATAACCCAGACCTAAGGTTCACCAAAGCAGATAAGGGTGGAGTCATCATGAATAACTCTATGTACGAGATGAAAGTTTTGGAGCATATCTCAGATGGAAATACCTACATGCAGTTAAGTGAAAATCCCCCAATGGAATTCTCAAAGACCTTAGGAATTATCATTGAAAGAGCGTATGAAATGGGTACCATCAACATGAGACAAAAAACTTTCTCACTAAACCAAATCCTAAGAGCCCGGTATTTTATATGATACCGAAAATACACAAGAACTTAATGGATCCACCTTTACGCCCAATCGTCTCGACACGAGGAAGTATCCATGAACCCATCGGTCAACTATTAGACAGACATCGACAATCCACGGTAAAAAACATGAGAACTTATGTCAAAGATACCACAGATTTCTTATTAAAACTGGAGAGCATGACCATAGAGCCGGAAGAACCTCTCATTATGTGTACAGCTGATGTACGTTCCTTATATACCTCAATACCACATCTGTTGGGAATGGAAGCAATAGAGAAAGCTCTATTAAACACTGATTTGAGCCATGAACTACAAACATTTCTAATGGAGCTTATGACATTTACATTGTACCAAAGTTATTTTAGATATAAAGACTCATGGTATCAACAGCTCACAGGAACGGCCATGGGAAATTCGGCGGCGCCGGTATACGCCAACATCTTCATGCAGGACTATGAAGAAACCAATATTTTTTCTAAAGCAATATGGAAAGATAACATCAAATTCATTGTGCGATACATTGATGATATATTCATCATTTGGAAATCATCAAAAGAGTTGTTGCAGTCTGCTCTATGTGAATTCAACGAAACGGACAATCAGATACAACTAACATGGGATATCTCAGACACAACAGTAACCGTTTTGGATGTCAGAATAACAATCACGGAAAAAGGATTTGAAACCAGCATGTACCGAAAAGAAACGGATAGGAACAACATGTTGCATTTTGCAAGTTTTCATCAACCCAGTCTTAAAAAGCACTTACCCTATTCACACATGACAAGAGTCAAGAGAATCACGTCTGATAGCACTAAAGTGGATGTAACATTGGAAGAAATGTCAACAAGAATTTTGAACAGAGGTTATCCAAAAGAAGTTATAGAGAATGCAAAAAGAAGGGTCGATGCCACTGAGAGAAGAGAACTTTTAAAATTAACAACAAAACATGAAGAAGCTCAGATTGTAGCGGTATCCAAGTATTCGACACAAAGCCATAACTTCAGGAAAATCAACACCAAACATTGGAAGATGCTCAAGCTTGAATCAGACTTTCAAAAATCTTTTGATCAAATACCGTTATTTGCTTACACCAGAGCCCAAAACTTTGGAGAAATCTTGAAACAACGTCAACATGAAATCAGAACATATAAGTGTACGAAAACATGTCTAAACTGTGGGAATTGCAACAGTATCATCAAAGGCAATAAAATAAACCATCCCATGAAAGGACATGAGATTAAAGTGAGGGTCAATGCGACATGTGAAACCAAAAATGTAATCTACGTGTTGAAATATCCATGCGGAAAATTATATATTGGTAAAACGGAAAGAAGTGTTAAGACAAGATTAACCGAGCACAAGTCAAATATCCGTATGAAAAACACTAAATCATCAGTAGACACACATTTTATGGAAAACTGAAGGAAGGGACAGCACCAAATTTATGCTGCAACAAGAGAATTTCTGGATTCACAAACTGAGTCCGAATGGGCTCAATGAACGTATGGAACTGTCTTGTTACCTTTAATAGACGTTATGTTTTGTGTCTCCTTATTCTGAAAGGGGAAACCTGCGAGGTTGAATTTTAATTGTTGATGCATGAGCAAAAAAAGCATTTACTGTGTAACCATGTCACTTCACATTACACACATTCCCTCCTCAATAGTATGGTTATCGTTTTTTGACACCTTGGTACGGTGGGGTTCTATTCCCCCGAGGTTTGTTTTAAAACATTTCGGAATTGAACCATTAATTTATTTTTCACCACCCGTAATTTGGACCGATTATTCTTAGCTTTATGGTAGAAGACAGAGGCACGTAGTTTAGAGGTGAAGCTCTAGATTGGACACGCAGGTACGGAGTCCGTAGTATTTCGTCGAGTTTAATGATCACGTGATCGGAACACTAACCTATAGCGGACCGCGTTGGTTGTCAATATGGCGACCGATCCGAAAGGAGGTTGTTGTAAGCTTGACGGGAAGGAGGTGATGAGATGCCGTTATACCGCAATTCAGGTTTGTTTCACAAAAGGAAGTTAAATTATGTGGTGTAAAGCTTGTGAGATGTGATCCAACATCTAACAGGGAGCCTTATAGTTTGTATTGGTTTTCGTTGCAGCGATTTATGCACGGAGTATGAACATAAAGTCCACATTTGTAAAGCGCACAATCACCCGTAAGGGTCTCTAGGCGCTGGGGGCCGTCGGGAAGATTAAGCGAGCTATTGCCCAGAGTCACATGGTGCTGGGCTAACCTGCCGCCGGAGCCGGGGATCGAACCGTGGTCCCCAGATTCCAGCATCAGTCGCCCTGGCCGCGGCGCCACACCTCCTCCCTGCACATATGCGACACGTAAGTGATATTTAAAGAGGCAATACTCGATTCTGTCGTCACGGGCATTTAAGGTTTTCATGGTGAAGTCGGTAAAATACACACAGGTTTAGTTCTGTTTCGCTTTTTGAATTGGACACTGCTTAGTTGAACATGATGCACACACAGTACATTTACTCATGGTTGTCATATTTTGTTTGTAGTGTTGATTCCCAGATGAAGGGCGGTATAAACACGCCCGAAATGCATTGGATTTGAAATATAACTGTGCCGCCGATATCAACACGATGAAAGACTTACAAGGATCAAAATATTAAATGCAACAAAAGAGAAATGAAAGAAGAATAATAAAAATAGGTACACAACAAAAGGAATAATTGTCTGGAATCCTCTTTTCATATTGAGGAGAAAAGGTGTGCCCAAAGGGATGTCTTTAGTGTCCCATTAAAGACACAATTAGCGATACATATATCTTTAACCATCAATATAGTGTCCACAATATTCAGGTCAGTTACTTCCAGCTGATTCTGCCAATATATATTATATTTGTTCAGGTCATCAGGTTTATACTCCAGCAAAAAACAATATATCTGACCAATCTTTTTCTTTGTTTGTATTGCCTCTATTAGTCTATTAGAGGTAAGATTGCTTAATTTCTTTAAACAAAAATCTCTAAGTTGGAGATATTTAAAAAAGTTGGAGTGGGGGATTTGATATTTACAATTCATTTCAGAAAAAGCTCTGAAAGTTCCATCCGCCTGAAATAAGTCTCCAATTCTTACCACTCCTTTCTTACTCCACTCCTTAGCCACATGGTCCCAAAATATCGAGGGGAGTATCTTCTCCGCTGAAAGCGGGGTGTGATATATAATTTTCTCTAATTTCATTATGTTCTTAACTTTTCTCCAAACTTTGTATGCTGAATCAGTCACCTTAAATCAAGTGTGCTCGTAGTAGTTCCATTCCAGCTCTTTCAATAGACAACCCTTTGAATGTTCTCCCAATAATAAATAAAATATTGAGGGAGACTCCGCAGGATCCTCTATTTGTTCTCCAGTCAGTAGGATTCGCATTCTTTGTAAAAAACATACATAATAATAAAACAGAAAGTCTGGGATCCCCCGCCCTCCTCTCTCTTCCGGGAGTGTTAGCCATTTCATGGCTCGCTTATTTTTCCCGGGTGCCCAGAAAAATTTGGTGCATAATGATTGCAGTTTGAGTATATGACTTGAGGGTATTTCTAAGGGAATACTGTGGTATATGTATAATATTTTAGCTAATACATTCATCTTGATGATGTTGCCTCTGCCAATTATAGGGAATTATAGTCTCCCCCACCTATCTAAAGATTGCTGAATTTGTTGTAATGTCCTAGCCCAAATAGCTTCCACTATCTCCTGTGTATGTGATTTTATAATAATTCCTAAATATGTCACTTCTGAAATTACCCTATTATCATTAAATTGAACACTATCAGTACACAATACCTGCGTTTTCGCAACATTACATTTATAGCCAGAGCTATTTCCAAAATCAGTAGCTAAATGTTCAATCTCTATGATTGCCCGCCTGGGATCTGTGGTGATGATGGCTATATCATCCGCATATGCGAATATTGAATAAGGTATATTAGAAACAATAAATGGTTTAATATGTGGTGACTCTAGTAATTTGATTAAAAAAGGATTAATAAATAATGCAAAAAGAAGTGGAGAACAGGGACACCCTTGCCGAGTACCTCTTGTAATAATTATCCTTTCTGATTTTTGCCCCGTGGCTACGACTCTCGCATTAGGTGATCGATAATGTACCTTAATGGCTCTTAAGAATTTTTTACCAAATCCCATTCTATCCAAGACTTCCCATAAATAAGCCCATTCTACGCGATCGAACGCTCTCTCAGCGTCAAGTAATATCAGCGCAAGATCTCTCTTCTCAGTTTCTGCTATATCAATTAAAGTGATCACCTTGTTGATATGGGCAACCGTTCCTCTATTTGGGATAAACCCGTGCTGAGTCAATAATACTAAGGGTGTTATAATCTTAGACATACAATTTGCTAGCATCTTCAAATAGATTTTACTATCGCAATTTAGTAGGGATATAGGTCGATATGAGGCAGGCTGTTCTGGGGGTTTCCCTGTTTTGGCAAAGACAACTATTGAAGCATCATCCCAAGACTGTGGAGCTTTCCCCAATTGTGCCCGTCTAAAAGTCTCGAACATAAGGTTTTTTAAAGGTTAAAAAAAACATTTATACACCTCACCTGGAATAAGGTCAGGGCCAGCTTCCTTCCAATTGGACATGTTTTTATCTGCACTCTCCAGTTCTTCCATTGAGAAGGGTTGATCTAAAGTAGCTTTTTCTAATTCAGTTAACTTGTTAAATGTAGCTTCATGCAAAATAGTATTGGGATCTACATTAGATTGTTTAGTATGCAATTCTGTATAGAATTGATACAGTATTTCCAATATTTTTTGTGGGTCTTCGAATATTGCCCCATTTTTATCTTGTAATTTACAATCTGGTGAGTCGATTCTTTCATTTTTAATTTTAAAGCCAAAGCCCTACCTATAGCTTCCCCATATTCATGAATATACCTCTTGTATGTTATATATTTCCGCGCTATATCCTCACACCAGATTCCAGTAATGTTTGTTCCGCGTTTGGCAATTAAACCCTCATACTCATGAATTTTAGTGTTGTTATCCCCCTTCTTAATTTCTATAAGTAACTGTTCTTCTGCATTAGCAAGCTGATCATATAAATCCCGCATTTTTCCCCTTTGTAAATTTTGATGGTAAAATCCATAACTCGTTGTTTCCCCTCTAAAACATGCTTTCCATGTGTCCCATATTATCTCAATATTAGCCGAGCCCATATTATTCTGTATAAATTGTATAATCGATTTACCCATAACCTCTCTGTATTGTATATCCAGACATAATTTCCTATCAAACGTAAAGTTCCTATTCTGTTTCAATTCTCCTATGTGGGCAATCTCAATAATCAATGGAGAATGATCCGATGTTACTCTTGGATATGGCTGAATTTTTATATTAGATTGTATACTGGCTGAGGTAAAGAAATAGTCCAAACGAACGAATTTATTATGCAGAGAGGAGTAATAAGTGTATCCTGGGGTGGTAGGGGGATTTTTACACCAAATATCGACCAATGCATGATCTTTCACTAGGTTATATAATGCTTTAAAAACTCAAGGCTTTCTCCCCTTATAATTCTCTACTCCAGCGTCTAACTCACCAGCCCTCAAATTAATGTTTAAATCTCCACATAGAACTAGGGGCATCTCCAATTAGCAAGTTCAAGATTTAAATATTCAAATATTTCCCCCTCGTCCTGATTAGATCCGTAAATTGAGCAGATCGTTATAAGCATGCCTCCTATACTAAGTGTAACTATCACCCATATGCCCCATTTATCCGTTAAACTGTTTACTAGTGTACCTAGCCGTGGTCTTATCAAGATCATTACCCCTCTTATCATACTTGTTTGTTGGGATGTAGCCAGTATTATATACCCTAAATCAGATGCTAAACCTCTTTTTTCCCCAGGGTAAATGGGTTTCCTGTAAACATAATATGTCCGGCTTCAAGAATCGAATTTCAGATGCAATCCTTTTCCTTTTATTTATATTGTTAAGGCCAGAGACATTGAAAGAGCATATTTTGATATTCTTAGTCATTACAGCAATTCCTAATCATATCTCTGTTGACATAGTTTGCGTTAGAGTACCCTATCTTATTCCTTGCACCTCCTTTAACACTGGATCTATTCTTTTTTCTTACTGCTATGCGATCATTTGACCTCAATGTGGCATTTTCCCCCGTTAACCCCAGTGCCCCCCTCCACCAACAACCCCTTTGCCCAATGACCCTCCCCCCCTGCCCCCTCCATTACCGAGGCTTTATGACTCCTGGTCCTGGTGATGTTACTGAGCTCCACCTCTACCCAGTCCTGCACCACAGGTTAAAATATCATCCATCATTATATATGTACTATTCCAATCTTTCAACCTTTCGAATTTTTCTCAAACGGATACCAGTGGATACTACTACAACAATAATCCTCTTTTATAATTTTCATAGATATCTTTAGTTCATATATAAAGAAATTATATCCCTAAGCTATAACAGCCTGTAGTCCCCAATCTAGGGATCTTTTATATCATGCAGATATCCTTTAGCAGCTGCCACATTGGTAAAAAATCGAGTATTCTCTCTACAGGTAACTTTCAGTTTGGCCGGATTCATGATAAAGGCTTGTGCGCCTTTTTTAAAAAATTGATTCACCGATTGTCTTAACTGTCATCGAGAGTCCATTGTGTATTTACTGTAGTCCGGAGTTGAAAAGAAAGTAAACCCTTCACCCCTGCCTTTACTGTTTGGTTGAGTATTCATATATACGTCTTCTCTAGCCCGAAAGCTGTTAAAGGCCACCAGAATAGGTCTTGGTTTGCTGGCGTTTTCCCCAACTCTAAGTTGAAGATTGAATGGATATCTATGGGCACGTTCAATCTCTCGCTCCCAATCCCATCTTTTCAACTCTGGGAACGCCCTTTGAAACAGTTCAACAATAAATATGCGTGGATCTTGTCCTTCTTTACCCTCAGGAATTTGCATTAACCTTAGGTGTCAGAGGCAAGATGGCGCCAGAACGCCGAGCCGTTTTGGACGTGTGAGCTCTTCTCCCCACTGACCCACAGGTTTTTCCTATTGGAGTCAACAGTGAGATATCAGGAGGGTATCTGAAACCTGCAATAGCCAAATTTGAATGACCCAGTGACTGAAAAAATATCAAGCGGCGTGTGAACGGCGTGTTCCACATACCTGCGAACGCTGTGGACGCCAGTGCGCTGAATGCAGAGGGGCGTCATTTGTTGAGGACGCTGGGGGCTGAACGGCTACGGAAACTGACCTCCGCGTTCGCGGCCCTGACGAGACGCCGAGCACTGACCGCTGCTGTGGAGATTGAAAAAACATTATCAAGCGGCGTTCGAGTGGCGTGTTTCCCATAACCTGCAACGCTGTGAACGCCAATACGCTGAGCGCTGAACGCTGCTACGGAAACTG
Source organism: Lissotriton vulgaris (assembly GCF_964263255.1). Taxonomy (NCBI): domain Eukaryota; kingdom Metazoa; phylum Chordata; class Amphibia; order Caudata; family Salamandridae; genus Lissotriton; species Lissotriton vulgaris. Next base: position 1,210,623,676 of record NC_141695.1, on the reverse strand, counting down.
ACCTCTGCGTTGACAGCCCTGGTGAGACTCTGCCGAGCGTGGTGGGCGGTTTCCCGCACAGGTGCCGTGAGTCTGCGACGCTTCGAGCACCGCGTTCCGGGGAGGAAGGAGCCACAAAGGGAGCCGCAATGGGAGCTTACTATGGCGCCTAAAGGAACACGCAAAAAACGAGACCCAGAGGCCAGCACAACTGTGAGTACGAGTACGAGTGGAGCGGAGAAAGAAATGTGTGGGGTTCAACAAAAAAAAAACAGGAGGAGTGGTTACGACTGAAAACCCCAACACAGCTAAACAAATGATTTCTACCTTATTTGTGGCGGTAGAAGAGAAAAAACGTAAGGAAGCGATGTGTAGCCCCCCTCAGACAGTATCACAAATAGTTAATGGAGAGTCTACCTTGCTGGCAGTGGAGGAAGGGTTGCAAGGTGAGCATTTAACTAATGTAGTCCCTCAAATTGTTGTTACGCCCGTAGCTGCTGCATCAATGAATGAAAACTCAGCTACCACTCCCTTAGGAGGCGATTCTAACTCCGGTCAACCGGGGAGAACCACCACAGATTCTCTGGAAGGGTTCAGTATGACAGGACAAAACCTGGAAACAAATGTAATTAATGAGACAGAATCACTGGATTTTTTATTCAGTTTCTGAGAATTCAGCCTCCTCCTGTGAAGATCTGGCCGTTCAATATTCTAAACAAATACGCTTGGAGGAAGGTGAGAGCGAAATTGATGATGATGACGAAGCTGAGGAATATATTGAAGACTGCCCTAATACAGTGAGAGGTGAGGGGGATACCTCTATAACTGAGGGGGCAACTGGAGGATGTCAAGAAGAGTTAACTGACAATATTACCTTAGCTACGATTTATCAGACAATCCTAAGCCATATGGATAAAACGGAGCGAGACAGTAAAAAAAATTCAAAACTCATGTCGGAAGCTGCAAAGTTCCATTCGCAGACTGGCAAAGTCACACTCTGACTTTGGGGAAAGATTCACAGAGGTTGAGACTAGAGTGTCCAATATTGAAGATGAACTAGTAAAACAAAAAACTGTCACTGAGAATTTAAATGCTAATAAAGAGGATTTACTCTGGAAAATGGCCGATTTCGAAAATCGCTCTCGGCGTAACGATTTAAAAACTTTCCTGTCACATTTGTTTGTGGGGGTGAATGGGATGGCGGACAAGGAGGTGCTTTGCAGAGGGAGACTTACTGGTCCAAGAAGGTTGTTGAGGGTATGCTGTTGATGTGGGAAGAGTGTGTTACCTGATGATGTGGGGGGAAGCAGCGTGAAAGGAATATCTCTCACAGATAGACCTACGGTATGTTTTCAAGATTGCCTCAGACAGATGCGAGCTGACGGACTCAATCACAAAATGGCTTTTCAATGTTCATGCAGTGTGACTTAACAGTTTGCACCCAGGCTTGCAGAGGGACAGCTGCAGCCTGTGGGCTCAACTCGCAAAGGGAGAACTAGGGGCCGTCCGCTCCCAAAGGAACAGCAGCGTAGTAGCTCGCAGACGTAGAGGCACAGCAGCATATTAGCTCGCAAAGGTAGAGAACTGTGAGCTGATGCACTGGTTTCTAAAAGCATTGCTGCAAAGTGGTCATGTTGGGCAGAGGGAGCATGAATAGAGTAACTCGCATAGAGAGACCTGCGGTATATTTCCAGTCTTGGCTTCACAGATACAACTGCATCCCTGAAAAGTCCCACCGGAACAGCTGCGAGCCCACCAGTGGTTCGCAGATGGAGACTTGCGGGCCCAATAAGGTTGTTGGGGGTATGCTGGTGATATGGGAACAGGGTGCGTTACCTGCTGATGTGGAAATATGAAGCGTGAAAGGGGTATCTTGCACCGACAGACCTCCAGTTTGTTTTCAGATTTGCCTCAGACAGATGCGAGCTGACGGACTAAATAACAAAATTGGTTTTCAATCCTCATATAGTGTGACTTTTCAACAGTTCACTCCCAGTCTCGCAAAGGGACACCTGCGCCCCACAGCAGCATACTAGCTTGCAAATGTAGAGAGTTGGGAGCCAAGGGACAGGCTTCTAAAGCCATAGCTGAGACCTAATGATATGAGGAGAGCAGCGTGAAAGGCATACCTCACACAGATGCCAGTGTTGCATCGCAGAGGTAAAACTGCAGACCCGATGGCTTCATTTGAGCTGACTGAGTAAATCACAAAATGGCTGCTGACACTTCCTGGTTTTAACAGTTCACAGCCACTGAGCTGCACGCTCGTGCTTGTAACCCCTCAGCCAATCACATGTCAGAATTCTCAAATATCGATATCTGTAAAATGTGATAATTCTCAAAAAGGATTGAACCGATTCATACCATTGAAACAAAAGCTTGCTTTCTGGACCATCACCTTTCCCCATGCCAAATATGGCGTAATTCCATTCAGCAGTTTCACCTATAGTCTTCTGTGAAGTTTTCTATCGAAACTGCATGAAGAAAACATGTTTTAGGACCCCCTATTTTCTCAGGCCCTCCTACGCTATTCACCCCCAAACTTTCAATATAGGACCTAATCAAAAAAGAGAAACTTTTTGGATAAATTCGAAAAGATTTGTTAAACGACGCCAAAGTTATAAGCACATACAGGCCTCCAGGAGGTGGGCTATGCAACCCCCCTCCCAACATGAGTGAAGCCCCGGGGCTGCGCATACCCCAGCGGTCCCCTGTGAGGCCCCGCTATTATTTGTTAAGAAATGCCCCCGGAGCCTAGCCAACCAAAGGGCCTCGTTAAATTAAAATGTGTGACCCCAGCGCAAATTCTGCTGATTTTGTTTTGTTTTACATAATTTTTGGGGCCCTGGGAGTCCTTCTAGGACCTCCTGAGCAGGCCAAGGGGGTCCGGGCGTTTCTACCCTGCCCCCTTCCCTTGTTTTATACCTTAGTTTCTCCGTTTTGGGTGACTCGCTTCTACCGAGCCCCAAGATGGCTGCCAACACTTCCTGGTTTCGCCCACTAGCAGCCAATCACAGGGAAGCTTGTGCACTTATATCAAAACTTGTATTTTTCTAATTTCTCCGCAACCACTGAACGGAGATACACCATTTAGATAAAAGTCGCTTTCTGATCCAAACACTACCTTTCTGCCAAATGTGGAGTAAATCCGTTCAGTAGTTTAGGCTATGGCCTTGAACAAACTTTCCTATGGGAAATGGATTTTTTTTTTACTTTTATTTTTTGAATTTCTCAAAAACTACTGAACGGATTTATACCATTTAAAAAAAAGGTTGTTTTCTGAACCAAGCTCTTCCTTTTAGCCAAATTTGGGGTAATTCCGTTCTGCAGTTCGGGCTGTAGCTCATTGCACGGATCTTCCACTAATCCCCCTCAGTTAGATCTGCTGATTGATGTGCCAAAGTGAATGCCTGATTGGCTGGCCGCAGCTTCAAAGCAAACTTAGAGCCACCATTTTCTATTCCCAGGGCTAAAATTTGAGCTGTAATGTTTATAAAGGGTCAGGGTAGAGGCTCTTTCATTACATGGGGGGGTTATAAGTAGGCTGTAAGCATACATTGTTAAGTTAAAAATATGTGTATTTTTTTTACATTTTCTGAGATCCACATATCTATTTGCAGTGCTCAGCAAGGCGCCCTAATAAATTTGCTGGGCTGATCCACAGATCTGGGTTAGTGTAACAAAAAAAATTATATAATAACACACACACTCAAACAGTCAGTCTAATACTCTCACAGTGACTCTCACTCCAGAGAAGCATTCTCACACCCATTCTCACAGCCTGCCAGACAGACACCCTCACTCCCACTCTGACAGGCATTGGTACCCTCTCACACACAGTATCACATTCACACAGATACTCACACACATACCGACCCAGGCACTGCCATACCCATTCACATACCCTAAAGATGAGGCAAGACTCTTACTGCCAAACTTACATGTATAGATATACTGTGAAACCCACATATTTACCCATGCAGACACTATCACACCCATTCATATACTCTACATGCCCTGTTACACCCATTCATAAACCCATACAGAGACTCCCAGACACGCACTTACACCCATACAGACACCATCACACCCAATACCATATCCATACAGACACTGCCACACTCATAAACAAACTCATACAGACACTGTCACACTCATACTTATACCAATTCAGACACTCGCTCTGTTACACCCATTCCCAAACCTGTAGAGAAACTCCTACAGCCACACTTACATGTGCAGACATATAGTGACATATAGAGACACCTACTTATATACCCATGTAGAGACTGTCACACCCATTCACATACTTTACAGACACTGTTACACCCATTCACAAACCCATACAGAGACTCTCACACACAGACACACATACACACACACACACACACACACACCAATAGAGACACAGTCACTCCCACTCTCAGTCCCATGCAGACAGTGTCACACCCATTCACAAATCCAGGCAGACCCTGATACACTCATACGTACACATATACAGACACTCGTTCACCCACTCATATACCCATACTGATAATATCACACCCATACTTACACCCAAAAAAGCCTTACACCTTGCTTTTTTGTAGTATTTACTATACTTTGTGATTGTTTTTACCAAAAAAATTACTTTTTGCCATATTTTGGAAGTACCGATTCATTCTTTTAAAAATACACTGTGAACTAGGAACAATGCAGGAGGTTGGTCACTGAGTCTGGTTGTAGGACAGGTTATCTGAAATATCTACCATAGGATTGAAGAAAACCGTAAATATTCACTGCAAAAAACAAAGGTTACAGGGATGTAATAGTTAGGGAATAGCATTTCACTGAAAAAGCAAAGGTTACAGGGACATTATAGCTAGGAAATAGAATTTTTAAAACCATAGAAATTCACTGAAAAAATAAAGATTACTTGAACGTTATAGTTAAGCTAACATTGCACTCATATAATACCAGAGAAATTAAGCCCATATATATTGACCTGAGCTAACTGTAAATTCTGCCACCACAATGCACTGCTTATGACATCATATACTACATCACTCATGACTTTACTGATGACATCTCAAATTACATGAAGAACGTTTTATTTGTTTAACATTCAATCCATCATTTGTTTGCACTGTATCTGTTTGCAGTAAGTGGGATGGGTATGCCCTGTCATGGATCCCTTGCTCACTGTTATACTGGATTCAAGCAAGCCTGGCTGATGAGGGTGATAACCCAAAACCAGTCCTAGAATGCTTGTTTTTAGTCCAGGGTGGACCAGGCTTGGTAGTTCAGGCTGGACAGCTCCCATGAGGAGCAGGGTTAAGACTGATTTGCATATGGCTGGGTCCAAACTGGGGTGGAAGGGTGAGAAAAAGAACAATGGATTCAACCCAGATCTGTGCGTGGGGGTGAATGTTCTATTTGTTCAGCATTCCATCCATATTTTATGCAGCATTGTTTTACCCTAAGTAGGATGGGTATGCCCAGATGTGGGTCCCCTGCTCGCTGTGCCTCTGTATTCAATCTAGCCTGGCTGATGAATGGCGGCCCCAGGATGCTTGTTTCCAGCTCAGGGAGGGCTGGATTGGCAGGGAGGGCTGGACTGCATGGGGAGCAAGGATAGTACTGTTTTGCATGTGACTGGGCCCAAACTGAGGCGGCAGGGTGAAAAAAAGAAACATTTATTTTTATCCCAGATCTGTGACTGGTGGTGAATGTTCGATTTGTTCAGTGGTCCCTGCATCATTTGTTTGTGCAGCATATTTTCACACTAAGAGGGATGCACGTGCCTAGACGTGGGTCCCTTGCTCACTGTGCCACTGTCTGCAATCTGGCGTGGGTATTGAGGGGCTGATACCCCAAAACTGGTCCCATGGTGCTTGTTTGCGGTCCAGGGACAACCTGCTTGACAGTTCAGGCTAGACTGTTCCCATGAGAAGCAGGGTGTAGACTGGTTTCTATATGGCTGGGTCCAAAATGGGGTGGCAAGGTGAGCAAAGAACAATGGATTTAGCCCAGATCTGTGACTGGAGTAAATGTTTGATTTGTTCATCATTCCATCCATCATTTGTTTGTGCTGCATTTGTGTGTCCTAAGTGGGATTGGTATTCCCAGAAATGGGTCCCTTGCCTGCTGTGCTGTTGAATTCCTGCTAGCTTGGCTGATGAGAGGTGATACCCCAAAATCAGTCCCAGGATGCTGTTCCTGGTCCAAGAAGGGAAAGGCTTGGCAGTTCGGGCTGAACTGTTCCCATGACGAGCAGTGACAAGACTGATTTGCATATGGGTGGGTCCAAACTTGGGTGGAAGGGTGAGCAAAAGAAAAATAGATTTAACCCAGATCTGTGGGCTTAAATGTTTAACATATTCAGCATTTTTTCCATCATTTGTTTATAATGTTGAAGTACCCCAGTAGTAAACAATGAGTAACCTAAAATAATTATAAAGGGGCAGTAACTACAATCAATCAAATACATTGATAATAGCATGCAAATGCAGCTTCCAATGAGCACACATTAGTTTTCTTCATAGACTGCATCAACACACTCATTTAATAGTGGAAGAAAACATTGAAAATTAAATATGAAAGCAAATGAAAAATATTCCAACAACGGTTCACAAAATGTAAGAGGTCCTAATGTATATGACGGACAAGAATGCAGCATATACATATGGTTGAAATAGCGTTTGCTCAATTGAAAAGATTATATGGAAAGGATCTCAATAAAAGTTGGGACTTTATCATTTTAGAGAAATGCATGGAGCTAGGACGAGTGACTAGAGGTTTCAGAATATTTACCATGCCTACCCACTCTGATGTAAGGGTTGAGATGTTGCTAGAATGGGAAACACAACCACTTGCACATCCACACAGCCACTCTCACACCCACTCACGGACCCACAAATCTATAAAGCCACTCACTCACTCACAGACCCTCACAGCCACTTACACACTCACACACCCACTCACTTATACATCGACACAACCACTCTCACACCCACAACACCACTCACACAGCCACATACATAGCTACTCACACACTGACACAGCAACACCCATACCCCCTAACACATCCATACAGCTGCACAGACATCCACTTACACACCCATATAGACACTCACACACCTACACAGTTGCTCACACAGCCAATCCCTCACCCATACACATATAGAAAATGCAATAGCATATGTTTGTATTAAATGTGTTTTTGTTCTATCATTGAATGTGTGCATTTTAACTGGCAGATCACCTATTTGTCTGAGGATTCAAGAAAGTTCAACAGAACAATACAATTTTAAAGAAAGAAAGTCTTGGTGCATTGTATTTATAAAAAGACTACATAATGTAGTCTACATCAATTTTTAAATGTTCTGTTTTAAAATATATAATAAGAATAATGTGTGAATAAAAAATATATTTAAAAACGTGTAAACATTTATATTAGTAAATTAAACTTATGGTTAAAATTGTAGTACAACTTATATTAAAAACAGAAGTGAAACTCACAAAAAAAACAAAGGTTGCAGGGATGTTAGAGTTAGGATTTTTATTAAACCTTAGTATTTGACTGCAAAAAACAAAGGTTGCAGGGACATTATACTTGGCTAACTTTTTGCTCATACAAAACCAGAGAACTTCAGCAGTTATAGTTACCTAAACTAACTATAACTTACACCCCTGGAATACACTGCTAATGACTTCACATAGAGCATCACTCATGCCATGGTCAGTGACATAACTGATGGCATCTCAAATGAGATCTCTGATGGCATCATCCACAGAACGATTCACACACCCACTTATACCCCCATAGAAACTCTCATGCACCCGCTTACATACAACTACTCACATACCCATTCAAAGACCCATACAAATACTCACACAACCATTCTCTGATCCATAGTGCCACAAACACAGTCACACACTCACCCATATAGCTACTCACACACACTCATTCATCTACATAGCCACTCAAACATCCACTCATTCACCCATAACGACTTTCTACACAGCCACTCACTTACTCACACACTCACTCACACACCTATAAAACAAATTAAATACCATACACACATCAATACAAGCACTCCAACATCCACTCACTCTCCAATAGTCCATCACACATCAACTAACTGAACCAAACACCCACTCACTCATCCCTACAACCTTTTACACACCCATTCATGCACTCATACAGCCATTTGGACACCCACTCACACGCCTATTCACTCACACATACATCCACTCAAATAGCCACTTACTTATCCACATAGCCACTTACATACCTACTTATATACCCATACTGCCACTCTCACACCCATACACCACTCAGACACCCATACTCATATGGATGTATACAGTCACAACGCCACTCACATAATATAATGTTAGAAGTGAAATCACTTATTAGTAGTGCACCTACTATACTAATGTAACTTTTGCAGTAGCTTAGCATGCGTTGTTTAACAATCATAAACTCTTAAATACACCCAGAAAGGCACTCACACACACATTCTCAGTTCCATATGCCCACTGAGAAAAAAGCACAGCCACTCCCGCAACCACTGACAGATCCATACAGCAACTCACACACATGCACACACGCACCTATACAGCCACTGAGATACCCATTCACACCTTCATATAGACAGTTGCACAGTCACTGAGCTAACCTGATCGAAATAATATCACTAATCAGTACCAGAGAAAGTATACTTATTTACCTCATATAGTTGTTTGTATATATCTTTAAATTCAATAAAAGTTTAGGAAACACTCACACTAACTGGATGATGTCATCAGTGAGGTCATCTGCAATTTGAGATATCATCAATGATGTCACTGAACATGTCATGAGTTACCTAATATGTGGGGTCATAAGCAGTGCATTGCAGGGGCGTAGGTTATAGTTAACTCAGGTCACTATGATTGCTGAAATTCTCTGGTTTTGTACTAGTGAAATCTGAGCCTAACAATAACGACCTTGTAACCTTTGTTTATTTAGTAAATACCTAGGGGTTGTTTAACTCTATTTCCTAACTATAGTGTCTCTGTAACCTTTTGCTTTTTCACAAATGTCTATAGTTTTTTAATGTAATTTTTGAAGATTTCTACATTTTTTTAGGGATAGGTTGAGTTTGCTGAGTTGCACTTTTGCGGAATGCGGAGGAGTTGCATAAACACAGTGGAGTTCCATGGTGTTCTGTTCAGCCCTACAAAGTACATAGATAAACTCAGGAAGACAAAGGAAGCTGAGATTTGCACATATTTCGTACTGGAGAAAGATTTCAAGTGAAAGGAGGGGAGCTGCCAACCTCTCAGCACTAATGCGGCCCGGGTCCAGGAGAGCTGTGTGAGTGGGGTAAGCAACGGGCACCCCATGCCTGCTAGGGGCATGTCTTTCCACTGTTTCCATTGTGGCTGCTGCTGCTTCAGGCTCCCATGGCTCTCCTAACTCAGCGGATGGTGGGCTCCTCAGACTGCAGCACACACTCTGTCTCCACAGTGCCAGCTGGTGTGTGAACTGATGGACAGGGTCATTGTGTCATCCATTCCTTCCTTATATTTTCCCTAAGCTTCTCATCACTGTATGATAAGTAGGGCAGCAATACTACAGTGGTACTGCGGACAGCAATGCCTACTGCTCCTTTAGCCAATGTGGAGAGCTAAACCTGGTTACCACCACTAATGCCCGCTGCGTGCCCCTGAACCAAGGCTTCCTCAGACTTCTGCTCCTTTCTGAGGCTCTGGCGTATGCACAACGCATTGATTCCAGCAGCAGCTAAATCAGCAAAATGTCGTGAAGATTCAGTGTATTGCACAGTACTCGTGCAAACTAGATAGTCCCCAGACCCAGGGAGGCACTTGCATTTCATATTGGAAGCTTGTAAGTGTGGTTTGATCTTGTACTAATGATGAGCTGCATGGCGCGTAATTGGATGGTTGAAGTCTTCTATCCAATTAGCGAACACCTCCATTTAGAACAGACACACTGAGTAATGGTCCACCCAATCTGAGGCCACTACCTGAGGCAGGGATTTAGTCTTGCCCAAGGGGGTGGAGAGAAGGCAGAGAAGAGGTTTGATACTAGGGAGGGGTGCCGGGGACAAACTCCACCAATCAGTGGAATCTGAGCTCCATGCTCCCAGTGGACTGAGGAGTTGGCAAAACTCCACTGCTGAGCATAGTGGAGAACACCGCCCACCCCTATTTCTCTTACTGTGTTTAATAAATTCCTGAAAGAAAATCCCATAGTTATCCTTGATCAATCTGGATGTATAAGGTGTAGAAATATAAATATAAACAGTTAAGTAAAACAAATATACACTGTATAGAGCAGAAATTGTAATGAATTTGAAATATTTATATAAACATAAAATAGTCTGATTTATTACTTTAAATCAAATATACAACATGAATATAAAAGTGTTATCTATCTCTCTACATATACATATATATATATATATATATATATATATATATATATCCATTTTCAAATATCTGTTAATAAAATGTTATTTTTTAAATTGAATATGTTACATTAATTGTTTTCTATATTTTGGAAAGGTTGTTGAGAATACATTTTTGAGACTGTTATATAAATCAAAGTTTATACCCATTTGAAGGTGGGCTGTTATTTACAAATGTAAGGTATAACTATAACTTTAGAATTTCTAACGTTGCATAGTTTAAGTTTGTTTTTTTATAGAAAGAATAATTAAAATGATAGAAACTAAGCAACTTTAAGGCACATTTTATAAACAAACATTTATCAAAAGGCTATATATATATAAACATAAATTGATAACAGTTGTATATACATTTTATAAATGTGATTTAAAGTGTTAAATTAATCTATTTTTTATGTTTATCTAAATTTTTCAAATTAGCTATATATTTCTGTTATGAAAGTGTCCAGATGTCCGGCATGAGGAGCACGTGATTACTGTACTGTGTCTACTGTGTCCTGATTGGCTGTGTGTTTTTAAACTTTGGGGGTCCTTAGGATCGCGGACGGACTTGAGTCCGTCCGCGACCCCAGAGTATGAGGGAACGTCCGCATGGGCAGCGGCGTTCCCTCTGAGCTGATTAGGATGTGACCGCCAGGGTGGCGGTCACATCCTATATCTTTAACATTGCGGCGGGTGCAGCTTCAAGCTGCATCCGCCGCAATGTTAAAAATGCATACAATGCATTTGTATGCAGAAAGCGGCAGGCACCGCGCGGTGCCTGCCGATTTCTGTATACAAATGCAGGGGGCTACCATAGGTACCCCCCATGTGCACCCCCCACCCTCCCCCCCTTCACCTAGGGGGCCCCCAACGGGCCCCCGCAGTGAAGATACACATGCTTTTCCTCGGCGGAAAACCCGCCGCGGAAAAGCATCTTTGGAAGCCCATCCTAATATGGCGGACGGTGTCTGAGAGACACCGCCACCATATTAGAGCTTTTCCGCCGCGGTTGTAAGCCAACCGTGGCGGAAAAGCTGCGGACGGAAACCAGGACCCACCAGCCATCCTAATGTGGCGGTGGGTCTTTGGTGGGTCCGCTGTGGTTTTTCCGCATCCTCTGGGCCGGCGGTGGCTTCCGCCGGCCCAGAGGATGCGGAAATTCCGCAATCATAATCAGCCCCTATATGTGGTATCTGACTGTATGGTGTTTTGGAATCATGTTCACCCCTCCTACCATGTGTGCTTTATTGGGGCCAATCTCCCTGGACCATTGAGTTGTTGCTGCACTTATCTGGTGGAGTGCCCTGAGTTTCTGTTTTGAGTATTATGTGCTTCCCCACCTGTAACTCATCAGGCAGTTACCTAGGCCTAGGTCTCCAAGCATGCCTGGACATGTAATTCTAAATCGGGGTTGATAGAGTTGACGTTGGTCAAATTTGATAATAGTCATGCCATTTCACTCATGTATTCAAGTGTATGATTCTGCATATTGACAGTGAGTTTATCAATATTAACATTATTCCATATTTTGAGAAGGGAGGTGACATGGAGAGGCGATTGAGCCAGTGGGAATTCTGATACATTATTTTCCTAAATAGTGAAGTTCCCTTCTTGCTCATGGAGGATTTCACCTTTAGGCATTTGCTTTCCAAACTGATCTTTGTGGTCACAATCATAAGTTCAGGAATATAGGTATTTGCTTGTAAAATGAACCGTACATATGTTTCTCTTCTGCATGGTGATTGTTTCCATTTTAACTTTTCTACTCAAATTGACCTTTAATTTCCATTGCATTAAGACATTATTCTTTCTTGTCGATGCAATGATTCTTCACCTGTCTTCCATTTTCCTAAAATGATAAGTATTGTGATGGTTTTTATTTGCAGTTGAGATTATTCACATGTATTTAATCATTGTCCTCATACTTTGAGCTAGTTTATTCTGCAACAATTTCTCTAATACTTTTCCTAGTCAGTGGGTTTCCCTAACATATCCATGGCATATATGGTTGGACCAGCCTGGTGCTATCCTGGTCAGACACACATATGCTGTTCAGCACGGATTGAAAGGTCCATATATGACAGACAGCCATGTAAGCTTGACATAACACTCTTGGGGCAGACTAGAATTTTGTGAATGTTACTGTGATGGCTTCCTTTTCTCTACCACCAATAAGGACTCGCTATGGCTGAACGTTTTCAGATGCAATAAAAAGACATGTGCAAAATGCTTCTGGCTTTGTGTGGTATGTACCATGGTCTATTACTGCTCAATAAATTGTGAAATTATAATGTGTGTGATGTTGAAATGAGATGAGGTCATAATGGTCAAATTATGGTGTTACTTCAGCCCTTTTATTCCCCAACACACAGCTACAGCCTGATATTAAGTTTGGAGGGGGCCCTCCCTTTTGCAAGCATGATGAGTGTCAGTCAGGCTAAGGAAAGGTCAGCCTGACAGGCATTCATCATGTTTCGGTCAGGCAGCCAGACCTCTAAAATGTGCTAATGTGCATGTGCCTAGCAACCTGAGTCAAGCTTTGCAGAGCTGAAGCTTTTACTGTCCTGAGGGAGGGACCTCTTCAGCCAGACAGAGCCCATTATCGTCTTCCCTCTCGTGACAAGGGGAAGTCTCATTGATATAATCAGTCCTGGCCATCTCAGATTTAAGTCATGAAGTGCCCAGGGCTGACTGTCTGTCAGTGATGTCTTGTCACATAATAGGGTGTGTTAAACACTCTCACTGACTCAATTCCCCTCTATTATGGTAAGGTTCTCCTCTCACGGGCTGACAAATGAGAAGGTCCTCAAATGAAAGGAAGCAGTGGCATCTTCTGTCTGTCTAATTTTTCTCTGACGCCTCCAGGAATCACCAAAGCCGTTCTGCTTCTTCTTCTTCTTGCCATCCAATGACACCGCCATAGCCTCATAAGTGCTTATTCAATGTTGTATGCAAGTGTGTATATATGAATCTATTTGTATCTGAGTGTGTGTCCTATAAATGGGTCAATGCAAGTGCATTTCTGCTTGTGAATGGTGGGTGTATGTATGCATGCTTGTGAATGGATTCTGATTAAGTGTACGAGTGGACAGGTGAGTGTGAGTATGTGTGTGTTTGGAAGTGAATGGGTGGAAGTGAGTGTATGCATGTGTGCCTTCCCCACTGCTTAGCCACATTATGGGTAACCACTGTTGTCACAGTCCTGCTCCCCTCACTCTACACTCCTGCTGCCTCTGGAAAATTTGGATGATATCTTTACTCATGATATGATCCCAGGAAGAGTGGTGTGAAAAGATAAAAATATGTATGTTTTTTCTAAAAGGTATCAACGTGTCTGGTTTTAGAGATACTCATTTGCACACAATTTGTATACCAACAAGTAATAACACTAACAGCACAACAGCATTAAATATCAACACATACTGAAACCAATACCTCATACAGTCATGGTTGTCTCTCTCATAGTGGTAAGGGCAATACTATATGCAATCTTTTCCACAAGATTACTTACACCATTCACAGTTCTATCAGTCATGTGGAGGTTGAGTTGTTAAGCATTCCTTTTAGTGGGCAAGATATGGGTTGAAAGAATCGTGTACCAGTTATGGATGTAAAGATAACCATAACTGGTAAATGTCAGTGTTTATTAAATTGAACCACTATGGGTCTCCATGTTTTAAAATTGTTTCATTTTGGTGTATTCCAAATAATAAATTAACTGATTAGAGCTGGAATACTACAAACGTGCATTTGGAAAGTGAGATCCAAGTGCAGTCTTCGTAATTGTCTACTGTGAGTCAAACAGCATCACAAAGATTAATCCACTGTCATCTTCAGACTAAATCCATCCATTGCAATTTGGAATTGTGACAGGGCCCTTCACATACTTGTTTTCTGCTTTAATAACTGTGTTTGTGTGTCTGTTTCCCTAAGAATGAGTGTAAATTTAGCATTTATTTTATATTGCAGGTTATGCTACATCATGTTATTTGAGCGTAAGGCTCACACATTTGCATACATTTACATAGACTCCCCTTTCTCCCAGGCATTAATGCCATGCCCATTCTCCCTATATGGACTCAGCACATGCCTTCAGCCCTGGGTGCACCCTAAAGTGCCTGATGCACTAGTACCTGAGATCCCACTTCTGCCCTAGGTGCCCCGAACATGAATGCCTCCTCACTTGGATTGACAACTGTGAGTGCCTTTTGGTCAAATACTGACCTCAAAGTCTGTCTGGATAAATATTCTTTGCATCTCAGACCCCTTTTCTCCTCTCCATACATGAATGGTGGTACCTAGTGTCTAAATCAAAGCTCATGATTTTTGTGCCACTGGCATATTTTCCATGATACCCCACTCCATCGACAACCCCAGCGCCTAGAGACCCTTTCGGGTGATTGTTTGCACTTTGCAAATGTGGATTATTTATCACTTGAGATTCCTCATACAATCAGTTGTACCCAGGTTTGGATAGCAGGTGTGCTACTCCTACTGCAGTCCTGATCAGTGTGCATCTTAGCCCAAGATGTAAAGCACCATAGTAGGAACTGCTGTAGACAGTCTGTGCTTCCTTCTTCTTCATCCAAAGTATGGTCAGCTACCTTCGGAGTAAACAAAGTGATCGGGAGAAAGAATTATTGTACTTGTTTCAATTTAAAGAATTCGCTCATGGGAGATGTTGAGTCTTCCCAGCCTGGATACTCATAAATGAATATGCCATACATGGAGCTTGGTATCACACATTCTGCGTGAAAGTGTAAAATAAACATTATGAGATATGCACTCAATTTACACCCCCCGTACACTTACCTCAAAGTTGTACGGAGTACATAGGAAATCAAAATGGTACTGTCATCACTAACCCACAAGACACTACAGGAGAAAGTAGGCAGTAAATTAAACACTACTATAAATGCATATCAGCAATTATAATATAGGCTCACTCCTGTCTCAATACTAGATCTGAACGTGTTGCTGCTTTGCTGAACATGGACATTTTTACAACAGTCTTTCTGTTCTCATTTTTTCAACCTTCTGAAAAGGCAAGGGAAAGCTGAAAACACCTCGACTGGAATACTACACAGGCCCTTAAGCATTTCATTACCAGTGGTTAATATTAATTTAGGATGATTTTTTTTTGCAAATATTCCCATTGTGTGGGGATGTGGCCTAGTGAATCTCCTTGAACTACTCTTTTTATGGCTGGGCCAAGTCTGCTTTGCATGTGGCTGGTCACATTTGCCATAAAACAGAGAAGTAAAACATTGTTTAAAATCAACTCAGCAGGTGTTTTCTTCCAGTGAGCTTTTTGCTAATTGAGTCTCCTTAATTCAGATTGGTATGCCCACACCTGGATCCCAGGCTCTCTATGCCATCTCACTGATTCAGCCCAAAAGGAAGAAGCATGTTGGATTACTTTGGTGGCATTGAAGAGCAGGATAGACTGAATCCTCTGGCATGGGGCAAAGAGTGACTTGTATGTCCGGTCTCTTTTTAAAATGTCATGGAAAACCAATGTGAGGAAGTATTAATCAGATACATTCCCATCACTTGTGAATGATTCACACATTTTATAAAATCTTCATTCATCACTTTGTATTGGCTCTGATCAATGGGGCTAGAATAATTTGTAAGCTCTAAACCATCTGTAGCATAGTGACTACATTGCTTTTTTTTAGCATAGGAAGGTCCCTTCCTGAGCACTGCAGCTTTACCAATAGACTTTAAACATACCGGAAATTTGAATTAACAAAGAATATATTTATGATTCAAGACAAGAAATATTGTGTATACAAAAATGATATAAAAATATATAGGGCTTCTTTTGCATGTCTGGTATGCAGTAACAGCTTTGATAAATGTTTCACAGGAAATAGTCCAATATTAGCTTTAAATTTGCCAGAGAGATTTTTGTTAAATTAGATTTAGCGCCTAATTATGATCTTGGCGGACAGGGTTAGTCTGTCAAAAACATGACGGATATCCCATCCGCAAAAATTACAATTCAATTAGAACCTATTGAACATGTAATACTGCGGAAGGGATATCAGTCACATTTGTGACTGAGTACCCATATGCCAAGAATCATAATCAGCCCTTTAATATCAGTGAAGTAGTCAAACAGTGGCATATAAATGGAGGCCATTGTGCCAGCAAGGAAAAAAGGCCCCACTAACGGCTAGCGGGGTAGTAAAGCACAAGACAAATTAGTACTCATTGTGCCATTCAAGCCACTGGGTCCCAATGACACTACATTTGCTGCACCATTTATAGCACACCCCTTGCAGTGAAAACCTCTGAATATGTTCATTCATTGCTGGTTTAGGGCCATCTGCACTCCTGTGCAATCTCTATTAGGGCATGTATCAAGTTTTAGGTTGGTGGTAATCTGAGAGGTATCTATTTATTTATTGTACTCGAAAAGGAAGTCATAAAGCTGAAAGCCAGCCTAAAGAACAACAGCTCAGTAGTTGAGGGTGTGGTATAACAGTCAGAGCTGCCAACTATGGAACTGGGTAAACTGGTTTCAATCAGCGTGAGCTCAACATCCTGTGATTCTGGAAAAAATCAACTATGGACTTATTTACGAGAGGCCTGTGACACTATGTGCGTCACTAATCTTGATGTGATGGCAGTGCAGGCAGTACTCAAAATTTACAAATAGACATGTGGCCAAGTGCATCAATTTTGGTAGACCAGCGTTGGAAAATACCTGTGCCAGATCTGACTGTGACAATCAGACAAAAATATTCAAGGTAGACATTGCTCCTTAAATCCAGCGTAAAATCAACACAGTGATATTTATGGTATTTTTATGTGTGATGCATTGTCGTCAAGCATGGACCAGAGCCTGAAATTGGTCACCATTACTGTGCATCGGCATCCCAGGTGCAGAAAATGATGCATTGGCTGTGGTAAATTAAGGTAAGCCTCTTAAAACTGTTAAAACTCAACTATGCCATGGGGATGCCTATTTCCAGCTTGGAGATGTGAGGAGATCCTCACTAACAAACCCACCAAGTAGGCAGCGCGGGAAAAGGGAGGGGTTTTTGACATGGACACTGCCCTCATTGACCTCAGAGAAGATGAGGTTATCACACACTACTGATACAGTGTGGAGTGGAGTGGCTCACTGGTTAGAGGCCGCAGACCCGGGAGCAGAAGTCAGCCCGGGACCAGGGTTCAATTCCCGATGCGGCAGGGTCGTGGACCAGGGTCAGTGGACTCAACAATTCTTGCCTCGGTGCCTACTCTAACCCGGGGTCCCACTCGGCAACTCTGGGCATTAGCTTGCCTAATCTCCACAACGGCCCCACCAACACCGGGGATGCCAGGCTCCACCTTGGGGATTCCCAGTAGGGACCATCCCACAGGGAAAGCCAGGACGGTTTCCCCAGCGGTATACAGCGCTGCAGGGATGCCCCTTTGCTGGGGCAGCTGTGCACTTTACAAGTATACGACATATAACATACATATATAACAGGGGGGATTCCATTATAGAACTAGATATCACCACGTCTCCAGCCACCAATTACCAGGCCCACCAACATCCCTCCGCAGGTCAAGCTGATCACTGTCCTCCATATGCTTGTATCTGGTTAATTTTAAATCACAACAGCAAGATTGGCAGGAATATATTAGCCATCCTTTTCTGCCCTTCTATCCTCTGTCCTCAATGCCATCATCTGCCTATCACCCACGTACCTGTTTTTTTCCAAAGACACAACAACAGCAGCTGGACACCAAGCAAGGAATATATGACTTTACAATGCATGCGTTTACAATGCGGTCAGTACAATGACTGTGTTGTTACCACGCATAACATTACAACATAAGTCATTATCATAACTTGCTGTAAGGGGCTGTAGGTTTTGGATTTTAAATATAACACCCTTGATACTGTTGCACAGTAAATTATACTATTCCAACCTCCAGCGCCCTCTACAGCAAGTCATTGTAATGACTTGTGTTGTAATGGTAGGCGTGGTAACAACGCGGCCATTGTACGGACCTCGTTGTAACATCATATATTCCCTGCAGCAACATCACACCTGTACAGGAACCAGAAGCACAACAACTATATCAACATCCAGGCCATCGTGGACCATAGACGGGATGTTCAACAATGTGCTGGAAAAATTAACAGGGAGTTTGCATGATGCCTACATCTTCTGGCACTGCCTCATCAATGAGTGCTTCCAGAATTGCCAACATGGGAATTACCTACTTGTTGGTAAGCAGATCTGAAATACATAAAAATAACTACTAACAGTAAAAAATGTATGACAAAATAGCCATCTATGTGTCTGTTGACAGATGCAGAGCTATATGTATGAGGGGTGTGGTTCACACATGCACCATGAATCAACGGACAAGTGTAATGCAAACCACCAAGTCACACTTGTGAAGACATGCAAAGCCACTTTGTGTGCCTTAGAATGGTGTAAAGGTACAGAGCAATGCAACACTAGGCTAAATACTGTGTAGCATCACTAACATGCTAAGGACTAGTTCAGATCTCCAAAATTTGAAGGGCCAGATGAGGGAAGAAACCTTTCCTATCGGGTGGCTAAGCTCTGGAGCATGCTACTGGTCGCTATCAGGTTACAACCTAATAGACCCCTATTTAGGAAAATGCTCAAGACATGGCTATTCCCTTCAAGGTAAAATGAAATATTTCCCTCCCTGAAACAGCACACATTACTTGTCACACTTAGCGCCAATACACCTCAGCATTTGTGTGCTCTACAAATCTTTTACTTACCTACTTACTTACTGTGCAAGGGAGCTGCTCCATGACCATTGTAAGGGTGCCTCCATGCAACTCCCATGGTTTATGAGACATGTCATGTATCACAAACCAGGTAAACCCAGAAATGTTCCAGATCAATTGGTCTCCCCAGGTGAGCTGTAACAAGGAAAAACAACTGAAGTGATCCAAGTCACTCCCACTTCCTATGTGTCCTGCATTCTGTGGCACACATACATAGATAATCAGAATTCTGAGGCTTCATAATGTACAGGTATGTGCTCCCTCCAGCACAAAAAATATTCCATATGTAATGTAGGCACCAAGGCACAATTGCCACTTGTGCTTATGTCTGTGCTAGGCTGCACTTTGCGTGCCACTGTAAGGTGGAATGTAAGGAAAGTACTGTATAGCCTAAATACTGTGCATTACTGCGCTTTCTCGTTGACACTGGGCAGTGCAGACTGGTGACATGCTGCACTGAACAATGCCACTAAACCAAATATCTGGGCCAATGTGTCATGTGCACATTGTGGGAACAACTTACTGCAACATGCACATAATGATGTCCCAAACTGTCATGCACTTACTACTGTCACTGGCAGTAGCAACAAAACGTCAGTTATTTGCAATTTGTCATTTCACTTTGTGTGGATGGATTGACCAACAGCAACTCCACTGGGTAACAATGACAGACAAGCCAACATGAGTATAAAGTCTGCACTTGAGAAAAGCCTGTGATTAGTGTGTTTTCAATTGTGCACCTACTCTTGGTATCAGTCAACGGTTAAGAAAGTTAATGATGTGAGAACATGTACCGTGGACATGAGCAAGTGTGTCATACATGACAGTATTAATCTATGCTGTCCAACATTACTATACTAATACAGGAAGGAATATCTGAAAATGCCATGTGTGGCATGTCATGTCAGTGTTGGCTGTGCAAATATGATATGTGATGGTCGCACTCCTGTTGGTATAAGATATAACACACTGTTTCTCTTATCTTGTATGTTTGTGGGTGCTAAAGGGTATCACTTTCTGATCATAAGGTGTGGGTAAGTATACTGCTGCAAAGCGTACTCCAGGGAGTGCTGGGTGAGTTTGTTCTTTCTCTGAAGGAGAACGCTTTGCAGCAGTATGTCAGTGTTGGCCCCAGGCATGTGTAAGTGTAAATAATGGATAACATTGTGACACCAACAGTGCCAAATACACAGTTGTCTCAGAAATACTGGTAGCCTACACACACACACATACACCTAGAGTGACGGCCGCATTGACTGATGTAACTAATGTGATGGCTCACCCGTTCTTTGGACTAAGTTACCCTTATGAAAACCATATGAATCCAGCAATCTGAAACTAGCTAAGTCAAACACAATTCACTCAATCATGTAATACATCAGCCATTAACATTAATACAGAAAACATCACTGCCTTGACAAGGCACCACAATGTACACAGGTTAACAATATATATATTTTATAGGGACTTTATAAGAATTTCCTCCTTGACCTCATATGTTTTAAAATTGACAAGAATTTTTCTTGGTTTTGTCTTATTCCGAGATACCTTGAATGGGTCTCTATGAACACTCTGAATATGCTCTATTAAGTCCTCTAGCGTACACTCAATCTGTTTGCTTGATTTTTTTAAGTCATGCAACAAAGGCCATCAGTTCTTCTCCCTCTGAGCCTTCTGGGATTTTTAAAATCCGGAGGTTGTTTCTTCTCATGTTGTTTTCTAATGATTCCATCTTTTCTTTCCAGATCATGTCATTCCCCTTTAATATCTTCATCTCCTTAGTGTTAACTTCTGTTTGAAGTGTAAGTTTTTTTTACTGAAGTTTCCAACTGATTGGTCCTACTGGCAAGGTCATCCATTTTTCTCTCTAAGCTATCACATGCTGATCTGATCTCTTTCTGATTTACTTCAGAAACGTCAAAACTATTCCTCACTTTTGTTTTTAACACCCTTATTAAATCAATAACTTATTGACACTACAGTTGAACTTGTGGTTGGGAAAGGGACATCACTAGTATTTCCACATTATGCCAAACTTGATTTACCTCCTCCCCCCCCTTCAAAGGATAGTATAGGAGCTTGGGTGGATACCCCTCTACTTCTTGCTGTGTTTCACCTGTGTGCAGAGTGCTAGGCTCCATATTACTATGGGCGGTATACTCTTCCTTCGGCCAGTAACGGTCTAGGCTCCTCTTCTGCCACTACTTCCTGAGGCTCTGGGAGCCTCGCCAATATTTGGAACCTGTTTAGGCTTACTATCTCTCTGTCTTCTCCCTGATTATTCTGTATACAGGGTTGCACTGGATTTTTTAAAACCAAGGTTTTCGGGACTACTTTAAAGAAGGTCCTTAATGATGGAGTAATTTTCAAACTTGTTATCGGAATCTCTACTTTTTTACTTCTTTGCTTCCTTCTTTTGGGAATCCCCTAGTCGCTTTCTATTATACTGTGTTGTTTTGAAACAGTTGCCCCTATAGACTCTACTGCTTTGGTTGCTGAAGATTCTTCTTAGATTTTACTTGGTGTTTTTTTCATGAGATATTTTACCCTCCGGTTCCTCAGCTGATACCTGATCTAGTGAGTGCCCCTTTCTGAGTCCTGCCCCTCCACCACTCTTTTAAAAATTTGAGATGCTGCTTTACTTATTTGATGTTTTTCCTATTGGTCTAGGTAAATGACTGCCAGGTTTTTAGTTTTGTGTCTGAGTGTGTCCTCCTTCCTTCCCCCCACAATTGTTTTCCTCCACTTTTATTATATGATATTTATTAGTTGTATCAGCTATTTTAGTGTACCACTGACCTGGTTCTGAGACTGCATATTCTACTGTATAAGTCATGCCCAAAATCATCCATGACTTCCATCTTCCACTGGCCAAAGGCTCCTGTATCCTAACACTACCTTCTTGTTGAATGGAGCTCTCTTTCGATCCTACTCTGCCTAAGCTGTCCTGGATAGGGCTCTTTACTACTGCCCTCCTTCCTCTGCCTACCTCTCTGGACGCGCGTCACCAGCAGGAGTCCTGATCAGACACCCGCGCGGGTTTCAGTGAAACCGACCGCCCACCACACTTCCTTGTCGCCAGCCCTCTTACCACCAGCCGGCCATGCCCTGAAGTTCCATAGCAGCCAGAAATTCATGCATCGCTGCTAGGTAGAAAACCTTTCTTGCACCGCTACCTCTGATTGCTGTCTGAGGCATTAATCCTCAATCTTCCCCACACCACCTTTCTTTTGTTCGCACAAAGTAGAAACACATTGGCTTCTCAGGCCGGGAGCCTCCACGACCGCATCTCAAGCGGCCACCATGTTTATCCTTCAATGTCAAAGGTAAGTCTTGCTGCTGAACACATCTGCAATCACAGGTTAACAATCTCAACAGACATTAGCAACTGCAATGAGTAAAAAGTAAGAAAACCTAGCAGTACACACTCCACTACAAGTTAGAGTCCTACCCATACATGTGAAACACCAATGTATTATGTCTACATTTGGAGTTGTCAGCTCCTTGTAGCAACATCAGTGTGTCCTACATAAAGATGGCCCATATTACAATACATATATTTCAATCGAAGTGCACCATGGCAATTTTACTGCCAAAAACAATATTTGAATGCCTACAATAAATAGTTTAACAATCCACAGGATAGGTTTAAACTGCACAGAGTGTATTCACCAAAATCACATGTAAAAGGGAGTGAACTACGTAACTGCTCTGCAAATTTCATGTGGGCCACAAAAGAAAATGTGGTTTAACATGGACCTATGCACGTGTGAGTGTCAAACATATAGGTAACATCACAATCTACTGAGGGAGGACCAACTAAACAAATATCTGATCAATAATCTGTCACTTCAAAGAGGTAGTGCGTACATACAACAGTGAGTGATCATGAACATCTCTCTGAATACCCATCACAGTAAGCGACTTGATAAAGTTGAAAGTCAGGATGTGGAAGTGTTCAATGTATCAGGCCCTGCTGATCATTTGCTGCCACTCAGAGAACTGGAAGAAACATGTGAAAACCTATAGCCAAATGCCTAAGTAACACATATTGTGAAATGTGTTTATCATTCACTACACATAACACACATGAACAGAAATGAAGCTGTATCCGAGAGTCAAACCAGTGACAGTTGTATTTTTTTTTAACTTGCAGCTGAACACAGATATGGTTTCCAACCATGGTTCTGACCCCAATAACGCATCACCACACCTCTAAAGAACAAAATTACAACCAGTTACTGGTCAAGATCCTCAACGTTGTGGAGATAACCTTTGGTGTGGTGAAGTCCTGGTTCAGTAGCCTAGACCAGTGGTGGCTCCTCTGCAATGGTGAAGGAGCGTCTCCCCCCCCTTCCTGGTGCAGAGACAGAAAAAGAAAAAGAAAATGATGCTCTAGTATTGTGTGCCAGCTTGTGCATTGAGGAATGGGACAAGGAAGGGGGAAGAGCAGTGCTTGTGCACTGCCTAGAGACCCCCTGATTTAATAGAGCGACCATGGTATCATAATCCAATGTTTCTAGCCATGGCAAACTTCCTAAAACTGTCAAACAGTAAAGAAGACACCAAGAACTACTAGCCTCACCTGGTCCAACACACCCCACTTGCTCGCAAGAATCAGATGTGGGCAAGGATCCACACCAAAGTCGATACCGTAAGGACCACCCTATGCACTGTGCATGACATCAGGAAAGGTGGGGAGACCTCAAGGGTCGGATCAAGCATCGGGCCCAGAGGAACCATGCGGCGGCCCGGAGAACTGGTTGCGGCCCTCCCATTCCTCCACTAACCTTCACCGGATGGGTGAGAAGGTGCATGCCATAATGCATCCAGAGAGTCTCACAGGAATCAAGGGAGGAGTGGAGGCTGGTAAGTACTAAAACATGTTTCCCATCACACTGCAATGTACTGTTGTGCACAACAAGTGAGCTCAATCGCCAGCCCACATCAAATTCATGTGGAATGCATGCTTTCAATATGAATGGATGACAAGGTTGGCATTCACTCACTCAGCTTCACGTCACAGGTAGGTTGTCAGCCTATGCACCCTGGCCTCCATCACAGACAGCATGGCCAGCCCACCCCACCCCACAACCATGTGTAAGCTAACCCCATCGACAATGCCTCCTAACAGGTAGGTAGCCATCTCCCTGGGAAGGGGGTTGTTCAGCCCTGATAGCAAGACCACAACTCCCAGAAGGTCCTCTGTCTTCCCTCACAGACAGCATAGTGCTAAATGATCCTCACATCCCACCTTGGTAGCCAACTCTGGAAACCCCCATGAGTTGTAGGCAGTGAACATACATCTAATACCATTGAAAGGTCACATGATTCATCCTGTCAGTGATGAAGTCACATGTAACTGCAAAGCAAAATACAAGAACGCAATAACAGAAAACTAATATGCAAGTCCATTGTCTCAAACCAGAAAGACTCGGGTCAACACAGCACATGCATGGAAACTCTGCCAAACATCACAAACCACAGAAGGTAAGTACAGAAAGCATAACACAAATCATAAAGTTGCGGTATAGTAGTCAGATACTCATAGAAAAGACACAAATGTCGAAGCATTAATTGAAATGAATGTGCAACAAGTTGGTACCAGAGGACATGTCCTTAGAAGTACAATATCTGTCATATGAATTTGTGTCTTCAGCCATGACATATCGCTAATGAGCAATGCATGTACCTCCACATCACGTTCGACTGCTGACAAACTGTTATGAATGCATAGTAAAGCCAAGGTAAAAAGTAAGGCCATCTCAAATTAAATTTGTTAAACAGGAACATCACAGTTGGGCTGTGTACTGAACATGCTGACAATATAACCTCTCTCCAACAGGTTACTTGCTAGCAACAGCAGGTGACCGTGCCATGGACGAGCCCAGCCAGTCTCCCCCCAGGAAGGTGAACCCTTGGATGCAGACTCCCTGGTCAGTTCAGATGAGGAGGACCAACCTTGCCCCTTCGGCGTACCCAGAAAAGTTCAGTCTCTGGCCCTCACTATCCCCACCACCACCACGACTCCCACAACAGCTGTCTTGCCAACCCAGACCCCTGCAGCAATAACCTGTTTGGCAGCCACCTCCACCATCACCACTGCCGCCTCCAACACTGTCCCTGGGCCAGCAGTTGCAAATACCACCAGGCAGACCAGGGATGCTGGGGACTGTGTGCGGCAGCAGTGCCTGGCACCGCACAGGACCATGGCAGCAGAGCAGGTAGGAGGCCAACTGGGGGACAGTCACAGGAGAACAATGAGACTGAGGTCCTGGACACTGTGCTAACTGTCCTTGGTGCATACCAGCAGAACCAGGGACAGATGAGCCAGTTCCTTGAAGCACTGCAGGATCTCCGCCGGCTGCAGAGTTCCAAGGACACTCCCTTGGGACAATATGTGGAGTACATGGGCCAGCTTGTGGATGTCCTGAGGGACATGCATGCAGCTAAAATCTCACTCATTGCAAAATAAACACAACTCACAACAGTATGCTTTGTGTCAAAAGCATTTTCTTCACAGTAAGTAGCATGTTAACTCACATTGCAATGTATCCGAATACGTAAAAGCGAAAAACCAATTGAGAGAGTGGATGAACCTGGAAAGACACAAGAGAATAACAGTGTGTTGACATGATATTGAATAACCGCAAACGCACCACTCGGCAATACTGTACAATATGCAATACAGATAACACCGGCCAACACCATGAACATGGACAGCAGGGGGACTGGAGCACACAACTGCAGCTCCCAACACAGTTTAGCCCTCAGCATCCTGGTAAATGCAGTTCAATTGAAAAGCTTACTTCTGTTAGCATTGTTGTGTGTCAACAAGGTTGGTGCAGGTCACTGCAGTGAATCTCTAGACACAAGTGAGGCACATTATCCTCCTACCTCAGTAGGGGTAAGATACATTGTGATTGGTGTCTGCTGAGGAAGCTGCCACAATCTACTTGGGTCTCTGTACCTCTCCCTGTCCAAGTCTGGTGAACCACCTCAGTCACATTACAAGTGAGCATTATGACTGAACTGCATTTACCAGACTGATAAGGGGTGAACTGTGGTTGAAAGTGAAGTAGTGTGCTCCCATCCCCCTAATACCAGCATCATGGACATGACGGAAGCTGTCACAGGTCACACAGCACAGAGCAATGAAATCCTTAGCCGTGTGCCCACAACACAACACAACCTGTCATGTGGACGATGGTGGCATGGTCCCATTCACACAGTACTGTTGCCCAGGGATTTTCATGTGACATGTATGATCTATGCATTTTTACCCACATGAACACCAGTCCCTGTAAACATACCCACACTAAATCGGTATTACAACCAAAGTTATCTTTTCCTGAATGAGCTGCTAAGGGTCACAGGGCAAAAAGCGGTGCAAAAGGGGGTGGTGATAGACGGAGCATCTGAATCAATCAAACACTCACACCCAGTCAAAGGATCTAGGTTTAATCCATCACCATTCTTTAGCCCACTCTGCCACCCCAGTTCAGACATGGCTATATGCAAATCAGTCTGACCCTGTGCCTCATGGGAACAGTCCAGCCCGAACTGCCAAGCCATGTCTTCCCTGGACCGGAATCAAGCTTCCGAGGACCAGTTTCTGGCATTCCAACCGTCTTCAGCCCGGCTTGCTTGAATCCAGTGGCCAAGTGAGCAAGGGACTCACGTCTGAGCATACCCTGCCACCCTTGTGGCGGCTAAAAGCGGTACAAAAGTGTGTGGTGATGGACAGATCATCTGAATCAATCAAACACTCACACCCAGTCAAAAGATCTGGGATTAATCCATCACCGTTCTTTAGCCCACTCTGCCACCACAGTTCAGACATGGCTATATGCAAATCAGTCTGACCCTGTGCCTAATGGGAACAGTCCAGCCTGAACTGCCAAGCCATGTCATCCCTGGACTGGAAACAAGCTTCCGAGGGCCGGTTTCTGGCATTCCAGCCGTCTTCAGCCCGGCTTGCTTGAATCCAGTGGCAAAGTGAGCAAGGGACTCACGTCTGAGCATACCCTCACACACTTGTGGCGGCCAAAAGTCAGGGTCAGACTGATTTGCATATAGCCATGTCTGAACTGGGGTGTCAGCGTGGGCTAAAGAACGGTGATGGATTAAACCCAGATCTTTTGACTGGGTGTGAGTGTTTGATTGGTTCAGATGCTCCGTCCATTACCACCCCCTTTTGTACCGCTTTTGGCCGCCATAAGTGTGGCAGGGTATGCTCAGACGTGAGTCCCTTGCTCACTTTGCCACTGGATTCAAGCAAGCCGGGCAGAAGATGGCTGGAATGCCAGAAACAGGTCCTCGGAAGCTTGTTTCCAGTCTAGAGAAGGCATGGCTTGGAAGTTCGGGATGGACTGTTCCCATGAGGCACAGGGTCAGACTGATTTGCATATAGCCATGTCTGAACTGGGGTGGCAGAGTGGGCTAAAGAACGGTGATGGATTAAACCCAGATCTTTTGACTGGGTGTGAGTGTTTGTTTGGTTCAGATGCTCCGTCCATTACCACCCCCTTTTGGGGTCACAGGGCAGGCATCGGGTATATGTGAACTGTTGCACGCTGTGTTCCATGCAGTAGCAATTTTCTCCTTACTTCCCCATATGTTATTGCGGATAGTCATTTGTGGCCTCACATTCCCACAGAGAAAGCATACTTCAATAAGTGTGAAGGCACAATAGGCTTCTGTTTCAACAACTAGCTGCTCATAAATCAGCCCTGAGACCTTTGAATTCCAGGTGCCTTGACCATCCAGTGCGATTCAGTCACAGCTGAACACAGCACTTCCACTTTTTTCCTGGGGACTCACACAAAAATCATTGCAAGCCTCTGATACTGAAGGACGTTGCACACTTTTTTCAAACTTGTGGGTTCTGGCCTTGTCCCTTCTTTTCATGCTATTTTAGGAGTACTGCCGGGTGTCATTCCTCCAATTTTCAGATTGCATTTGGCGGTTTGATATCACTACTTGTGGCAGCACAGCTGAGCGCTGGTTCTAAGAGTGCTCTCACGCCATGTCTGCCCATCCTAATGGTCCAGGCAAACCCTGGTCAGTTGCAACTGCACTGTGACCACAAGCAGCTTCTCTTTGGATGTGTCCCATTAGCTGTGCTATGCATTAGTTATAGGCTAACCTTCCGCTATGCGTATTTCACCTGCATGCCACCTGTGTTCTACTGTCGATGATGCCACTTTCACTGGGCCATGGATGTCTGCCTTTGCAACACATCCCTTGCTGCCCTGGATCATGAGCTGTGGGTAAGTCCTTTGTTGGTCCACGATCAGGACTGCTCCGGGGATACATGTTTGTGGGATGCCTTGCAATGTGTCAGACAGGCTGCCAGCTGTGTCGGAGTGTTTGCACAAAGGCTCCTGTGTCATGCCTACATAAAATCTCTCTCTTTTTGCCATGGGATGTTCCTTTGATCCTTGTGGTGCGAGTAGCGCATATGTTCCTTCATACTGCTGGCTTGGCTGGCGGTCCTTTCTGCTGAAGATGATTTGGATCGTCTTTTAGAACTGATTGCCTTTGAAGCTCTTTGTGCCTTCTTGGAATTGTAACTACTCAACAGGAACTGTTGGTGACTAATTCAACATACTTTTACCCTTTGCAAGTACATTAGTATAGGTTTGTCACATGGGAATTGTCCGCAGAACTTGTTCGGTGTGCGGGCTAGGAGTACTGCCTAAACATTCTGTCTGTAGTTGGAGAGCATTGTCCGTTGTAATTCTGTTCTGGTCAGGCCCTTGTGCCCCATCTCCACAAAGTGTCACAGCTGCTAGAGGACACGGGTGCCTTTTAGTTGTAATGGGAAGGCGGGCTAGTTTCCCCACACTTGGAGAGAGATCCATCTTGTGATGAGAGTGACCCAATGTGATGTACATCTCACCATGTATTAAAATGGTAATGGGGTCTCCTGACAAAGCCCATAGACCAGGGATATCTCATGCAACACCTCCCAGAAAAGGGTGGAGGGAAATGCTCGTGGGTCTCCATCCAGAGGGACCATTGATATGACATCTTGCTTCATGTGATATGGATGCAACACTATGGTAACTGTTTTTGTACTCATGCATTCTCAACTTGTTGTGAGGTGTATGTTTCATGTTTTGACACATTTAGTAAAAGAATGCACATTTTAAAGCATTTTTCTTTTCAACTTTTCTACTTGTGTACATGCACTTCAATACCTCTGAGTGAGTAGGAGAGCTAGTGAGGCACAGTAGCAGTTGGGTCCTGTGCTTATTAGCGCTGCTTAGTGCTGAGTCCCTGCCTGCACAAGTTTTCTAAGCCTGTGCATAATCCTACATGCATACAAAATGCCAGCAACAATTCTCAAAGTTTGTGTGACAACAGCAAGACACACAGGCACAGTCATAGTCACTCATTGTAATCTTACACACAACAGAAGTAGTTGACAATGAGCTGTTGATGCTGGTCCAGGCCACCTTCCTCACCACTGTCATCGTCACTGGGCATGTGTAGGTTGGGAGCGGGGGGCTGCTGCTGTTAACCATCTTCCAGAATAAGGGGGAGCATTCTGTGCAAGGCTGTGTAACATGCAGCAATTGACTACCATCTGGCATTCCTTCATTCCTTCTATGGTGAGTACATAAGTGCCCCACCAGTCTTGTCCAGGCACCTAAATCTTGACTCCAGCAGTCCAAAAGTGCACTCTACCAAACAATGTGTCCTCCCACGTGCATCATTGAATTGGACTCCCCCCCCTGCGTTGTTGTATTCCTCAGTGGGGACAGCAACACAGATGATTGGGATACGCAGAGTCACCTAGTTGTTATACAACCAGACAAACAGTATAATCTAAATATATGCGGTTAGCAGCATATCACATATGCATCTCAGCCATTGACACAGCACACTCACCAACAAGCCAGGCCAGCTCGGGGTGCAGATCGGCCATCATTTGGGGTATGGTGCTGTTCCGTAAGATGTAGGGGTCATATACGGACCCAGGATACTTTGCACAAACGTGTGAGGTGATATGATCCGCCTAGCATACCACTTGCATGTTGATGGAGTGGTAGTGTTTGCGGGCCTTATAGATGTGTTCACCTGCCTGTGGTAGAACAAGGGCAAAGTGGGTACCATTAATGGCTCTCATAACATTTGGAATGCCTCCAAGGTCCTAGAACTCCCTCTTCACAGATGCCAATTCATCCCTCATCTGGAAGTGGACGTCTCTGCCCTTGTACAGCATCAATGCTGACAGGACATCATGCAACACCATGCTGAAAATGGGCTGTGGCATCACCCCAGCGCTGGCTACAGTTTACTGGAAAGACGCAGTAGCAAAGAAATGCAGTGCTGCCATCACCTTAACTGTATCAGACAATGCAGCCAGATATATTCTGTTGGGCTTCACATGGGGTTCCAAATGAGCACATAGGTTTTGTAGTGTGAGGCAATCCAGACAGAATTTCCCGATGATTTTGATGTACTCCATCGTCACCAGGTCGGGGACAGGTCAAAAGATGGGTGGTCTCCTTCCTCGTACTCTGTCAGGGTACACATGCCTGTGATGAGTTGGAGATGAGATGAGATGAACAGCTCACCCAGACACTCACACAACCTCAACATTGACAGGACTCATGGTCATGTGAAATGCACAAGTGACCTGCATTCAGACATTGTTTGTCTTCACTCACTCGACATACTGACTACTTCAACATCCAAAGAAGTCAATGAGTGTGGCATGTAGTACACTGCTAGATAAAGGATGAGTTTCCCTGTGGTCTGATGGCACATCACTTGTGTTTCCCAGCAGCAGTGCTGAGTTGCATGTAGCTCTTGTCACTGCAGGACAGCGGGCTTTAGCCCCACCATACACAAAACATTACAGAATGAGGGCAGTGAGTATCATCTGGACAATGCAACATAGACTACAGCATGGTGAGCAGACACATGTGGACATAATGTTGTCAGTCCTGCATGAGAGTCTGATGATTTTGCATGACAGGCATTGCAATGTTCACCTGAATGAGGCACAAATGCATATGGATTGTGTTAACATGCCCACATGGCTGACAGTGACTGATGATGTCGGTCAGAGTTATCTTTGTTTCTTCCACATCTGCACTGCTATGACATGTGTGGGAACATTTACAGGTAATGGCAGCCATGCATACGGCATGCCACACCAGTACATGTGTTGGGAGTGCTAGGGATTATAAGTATGTTTGATTTGCAGGCAATGGACACCTCTGATTGTCTGCCTATGTCACTGGCCCTTTAAAAAGTTGACCCATGGCCAAGAGACGCCAGTTAGATGTCAAGGGATATTCAATCGATGTTCACAGGTTGGATGTTTCATTACGCAACATTGGTACAGTGCGAGAGACTTTTGTCCTTTTTGACTCCTTCCCTCATTTCAATCCATGCTGGCCACAAGGCATGTATGTAATTTTACTCTCCTCTTCTTGGACATACTATGTGTGTGAGGACTTTACTTAAAGGTAACACTCTCTCTTACTTTCACAGTGTTGTGGCCAGCTGGTCACTGTTCTAGTTGTTCTGATGTGCCAGTCACTATCAGAGGGCTGGCTTACCCCCACCCCGCAGCCACCCAGCAAAAGTGTCAATGGATATGTGACCCTGTCATCAAAGAGGGCTAGATGCAATTGCCCCTTGCCAGTTCTCCTATACATGTATGGTATCTGTCTGGTTACTTCATATGCATGGGGGCCTCGTGCCCCCCAACATTACACATGGGGTGCACCAATCACTTTAGGCAAATGAGTTGTGATGTGTCAGGTATTTTGCATGGCACCAATGCAAATGTAGAATGTGTTCGCATGCACGGTACCTGGCATTCTGCAGCGATGATACACATTGTCCCCAATTGAATGATACAGTGGATGCGGTCGCAGCTTCCCGGGCGTCGCAGTGTGGCAACCACTATGCAAATGAAGCATCAGTCAATGGAGACCTTTGACGTATGTATTTTGATGTTGTAGTGTGATCGCTCTGCAACTGCGTGGCTCAGCATTGTACCCAATTGCCTTCAGAGGCACTGAGGGTCATTCATGAGGACTGAGTGGGCCTCGAACTTTGCATTTGGCAGGTTACCACAGTCATCATGGTGCTGCAATGCCTGCTGGGGTTTGTAGTTGTTCAGGGGTCGCATGCGTGGAGATGTTTGGTATGTACCTCTGCTGTTGAGTGCAGGGGCATCTTGTCTGCCAGAGGTGCAGCATGTAATGCAGCGGGAAGGCATGTTGCACAGGATCCATATTTACAACTAGAATCCATGGCAGCCCTGGTGGTTTAGATGGGTTCTGTTTCGAATCTTCCTCTTGGTTTTTGTGTTTTTCCCATTGGCAGCATAGTGGTTTCTATGCATCAGTGGAAAGGGCTGTTTGCCACATTGTAATGTGATTGGTGTCTGGAACGTGTTTTCACACACCTGTATTGCTCTGTTGGCTCCATCCCGCACCCTTGTGTACGCAAAAAACATGCAGAGACTGAAAGACTGCAGCAGATGGAAAATGGCCTCTGTTGGACCTTCGTAATTTGGTGGTCGGAATACCCGCACCTGGGGCAGAAAGATGAATGTTTTCTGCCACCACCACCAGTGCAGATGGGCTTCCATCCGTCATCATGATAAGCCCCTTAGTTTATTTGCATGTTCTTTGTACTTGGTGACCTCCGTACAATTTCTCTTTAACCTAAGAAATTGACCTACCAGGAGTTTGTGTCTGAGTGTATGTGATTAGAAGCTAGTGATGCTCAATAACAAATTGCAGTCCATAGGCTTCCTATACAATTCAGAATAAATACCACCATCTTTAGGGTATAATCGTGAATCCAAAATGGGAAGAGAAACCC
Organism: Lissotriton vulgaris; assembly: GCF_964263255.1. Classification (NCBI taxonomy): domain Eukaryota; kingdom Metazoa; phylum Chordata; class Amphibia; order Caudata; family Salamandridae; genus Lissotriton; species Lissotriton vulgaris. The sequence continues at coordinate 1,210,590,616 of NC_141695.1, read as the reverse complement.
TACTGAACTCACATTTGAACTTCAGATGTGGAATTTTCGAGTTTAGCCAGGTTGCAAAAGTCTTCCCACACTACTAGTACATCATTGATGTACCGCTTCCAAACTTTAAGGTTCGATGTAAAAGGGTTGTCTAGAGGATAGATATGTTGGGTCTCAAACTGGTGCATGTAAAGATTTGCCATACTTGGGGAAAATGTACAGCCCATAGAAGCACCAGTCATTTGCCAAAAAAGTAGTTCTTCAAATTGAAAAAAGCTTTCCTTCATAGACAAAGTCGCACATTTCAACACACAGGATGTAGGGGTTAAATCATCCGGTTGTCATTGATTCAGTAACAGCCTCACCATTTCTCTGGATTCACCTTGAGGAATATTTGTGTATAAAGGTTCCAGATCAAATGAGGCTACAATGTGAGTCTCAGGTTTACCGGAATCTCAGTAAGTATGTTAAGTACAAGGTTATTATCCTGCAAGTATGACAGCATCTCAGTCACCATCGGGCATAGAAACCAACCAACGAATTGTTAAAAGGGTTCATGTAGCGATCCTATTACAGAAACAATCGGTCTCCTCGGAGGTGATCTCATTGATATGTACCTTCGGCAGGACATAAATGTAGAGAACCTTTGGCTGTTTCCAGACCAGGAATTCTGCCTCACTCTCAGTAATCCAACCAGCATTACTTGCCTCATCTACCATTGCCCTTATAATGGTCAAAGGTCTAGAGGTAGGATCTACACTTAGAAATTGATAGTATTTCCCATCATTGAGTTGAAAGAGGCACTGAGTTTAATAATAATGACAATCCATGATAAAAGTAGCCCCACCTTTATTTGCTTATTTGAAGACCATACCAGGTTCGGAGTAGTAAGGCATCTAAACTGAAGGTCTAAGTTTGTCAAATTGTTTGATAACTGGCTTCTCAAAGATAGCTACCTCTGATAGAAACGGATGCAAAGGAGGATTGAAAATATTTTTCAATCTGAGGCGGGTATTAATCACTTGATTGGATTCATTTGTCAGAGTATTCCCTGAGAAGAGAAAGGCCCGGAAGAGTTGAAAAAAAAATTGAGACATCTCTACACGGGTAAAAAAATCATCATCCAAATGTGTAGGCACAAAACCCAGACCATTGTTCAATAACATCCTCTTCCAAATATATTAAAACACTAGAGCTAAGATTATTAATCAGATTGCCAGGGTGCTTTTTGATGGAGACGGGCCCCATGTCATACTCCATGTTTTCTGTTGTTCGATCATTGGATCCCACTGAATCCTCTGAGTAGAACTGAGTCACAAGAAAACAGTAGAAAAAACATAAAAAAAACAAAAAAGGGGGGTACAGTAGAAACCCTAGGCCTGGTCAGGGGGTCCAACAAGGACCACCAGGGCCCCAAAATGCTTTTTTTTAATGACTTCGGCGGAAATCGTAATGGGGTCGCAAATCCCGCTGAAATTAATAAAAAAAACTGAAGCACAGGCTCCTGCTCTTCCTTTAAAAAAATCCCCTGGGTGGGCCAGGTCACAGGGACACTGCCAATTGATTAGCGGGCCCCTGCAGCCCTGGGGACTGCCACCTCCCTGAGGCTGTGAAAAAGAAATGTGTGGGGGTTCCCAATCCCCACATGCTGCCCGGGAACTGCCACCTCCCTGCGGCTTCAACAAACAACCGCGGGGCACACAGCCTCTTCCAGCCCCGGGAACGGCACCTCCCTGGGGCTGTTAAAAAAATGCATGGGGTGTCCCAATCCCCCTCACACTTCCCCAGGGACTGCCACCTCCCCAGGGCACTAGATATTTAAATGTGGTGGTGCATTACAGACCCCCAAGTCCCCTGGAAAACAACCTCTCCGGGCCTTTGAAATGATAGGGATGCCCCCCCCCCGGAGCACTTCATGGCCCTGGGTACCACCATCCCCCAGGGCTGGCTCCTGAAGTGTCCCCGGATACCCAACCCCGGGACAATGCTGTTTGCTACGGCAGGGCAGGAGCCTTGATTACTGAGGGTCCATGGGGGCCAACTAGCCCACAAGGTACCTCCAGTAAGCGCCACTGGACTGTGTTGCAGAGAGGTGGTCCAAGGCCAAGCCCCTTTTTACACCTCTCTGCAACACAGATCTGTGGCTTTTACTGGAGGTACAGTGGGCAGGGCCTGATGTGACAAGTGTGCAAACGTGCTCCGTGGCATAATTTTAGTTGGGGGATTAAGTCCCCTTGAATCCTGAGGCTCCCTGGGGTCCAACTAACCCACCAGGTACCTCCAGTAAGTGTTGCAGAGAGGTGTAAAAAAGGACGTTAGCAGCATGGTTTAATGACTGCTGAAGTTGGGCTATTTTATCTAAGCGTTCCCTAGTTTTCTTAGCAGTGGTGGCAATCATATGTGCTTGGCCTGCAGCCTTAAAACACGCCTGGACAGAAAAAATTTCAGCAGCCCCTTTCATTAATAGAAAAGTACTCTTTTATCCATCAATTCAGACTGGAACTGGCAAAAGAAGGCGGTCCATCTGCCACTTGGACTTAAGTTTTTTGGAAAGGCCCAAACCAATATATACTTGAACATAAGAATGGTCAGAAAAAGCATTAGCACCAATATCTGCCTCTCTAAGAATCACAGAGCATGACAACAACAAAAAATCTTTATGAGAAGCAGTTTGTTGTTGGCGTGAAGAACAAGTATATTTACGAGTTTGATTTAAAAAACGCCATGCATCCACTAGCTGAAGGTCATCTATCAGAGCATCAAAAAGCTTCTTTGTTTAAGGTTTCAATAGTTTTTTCCCTCTGTTAGAGGTATCCATTTTTCAGTCCTAAATATAATTAAAATCGCCCCCAAAATAATTTGCCCCGAGACTCCAATCAAAAGTTTTTTAAGTGTACGTAATGCAGAGTTGTCATCAAATATTGGCCCATAATAACTAACAAAGTAAAAAATCTGGCAGTTTAATGATACCTGTATCCATATCCATCTTCCCTGTGGATTGCTTTGTTCCTGAAGAAACACTCAATCAAATTCCCGAGAGAAATGTATAGCCACCCCCCCGCATTGCAACACCTGCTGAAGTAGAAAATAAACTTGAAAACATTCCTGGAATATAACATTTTGGAGTATTAGATTTCAAATGGGTTTCCTGTAAAAAAAGAATTTGAGGTTTTAAAGTAACTAGCCACCTAATCACACCACCGTATTTACGTCTGTTCAAAATTCCATTAACACCGACAGAGATAATTTGACAATTACTGGATAAACTCACTCACAGAGCATTAAAAAAAAAAACTCAACGTACTGCAATTCTATTTTAAATTGATTCCTGCCACATTCAGCGACTTCCTTATAGCACCTGCTCATTTTTCCAACTACTCCGAGCCAACCTAACCCTCCCTCAAACAAAAACAAAGCCCTCCACCTCTTGGGAAATGTGGATATTCCCGCTGTCCACATATGCCACCCCCCAAACACATACTGGTGCCATGATATTGCACCACAAAGTGATCTCCCTCCCCCTCAAAGACAAAAAGCAACCATGACTCTTCGAAAAAAGAAGGCTCTACCAGTCTTTAAATGACCCAAAAGAAGAGAAGAGAAGAAAGCAGCAGTAGCAATAAAGAAAGCAGCAAATCCATTATCTTCCAGCAGAGATTGTCTTAAGCAGCTCCTGTGCTTCTTCCAGGTGAGAAAATAAATGAGACTTTCCATGGACAAGAACTTTAAGTTTTGATTGTTGTGCTATCGAAGCTTGTTCAACTTGAGCTTTAAACAAATATAGTAGCTTGACAAACTCTTTCCGTCTTCTCGCCGCTGATGCTGACATATCAGAAAAAATTCTACACCTTGCTCCATTTTCAGTTTCAAACTGTCTCAACTGAATTGCCGAAGTCAATCCTTGGAAATCGTTGTTGGAAATATATATATATATTACCTACTGGCGGTCGCCAGTAGGTATATATAGTTAGGATTTTTTATCTATGGGATTTTTGAAAATTATATGTCTAATAACTTTGGCGTTTGTGGACGGAATTGGCTGAAATTTTCAGGAAAATGGCACATTTTGTTTCTGAGCAGCCCCTTGACACGACAATCCGCGAAATTATCGAGCAGGGGAATTTATCATTTGGAGGAAGATGAGTGGGTGTACAATGAGCCCTAGTTAGTGATAAGTCTCCTACAAAATCAGGTAGCACAGCCTTTTTTATGAATATTTCCACCCATTTGAGGGTATCACCCCTTTCAAGCCGTTCCGGAACACCAACTATCCGAAGATTAGAGCGGCGTGTAAAATTCTCAAGTTCCTCGATCAAGGGGCCCATTAGTATGTCGGTGCTGGCGGGGCGGAAAAACACCTTTTCCGCCTGCAAGCAGCAGAACTCACATCTGCCACATTAGGATAGCAAAACATAGGTAATTTCCTGTCTGCCACAGAGCGCCGCACACTGCAATCAAAGTGCACCCGCAATCGCGGTGGTGTGAGCTAATCGAGACTCTCCGCTGTGCGGAATGCCGTCCGTCCGCTCGACAAATTAGGATGCCTGAACAATCAGAAGCACTGCAGCGGAGACACCGCCAAACCTGAGCTGGCGGAAACTCGACAGTGGAGCAAGATAGCTGAGACCCGGTCATGAACGCCATGGACCCAGCCCTCCATATGCATCCGGTGATGTACCTCCTACAACACTACCTTCAAATGGTCTGCCGCGGATGCCGCCGTAGGTACGCAACTGCACAAATACAACACACAGGGTACAATCAGCACACAGACACCCTTCTGGGGGTCACAACACATCTACAAGGGCACCCACACATGACCCACCTGACAACAAGGCACCCCTCAGCATCTGGGACAGACACCGTCCACCAACCAACAGCAACGTCCCGCTCCCGGTCACGTCACCGCAGTGTTCAACACATGCGCACTATGCAGAAGGCAGGGCCACTCCAAGGCATGGGCAGGGCTCATACACCACAGGGCCAAACCACCCCAAACCACACAGCAATACACCCCATCCAGTCACATGCCAGGTGCCCATCCTGTGCACCCCCATGCACACCAACAAGCAACAAGCACAGCAACAAGCAAGCACAATACACAACCTGCACCACACAACACACAACTAGGGAGACAACCACTGCAGGAGTGGCTGACCAGGAACAAACAACACCAGTGCCACACACACTGAATGCCCACAATCCTTGCCAGCACATACACACACAAACAAAAACACACTCTGGGTGTAGCCACAAACACGACACACACACAGGGATGCCTCAGCAGATGCCTGCACAAGAACAACACATACACTCTACAGGAACACGTATTGAACCCCAACAGAAACAGACATACCCTGTCAGCCAAACTGAGGAAAGGCAACGGGAGCACAGACACAACAGAAGTTCACAACATTATCACTCAGGAACAAAACACACACACCATAACACATATCACACAAGAAGTGCATCAGGACAAACCCACACTGCCACATCAAACCAACCACAGATGCACATCAAACACTAATCAACAAACACCACAGGACATCAGGGGATGCACATCAGGAAATGCCAAGACCACATACACACAGCACAGCATGCACAACAAGCAGTGTGTGCATAACAAGTACAACAGCCACACACAGACATGATTGACACAGCCTAATCACACACACCACAAACCAGCACAGCACAAATACAACAGCACACCCAGGAAGTGGTGCAATACCACAGCCAACACACACACATCCAACGCAACAACTACACATGCACCAGTCTGGGATACAAGAGCCAAGCCATCTCCACCAGAGCAGTGGGCAGCACAAAGAGAAGTGTGGCTCAAAGGTTAGAGCAAAGTGGCTGGATAGGGAATATCTTTCTCACAAATATAGGTCACGCAGTCAATTTATACTACGTAGCCACGGTCGTCTATACCAAAAACAAATTTATTTCATTTTTTTGCTTTCTCAATTTTTTCAAAACTGCATGGGCAAACGAAACAACTGTCACGACAGTGAATACATGACTACAATATTTACATATATACACACATACCAATATACATTGAAAACAGACCGTGCGCCAGGAGCTCCCGAGTGATTGAATCTCATCACAATACAATCAATTGCGAGCAAGTTCCGAACTGATCCTTTGATATCTGACGCCACCCGTAACACGGGCCAACCTGTCAGCTTGATTGAGAAAATAATCAACATGTAAGCAGCTTCATTCCTTCGTGTAAGTCCCGTGTGGCGGTCAACATTTCACGAAAGAAACCCTCACAGGCAAACCACAGAGATCTCATCTTCCTTGGCGTTTTACCGACATCACGGCACACTCATTGCCATGTGCAGACACTGACCCCAGTCCCCGTCCTGAAGAGAACCGTCATTTATCCGGTTCGAAACGCGTCGACACCTCCACCCTGTGGTTATTTAAAAGGGTGCACCTAGGAAAGGAAATAATATACCATTTGGGACCCTAATGGTGCAACCCTTTGTAAACATCATACCACAGTGTTGTCAGGCAGGCAGGTGTACCAATCAATCTGTCCCCGCCTGTCCTCTGGTTTTTCAACCCTTCGGACTGGTTGTACCTTCTTTGTTATGTATGATTTTTTCTAAAATTGCACATAAATGCTATGAATGTCTCAGTATTGAATCACTTTATTTTTTTATTATTTTTTCGTTTTGGTGTGTCATTTGAAAATTGTCTCAAATAATTGTGTTTTCTTCACTTTGTAAATAATGTATATTGGTATGTGTGTATATATGTAAATATTGTAGTCATGTATTCACTGTCGTGACAGTTGTTTCGTTTGCCCATGCAGTTTTGAAAAAATTGAGAAAGCAAAAAAATGAAATAAATTTGTTTTTGGTATAGACGACCGTGGCTACGTAGTATAAATTGACTGCGTGACCTATATTTGTGAGAAAGATATTCCCTATCCAGCCACTTTGTTCTGTTTACCCTGTATTTGAGATCCGGGCTGGATAGACGTAGGATCCAAAACCTTTCTTGGTTCACAGTCAAAGGTTAGAGCGGCAGACCATGATGCAGAGGTCTGGCCCAGACCATGGTTCAATTCCCGCCTCGGTGCCTATTCTAATCCTGGGTCCCACTCTGCAACTCTGGGCAATAGCTTGCTTAATCTCCACAATGGCCCCAACAGCGCTAGGATGCCTGGCTTCACCTTGGGGGTGCCCAGGAGTGGGCACTTCACAGGGGAAGGGTTCCACAGCGGTATGTGCACAGCGCCTTGAGACCCCTTTCGGGGATGATTTGTGCACTATATAAAAGCACTACATTTACATTTATTTATTTACACACAGCTGAAGTGCCCGTGACCACCACAGAATGACCAATAGCACAAGGACAACACACATACACTATTGGGGCAATGTCTATAGGGGAAAAACACTCATGGCCCGAAAACTTCACCGCAAAGCACAAACTCACTAATGAAGTGGTGGGGAGGCACACACACATGGAAACCAAGGGGACAGCTGACATCAAAGTGAAATACCCTGCATGTCAGTAGCAGACATGTAATGGATGTCCCACACATATGGAATGGATGAACAACACACATACCATGCCATACAGGAGTAGAAAAGCCACCATGTGCCTGCAATGCATGACAAACACACAATGCCAGTGTGGAGCAGCAGGGCCACGCAGTCTACACAAACACACCCAAGACACATAGAGGATCAAACAAACACAACACTGATGTGCAACTCACACACATTGCCCACTTCTAACTTACCATTACAACAAGGAAGAGTCACACACAACAGCATGGAGACACCAACACACAGCACAGTACACAACAAACAGCTCACACAAGTGCATACTATCTCATACACAGGCAAGACAAAACAAACAACAGGCACACAAATCCTGGTTGACACATGTGTATCTCTCAGAATCCAGGGGCACACACACATCCACTACAAATTAACACCCTTCACACTGCACACCTCTGCTACACCCAAGATCACACATCTCATGTAGGCCATGGTACCAGGACTAAGGGCCAACACAAGATGACCATGCACATACACGGCTGGGCACACATAAAGGAATCTACACACATACCTCATTACAGCCTGCTTCCAAACCTTTGCACAGCATCACACCCTGTGCTGGCAGTGTCCCCCACCTTCCATGTGAACAGTGTAGCCAACAATAGCAAATCACCAAGAAGAAAACTGCATGGCAGGTAAAATAGACATCACAGATTACACTATTATCAGGTTCAGAAGGGACAGAAGACCCTGTCACCCCCGTCTAAAAATCTGATGTGTGCAAAGAGCTTTGCAATGTTGAAGTGATACATAGAGCATGGGGCACAGACAAACAAATGCAAACACAAAAAGAATTTTAATCAGCAAGGACACTGACAAAACACACAACATGAGTAACTGTATTTATTCACATATTGCACAGCTGTAGCAGTAGAACAATAGTAGACAACAGCAAGGCACAAAATGATATTCATATGAAAGATACCATGCACAGGTTAAATACAAACAGGTAGGCCAGTGTCCATAGCACACGTGGAGATCCCACCATAGCAGAGCAACATGGCCTGTGTCCATAGCACAAGGGGAGAGCCCAACACAGCAGTGCAACAGGGCCAGTGTCCATGGCGCAAGTGGAGAGCCCAACACAGCAGAGCAACAGGGTCAGTGTTCATAGCACAAGGGGAGAGCCCAACACAGCAGAGCAACAGGGCCAGTGTCCATGGCACAAGTGAGACAGCAAGTACATGAGAGGCTGCGAGGGGGAGAGTACAGCACAGCAGAGCAACAGTGCCAGTGTTCATGGCACAAGTGGAGAGCCCAACACAGCAGAGCAACAGGGCCAGTGTCCATGGCACAGGTGAGACAGCAAGTACATGAGAGGCTGCACAGAGGAGAGTACAGCACCGCAGAGCAACAGGGCCAGCAACACACCCCGGTTGTAAACAATGGTCAAGAGTAGCACACCTGTATGAGGCACAGGCATATCAGTGGGATGTCAACTCACTCCTGGCTGTCATGCGGACTTGGACCTGACTGTGTGTCGGGGACAGCAGGCCCACTTGACTGAGGTGACAGAGCCCCAGATGATGTGGGGCTAACAGTGGCATGGCAAGCTCGAGGGCTGTGTGGACCAGGTGGCATAGTGGCACGTGGAGGTGGAGTCATGCAGACCTCTGACACAGTGTGGGTGGGAGAGGTTGGAGGGGTGCCCTTCCACCTCTTGGTAATATGAAATGGCATCCCTGTCTTGGGGTTGATGGGAAGTGGTGATGACACAACAAGCACACACACCAACTGTCGCACATCAGGTGCAGACACTGGCACTACCTCTGGTGATGTGCTGGATCCTGCGGAATGCTTGGTCTGGCTACGCCTCTGCACCACCTTACCCTCTTTGCCAGGTGTCCCCCTACAGTGCCCTTCTTTCCCTTTTTGCCAGGGGTGGTCTCTACAGTGCTCTCCTTTCCCTTTTTGCCAGGGGTGGTCACTACAGTGCCCACCTTTCCCTTTTTGCTAGGGGTGGTCACCTCAGTTCCCTCCTTTCTCTTTTTGTCAGGGGTGGTCACTACAGTGCCCTCCTTTCCCTTTTTGCCAGGGGTGGTCTCTACGGTGCTCTCCTTTCCCTTTTTGCCAGGGGTGGTCTCTATAGTGCCCTCCTCCACCTGCTTCAATGGTCTTGGAATTGGGGTTGATGTGGTGGGTGGATGTGTCCCTGTGCTCTTCCTAGGTGTACCTCTGATATGCCACACCTCCTCAGGTGGCATAGACACTGCATGGGTAGGTCTGTGTGTTTTTTCAGTGACAGGAGAGGCTTTTGCTGGTGATGCCTCTGCGGCATCTGAGCCTGATGTCTGCCTCATTGCTCTTTTGGCCTTACTCTTCCCTGATTGGCTCTTGTCTGTGCCTTCTGGGGTGGTCCTGCTCTTCAGTGGGGATAGTGTCTGGGGGCGGATGTGCTTGGGTTGTGTCTGTTGTGTGCTCCTTGTGCTGTATCGTTTTGGTGACACTGGTGAACCGTGGTCACTGTCATCTGATGTGGCCACTGACTGGGGGGTGGACAAAGGCACCTGAGCTGCAATGGGAGCATGTGCCTATTGAAGGGCAGACATCACTGTGGATTACTACGCCTGGACTGTACGGTGTAGCCCACCCACGTCAGAGTGTATGCCCTCCATGTATGCAACCACCTGGCCTAATTTCTTGTTATGGTCACTGAAGGCATTGAGCAGGTCGGTCTGGCCCACACAAAGCTGGCGCAGGAGCTCTACACACTCTGCACTGAGGCCAGCAGGGGGGACAGGTGCAGGGGCATCGGTGCCAGGTGTGAATGTGTCTCATCCCCTCTTAGTGACACGGATACGGGCAGCACCAGGGGAAGTGGATGGGAGGCTGGGCACTGGCCGCTGGGTGGTAGATGATGATGAAGACTCCCCATCCCCTGTGCCTGCCAATATGGATGCATCCCCGCTGGCATCAGATGATGTGCTACTCTGTGTCTTAGCCACAGATTCCTCCTGCATACTTCGGTCCCCCTCAGATGCGTTGGTGGGCTCTGTGTCACTGGCCTCCGCTGCAGCTGTTGTGCTACTCTCGCCATCTCTGGTTTCTGGCTCATGTTTCTCCATGGTCTCTTGCGAATCTGCATGAGAGAGAGATACAGGGTTGTGTAAGTGTCATCATCTGGTCACACAAATTTAAATCAATGCAGTACAGGAGAGGCCCAAATCTACACGGTAACCACCACACACTGCAATCACCGTGCAGCAACACACAGCATGGACCACAACAGTGCCTGTAATGCAGGATAGATGCCATAAGTGAGCCATGTTGATGCCACACAGCACTATACCATGCCCGTAGATTGGGTGCACCACACACACAACTTGCCCTGCCCTCACCTAGGGACTTGATGTGGGTACAACACTTATTACCACTGACAGACCTTCAGGGAATAGGAGGGAACAACACACACACCTATAATGACATTACAGTCCAGAATGCCAAGTAGGCCATAGCAAGCACCATATGGTAATCTGGGGCACATTGTTTTCAGATGTGTGGGCCTCAACGATGATGGTGCATGCAAAGTAGGCATTAATGAAGTCACACTCAGAAAGTGGACACTGCTATTCACCCCATAATAGATTCCCCACAGTATCCCAATGATGAATGACCAGGTGGAGCCTAACACATCTGGCAATGCGAAAGTACAGCAAGGAGGATCAGCTCATTAAGCTCAGGTGGCCCAATGCCTCATACAAGCACACATCCCAGCAGCCACTCACATAACACAGCACAGCACAGCAACACATGCACATCACATGGGTCCTTGCTGCCACAGGCCCTGTACACATGCATCCACTCCCAGAAAAAGGCACCCTCCCCAGATACTCACCACCTCTGCCTTGCTGGCGATGCTCCTTCAGACGTGCATTCAGGTCTGGATGAGTCACTGGCAGGATGCGGCCCATCAGTGGAGTCATGCTGCGCCGTGCCAAACGCCCTGTGCATGGTAGCATCCCCAAGGTCATCTCTGCCACTTGCTTTGCCAGCCGGCTGATGTCGTACGACTTCTAGTGACAATGGGTGCGTCGTCTGTTCGATACCCCCAGGGCTCGCACCTTTGCTGCAATGGCCCTCCACACAGCCTTACGCTGGTGTACCTTGAGATGCCGGTATGAGAGAAAAGAAGGGTAAATGACCAGTTACACAAAGTCAGGTACCAACATCGATCAGTACAGTAGCAAGACACAGACTCAGGACCAATTGTAACCTCCCTCCCTCCAAAACTGGGGCAGCCCTCACAAGGGCACTCTGCATGGCCCAAACAGATGTGATTGCATGCACACATTGGGGCGTTGAGGGTCCATGACATTCTCACAAATGCAGGATGCATCAGCACAATATGCATCGACAGAAGTGTGTAAGTGTGCAATTATACAGGACACAGATGGGAGTAAGTGGTAGTATTTCTTTATTGCTCAATTAATTAAAACCATTGCAATCTGCATATTTACATGTAGGTGAACTTAAAGTAAAATTTTTGTCTAATAAAACATTGCTATCAAACATTTCAGTAAAATAAACTTAAAAATGTTCTAAGAAAAAATCTTGAAGCTAAAAAAATATATGTTGCAAGACGTTAGGCTTTCGCTTATCTAAATGCTAAGTCTTTGTGTAAACAGGAAGAGTCTTTATTCTTGTCCGTACCACAATAGGCTCTTGGAGCAATTATGCACAGGACCTTCTAAGGGATGTCAAAATATAAAAAGAAAGCCCACAGACTCCCTGCATCCTTTACAGATTTCGTGATCCGTCTGTAGTGATTGTGGCTTGAGTTTGTGGTAGAGGCTTACTGAGGCGGTAGTCGGAGTTAAATGTTGTGTGGGTTAGTTTCTTCCGGGCTCTCCCTTCTGTCATTCTGCTTCTTACAAGAATTTTTCCAGGAATTTTACCAGATGAATTGCTAATTGGATGTTTTTTCCATCGAAGCATGCTTTGACTGCCTGCCGGCATGTCCTTATTCCCAGTTTTCTGTAGGGTTGGCTTTAGATGTTGTCGCCGCTCCTTGTCCAGACCTTTGCAGATGCATATTAAGTGAAGGATGTCCTCTGTTGTATCCCCACATATTCGGCAGCTTGATGGCGTTTGTGGCCATTTCCACGGGGAAGATGGATTTGTGATGGGAGGATGCCCAGCCTTAGTCGTATGAATTTCTCCTTTGTAGACCATGTGAAACCGGCTCCTAAGTAGCTTTGGCATGAGCTACTGGTGTAGTTTTGGATGACAGTCCAACCGTGTGCCCTAGGGGCCATATCTACTATTCACTGTGAAGGAACTGGACCAGTGAGCATGTAAGTCTGGTGATGTTTCTCATTTTGGTGGGCAGGCACTGGACCTACTCCCTGGGTCACACTGAGTCAGACAACAGGGGCACACTTCATTCCTCTACATGGACACAAGTATTGTTGGGGGGATCCCAAGGCCTATCAAGGAAAATATGTACCCACAACGGGCTAAAGCAGGGGTGCCTTTTGGCACCTTTACTTTTTTCTATCTATATTAATGATCTGCCGAGTAATGTGTGACGGAGTAAAGGTGACCCCTCCCCGCCAAATTAGGTCCTCTTAAATTAAGTTGTTTGTTGTATGCAGATGATGCAATAATAATGGATTTAACACCAATTGGGCTACAAAGAAGATTGAGAGAGCTGGTTAAGTACACAGAGGAGCATTTTTTTAAAATAAACATTTTAAAGAGCAAAGTCATGATTTTTAGTTATCAAGGGTGTAAAGTGAGAAAAAACCTGAGTTGTTTTTTGGAAAGGGAAAAACTTGAAGTTGTACAATTTTATCCATATTTAGGAAAAATATTCTGAAACAGGTGCTCTGCTAGTAGACAAATGAACCATTGTAAAGGGAAAGCTATTTCACAAGCATCTGCAATTAATCGCCTGTACAGGCAATGTGGGAAAATACATTTTTCCCACATCATTGCGGTGTACAAAATAAAAAATATCGCTGACATTAAATTATGCAAGTGAAATGGTAGAGGATTGTGAATGGGCCAAATTTGAGAAAGTGCGAGGAAAGATTTGGTGCCAAATATGTAATCTGAATTATGCTGCGCCAATTGCAGCACTTAGGCTCGAATTTGGTCTACTGTCAACATATGTGTTATCAATGGCTGCCTGTTTAAGATGGTGCAATGTTTTGAATAATAGCCCCAATAACTTATTGAGGGCAGCATTGCACAGAGAAATATTCATAAATATGAAGGGGAAAAGCGTAATTTTTAGAAACTACATAAAGGCTTTATGTATGTTCAGTATAGATAAGGAAGGGGCAGCAGCTTTATGTAAAACCGTGTTAAAGCAGATAATTAAGAAGTCAATGTATGTGGTCTCTTGCGAAAGAGATCTGATACTATGTTCATTGAATGGGAGGATGGACTGTATTGCGGGGATTTCTATTGTCAAAAATCCCCAGCCATATGTTCTGTGGAACCTGGAACATGGTGTTCGTAGAGTTATTCTGTTGCTAAGATTGAATTTATTACCCCTGAGAGTTGTAACAGGTGCCTGGGAGGGTATTCCCAAAAATGAAAGATATTGTCATCTGTGTAATTATGGAATACAAGATTTGAATCATGTTTTGATTGTGTGTCCCGCACTCCACTCAATACGACGAAGATATCTAAGGATTGCTTTTTTAAAGTATAATATTTCTACAGCTGAACAGGCCCATATTTGTCTTCTGTCCCCTCCATCTGAACTGATGTGTTTTAAATTTTTTGTATTTTTAAGGAATTTTTAAATGTCTATTAGGATTGTAATATTTTTAAGTGAGTTGAAAGTTTAAAATACCTCAAAGGTAATTTATCTTCATTTGCTGCTATATCTGTTAAAAAAAAATTGCACTAAGCACTTGCATTTTTTTGTATGACATGTAAATAGTCGTTTAATATTTTGTAGTTAAATTGTTTGTATAGCTGCTAGGGGAGTGTTGGTAATAACTCCCCCAAATTTTGCACAGAGCATTTGCACTTTTCTATGTCAATGGATTGTTTTTCCCCTTTCGCTAAATTCGGATTACATCTGGTATTGTTTCGTGTGTGTATTTTTAAATTCAGGTACTCCTGATTAACTCCTCTGTGTACTTCTTTCTTAGGTTCTCCGTATAGCCCATATTGTGTTTTTAACTGAAAAAAGATCTTTTGTATTGATATGACGTAGCCCAGTGTATAGTTTAGTCTACTGTAAGAAAGGCCCTCTCTTTTAATTATTGGGATTGTAGTATAAAATTGTACTTATATTCTTACTTCGCATTTCTGTATGTAATGAATGATGTTTTATATATGTACTTTATGTGGAATCCTTCGGAATTCTAAATAATAATAAATACTAATTGAATTGAGCACACAATCAATTACTTACCTGGCACCTACATAGCTAACATCCGGTGGCTCTGCATGGCTGACAATGTAACACACCCCACTCACACATACAAGTACAGGCATGGAAAAGAGTGACTTTGGGACACACACACTCCCGCACCCTGGAGACAGCTTGTCTGTCAGTGTTTGACACAACCCCACACCCCCAGGCATATACTGCAGCTGCACAACTATACTTCTGACAACCCCCTGCCCTACAGCTACCTTCATGGTGACTTACCACTACATTGGGACCACCAAACAGCTTTGGGTACTGTGCCAGCACCTTGTCCACAAGGACCTCCAGTTCCTCACTTGTGAATGGACTGGCACAGATCTTCTCTGTCCTTGCCATCCCTGTGGACATGGAACACCTGTGGTGGAAGTGAGTGGTGAGAGGTCCCAGGCAGCAGGCTCTTGAGGCAGCAGCAGGAGAGAGTCCCAGGCAGCAGGCTCTGTGAGCAGTGGAAATGGGAGGCTCACTCCCACAGATTTATAGCCCCCTGGGCTCGTTTGTAAGCTGAAAAGCAGCTACAATTGGTTGTCCAAGTCTGCCTCTTTCAAAAGCATCCAATGACCGCCTCCGCGGTGGCGGTGCACACCTTGCCCGATTTTCAAATCTGCATCATGCCACCGTGATCATCGCTGCCTTTGGCTGTAGGCAATGCTCCATGGCGGTGATGCACCGCCGGGGCCAGTTGGTAACTACCGCCATTTGGGTGGCGGATCATGCCCACAGCCATCTACACATGTCTCAATGCCAATGGCTACCGCACTTGTGAAGGGGGTGGTGCTGGTGTCTCACCGCCAGAGCCAGGCAGTAGCTACCGCCGTTTGGGTGGCGGATCATGCCCACCGCCATCTACACATGTCTCCATGCCAATGGCTACCGCACTTGTGAAGGGGATGGTGCTGGTGTCGCACCGCCGGGGCCAGGCGGTAGATACCGCCATGTTATTAACATTTACTGGCTATGTACATTGTGAACACTGCATCAGTACACAGCAGCAACATGGTGAAGGGCACATCCTTGTACACACAATGCCATTCTTCAATATCATCCACATGTGGATGCACGTTCTGTGTGACACACTTTGGTCTGTGATCCCTGCCATGTCACTTAAGCATTTGATGGTAGATGATGCTTGACACTCTTAAGCTGGTGTCAATGATGTTGAAGAAATCAATGTGTTGTGGGTCAGTGCTGAGCTTGTCAAGGCTTGTCTCACTGTATGGTATCGTACCAGACTGGTGCTTTCACATAAGCTCATGCACACAACTGAAATGTTACAGTCTACTGTGATCATTGTGCTGTGGATGTGTGCAGAGTTTACATGATGCCTTGAGGTGTGACAGGTACAGCAGATGGGTAGTCATGGTCATTTTAGACACATTGGCAAAAGATACAGCACCAGGCGTGCACATGTGAAATGTGTGGTTCAGTATGTGTGCATTCACATTGACCTATGTGTTGTTAGCAGTACTTGTGTATTGTTAGTGGAGAGGTGTGCCCTCTGTGTGTCTCAACTGGCCACCCATGTAACCTGGTGTGCCATGCATCTCTCAGGGCAGTCTTTGTTTTGCCATGACATTGTTGATGGTGAGTGCTGTGGCCATCTTATGATGGTTGTCACTGACATTTGCACATTTACATCTCAACCAGGAGGATGCCAAATCTCCTACGTCACCTGACAGTGGTGGAGGACATGGAGAATGTTGCAATCATTCAGAAATTCCGCCTTGACAGACCAACACTGAAGACCCTGTAGGAACTTTTGGAGCCCCACCTTCAGCCTCGCCGCCACTATCCAACAGCATTCCCACCCACATACAAGGTGATGGCAGCCCTCCACTGTTTTGCAACTGGTTCCTTCCAGGAGACCGTGGCCAGCGCTGGAGGGATGTCGTAGCCCATGTTCAGCCAGGTGCTGAGGGATGTTCTTGCAGCCATGATGCGATATAAGAATTGCTACATTCTTTTCCCTAGGGGAGCAGAGTTGGCCGGTGTGAAGGGTGACTTTTATCCCCTTGGGCGCATCCCCCATGTTGTTGGTGCCATCAATTGCACCCATGTAGGTCTGGTGCCACCACAGGCAACTTAGCACATTTTTGAAATCGTAAACATTATCATTCTATCAATGTGCAGGTGGTGTGCCTTGCGGACATGACCATTTCCCATGTGTATGCTAGATTTCCTGGCTCTGCACATGATTCGTACATCATGAGAAACAGCATGGTGCCCCGGATGTGGAGAATCTGCATCCCGAGCATGCTTGGATTGTGGGTGAGTATGCCTACTGATATGGCTTGCTGTGTGTTACCTGCTGCACTCAGGCTGTGCAACATTGCAATGGGTGTTTGTGATTCAAAGGTGACTCAGCATATCCCAGTCGACTATGGCTGTTGAGCCCGCTAAGGAATCCCAGGACCACGGGTGACGTCCGGTACAATGAGGCCCATGGCAGGACCCGACTTGTAATCGAGCAAACTTTTGGTGTGCTGAAGTCAAGATTCCGCTGCCTTGACAGGACAGGAGGTGCACTGGCCTGGGAAGGTCTGCAAGATCGTTGTGGCATGCTGTATGCTGCACAACCTGCCCATCCACAAGGGGATTCCCCTGCTCATGGACGATGGTGAGGAACCAAGCGCCTGCTCAAGGACCTGAGTCCAGTGATGAGGACAGTGGAGAGGAGGAAGGAGTTGACCTGCGCCAACAGCTCATCGACCTCTACTTCACTTGAAGGTGGGTGACGAGGTACGACTTGTACATTGTCTGGTGTGATTGCTGTTGTTGTGAATGGCTATGCATGGATGTAACAGGCAGGCACATGTGGAGTGACCTGTATGCGAAAATGTGTCAGTGACATTTCACATGTGACCATATGCCGGACTCTGTTTGTTGACACTTGCTGCACATTGTGTTGTCTGCCTGTACAGTTATGTTGATGTTTGGTGTTGTGTTATGTCTGTGATAGCACACTGATATCAGTGACTGTTGTTCTGTTGTGTGCTACGGAGTCATCCTGGCCTACATAATGTACATCTTTTATTTACATCATGGACATTTTGGAGACAGTCAAAATATCACTAAAGACAAGACTGCACAAATTGTAGTGTGTAAGGTGTTTTATTTACAAAGTTGACATGTGAGGGGTGCAGGCATTTTCACATGTAGGTGGTGCTGGAGCAGTGAGTTGACAGTCATGGTAGATGAGATGCAAGAGTAGAGACCACATGGATGTGGTGAACCAGTCCAACAGACATGTGCCATTCACAAGGCAGTGCAGGGAAGGAAAGTTCAAAGAGTCAATGCAGTGGGGAAGAGGGTTGCCATCAGGGCTGGCTCCGTGACTGGCGTGTGGCTGGTGCTTTGCCTCCAGAGACTCCCAGGCTCCTCTTTGGACACCCCCTTGATCTCTTGGGGGGCTGCTGCTTGGCCAGCGGCGTCTGAGGACTCACCCCTCTCTGTGGCCGCAGGGGAGGTTGGTGCACTGTCATCCTGTGGCACAACAGAGGGGGGCGGAGGTGTTGTTTGGGACTTTGGCCTGTCCCTCAGTAACGCCACTTGCTGGCCCATGAGGTCCACCATCTGCCCTAGGCGGTTGTTGATGGACCTCATCAGTAGGATGAGCTCCCGTAATAGTACATCAGACTGGCCACTTTTCCCTGGTCCTGTTGGTATGCCTCCACCACTCTGGTGAAGTGAGCAGCGGTGGCTATGCTGCAGCTCTTCTGCTATCTCTCCCATTCACTCCTGTGTTTGACCGCGGTGGTCGGAAGCAGCGGTTCCGACCGCGGGACCCTCGGAGATATCCTAATTTTCTGTACGGTACATCCACTATCCTTGCGGTGAGTTGTCGCTTTTCTGACCGCCACAGTAGCTTTTTTGCCGTCACCGCCCGCCTCGGGCGGTTTTGGTAGGCCCGCTACCGCTGCAGTCCGTCTTTTGTGGCGGTTGATCCTAATTTGGACGCCGGTTTTTCCGCGGTCCTGGCAGGCGGTTGTTTCGCGCCTCCATGGCGGTCGGGGTGATTTTCCACCCGCTATCCTAATGGGAGCCTTAATCTCCATGATCAATTTTTCACGTGCCACTGAGTCTACTTGCTGAAGAACGCCAATCATTTGATCTTCTAAAGAAGAAATCCTTGACTCACCTCCATGGAGACGACCCGGAAGACTAGCAACTGCTTCCTCTATCTTTCCCAAGCGTTGCTGAATCAATTGAATTTCTAACTGTTGTGTTTTCTTCACATCTCTGATTTCCTCGAGAATCATATTTAACATAGCTTTGATATTGATCTGACATGAGACTTCCTTCTTGTCCTGAAGTATAAGGACAAGCTCTTTGGCTCCTTCTTGATATCCTTATTTATCCAAATTGGACTCTGCTTCTGTTCTAGTAGAACTACGTTCCTGAGATCTTTGGGGCCTTGAACAAGATGACAGTATTGACTGATCTACAGAGGGCTGCTGACCCTGCTTATCCAGCCCATCCAGAGCCTGGGCCATAGTAGTGCCATTTAATTGCATTTGAGGACCATTTGAGCTGGTTTGAGGTAGAGAAGATGGAGTCGAGGGAGTGTAGTCGCATTAGCTATTGTTATTGTAGCTTCATTGAGTAGGATCGAAATCGAGAGGCCTGGAGCTGGTTCCTGTACTAATATCAGTGTGGGATGCCCCCCTGATGGCCCTGAAAAGGAGGAGATAGCCACCAAAGTAGATACTCCGTTGTAGAGGCTCCTAGTGATGCAACCCCCGTACCCCCCCATATTAACCTGCACAGGGTCCTGCACGAAAGCATCGTTTCTCAAATTACCAATGGAAGAAGTGGAGGGTACCATCTTTTTCTCAAAAAGAGGAAAGTCTTTGGTATTTTTCAACTCCGGATTTGAACAAACAGCAGAGATTCCTGACTGAAAATTTTGATCCCTGGGAGTGACTTCAATAGGTGCCACCATTCTTACCGCTTTTAAAGGGGAATCCTCAATTCCAGAGATTTGCAAACTAAAAGAGGACTCTGCACAGCCTAATTTATTACTCCCCTTCGACTGATTCAGTTTGGCTTTTGCAGAGCGCGCTTTATTTTTTGCAGCAATCACAACGTTCGCTTTTGCTGCTGCAGCCACCGGTTTAAGATGTTTCCTCATCGTGCCTCCGCTTATTACTTCTGTAGCAGCTTTTTTTTTTCCTTGAAGATTGTCTTTAATTCATAGTACCTTCTTCTCTCCTTTTTTCCCTCCTGCTCCCAAATTGTCATATATAGTTCCTGAGTTTTTTTTTATTTTGATATATTTATGTTTTTTCCTTCATAAATCCTTTATAAATCCTTAACCAGCGATCGCACAAAAGGCACTATATCAAGTTTTACATCACTTTCCCAGCTCTTTGACCTAGATAGATTTTTAAATCACCAGCAATCACCAGCAAGCCCCCTCCATCGTACTCACATGTCCGTGCACATATCTTTACGTTTATCCAGGCATCCCGGTCCAATCAAATCTGCGCTTAAAAATGCAGCCCCGGAGCCCATGAGTCAACAAAATAGCAAAGGAAATAAATCCTTTGAGGGTCCCAAGCCATTGCTCAAATTACCGAGACCAGCAGCAGCCAAGCAGAAACAGGATCTAGCACTGAAACAAACATGCTGATGCTGTCAGAGCCACTGAGACCATCAAGAAGCACAAACTCTCAGCGCTCCCCCTGAATCCAAAAGGCAGCAGACAGCTATGCGGTAACCATGCACGCACGGACAACTCCGCACGGGAGGGCGCTCTTTCAGCTGCAAAGCTCCCTATCTGTGGAACTCGCTTCCTCTTTCGCTGCGCAGCACTGCCAATTTGTTCCAATTCAGGAAGAGCCTGAAGACCTGGCTTTTTAATCTTTAGGCTGTTCTTACTGTTTCAGTTTCAGTTCTTTTCCTATTCTTTTTGCTGTGTTGTGTTATTTTTATTCTGAGTTGCAGGTGGAAAGCGCCGGGACACTCTTTTCGAGTAGCCGTGCGCTGTACAAGAGCGTTATAACGTAACATAACATAACATAACATGTTGAAAGCGAGAAAACCAGGAACGAAAAGGGACCAGCCTGCTACGCCGAACTTCAGTGTCTTCACACACCTGCCCTCAGAACTCCATCTGAATGAGGAGAGGGGCATTACTGCACCTACACGCTCGCGGGACGCACTGTAGCTGCCATCCAGTGAGTCAACTGTTTGAATTAAGCACTGTTCAGTAGTAAACACATTGTGCTTTTTTGAGCATTACCTTGTCACTAAATGACACTAACTCATTGGTTTCAGGAACCTTAGAAAACCATAGAAATTCCCCTGTTATAGTTAGTTCAGCTAATAATAACTTGTGCACCCACAATGCACTGCTGATGACGTCACATATTACATCAATCATGACAAGGTCAATGACATCACTGATTACACCACTGATGACAGCTCAAATAATTTCACTGATGACATCACTGATGACATCATCCATGTGAAAATCTGATGCACCTCCTCACACTCTAGTATAACCTTTGATACACCCACTGTAAAATACAGACTACCATTTTGAAACCAAAGACAAACCAATACCAGTTACTACATACACACTCACTGATTCCTCGGTCTACATACACATCCACTCATTCACCCATAGAGTCACTCATACATACAGTCACTCATCAATACAACACTATCATATGTACTCATACACGTATACACACACTCACACACCACCACTCATCCAGTGTTACACATGTAGTCAGTTATGCAAAGAATCAATCATGCTCCCATTTACTCACCTATAAAGTTATACACACACCACATCACTTATTCAAACCGTCACAAATGCATACTTTCTCTCTTATACAATCACTGATACAAGTACACACTCATCCATCCAGCCACTCTCACAATAACTGACTCTCATGAATAGTAATTTATATACTTCAACTCTCACATACACTCCCTTGTACATATGTAGTTACTTGGACATGTACCATTGAGACATCCACTCACTCACCAAGACACCCATACACACACTCACCCACCCATACAGCTGCTACCACATGTACTCTTGAATCCATGCACACAGTGAATCAACCATTCAAACATCTATGCAGAGAGTCACACACTTCCAACCCACAAACACACACACACAGTCAGGCACCCATAAAAATACTCAGGCAACCAATCGATAACCCAAATATACACTCTTGTAGCTACTGACCAGCCCATGCAGCAGCTTATACAACAACAGACAAACTGATAGAGACATTCACACAGTTTAGACACTAACACATGCATTCAGTAAGACACATGTAATCACTCACTTAAACAGTCAGTCAAGCACCTACTAAATCCTCGATCCAGACGTTTATACGCACACTCATTCTTCAATACACCTTGGCATATATATAATGGATATTTGAACTTTAAAGAAAAACACAGTCACTGGATTATGTCATCAGTGATGTCATTTGAAATGTCATCAGTGGTTTTATTGACTATGTCATGATTGATGTAATATGTGATGTCATCAGCAGTGCATTGGGGTGTGCAAGTTATAGTTAGCTGAACAAACTATAATGGGAGAATATATATATTTATATTCACTGAAAAAACATAGGTTTCACACATGTTATAGTTAGCTGAACTAACTATAACAGGAGAATTTCAAAGATTTTGTATGAGTGAAATGTCTAGCTAACTATAACTCGCGCGCCCGCAATGCACTGCTGATGACGTCACATATTACGATTTAGAAAAGGGGGTGGTGATGAACAGAGTGTCTGAGTTAAACAGACCACTCTTACCCAGTCCAAAGATCAGGGCTTGATCCATCACCATTATTTATCTCACTGCCCCATCCCAGCTCAGAACCTGGCTATATGCAAATCAGTCTGTCCCTGGCCCAGTGCATCATGGGAACAGGGCAGACTAAACTACCAAGCCAATTCTTCACCAGAAAGGAGACAAGCTACCGGGGACCGGTTTCTGGCATTTCAGCCTTCTTCGGCCCGGCTTGCTTGAATCCTGATGGAGCAGTGAGAAAGGGACTCATGTCTGAGTATACCCTGCCACACCTATAGTGGCCAAAAACGATTTAGAAAAGGGGGTGGTGATGAACGGAGTGTCTGAGTTAAACAGACCACTCTTACCCAGTCCAAAGATCAGGGCTTGATCCATCACCATTATTTATCTCACTGCCCCATCCCAGCTCACATATTACATCACTCATGACATGGTCAGTAACATCACTCATGACACCACTGATGACATCATCCAGTGAATGTGTGTCTTTCTGAAGAATAAATATTTTTTATATATGTATATCTAAAGATCGACGGAAGAATAAATGGGTAAATAAGTGTCTAAATGGATGTTTTTTTGTAAAATTGTTTGCATAACTGACGTACAAAGTGTATCTTAATGAATACATGTATTGACGAGTAATGTTTAAATATTTAAATATCTGTTTCAGTGTCTCACTTTGTGTACAAGTGGCTGCATGGGTTGGTGAGTAGCTACATGAGTGTCTATATGGGTTATTGGTTGATTTGTTGCGTAACAGAATGAGTGTCTGTATGGTTTGGTGAGGGGTATTACTTAGCGCACAGATGCATGAATGAGTGACTCACTGTTTGAATGTGTTTTGAACACAGCATGTGTGCAGGACTGTATGGGTGGATGAGTGTGTGTATGGGTGTGTTAGTGAGTAAATAACTGTCTCAATAGTGTCTTTATGAGTAAGTACGTATGTTTTAAACTAGTATATGTGAGTATTGATGTATATAAGTGAATATATATATGAGAGTGAGAGATTGGAAGAGTTCCTGTATAATTAAGTATTTGTTTATGTAAGTGATTGTTTAATAGAGAAAGTATGTGTACATTTCTGTAGCAGTAAGTGTAGTGGTGTGTGTATAGCTGTATATGCAAGTAAATGGATGTTTGATAGTTTATTTGCATGTGTGAGTAACTCTATGTATGAGTGTCGGTGTGTAAGGTGTATGAGTACATATGATGAGTGAGAACATGTATGAGTGACTGAATAGAACTGTTGGTGAATGAGTCAATGTGTATGTAGATGTTGGAATTACTGAATAGGTTGTTGTAACTGGTATTGGTATCTCTATTTTTTCGAAAATTTTATTTTTTATTTTTGAATGTGTGTATCAACGGTTATATTAGGATGAGAAGAGGTCTGCCACTCTTTCACAAGGATGATGTCATGAGTTATGTCATTTGAGATGTCATCAGTGATGTCATGAATGATGTCACTGACCATGTCATGAGTGATGTAATATGTGACGTCATCAGCAGTGCATTGCGGGTGAGTTATTAATTAGCTGAAGTAACTATAACGGGAAATTTCAAAGATTTTGTATGAGTGAACTGTCCAGCTAACTATAACATGTGTGAAACCTATGGTTCTTTCAGTGAATTTGCAAGGTTTTTTAAATGCTAATTCCTAACTATAACGTGTGTGAAACCTATGGTATTTTCAGTGAATTTCAAAGGTTTTGTAAATGATAATTATTACATGTATTAATTATTATATTTCTTTCTTTTTATACTAATGTCTTACATTTTTTAATATAAATATAAAACTAATTTGAAAAATATTTTGTTTATTAATTATTTTTTTCTAAAATATTAAAATTGAATTCTATATAATTCCTTTTTCATTGTTTTTTTTGGTTATCGTACCATACACGTACGGTAACGGAATTACACCAAATTTGGCAGAGAGGTGGAGTTCAGTTCGCAGATTGTGCTTTTTGTTAAATGGTGTAAATCCATTCAGTTGTTCCTGAGGCAACCCCTATAGATTGCGCTTGTAGTGTTCTATTCACCGAAAAACTTGTCTTTTATATCTTAAATTCCCCAATCTGTATCCTTACACTTCCAGTAAACACTATCACACTTCTGTTTCAGTATTGTAGTGACCATTCAGCACTATGTGCTTATCTATTCACTGTTCAAAAGAATCCACTCACTACATTAAAACACTAATCAGCAGATGTACAATAAGTGGTACATCCCCAGAGATATGCCAGTTATTGTGTACTGTGATATCACCTCCTTCTGGCGCAGGGCTTTATAATGTGATGCACGTTGCAGATGTATCACATTATAAATACTACTCACCAATGGCACATCTTTTGCACCACCAGTGTATCACAAAAGTGACGCAACGGCTATGTTAAAAGAGGCACAAGGGGGTTGTAAATCCACCTGTAACACACAGAAATTCATCCAGGCAGTTTCACCAGCAGTACAAATTGAAGCATAGACTTGATAGATGTATGTGCATATGTTACATTCAAGTGCTTCGGCGGTACTACAGTATACTATAGGTAAACTGCTTATAGATTCATGCTGTAGCAGTTCCTTATAGTTCTGCACATTCACATTCATCATACACTAGTAAAGTATTAATAACTTCATTTATGAACTACACATTCATTCTGAGAAACTTGTATACACTAACATAGAAATATAGTTCTTTCTTTGACCAGTGAAGGTAGTTCTAAAAAGAACTGTTTTGTTTGTGTTTTTAGTTTTCTATTTTTTTGTGTTTTTTCAACAGGTTTTGTTTAAACCAAAAACATTGAACTGGAACCCAAAAAGTGTCCAACAGGAACAAAAGAATGAAAAAAAAATAATGTCGAGGACAGCGATGCTCCTGCATTTTATCAGGTCAATAGACTGTTCCCCATAACACAAAAGTTAATCGCAATAAATGCATAGAATTTTAACTTCACCAAAATCAGGATCAATATGTGGGTGTGGACTGCTTCCTGAAAATGCTGCTGCAGCAGTTGATGTGCTTGGTGCAGTAGCAGGTGAGTTGTCCTGCAACCTCCGTCTTGCAGCTCGAGCAAAGTTGTTGGGGTGCTTCACGTGTCGCACCCTATTTACAGTGCCAAATGAGTATTTTTTGGATGGATCACCCCTTGAAAGAGTTGTTTGGCAAATTTTACAGGTTACTTTTGGAGCATTAACTTTTTTTGCCCTTCAGGGACAGTAAAAACTTCCAAATTAGAGCTTCGTTCTTCTTCTTTGAGGGTCTTCAGGAATGAAATCTCACTCTGAAGAATGGCTGGAAGATGAGTCCATTGCTGTTATTATGGTGATCTTCCTTCTATTTGACAGGATTCTGAGAAGAGATGCTTCTTCTTAGAAAGTCAAAGTAAAGTGATTAAAATGGGACTGAACTTTCAACAGTTGGAATAGGAAGTTTTATGAACGAATCAAATCTCTTCTTGTAAAGTCACGTGGCCTTGTGTTTGCTTAGGGTGAGCTTACTGTGCTCCTACGATGCGCATGACGTTCCACCGCGATTTGTGTAATGGCTTTTAAAAGTAATATACGATTGTTAAAAGTTTTAAAAAACTATTTTCATAATTACCCTAGATAATGTGTTCTGTTCGTACGTACATTAAATACGTAAATATATGTTTTTAAACAATTAAAAACATTCGCGCCTTTGGCGTACGGGGCGCCATACATGACGTCACACGGAAACTTTGATGCAATGCGTAATGTCAAAGCGTATTTGGAGCGTATGCGCGGGTACACGCTGAGTATGATTAGCAGCATAAAGTGTAATGCGATCACCTTCTCAGTGTCAAATCAGAGCAAAGGGCACGCTACGACAATGGTTACAAGTGGTCACTCATTGGAGATCCAATTCTGGGCCGGCCTCTGTGCACATGATATCCCCGCCCATTTCTCTCTGTTGTTAATTGTTGGTGCACACACTCACACTTGCACATGCGTGGTGCACGCCCGCCCACACTTCCCAGATGTCACCACCTAGCTTTCTTGCTATTACTAAGCCTGGAAGCCAATACATTAGCCAAAGGGCGGTCCCCCAGGGCCTTCATTCTTTTAGAGAGCGAAAACGCTACCAATGACGTCCCTGGGCTTGGTTTGGTCAGCCCCCGTGGTTCGCATATAATGCAGGCACTGACGTGAGCACACTCTCGTTCGCCTGCCTGTGCTGCGGAGACAGACAGACTGTCCTTGCCGTTGATTGAACTACGAACTGTTTGCTAAAGCTAGAGGAGGACTCGTGACACTCGACGTGGTATCACTGCTGCTGCCTCACGGCCAGGCCACCATAGGCGCAGTGGCGGCAGCAACCGGGCCCAGCCCATCGCAGGCCCAGCCAAAGCCCCAGCCTTTGAAGACAAGAGACAACAGACGCAAAGGTAGGAGAAGCAGCTGTAAATTGTACCTGCATGATAGTATTTTTTTTTACAGCGTCACGTGGCCCTCCCAGCTCTGTTTGGCTTTATTTTTGTGCGCCACATGCTTTGTGATTCATAGTATTTGCTCCCTCCTAATCCTCCCGTGACTTTTATTATTTATTGCTGCCTCACGTGGCCTTCCCAGGCCTCTATTCTTATTGATCGTCTATGGTTGATCGGAATATTTCCTTCTGCGTCACAGAGCCCTCCTAGGCCTTTTTTAAATAAATTGTACATGCATGAATTTCTGTTTCGTATTTTTGAACTGTGTCAGGTGCTTTAGCCTGTATTGTTATAAATTGTGCGTTCATAATAGTAATATTTTTTTACTGCGTCACCTGGCCCTCCCAGCTCTGTTTAGCTTTATTTTTATGCACCACATGCTTTGTGCTTCATCGTATTTGCTTCCTCCTAATCCTCCCATAACTTTTAATATTCATTACTACCTCACGTGGCCTTCCCAGGCCTCTATTCTTATTGATCGTATATGATTGATTGTAATATTTCCTTCTGCGTCACGGGGCCCTCCTAAGCCTTTTTTGAATAAATAAAGCGTGCATGAATTTCTGTGCCGTATTTTTTAAGGATCCCGTGCTTTAGCCTGTATTGTTATAAACAGTGCATTCATAATAGTATTATGTTTTTACTGCGTCATGTGGCCCTCCCAGCTCTGTTTTGCTTTATTTTAGTGTGCCACATGCTTTGTATGTCATCATATTTGCACCCTCCTAATCCTCTCGTGACTTTTAGTATTTATTGCTCCTTGCATGGCCTTCCCAGGCCTCTAATCTTATTGATCGTAGATGGTTAATCGTAATATTTCCTTCTGCGTCAAGGACACTCCTAGGCCTTTTTTAAATAAATTTGGCGTGCATGAATTTCTGTGTCGTATTTTGCAACTGTGTCACGTGTCTCCTGCATTGTTATAAATTGTGCGTTCATAATAGTATTATTTTTTTACTGCATCACGTGGCCCTCCCAGCTCTGTTTTGATTTGTTTTTGTGCACCACAGGCTTTGTGCTTCATTGTATTTGCTCCCTTCTATCCTCCCGTGACTTTTAATATGTATTGCTACCTCACGTGTCCTTCCCAGGCCTCTATTCTTATTGATCGTAATGTTAAAATTTCATCAATATTAACCATATTGACCATTTTGGGAACGTTCAACAGGTCCGTGATCATCATTTTTCATCAGAAAATTGATTTTTTGGACTGTGCCAAAAATGATTCAAAATTGCAATTGGATCGTGCCTCATGTTGAATAACCACTTTTTAAACCCTCACAGTGACCAAAATTGCTATTTTTACAGAGTTTTGCTTACTCAGAAACTTCAATTTCGACCAATTTCAGGCACAGAAATGACTTTAAACACACTTATTTTAGTTGAAAAAGTAATAATTCACATCCAACAGTCATTTACAGTCAAAAGATTAAATGTTAACATTTCATCAATATTGACCATTTTGGGAACGTTAGACAGGTCCGGGCCATCGTTTTTCATGAGAAAATTGATTTTTTGGACTATACAAAAAATTATTCAGAATGTCAATTGGATCGTGCCTCATGTTGAATAACCACTTTTTAAACCCTGACAGTGACCAAAATTGCCATTTCTACAGACTTTTGCTTAAGCAGAAGCTTTAATTTTGACCAATTTCAGGCACAGAAATGACTACTGCAATGTTGCATACACAACTTCATTACTGTAATATCAAGGTTTGTGGTGCTCACATAAAATATTTTGTGATTCCTTGAAACTATTTTTAAAACGTGTTTACTATAATATCATTCTTTCAACTGCTTTCATAAATTCTTTTTGGATACATTGCAACTATTCTAAAAAATTCTTTACTGTAATATCAGTGTTTGAGGTGGTAACAGAAAATAAATGTGATACATTGTCCTGTGTGGCTCACTACAATATTAAAACAGAAGTGTGATAGTGTTTGCTGGTATTGTAAAGATACAGACTGGGGTATTGAAGGTATAAAACATAAGTTTGACGGTGCATGGAAGAGTGCATAGATAGTCTATAGGGGTTTGAAGCAGTCCATGCCCGAAGTCCCACTTTCAATAATGAGTACTTCAGTCCTAGCTGAATGATTACAATTCTGCAAGAAGAGTGTCTCAAACCATTATTATTATATAATAATACATTTTTTCTTGTAACATCTCATAACTTAATAGAGCTTCTAAAATAATTTCATCATGTATTTCATTTTCCTTATTATCAATTTCAAAAGTTATATGATCATACTCAATGTCAAATATATATATTGCAACTTTGCTACTTGGACTCCCGGTTTGTGAGGTGGGGATGCGAGGCAGCACCCTCTACTTCTTTTGCGTGTCATGTCCTGCATTGACCCCAACCCTGGCTATTTCCTGCACTTTCATCAACGTCCCTCAGCCACACTTACCTGGGAGCAACCAGTGCATCCTGGGGCACGTAGTCCGCTGACTTTCTCGGACCGGCTGAAATCTTCACCTGTGAGGGGCGGAGCCAATATTTTGCACCTATCAGAGTGCGGTTGGGTGTATTTCCTCTGCAGGACATTTGGAACTTCCTACACACTCACTGCAGGCGCTGACGAAGGCCAACCCGGCCGAAATGCAATCGCCATCATTACAGAATAAAGGGTGTTGTCCTGCAAATCCCCTTCCAGGCTCCTGCTTCTTTCTTCGAGAGGAGACGTTTTCTTTATATATATATATATATATATATATACACACAAATATTTATCTTTGAAATGAAGCAACAATATGTTGTACTTGAGTGTATATTATTTTCAAAAGATTTGAAAAATAAATACACTAAATACAGTGTCACTATGCATTGTGTCAAGTGCTTTATATAGGATATACAGGAATATGTTACCTTTGATTGTAATGACATACACACCAAGACAAGACAGAACACTGCAACTAAAGCACATTACATAATGGTACAAAGCATGTTATTGGAATGTTGGGTATTAGGATAACATACACAACTCACATTTAAAATGATTTCAGAAAATTGTTACTTTTTCGATGATAAGGATCAGTAATGTATTTCAGAGAACATTTTAATATATAAAAGGGTAAAGTAAGAGGTGAAGAACACAGATAAGAAGTTATATCTCAGGATGCAAGAATGGATGAAAAGGGTGGTCCAAGATCTCCATGTACAATGCCCAGTGGAGACGTTTTAAAAACGGGTACACTCAAGAAAATCTATAATGTGCAATAAGTGCTGACGATAACACCACACAGAAGGGGCAAGAACAGATAAAATAATGGATTGTATGTGCTTGGACTATGATGAGAATAGACTGTAGGAGGACCACGGTCAAGTGCAAAAATACTTAAGATATAGCCAACGTGCTGGCAACAAGAGCCAGGAGAGTCCAA
The DNA here is from genome assembly GCF_964263255.1 of Lissotriton vulgaris. NCBI lineage: Eukaryota > Metazoa > Chordata > Amphibia > Caudata > Salamandridae > Lissotriton > Lissotriton vulgaris. The sequence continues at coordinate 1,210,560,027 of NC_141695.1, read as the reverse complement.
GAGTGATGAAGGGTGGGTTTCTTAACCCGTGTCCTACCTACTATGTTGCAAGCTTAAAACAGTGACGACAGGAGTGCCTTATTTTGACTCCCTCATTACGTTGTCAAGTAGGGTGGAGGGAGGGAAAGGAAAGGAGTAAACTGCATGTCTACAGATGTACTGCTATGTTCAGAACACTGCATCAAGCACTGAATAAACAAAGTCAGATACAAAAGAAGATACACCAAACAAGGCTACACAAAAGATACACAAAGGAAAGCTACACAAATAAGGCGGCGAATCTTGAACACAAACTGGTAAGTCAGCGTACGTGTACGATACACATACCACGCGATTTCCTATTTTAAAAAAATGAAAATTGGGGCCTAAAGATCCATTTAGGACCCCCACAGCAGGCGTAGAGGGTCAGGATATTTCTACCCTGCCCCCTTTCCTTATTTTTCAACTTTGTTTTACTGTTTTCTTGTGACTCTGTTTTAACGAGGCACAAGATGGCTCCCAACACTTCCTGGTTTGGAGTGTTGACAAACAGCTGACATCCAATCAACATGCAGCTCGTGCTCATAATTGTACGGCTTTCGGTACACTTACTGTACGCATAGTGGCGGGCGGGCTGAAAACATACTTAAAAAAATAAATTAAAAAAAATAAGGCTTGAAGGGGTAACGGTCCCCGGGGCTGCGGGGAGAGCAGCCGTAAGCCCCCCTGAATACTTCAAAATAAAACCCCGGGGAGTGCCATTCCCTGGGACTCGGGACACCTTACAAGCCCCCCATTATGGAAAATAATTGCCCCTGAGATTTGGCCCCCCGGGGAGCAAATTAAGAATAAAACGGACTTCTATTTTTTTTTCATTTTCCACCGCGTAGGCATACGATACACGTACCCCGTGATTTCTTATTTTTTTAAAAATAAAAAATTTGGGCCTAAAAATCTATGTGGGACCCTCACAGCAGACCTAGAGGGTCAGGATGTGTCTACCCTGCTCCCTTTCCTTATTGTTCATCATTGTTTTACTGTTTTCTTATGACTCGGTTCTACCGAGGCACAAGATGGCCGCCAACACTTCCTGGTTTCGAGGGTTGACAGACAGTTGACATCCAATCAGCATGCAGCTCGTGCTCGTAATTGAAAGGATTTCTGTACGCGAGCAGTACTTCATCTGTAGATATCACTATGATTTTACTTTTGATTTTCTCAAAAGCAACTGAACGGATTTACACCATTTAACAAAAAGCACAATCTGCAAACCGAACTCTACCACTCTGCCAAATTTGGTGTATTCAGTTCAGCCATTCGGTCTGTAGCACTGGCTAAAGGTCCCTGTGGAAAATTGCATGGGGAAAACACGTTTTAGGACCCCCTTTTTTCTCAGCCCCCTCTTGACGAATCACCCCCAAACTTTCAGGGAAGGAGCGGAGCCGAGCAGGCTATTTTTTTTTAGAAATTCTCGAAGATTCGTCCACCAACGCCAACGGTATTCCAAATAGAATGATGTGGTTTTCCTATGGAAAGTAGGTCCTAACTATAACTACCTACTGTCGACTGCCAATAGGTAATATATATATGTATAATTTACTGATTAGAGCCACTAGAGCAACAATAAAAGTGATGCAGTGTGGTGCAAGAGGCTCATTATTATGCCTCTTAGTTACTCGTAGGGTCAATCATGTCACCCATGTGTTATGGTACACTGAACTCTGCCATTATTCTGCCCAGCATTACTCAATCAATCATATCCTTAATGCATGCTTCAGGAATTTCAGGACGGGTACAACTGAAGTCTACCATCCAACCTGCTCAGGCCTGCAAATGGACTGTAATCATCATGGCATATTCCCATATGTATGTTTCTACTGCTGTTCACTTCTGAATACTGGAATATAATAGTTAAGTTAATATAAATATTGACATGTGTTAAAACAATATTTACAATGCTAAGTCCTCTTTTACTTGTACCTAGTACCTTGTTTACTAGGTGGATATCTTCAGTTTTCAAGGGGAGAGATGGGATCCTTCCAGGACCCAATGCTACCAGGAAGTGTAATTAGTACATGTGTGTACCATTTTTATGTCTGTGTATCATCTATGTGTGGTAGGAGGTAACACTCAGCCCACCATCATTGAGTTGTAAATCTGCGATTCAGTACAAAACCTGCCCAAAGTTTGTTTAGGACTGCCCTGACTAAACATTTTGAGAGTGTAAAGTGTATGTAAGGAGGCCCACAGGAAGTACACATTTTTTAATATGTACTTAGAGTGGCACTTCTATAGTCATGGTGATTTGGGAGCCACGAGCATTATGTGACACACACTTTGCATGTATTTCACGCAGACACATTACCTAGTACAACAAGCAGCACATACCAGAAGATCTGGAGTCAACGTGTGTTGCAGCTCTGTGAAATCTGTGTTGCTAAGCTCGTCTGGCTCTGTTTTTAATGCCCCATTTAATGTCCCATCCCTGCCTAGATGCGTCACGTTGTAAATCGTTCGTAGGGATGTGCCACATTCACGCCGCCTTGCGTGACGCAACAGCGGCGTAAACGTGGCGCAAGGGCCTCATAAATCTGCCCCTCAATTCCCATGTAGAGTAACCTGGCCCACAAGTCAAATCACAATTCAGGACATCTTCATGAGTGTGAAAATGTGTCCTGTATGATATGGTATCCGTCTCACTGTGATTACTCTTACATTTTCTGCACCCATGCCAATGGCGCTGGTTTCAGTTTTCCAGGTTCAAGAAGAGGATGTCTATGTAGTGAAAACATATTGTTAATATACCTACACCTATTGCTGGTATTGTTCTGGTCAGGAACATTTGATTGTGTTACAATGTTAAACTATTTTTCACAGACGTGATGTACATGTACTGTCTGCAAACTAATTATTTCTATTTTCACCCTAGACAAAATTGTAGCTGATGATACCTGCACTTTTGAAATGTGTTAGGAATGTTACTGACATGTGAGGCTTACAAAAGGCAACAAAGATGTATGTGCAGTGCCATCCTCACCCACTAGCCAGGATAGAATGGGCCAAGCCAAGGCCTGAGCAGGCCTAACCCAGCCCAGAGCAGCCTCAGGCCATCCAAAGTTGGCCCAACGTATTTCTACACCGGCTTTCCCTGCTGCTACTAAACATCTGCCCAAACAGTCCAGGAGGAACCCTCAGATTGAATTGGTATTCCACTACACCATCATCTGGGAACAAAGACAACTCAACCACAAAGTGTACAACATCCATGAGTAGCAGGGCTATCAGAGCTTGTCAAACTGAGACGAGGCAGTTGAGCAGGTACCATTACTCCTGTGAACATTTGTAGCACGAAAATGATTGTATATATATATATATTCACTGAAAAAACCATAGGTTATAGACCATATATAGTTAGGAATTAGCATTTACAAAACCTTGAAAATTCACTGAAAAAAACATAGGTTATAGACCATATATAGTTAGGAATTAGCATTTAAAAAACCTTTTTTTACTCACACAAAACCAATGAAATTCCATATATAGTTAGTTGTACTAACTATATATCGCGCACCCGCAATCCACTGCTGATCATGTCACATATTACATCATTCATGACATGGTCAGTGACATCACTGATGACATCACTAATGACATCTCAAATGACATCACTGATGACATCACTGATGACAACATCCAGTGACTGTATGTTTCTGTAAAGTTAAAATATGTCTTACATATTGAAGAATGAGTGGATGTATAAGTGTCCTGATGAAGGATTTAGTAGGTGCATGACTGACTGTATGAGTGAGTGATTAAATGTGTGTGACTGAGTGCATGGGTTAGTGACTAAACTGTCTTAATTTGTGCATCATTATGTCTGTTGTTCTGTAAACTGCTGCATGTGTAGATCAGTAGCTATATGACTAACTATATGGGTTATTGATTGGTTGCCCAAGTATTTGTATGGGAGACTAAGTGTGTATGTGGGTGGCTGGGAGGTGTATGTCTCTGTGCATAGATGTGTGAGCAGTTGATTCACTAGATGTATGGGTTCAAAAGTGCATGTGGAAACAGCTGTATGGGCGGTTGACTGAGTGCATTGGTGAGTGAATGGATATCTCAGTGCTACATGTCAAAGTAAGTACATATGTAAAACACAGTACATGTGAGAGTTGACATATATAAATAATTGTGCATAAGAGCCAGTGATTGTGTGAGTGTCTGTATGGATCATTGTAAACTTGTATCAGGGATTGTATAAGAGAGTAAATATGTGTTACTATATGTTTGAATAAGTAAGGTGTGTAAATGTAAATGTAAATGTATTTATATAGCGCAAATTACCCACATCGCAGGCATCTAAGCGCTTGCTTAGGGAACCGGTCCTGGTATTCCCCTGTGAGATAACCCCGGCAGGGTATCCACAAGGTGAAAGCCAGGCATCCCGCTGCGAGGGGCCGTTGTGGAGATTAAGCAAGCTAGTGCCCAGAGTCGCAGAGTGTGAACCCGTGAGTCGAGTAGGCACCGGAGCGAGAATTATCGAGTCCGTGGAATTATTGAGCCCAAGCCCCGTCGAGGCGGGGAATTGAACCCTGGTCCAGGGCCGATCTCAGCTTCCGGGTCTGCCGCCTCTAACCCCTGAGCCACACTTCTCCACTATAACTGTATACTATAACACTACACTTCTCCACTATAACTGTATAGTTGAGGAAATGGAGGTGTGATTAATTTTTTGCATAACTGACTAGGTGTGTGAGTAACTCCATGGATGAGTGACAGTCTGTGAGTGTCTGTTTACACTGAGTGTATCTAAGGTTATATTAGAGTCTGAAGAGGTTCATTGTATTATCACATGAATGATGTCATCAGTGATGTTGTCAGTGATGTCAAATGAGATGTCATAAGTGATGTCAGCAGTGATGTCATTTGAGATGTCATCAGTGATGTCATCAGTGATGTCATTTGAGATGTCATCAGTGATGTCATCACTGACGTCATCAGTGATGTCATCAGTGATGTCGTTTGAGATGTCATCAGTGATGTCATCAGTGATGTCATTTGAGATGTCATCAGTGATGTCATCAGTGATGTCACTGACCATGTCATGAATGATGTAATATGTGACATGATCAGCAGTGGATTGCGGGTGCGCGATATATAGTTAGTGCAACTAACTATATATGGAATTTCATTGGTTTTGTGTGAGTAAAAAAAGGTTTTTTAAATGCTAGTTCCTAACTATATATGGTCTATAACCTATGGTTTTTTCAGTGAATTTTCAAGGTTTTGTAAATGCTAATTCCTAACTATATATGGTCTATAACCTATGGTTTTTTCAGTGAATTTCATTGGTTTTTTAAAAGCTAATATCTGTAGCTGTAAAATGTATTCTTCTTTAAATCCAAAAATATATTTTATATGTTTATTAATAATTTTTTTAAAATATTTTTTTATTCGCTCCCGGTTCGCGAACCGGGAAGCTTTCCGTTAGCTCAATTTGATGCCGCGACCCGGTCCGCTAACCGGTAAACGTTCCGTTTGCGCAACTGCGAAGTTAGAAATCAACATCGTGATGCGTCGCGGAAGCGTGACATATCACGTTGTCGCGTAATGCGTCTTATGACGTGCCGCGTTAGCGCTCCCGGAAGTGCTCCGGTACGCGAACTAAGACGCGAAGCGCAGCTCCCCGGTAGCGATCCGGGTTGCGTCGCGAAAGCGCGATGTATCGCGTTGCCGCGTAATGCGTCTTATGACGCGCCGCGTTAGCGCACCCGGAAGTGCTCCGGACCGCGAACAGAGGCGCGAAGCGATCCGGGGCGCGGCGCGCAGCGCGTAACATAAGCGTAACAGGCCATGTGACTTGTTAATAAAACTTTTCATTGGTTCATTTCACTTTTCGTTTCCTAATGATGTAAGGCTAGGTCAGGTGACCTAAAAATAACACTTTTGATTGGTTTAGAACTATTTTCTTTCCCAAATGATGAAAGCCCCCACCTTTTTTCTCACTCTGACTTTCAACTTTGTGAAAGGAAGACCTATTTTGCTCAGTGGAAAATGGCTTCACTAGTAGCTTCAGCTGGTGGACCCCCACCACCACCACCACCTCCTCATAGGAAGAGAGGACCACCTCCACAGTTCCTTGCCAACACAGAGGAGGAAGAGGATCAAGAAGAGGAAGAGGAAGAACAGGCACCACAGTTTTTACAAGAGGAGCCCCGGGTATCTCATCATAAAAATAGTTTCATTTGGCAGTTTTTTTCATTTCCTGAAGGACAGAAAAAAGTTAATGCTCGGTATGTGACGTGCCTAATATGCAAAGAGGACTTATCTAGAGGCACAAATAAGAAGTATAGTTACGGCAACTATACTATGCACCGTCACATGCAGAGGTGGCATCCTCTAAATTACAGCCGGGCAGAGATGCGTGACCTGCAGGACAACCCACCAACTCCTGTGGCCAGGACATCAACACAGATATCTCTGTCGGGGCCAGAGGCACGGGAAACAGTGCCAAACATACAGGAAAACTTTGTCCACATGAAGATTGTCTGTATATATTGCGGTACCTTACTTTCATGTGCCAATATGAGCATTAACTTAGTAAACAGAGCATTTGAAAATCACAAGTGCTCTAAACGCCCCAAAAAATAATTTTTTTTTGCTCCTGTTGAGCCCTTTCCAATGCCTGTTTTTTGTTCTTTCCCCTCCAAAAAAACCAAAAAAAACATAAAATTGTTCAAAAAATACAAAAAAAACAAAAAATGTTCAGAAAATTAAAAAAAATATATAAAACAACAAAAACATTTAAAAAAGTTCTTTTCAGAACTACCTCCCCTTTATAAAAAAATTGCTAGAATGTTTAGCACTCTGGCAAGCTCTATTTATTTTAGTTCGCTCGCCAGTACGCGAACCGGGAGCGAACCAAAAAAAATGTTTTTTTAAAAAAAGAAGAGTAAGTATAAGGGAAGTAAACAGAGAGTAATGTTAAAAGAAAGACAGCTATAGGGACTAAACCAGAGATGCTGTTTAATAGATTTATTTACCGAAGAAAAGATGGAAGAGGATATAATTGTGAAAAACAAAATAGATAAGTAAGTGAAGGAATCAAGCATTGAAAATGCAATAGGTCTTGCAATAGAGTTTGACCTTTTGGTTTTGCAAATGGATGAGTGGCGTTGCATGGATGAGTGGTGTTACATAGTAAATAAAAAAAAATCAACAAAACAAACAATCAACTAACATACAATATTTGAAAAGTCTATCATTCTTTTTTCCTCATAGTACGCTCCCCGGGCCGCTTCCCGGTTCGCGAACCGGGAGCTTCCCACGCAAAAAAAAATATATATATTTTTTTGCCCCTTTTAAAACCTCCACATCAAACCTAGGGGGTCAGGGAGGATCTACTATGCCCCCTTATGCTCATTTCCCCCTTTGTTTTGGCCTCCTCTTGTCTCTCGATCCTACCGAGAGACAAGATGGCGGCCGCTCCGGACTGTTTAGAATGTTGACAGACACCAGAGAGCCAATCAGCTTCGCTTCACGAAGTTCCGTTACGCGTCAAGTACGCGAACCGGAGCGCTGCCCGGAGCGCTGTTACAGATATATATCTTTTTTTGAACGTTAATTTCTCAAAATCCACTGGAGCACATATATTGAGACCTAGCAAAGGCACATCGAGCTAACAGTCCCTACAATTTTGCCAAGTTTCGTGCAAATCCATTCAGCCGTTCGGGCTAAAAGTGAGGCCAACCGCCCTATGGAAATTAACATGGGAAAAACGCGTTTTGGGACCCCCCTTTTTTCTCGGCCCCCCCTTTACGAACCCCCCCCAAATTTTCAGGGGCTGCTCAGAAACAAAATGTTCCATTTTCCTGAAAATTTCAGCCAATTCCATCCACAAACGCCAAAGTTATTAGACATAGAATTTTCAAAAATCCCATAAAGAAAAAATCCTAACTATATATACCTACTGGCGACCGCCAGTAGGTAATATTTCTTATGGTATTTTAGTTAGTTAGTAGAAAGCATTGGTTTTAACATTTCGAGATATTTTATAGGTTTAACATTTTTGTATATAAGCAAGGTTTTAGTGGGTGGGATAATATTCAAACTTTGTTATAAAAAAGGAAACAACAAAAAATGCCAAAACAATATATATTTGTTTGGATTATATTGTGTAGTTTCTTTATGTATAGGTGTAGTTTATGTTATTGAGTGACGAAGTCTGATAAGTGGGGTGGAGGGTTGATGTTTAGTGTGTAGCCTTTTGTGTTAAATGTATAGCGTAGATTAAGATAAGTTTAGGTAGGTTAAGTTAGTATTAAGATACGTTAGTGTAAGATAGGTAGGTAACGTTAGTATATGCTTAGTTTAGAAAGTTTAAGATAATGTGGAATAGGTAGGTTAAGTTAGTTTAGGCTTAGTTTTCATAGTGTTAGTTAGTGTAGGGTAGATAGTTTAAGTTATTGAGAATAACAATTTCATATATAAAAATCTATTTCTACATTCACAAATCCATCATAATTCCCTGTGTAAGAATTGTAAAATTTGCTTAGGTTCATTTGAGTATGTGATGTATGAAATCCTTGCAGTGTTTGCAGATATGTGTAACTTTGTGAGAAGTCAATGGACAGGAGTCAGTCAATGTTGCAATGGAGTCACTTGAGGAATCTTTAACATTCTTTGGGCACTGTAAGTGGTCCTCTTTGTGTGACTAGATACACAGTCCAATTCAGATAGTTACCTACTATATCAGGGTGTGTGTAAGTTATGGTACATGTATATTAGGGATGGATCTGTCCCCCCATATTGCCAAGTTATGGCTTTGTTGGGACACACACACTGATGTCTGCCACTTTCACACTCAGCCTTGAACCATTCCACTAGTACTTCATTGTTTTTTGCTGGTTAGTATCATGAAGGTGGCCCCCACCTGCCCGTAAACATCAATCACCCTAGGCAATATTAACTTCCTAAGTGTGGCACTTCCTACATGTAGATTTGTGCCACTGCTGTCTAAGTTGGAAAAACGTTAGCCTCATGTTTCCTCTTAGCCTCTGGCTGTCTAATAAAGTTCCAGGGTCTGTTCTCTGGCTCCTATAAATTGCTATGTCTGTGTACAGCACAATTGATGTTGTGCGTGTTTACACTCACATTAAATGCATGTCAGGGCTCTCAGGAACAAAGGAACATAATGTCCCTACTTTTCCCAGCGTACCTTACAACACCATTTGCCATTTGACACATGACCTGAAATACTTAGCAGTTGAATTTCAGCTCAATGACATCCAAGGTGTAGCACTGAACCTTGAGTGGCATAGGTATGATGCAGTACAGAGAAGTCTGGCCATTACTATCAGCACATTGTCAGTGCATGCATTACGATAGTACATATGGGATACCTTGAATGTAAGCATTGCGGCTGATGTATATGCATAATGACATTGTCATGGTAGCTCAGTAAGATAGGGGGCGTATATAATCACGTGGGACAAAATCAGGAAAGCAAAACAGGGGACCTTAAATAGTTTACTATGGTCAGAACTGCAGCGAAATCCGGCCTCGCAAGCTGCTAAGTATTTGGAAAAAAGCCTGTCGAACCTAGGCATACAGGAGCTGTGGAACACTTCAACTAATCACACCACAGTCAAAAGGCTGGTAAAGAGAACAACAAAGTACCTTTCATGGATTGAGGATAAGGCGACAGTTGCCAAGAGGTCACATGGCTGGTTCGTTTTAAACTCCTATTCTCAACAAGGACAACAGAGTTATCTCGACCTAGGATACTCAAGGACCATGAAATTGAAATTTTTAAAATTCAGATTGGGCCTGTTACCTTGTAGAACCCACCTTCCACATTGGCTGAGGGATAAAGTGGGGCACCTCTGTCGTTTATGTAGTAAGGCAAAGGAGGATATGCCACATTTGTTGTGCTCCTGCGACAAATTACTAGAGGAAAGAAAACGCTTGCTGAAATTTTTGTTTAACCAACGAGGAATACGCACTCGAAGGAATGCAGTCCTTGCCTGCTTCACACCCGATGATCCGCAGCTAAACTGCGGCCTTGTGAAGTATGTGAAAGAGGTGGAGAAAAAGATGCAGAAACTTGACGCTTAACTTAACTTGCTGTTTTTTGTTTAGGTTGAACCATATGTAAAATGTTGTCTAACATTATCAAATCAATGAAGGCGGTGGATAGAGGACACTGGAACCCAACCTTTTTTAGATTCACAAAGAAAATCGATGCTAAGACGAACATCATTGCAAATTTGTATTTAATTTAGAAGATTTTAAAAATGAATTATATCGTTTTATAAGCAATATTACGTTTACGGTGACAATGTACAGTATGTATATGTATTTTAAAATGGAGAAACTGCAATGGTTTTTATTAACTATGCAAAATAAATTCAAATTCAAATTCAAATTCAGTAAGATATCTGTGGATCTGTGAACATAGATAGTGGCTCTCATGCCTCAGAGTACCCAACTTGATGCTTTTTGTCATACAATGAAGTTCAATAGTTTGAAAAGATATTTCACATTGTTTCATGGCAGGCGAGGTAGATTTAGATCTGCACATTCTTCATGGTGCTAGTTTGTCCTATCTGCACAGACATACAAAATGCTGGTTCAAGTTAGTGCATTTATTTACAGGTGTGTACATAGACAAATAAAAAGTAGCAGTTCTTCCAACAACAACCCCACCATTAATTTGTGAGTAAAAGGATGTCCAAACAGAGTTTATAGGGGATACATGTTATGTGTCATGTTGAGTAGAGGCTCCTTTGTTGGAAATATTGTTTTGGGACCAGAGACCATACCTGCTGGATTGATCCTAATGGAACCGGGCAGCGCCCTGCACCACGAGTCCTCCCGCCGCCGCTCCTAACACCCTAGCGGCTGCCGAGCGGAGGACTCGCTATCCTGTTAACAGGCAAAAGAAAGGCGAGTAATGCCCCCAAAGGTAGTCAGCAACAAGCCAAACAACCTAGGAAATTAAACTCCTCATCTGGGTTGGGGGGACAGCAAAAGAAGGTCACACCCACTGTGTGTGAAGGCAGAACCCCTGGCAGAAAGGAGCAGTTGGGACAAGAAGTAGGGGCTAATCAGGGGTGTAACATTGAGTTAATGAAATTTATGGACGAAACGCTCAGGTCACTCATTTTGCCATTAATGAAAAAACTTGAGCAAATAGATGGCAGATTAAACGCCATTGAAAAACATCTCGTAGATCATAAAAGCCCACCACCGGAGAGAGACTTAATGGCAGTTGATTCTCTGAATTCTATTACAACTAGGGTAAATAACCTAGTGGACTCCATGATAACTTCCTTACCCCAGGACACTGCCCAAATTGTAGCACCTACTACAATTCCCCTAGCCGCTGGTTCCAGGGAGGTGGTAACACAAGGGCCTCGGGGGCCTACAGGGAGATTAGGCCCACTAAGACAAGTAACTAAAAATAATTTCTCATTGCACCTTTCACCGGATGCTTGCCCATATTCAGTCATCTTGGCAAATGTCCCAAAAACCCAGGAAGGTCGTGAAGAACATTGGACTACACTAAAAAATAAAGCCCTTCACTTCCTTTCTGTAAAAACTGCCCTGGGTGATCCCTTGTACAACAATTTTAAGATGGTGAGAAGGGTACCATGGGTGGGCAAATCTAAGAAAAGTATGGAGGGTGATTGCGTTGTGGTGAGTTTTAGAACCCCTAGATTGGTCAATGATATTTTGAGGCAGTCGGGATCAGTATTTATTCATCACAATTGTGTAAATGTTCTTCCACTGGGTTTCTTCTATCCTCCTCAGAAATTTGGTGCCATACGCGAAGGTCAGGCCAGTTGGGAAACCGTTCCCCTTTTCGATTTAATTGCAACAAGTAATAGATTTGGGGTGCTGAGCTCGCTGGATGCCAACGACTGACTTATGGATGGAAATATCAGTATATGGGGAAAGGTGTGTCCAGGTGTTGTAAATAGAGGGGGTTCAATATTGGAATTTGGGAAGCAAAGTCCGTTGGTACAGCAAATTCCGCCTAGTAGGGATAGGGGTGCAGAGGTATCTGAGACCAGGATCACAGCTACTAAACCTCTAACAGGAGGAAATGGGTTGGAACCTGGTCATGTGGAAACCATGGAACGAATTGGGCCCATTGGGGGAACAGGGCATGCTCATGATGTAATAAGAGCCATTTCCTGGAACATAGCGGGTCTAGGAGCCAAATTCAATAATAAGGAGTGGCGCAACTACATTAGCGACTATCATATAATTAGCCTCCAGGAGACCTGAGTCCTTGATAATAGTACCTTCGACATCCAGGGGTACAAATGTTTTTTCGTCCCGGCACAAAAATCGAGATCGGGTAGAGCCATGGGAGGACTATCCATATATGTATATTTGAACCTTCAGGGCATCTGATCCACTATGGACTGGAGCTCGCACGCTATTCAAGCAGTACGTTTTAAGGGGAAGGGGTTAAGACTAACTGTTTTTAATGTTTACAATAACGGGGCGGGGGAGACCACACCACATTTGTAGGAGAACCGGATGACAGATTGGGTCAGGAAATCAAAGCTAGGAAGGCGGCACAGGTACCTGCTATACTGGTCATGGGAATCTTTAATTGCCACCTATGCTCGGCATTGGTTCCAATAGATGCTGAATGGTCACATTGCCCTGTAGAGAAAGGGATGCATTTTTCTCATACGCCGGAAGGTTTGGCTTTTAGGTAACTCCTTCTCAACCACGACTTAGAGCACACTATTAACATGATGGGTGTGCAGAGGGATGGCAGCTGACCACCAACATTTAAGGGTAGAGGATGCTCCTCTTTTATTGACTACATTCTAGTTTCTAGACTTCTAAAAAATCGAATTACCAGCGTAGGGATAGAATGGAGTACTTTTAGTGACCACAATCCCCTTGTATTAGGGTTGCTGTACCTGGTGGGTCCAAGAATGAGACATCAAGGCACAATCATTGAGAAGGTAACGGATCAGGGTAGGAGATTGAGGTGGTGCAAAATAGACGGGGAAGCCTTCTATAAATCCTTGATGGACTCTGGAAAATCAGCCATTGAGGACTGTTTAGATATGGGTGTACAAGGTCCTCGGTTACACTGAAGAATTTGGCCAGATCGCTGAGCTGATAGATGGTCTGTTAAAAACTAGGGCGCCCATAAGTAACCATTGTAGCCCACAATGGTTTGATCGAGATTGCTCAAAGGCCTTAAGGGAGCTTAAAAGCAGCCTCAATAATAAACCAAGGAATATCCTTCAAATTGCTATGTGCAGGAACAAATATAAGAGGGAGACCAAGAGGAGGAAATTAGCCCTACAGGGGGAAGCGTGGGCAGACATAAGAGAAGCGGGGGAAAACAGGGACATGTCCAAATTCTGGAGAATCATTAACCGACCAAATTTCCAGAAAAACAATGTCCCGGAGATAGGATCAAACATTCTACCAGATCAGTGGGTTTCCCACTATAAGGGGCTGTATAACCACGAGCCAGGAATAATTGAAGAGTATGCAGGGAGCTCACATCAGGGAACACTGGTAGTTTTTTCCATTAAGGAGATTACTGTTGGAATAGAGGGTTTGACGAAAAATTAAGCCCCTGGCCCAGATGGGATCCCCCCTGATTTGTTTCTAAGCTGTGTAGAACTGTGGGCCCCCATAATGACTAGGGTCATAAATACTGCCATTACTTGTGGTTTGCCCCCCTCATGGTCAAAGGCCATAATCGTCCATATTTTTAAGAAGGGCAATAGGGACGATCCCCAGTGTTATCACCCGATATCCTTGATTGACGTGTCTGCCAAACTCCTGGGAAGGGGGATCCTCAACCGACTGTCTGAGTGGACCGAGGAAAATAACATAATTTCGGACACTCAGTACGGATTCAGGACGGGGAGGTCCACTAGCGACCAATGTTTGAACCTCTATATGCTGACTGCCAAATACACCAAGGCCAGCAATGAAACCATCCATATGGGGTTCATGGACTTGACAGCGGTATTCGATCACGTGAATAGGGAGAAACTCTGGGTTATGATGTCCCTTATGGGGATTGAGGTTGGCCTAATTAATATCTTAAGGGAACTCCATAGTGACACCTCTGGAAAAGTCTGTTTCAATAGGGAGGGGGGGTTGACCGATTCATATCCCTGTGAGAGTGGGGTTTGGCAAGGCTGCATTCTTGCCCCATTTTTATTTTCACTCTACATAAATAACCTGGAGCAGTTCCTGTTAAATTTAAGGACAGATTGTCCAAGGGTGGGGTCGCGTCATATCCCCGTTTTACTCTATGCAGATGACGCGGTCCAGCTCGCACGTACGCCCAGGAGCCTACAGATTTTGATTGATGGATTTGTCAAGTTTATGGGTTCTTTAGATCTCTTTGTCAATCTGGGTAAATCATATGTGTTGTTGGCTGGTAATAAACCATGCACCAAATCCACATACATGATAGGAAGCCACAAAATAGAAGAGGTCAAAACATGTTCCTATCTAGGTCTACTCTTTGATGGGTCTCTACAATTTAATTCCCTGGTTGAGGAGCGTTGTTGTAAAATGATTGCTACTACCGGTGCTATTGCAAGTTATGGCAGGAGGGTAGGTAAATGGTGTCCCGAACAGGTGATGAAGCTGTACAGCTCCATATGCTGCTCCAAAGTGACCTACCGGGCAGAGGTATGGGGCTTCGCCAACACTGCGAAAATTCAGTGGGAAGAAAATAAATATTTAAGGACCATCTTGAAAGTCGCCCCAAGCACAGCTGGCTTCATAGCTCACAGGAAACTAGGTAGGCCGTATTTAGAAGATCTGGTGAAACTTAGACCTATAGTGGCCTGGTTAAAAATGTGGTCTAACCCTGAGGCATCTCTGAGCAGGGACATTTTAAATGAATGCCTAGGAAGAGACAAATGTATGAGAATCCCATGGCTCAATTATGTAAAGAGTTTCTTAGAAGCTCTTGGCTACAGGAATCTCTTTACTGACCCGGTAGCAATTGTACCCCAGCACAAAGCGATAGTAAAAAAAGCTTTTTTAGCCCAAAAAGCATCACAGAGAGCAGAGGTTGAAGGGTCCAAAAAGACTGTGAGGGCTCATAACCTGGTTAAGAGCACTGAGGGAATGGAGCCATACTTGTACCTCATGCATAACGCTCAGGACAGATTTCTGATGTGCCGTTTTAGACTTAATTTATTACCGTATTTATTTGCATCACCAGCAGGGTTTTTAACTACAATTGAGCAGAAGGGAATCTGCGGCTGCGACAATAGGTCTCCACAGGATTTCCTCCACTTTATACTACTGTGTCCCTTTTATTCAATGCCCAGGCGTAGATTTTTGGTAAACATTTTAAAACAAGCCAATTTGAAACATGCTCGAGAGGCCTTAATCTATTCACAGCAAGCATCTGACCCTTTAACATTGTGTTGTATAATGAATTTTATTAAAGTGGCGGTCCAACTAAGGGTAACCAGAGGAGAGGAATGATTTCCAAAACTGTTATTATATCTTTTAAAGTGTCTCATTTCCCCTTTTCCTCTTTTATCACATGTATAAGAAACTATTATAATTAGGATTCTGATAAAGATGTAATGACATTTTTTAATTGTTGTATATATGTATGTGCTTTGATGGTGATTTTTAATCATCGAATAAAGAATCCTTGAATTGAATTGAATTGAGTCGAGGAATATGCCAGTGAGAAGAAGGTCCAAATTGCCATTAGGGAATGTAGGCCTTATTGACAGTCCACAAATAGATCGGATTAACAGGTGTTCATACAACAAGGGGACAGTACCAGGTGACAAGGGCAATGGCATGATAATTGACAAAGGCACGATGGGAAACTGGCCAAATGGCACACACAAATGTTACTGAGTAGCTCGTCACTGGGAATTGGTGAACTTTACTACTTTCTCCTCTGATGTGTGTTGTTCCTCCCCTGAGGAGGGTAGTTTTTGTGCAGGAGACATCAGAGGCACACAGACAAAGCAGGGGCTGAAGATGTGGCTCCCCTGTCTACGGCAGCATTTGTCTGTGCCACAAAGAGGACTGTACAGGACTGATAGGGGCCTGATGGCTTTTCAGTAAGGCAACAATGATGCAGTGGAAGGCATCCATAGTAGCAATGTAGGCATCCTGCTTCCACTCCATAGATTGGAGATGGTGCGAAAGACTCAGAGCTGGGTGGCAACCTAACTGGTGTCACATTGGCAGGGATGTTGTTGGTGCCTCTGCCTCATGAAATCCCACAGTGTCAGCCAGGGACTGTTACATTGTATGGAGTGTAGGGTAGATGCCTTTGAGATCCTCAAAGGTGTCCTTCCCACAGTGCCACCCTCTTAACACAGACACCATTGCATCATGGTGCAATGGTGTCTGAGTTGTAGGCAGAAATACTTTTGTGCAAGAAGGGGCACCTTCCTGAATAAAAACAATCCTGGGAGGCATTACCTTCTATCTGCATGTGCTGCAGAAAGAGAAAAATACAATTATTTCTCCTTGTTCCGCCTCACTTCAGGAGGCGTAATGTTTTGGCACTTCCTCAGATTTACATGCTCTTGTAGATCTGGGAAAGTGTCAGAATTCATGAGTGTTTCATGGGAAAACTCATTGTGATGCCCTTGGAGACCTCTAACCCTGGGTGTAGTTTGCGTAGTAGTGCTACGCGTAGCTACGCAAAGTGCACTTCGCACTACGGGAGCTACTCGTAGCTACGCGAACTGCATAGTGCAAAATGCTGTTTGCACTGATTGCACAGTGCCGGATGCTTGTCCACACTGTGCAACCAGTGCAAACCGCATCTTGCACAGGGAAAGTGGTCGTTTTCTGCTGCTCAAGTAGATTTCTACTCGAGCTGCAGCTTTCTAAACGCAGACTGGTAGTTTCTCATAGCGAGCGGTAGCGAGCATAAACGATCACTCGCAATGAGAAACCTGACCTTCCCGCATTGAAAATCTCGCCGGGAGGTTTATTTTCCACACTCGCGATCGGCAACTTGATGTTGCTGATCGTGAATGAGGAAAAAGTCTCGCCGGGATGTCATTTTGCTCGCTCGCGGTCGCCAACTTGATGTTGAGGACAGCGAGCAAGCAAAAAATGACTGCTACGCTACCATGTTTGCACTGTGTTACGTGCAATTCGCGTAGTTTTACAAGAGAATTGAGAGGTGCACTCAGTGAAGTCAATGATACAAAAAGTTCATAGATTTTGTGAATCTTCTGTTCTTTCTTTAATGAGTTCTTTATTTTTTCTCTTTTTAAAATACACAGGCACAGCCAACGCGTTTCATTCCCCTTAGTGCCTTGGGAAATTTGTCAGGGCATAGACATGGATCGTTCGGATCCGTTGTTCCGAAATGTAGTCGCACCTTCAGAACCGATGCTGTAAGAGTAGGGTTTGTCGGTTGGTCCAGATATTCCTGGACGGTATAGATGTGACGCTCCAGGGGTTGTTTTCTGATCGTAATTCCACAGTGGTGCGTGGAGAGTAAAATGAGAATACGTTCTGGTCCCCCTTCGAGAGTCACTGTAACGAGGGGGACGGTGGCAGGTACTGGTTATCGGTTGTCTTGAGGTGCGGGACCTGTGATAGGGTTTCCGCAGTCTCCTGCTCCTCCCCCTGGAATCCTGGAAGCAATTCGCGTAGTGCAAAGTAGTGCAAACTTCACAAACTATGCGAGCGTAGCGTAGTCCTTCCCCCAGGGTTAGACACCTCCTGAGCGCAAATTAAGGCAACACAGCAATTAGTGCTGCCCTGCCTTACTCCATATCTATGAGGGCATTCAAAGCCACGAATATGACATTGAGTGGCCTCATAAATATGATTTTGCAATTTGTGTCACTGGAGCGTCACAAAAAAGTGATGTTCTGGTAGCGCAAGGGGCTCATAAATATGCCCCAAAGTTTCTAAAAAAGGAATGTATCCAAATGTAGTGTATCTGCTGCCCCTGTAAAGTGCTTAATACCATCAGTTTATTATTGGTTCTTTTTTTCCCAGTCCTTTTTAGAAGACATTGCAAAGGTCAAGCTTACGAAGGACTTTGGTGAGAACCACAGTTTCTATGTAAGTAATCATCAAAATGGGGAAGCTTCAACAAAGTTGTATGCAGAGAAATAATTTCCCTGGTGACTGTATTAATGTAGGGTATGCAGGTTAGATATCTATCAAACATGATTCCTATATTGTGCCTTTCATGATGGTGTTGGGGTGGGAGCTGAGTTAATTTAATTGGCAAGGGAGCCACTAGCCTAAGAGAAAGATCACTCTTTATGGCTATTGAGGCAGAGCCACCTGAGCTTTAACCAGTAGCAGATATCTCTCAGGCAGTTTTTTATGTCCACATCCTTCTCCTAAATTGAGGCACATCATAACAGTTTAACATGCATTTGTAACCAATGTGATGAATTTCATGTATATTTAGACATGGAACCTGAATGATATTTGGAGTTTTAAATGTGGTGCGGGAAATCATTAGCAGTCATGTTAGAAAGAAAGGAACCTAGATTAGGTTAGTGGTTGTGTTTTCTCTAGAAGGATGTGATTCAAGTTTGAGCAGTCAAGTTGATACCTCCAGTTAGACAAGTGATTGTCCAGAACTTTGTGGATAGTAGTGATGAAAGCTAATAAGGGATCCAGGATTATCAGAGCAGAAGCCAAACCTTGGACTGTTAACATTTCTTCTTTGTTGTTTTGAGAGTTTATGATAGTTGTTTCCCATTCCTCTCTTGTTATGAACCTCAACTGTAGATTTCAGAAATAGCACAATGATTTTTATGGGCTTGTTCAAATGAATTTTGGCCATTTTCTTTCATTCCATGTCTCCATGGAATATTTACCTGTTGTCCATCCAGCTATTATCAAGGATTATTTTCAGGGCTGTTATTTTGGAATCTGAGAACATAATACACAGTGAATCAAACCTTTGCATGTTACCCGTGATTTGATTGTCCAAGATCTATAAGATATATGTAGTAAGTATAGTTTATGACTGCTATATAATAAAGGGACAAATGCCACTTTAAGGGTGAAGTACACAAAAGAAAATAACTATGCTTTATTCTGTACTATACATGAACTTGAATGGTGACTTCTGCATGGTCACTACCTCTATCAACAAATAGTCTCTGCATCTATGATATGGAATCACTTATGCATACAAACAGCTTGTCTACAGTACCTTGCAGCTTCAACACAGTGCGCTGAGGACATGTCACAAGAGAAAACAAAGCAGGCCAACAGCCAGTCTTCAAACAGTTACTGCTAACTGTAAATAATCCCCTAAATCTGTTTGATGAGGCCAGGAGAAAGGTGTGTCTGGCTGAACACTCATGATGTTTCTGCATATGATGCCAACAGGACTTTAATCTGAGCATGTGGGAGGAGCAGGCCAACTCTTAGCACATACTTTATTATAAACAGAAACATCCAGGCGTCAATGTTTTATAGAGCTTGAGTGTTGATACAGTATTCAGAAGGATACATTTTATCACTCTGACAGCAATGCGGTTTTCCTTTACCCTCCTGATTTTGGGACTTCAAAGCTGCTTAGGTAAGTAATTATTGGATTATTCAAAGGGAAATTACTAATCTCTGACACAAACGTATATACAACTGACAATTAACACATTTTGCATGATTATAACCTAACATTCAATTTACCTGCATTTATTTGAAGTTACAGTTGGAGATGTTTTAAGGCCTCCACCTTCTGAGGGCCCATTGTAATCTATCTATTTTTGTTCTCACAAACTTGAGTTATTAGAAAATAAATGATAAAATTCAAAGTTGTTTCGAATATGGGTCCCCGAAATTTGTATTGTCTGGGGGTCCCCCAAAAACTTTTAGATGGTAATGGTATGGTTGGACCAAACAATTGTCTATTTAACACTGTTACACGATGTTTGTAGTTTGAATAATTGGCACATTAATGACACTCATTCTCCAAGGAGATAGAATAAAAATAATCGTTGATTTATCTAGTAGTTATCTCTTTTGTTTATTTTTCACTCCTTTTCTTCAAGCTTTAGCCATAGGTAACAGTATAGTATATTGGAAAATCAGTATTATTATTATGACCATCAAGCGTAACACCCATGATGGGATTCTTGGAACTGTAAAGATAATCAGAATTTGAGTTTTGGGTTTAAGGCTGACATTATATTGCTACTCAGTTAGTGTTTAGAGACTTTCCTTCCTGTTTCTCAATAGTTGCACACTTAGCTGCTTTTTCCTTACTTTATTGGTAAATCTGTTTACATTCCTTTTGGTGTTTGTGCCTTTTCACACCTGGTTCCCACTTTGAAAATAAATAACCATGGGTGCCCAAAATCCTTCTTAACCGACTGCCTCCCACTTACCCCCTCTGATACCACTCACTTCTATCACTGGCATCATCCACTGCCTACATACAGAATTCTAAAGCTAGACTACAGCGAACAAGCAAAGTGAGACAGAGTCCCACAACGCTGGTACTTTTTAATGTTCTTCTCCCAGACCATTTTTCTCTTGGTACTTTCCATATTTGAGATGCTAATGGGCTGTTAAAATACCCTACAATGAGTGATAGGTGAGGCCGACTGGCACCCTTAAGCACAACTTAACCACTGAGATAGACCAAAGGAAACTGGACAGTCAGTGGATATGGGTGTTTGCTCCTCAAATTTTTAAACTTTTTACCTAGACTTCCAGGGCTTGTAACTCTGGAAGTAAATATTTGTTTAAATTGGGCTTCCATAAAAGGAACACATACACATTTGCATTTACGTGCAATAGGATCTACATAAGAATGTTCATTTCACACATACATTAAATAATATTAGATTACATATACAGCAGATATAGTAAGTATAACATGTTTAGCATGGCAAGGGGAAAGAACTGTAGTCACTCACTTAAACTACCATTGGAAGCCATTTTTTAAAATTGCAATTATATACAATTTCTATTTCAACTACATTGCTAAAAAAAAATATTGAATTAATTCATTCATCCATTGATTAGGTGTTGGGGGTTCAGAGCAAGCTAGGAACAACTATTCCATCACTGTATATTGTCCGTCAGTCAGTCAAATACTTTTATTCGATAACTTAAGATCATAAAAAGACACAGGTACAGTTATTACATATTAATGCAAATCCAGCAAACATTACATTAACAAATTTCACACGTTCAAAAACATTAACATTTCATTGTAAGTCCATCTCAATACGGTTATTACACTTAAAAAAATCCATACACTATGTACAATAACATTTTCTTATAGATCTTCCTTAATACTGAGTATAAAAGTAGCTTAGCAATTCTATAGTAAACTTAAAATGATCCACACAAATGTTCATAAGCAGACTACAGCCCCTGTATAACCTACTCTTTTCTTCAATTTATTAATCCGCTCTGCTGCCACTAAAAAATTTGCGACATGAAATGTATTCCGTGCACTACTCAGCAGTTGCAAATAAAGAAGTGCCGGCCTAACCTGCACAAACCCTGCTTCCCTTAACACAGGTAACAAATACTTTTTCCTGATGTCTGCGTAATACTCGCAAAACATTTCAAAATGTAGAGTATCTTGTAAGGAAAATTTGTTGCACTTACAGGGGTCGGCGTTCTCTGGTGTTCCCCATTTAGGGAAATCTCCCAGTGTGAGGTGGATTATATTAAATCGGAATCTTGTTAGCAAATACCAATGGAAAGGGCGTGTTACTAACTTCAGATAGGGCTCAATACCAGGTGAGCTCACAAAACTAAAGTTCGCTCTTACCATAGGTTTTCTCAGCTCTAGTTCCTTTCTTTCGGTTGTAAGAAGGTTTACCATGACGGTTTTAATCAGATCTACATCTTCTTTCTTTATAGTTTTAGGGGCCAGAAAAAGCCCAGGCCGTCCAAGTTTTTTAAATGTAGTTTCACTGTATGCCAGCCATAGAATTTTACCAGCGCTGTCTAGAGCTAGACAGTCCTTTAGGATCATATGGTTCAGTGAGATCTCCTAGTTAAAGCCAGGTCTTAAGCCAACATGTCAGCGGGGCTATTTTCAGTGTGTCAGAGACATAACCCAACCCCATCTCTGCGTGGATAGATAAGGTAGGGGTAGACTGTGGTACAGATAATAAGGTTCTTAGAAATGTATTTTCTACCACTTGAATATGAGGTTCTTGTGAGCTGTACCCCCAAATCTCTGAGCCGTACGTCGCTGTAGCTAGACACTTGGCCTTATACACCTTCAAAATAGCTTCCATGGGTCTGGCCCCTAATCGTTTTGTAAAGCCCATAAGGGCAGAGGTAGATCTGGCAAATACATTTCTTTTATGTTTCAGTTGTGGACCCCAGGACCCTTTATCATCAAATAGGAGCCCTAGATAGGTAAAAATGGGGACCCTTTTAACCACATCTCTACCACAGAAAAAGGTTATCATTTTTTTCTTTCTGCTTTGTTCCCCCACTATCATTACATGGGATTTTTTTGCATTTATTTTCAGATCTAATGACTCCATAAATTTGCCGAACATATCAAGCAATTTATTTAATCCAACACCAGTGCGAGCCAATAAAACAGCGTCATCCGTGTAAAGAAGAACCGGGATAACAGTTTCTCCTACACGCGGGACGTCAAGTGTTGCACCCTTAAGGGCAGGTTCTAATGCATTTATGTAGAGCGTAAAAAGGAGGGGTGCCAATATGCACCCCTGCCTGACCCCTCTTTCTCATTTAAAATAGCTAGTGCATCTCCCTTCCTGGGTGACTAACAGTGGCTAATAGGCCACAGTGAAGGTCAGCTAAGAATTTAACTAAAGCAGGGTCAATACCTATGTTCAGTCAAATTTGCCACAGCTTGGACCTGTTTACGAGGTCGAAAGCTGTGGAGAGATCATAAACCCCATATAGAGGGATCGCTTTTTAGCTATGGTGTATTTGCTTATAAGGAGCTGCAAATTAAGACATTGATTTAATGTGCTTCTTTGAGATCTAAAACCGTATTGGGCGTTAGACAAGACCCCTCTCCCCTCTAACCACCCTGTCATTTTCACAGCAGAGTCTATCAGGGAGATAGGCCTGTAGCATGATGGATCACGTCTTTGTCCCTTTTTAAAAATAGGAACAATGATTGATTTAGACCAGGATGCCGGGGATAAATTTGCGTCAGAGGCATTAAAAACATTTGTCAATATCCTGGCCCAGATAAGAAAAACTTTTAAAAAGGTCTGCTGGGACCCCATCCGGGCCCGGCACCTTATTCTTCCTGGTCTCCATAATTGCTCTTTCCATTTCTGTCTCTAGAAACACCATTGAGGGGACTAATTCTAAGTTCAAAATAGCCTCTTGTGAGCTCACTACCCTCTGAAGCCCATAAATGTTCTCAAAGTGAGCTATCCACCGGTCATCAGGGATATTACAGTCAAGTGGGGAATTTTCTTCACCAGAAAAAAAGGGCTCATTAATAGTCAACCAAAATTTCCTACTATCCCTCAGAACCTCCGGGGACAGAAGTTTATCCCAGGCATCTTCTTTAATCTGATTTTTCCTGTCCCTAATGGCCTGTTTATAGGTCTTCCTTAATTTTGTGATTAGCTCCCTATTTCTAGGGCACACTTTCAGAGCTTTAAGCAGAGCTGAGTGTGCCCTAGAGCAGGAGCTATCAAACCATCTTTTATCTTTGTTGATTATAGGGGTAATTATTGTCGTCAGATTGATGTTAATTTGGTTACAGATAGCATCAAAAGCCCCCACTATCATTGTACTTGGCACAGCAGTATCAATACAAATAGCAACCTCTCTTTCTACTTTAGACAGGACTTCCGTCATAAAGGTTTCTGGGACAACTTTTGTCCATTTTAGTCTCCTGCCCTGGTCTTTTGGTATCACCTCACGCCTCGCAGCCACGATCTTTGTTTCTTTAAAATTTAGGAGGGCCCCCAGGGCCAACTCCAATATCACGGGGTTATTATCGCTGAAAGCAGAGGTCCCCAGCTTGTATATTAGCACTCTGGTCAAAAGTAGACCTGACATAAATATGTAATCTATAACTGTGTCCTAATATTTTCCTTTAAAAGTTGGAGCCCTTGGGCCTCCTAGGGCACACCCAGATTCAAAAAGGTGCGTGGTGGCCAGGAGGTTCTCCAGGGCCTCCCCTTGCTTAGTGTGTTCAAAATGCGTGTGAACTGAACATGGGGGTCCTTCAAAATTATCAAAAACACACGCTTGACCGCATGGGTGAATATTAAAGTCACCCATGAGAATGACCTTGGAGCTTGGATATTTAGCTTTATATGAAACTAAAAAATCCTCTAAGCCAGTTGAAAATTGATTTAAAAAATCACTCTCAAAAGAATTGTAAAAATAACAAATAACAATTTCGCTGTATGTGGCAGTGATAGCTTCACTGCCAGGCAGTTATGGCTACCCGCATCAAGCTGTTTTAGTGAGCCACTCAATTTCAGGGAAAAAAAATGATGCTAAACCTCCCTTAGCTCTGCCTGCCGGGCCCTGTTTAGCAGGAATACAAATGTGTGAGTACCCGTCTATTTTAAAGTTATTTTGTATGTCCCAAGTTTCTTGAAAAGCCATTATATCGAATAACTTTATCTCCCCCAGCCAGATCATATCCCTGCATTTACTTCTCAATCCAGATATATTCCAGCTCATAATTCTGCAAGTTTTTACTTGAGACTCAGTGTTTACATCTGTTCTAACTGATGCATCTACACTCTTAACTTCGTCACCCTCATTATGAACTATTCTACTAGCCCTCTGATCGCAATCGTGTACTTGCTGTCAATCGCAATCTTCCAGGCCGGATAGCCCATTGAACCTATTAGAAAGCATTATGTTCCCTGGAGCACACCATTTCTTTGGCCCCCCCATTTAGTAGTTTTCCCCACCCAGAGAATGTGCTGTCACATAGAAATAGGACAGGGGTAGTGAGTGGATTGCAGATACTGAATCCCTTTGGGGCCAGTCACAGATATAATTGACAGCACTCCTGTTCCTAAAGTTGATAACTATGCAGTCCCCCACCACAGACTTTGGCTTTTTCCCCACCTAACCCACTCTTCTGGCAAAAAGGATTTCTGCACATACGTGGGATGGCAATGGACGATTGTTGTTGAGCCAGAAAATATAATAATTCTTTAACTCCATGTACATTTCCCCCATGCCCTGGCTTAGTGGAGGAACCCCCGCCAAAACCACCACATAAGGGGATGACTCTGGAGGGAGTTCTATGGTCGGTAGACTATCAACACATTGGGCAGAGGGGTTTTTGGGCAAAACTTGCTGGTGAGTTACAGACCTACTGGTTTCTCTTTGCTGTGTCCTATCCTTTTCTATGGATCGTTCTGCCGTTGTCGAGTTAATGGGGGCAGGTACAGAGCAATGTGCATGGGGACCGGTCAGTTTACCACTGTCACTTTCTTTACACACTAGATTAGAGTCAGCGTCTACTACATTTTTATTTGGCCCTGGGTCACCTGTTTGCTTGCTAGTTGGCCCAGTGGCTCGCTTTCCCTCCCTAGCCTGTGATGAGGCAAATGACAGTTCAAGGCACACAAGTCTAGTTTAAATTGAGTCCAATTTATCACATAGTGGGATACAGGCCTTCTTAAGTAGGCGTTCCAGCTTTGCCCAGAATGATGGTCCCAACTCACTTAGTGCTTTATCTCCATCACATGGTTGAAGGATATCTCCCTCGTTGACTAGTTGTGTGCCTACAGAAGTATGAGGTGGAGTTTGGAACAGAGAGTTATTAGGCAAAGTTACTTTCCCAGTTTTTGACTTCTTCCCAGATGTATGTGCTTGTGCACCAATGCGTTTCCGTTTAGTTGTCAAACCCTGTGATTGTTGGGACAGCCCCGCCTTGGCATTACTAGCTGACCGGGTCTTAAAATTGGGTGAACGCATAGTCCCTGGCAAGGAACAAGAATTTTTGACCAGTCTCGTCCGTCAGGGAGGTGGGGCAGGCTGGCTGACATATCAAGGGCCCAGCCGTCTCTGAAGACAGGCTCCTCTCTCCTTCTCCTGAAGATAATGTCGGGTCGGTTCATGGGTGTTAGTTTGTTGTAGTTCTGGAGACCGGGCTTCAGCTAAACCGCCCATTGAAGATCTTTTGTCAAAGGGAATGTCCAGGGATAGTCTTTTTTTCTGTTAGTTCAATATCCCGTGCTAAAGCCGTGGACACTCTTACAAGAAAGTTGTCCAAAGTGCCCATTAGTGATCCTCCCGTAGACTTTCTAGTGTCCTCACCAGTAGATGGGAAGGCAGACATGTTATTAAAGGAGATTTAACCAATAGCTACTAAATTCACAAACGGGTATATGCAGCCACTCACTAACCTTAGTTGTAGATGGTGGATGTTAGAGGAGGGGCCCATCCCGTCCTCGAACGGGCTCAAACGGGCCCGCCCTTGGCCCAGGCTTCGCCCGGCTCATCCCACGCGTGTCCCGCGAAGCCGGGCACTGCATTTGTTAAATGAACCTCCTGGTGCTGGTGTGGCGTCGGTAAAGCGTGCTGCCGCTGAGGCTGCCGGGAATTGTAGTCCCGGGGCGGCGGCACTGCTACTAGCGTCCGGTGATCCTGGTGGTGTCAGCAATGAGGTAGGGCTCTCGCAGCTCTCGCTGCCCTGCTGCTACTGCTGAAAAGGCTTCCCCCACTCTGCCAGGCGCTGCGCTTGTTAAATGCGCCTCCTGACGCTGGTGTGTCGTCGGTAAAGCGTACCGACGCTGAGACTGCCAGGAATTGTAGTCCCGGGGTGGCGGCGCTGCTGGTGACGTCCAGTGACTCCTGGCGGCATCCAGTGACTCCTGGCGGTGGCGGCAATGAGATATGGCTCTCGCTGCTCTCGCTGCCCTGCTGCTACTGCTGAAAAGGCTTCCCACTGTATATTTGGAAAGTAACATTGTGCCTGATTCACAAATGTAACTTAAACTTAGTGAGCCCTGCAGTTCGGGCAGAGATTTCTGCAAAGTAAAGTATTGAGGAAAATAGTTTATATGCCTTGAAAATAAATATTAAAAATATTTTATATTTTAGATGTTAATGTAAAATAATAAATGGAAATATATTCATCAACCAAATTAAATTTATCTCATTAAGCTTAATTTATAACATTAATTTTCCCTGAAGAAAAAAATGTTTTAGTGAGAATTGATTAATTAGTAAAAGTGATGTTTAGAATAATTACTATAAATATAAATATTTAATGAAATGTATTGTTTCATTATGTTTTAAATTTGATATAGGTTAATATAGCATTGAAGTAAACATTAAAAATGTAATATATTTATGTATGTTTATTAATAGTTTATATTTATTGATATTTTTACTATTTTAAATAATTTTATTCAAACTTATTTTATGAGTTTTTATTTTAAGATCCTATTTTTTTGTAATTACTTTCAAGCTATGGGCCTTATTCACAAACTGCACTTTTGAGTAAGTTTAAACCTTTGAGTATGTTTCTACTTTTCTATATTCACAAATATAGTGTTTTTGTAATGTCCACTTGTGTACTAATGCACACTATTGCATTAACTCCAGCACTACACATGGACAATTACTGGTCTTACAAAAACCTCCAACAGAAATTACTGGACATTGGGACTTAAAATAAAACCCCGTATGAAATGATGATAAATTAAATTAAATTATTTAAAAGAGCAGAAAATATAATTTGATATAAATTTAAGTTAAACATATAAAAAGAGTACATTCTTGTTACTTAATTACGATATATTTAAACACCTATTTTAAATTAAAAATTAATGTAGCTGTAAATTTGAACAATACCAATAGGAAAGGAGCGTATCCCCTTCTTTCGATGTTATCAATCAATGATTACATTTCTCAAAGAAACTCCAGTCACCAGGCAATTTTTTCAATTCCAAAGAATTTTTGTTCCAAATTTATTAAAGAGAGAACATCATGGAATGTCATTCATTCACTTTTATCAAATCTTTTCAGACAATTTCATCAAATCTTTCCAGCCTGAGCGTTTCGTCCTAACATGGAATTCATCAGGGCTGAAAAAAAGAAAATATATACACCAATCAATTCCATACAATGTAAATGTAAATTGATACTTGTATAGCGCACTATCACCAGCAAGGGTCTCAAGGCGCTTGTACGAATACCGCTGTGGAACCCATCCTGGCTTTCCCTGTGAGGCGTCCACACCTGGGCACACCCAAGGAGGAGGCCAGGCATCCTTAGCGTTGTGGGGGCCGTTGTGGAGATTAAGCAAGCTATTGCCCAGAGTTGCAGAGTGGGACTCCATGATTGGAATAAGCACGAGGCGAGAATTATCAGGTCCGTGGAATTTTTGAGCCCAAGACCCGCCGAGGCAGGGAATTGAACCCTGGTCCCGGGCTAGACCTCTGCATCAGGGTCTGCCGCTCTAACCATTGACCACACTTGTGATTCATTATTATGTTATACATTATACATATACAAAAGCGCTACTCACAAAAATCAATTCAAACCCATAATACTATATAAACTGTGTTAGACTGAAGATAGGCAGGTATTTAACATACACCCAGGATGGGATTTCATTTAGTCCAATACAATTCATTAGTAAATCTTCAAAATTATCAAAATACTTTCTTCATATTCAATGGCATTGTTAACCTCATTTTTACATTCTTATGCATTCAACATGATGATGACATTCAATTACCCAGGTTATTTAACTAGGAAAAACCTCCATAGTCTCAATGTTTCTCTCCTAAAATCCAGGGACATTAACTATTGTTCACTACACATTAACGAAGAGTCAGATATTCTCCCAAAATGTTCTAAATTTACCCAGAGGCTTACTTTGTAATTTTGAAATTTAAAGCCTATTTATGCACCTTCCTATTACCCTTAAATAATCTTTGAAAATAGTACCTTGTTCAATTCTTAATGGACCTTTATTCATATCACAAGTTAAACGTGCATCTTTTTGAAGTGCTCCCATGAATAACCTCTGTGAAACATCTTCCTCAGAGTGTAATGTAATCTAGTTTGATGTTTTTTTATTGCATTAGTTGTCATTAAAAAGATCTATACACCTGTAAATATAGATTGTAAGGTTCCAGACTATACAAGTTTCTTTTATTATATGAAGACTATAAATGTCTTAATATAATTTTTAAAAATCTTTAGTCCTTCATATCATCAAAATTCCAAATAAATAAAAACTAAAAAGAAGTTGGAAGGACTGTCAGCTTTCCATTGTGCTGGAATGCTGTAACCCATAATTACTCTAGTACTTGACTACGTAGAAACCTGAGTCAAGAGCAATAGATTACGAGAACACATTCAATAGTTGCCCCAAAAGATGCTGCTCTGGGCAATGGCAAAAATATCCCCCCAAGGATAAGCAAAATAAAGAGTGGTTATTTAGGGAGACAAACAATAAAATAAAAAGGCACATTTTGAATCTACTTTGTCATTATTATCAAAAGGAAGTATTTGAGGTGGAAGTGAACTAAAAAACAAACACAAGGAGATGATGGACGAAGCGCTGAAACTTTTTCAGACACTCACCCCAATTCACAGATCAAGATTGAATCCATCATCGTTATTTAGCTCACTTTAACAACTCAGTCTTAGTACTATCACTCTAAATGACAGAAGCCAGTAGGAAAAGTTACCTAATCTATTACTTTGTGTTGTATTCTGAAGTGGGTAGAAGTAACATAGGAATGACAATTGAAAATACCAATAAATGAAGCCTACAGGCAAAAAGACCCTCATCATTTGTAAATAGCTAAGGATTTTACAGAAAAAAGGAGTCTGGTGAGACATCTTGGGCTGTCTCAAAAGCCAGAACTAAAAAAGGGAGGAGAATTAATTATCGTCTAACTTTTAGCTCAAATCCTCACATGGACTAATGCAATTCACGGTACGCATAATATGTAACATAAAACGGTTTCTTCATTTTAGTTCCACAACAAAGACTGCTGATTTAAGTGTGTTATTTTTACTTACTTGGTTCCTTGCTCTTGTGAAGTGATACTGACAACATAACAAAATAGTTTTCCACAAGTTGTGTAATAGTAATTGTAGTTGTTTGGGGTTCACACCTGTGATGTGTATTTTACGCCTACATTTCAGTTGGAGGTCAATAAAATCATTGATTTATCATAGATATAGTGGAAGTCATTCAAATGTCCATAAGGAAAGGGATTTACCATACCAAGTATATTTTGCTTGATATAGTATCTCTAAAAAATGCATATATTCTGAACTCCTAAAAGAAGCTTTTGCATTTGAATCATGACCTTTTCCCCATTTTCCGACAGGACCAATTAAGTGTTATGTCTTGAATATTTAACTATTTGTATTCTTTTTTTGTTACAGAATGGTTTGTAATATTGCATTCTTGGGAATTTCCTTTAATCTATTTAATTTTATTCATTTTTTGCTTATTCACAAGGTAGAATAAATGATCAACTAGCGACTTTGAGATTGTAATTTTGTATGTGCACCTTCCTGCATGTTTCATGTGTTTCTTAGTGCATGCCTGTAATGTTGGTATATGTACCATCATTTATTATGTTTATGTTCTGTATTTGTGCTTGTACTTTTGTATGTCTGTCCATGTCTTATAGTAAAATACTATTTTTAAATGCTTGTAGTACATTGAGAATGTGACTGGGCTAGCAAAGTTTAGACAAAATGATCAAAATGGAATTGAAAGCATGGAATTTATCATTGGAAGGCAGAGAAAATTCAACTGAATGCTTGTTTATTTTAAAGCTGACACTCACTAAGTAGGAAAGACACCCCCTAAATGTGCTCCTTATGTGACTACATGTTTTAACATTTTTCTGTAGAAGTGTCTTTTGCATCTAAGATACCAAGATGTCTTCATTTGAAGGTAAGAGAAAACTTGGCTGAAAAATGTAATGTATATTTTCACAGACACTCATAAGATCACAGGGCCTCATTTACCAAAGATTTTTCCAAACATATATAATAGAACTGTTAGTAAATTAGGTCTGAGAAGATGTGCTACCTGATGTATGCAACAGTTTTCCTTGTGTTAATGGAAGCTGTGGCAGGTTCTTCCTGATGTCTCTTTCTTAATGTGTCATTTAAAAAAAATTGTGATGCCAGTCAATTTATGGAAAAGGGCACGCAACTCCTTCAGTTTTTCAGTCTGGGACTGCTGCTCTTTGAAGACTTAACGCTATGAACGTCATGTGGGGGCAGTTAGGGTTTGCAGCTGTGACCTCGAGCTCTCTCCCTGCAGGAATGGCCAGCCAGGAGCAGGGGAAGGAGCCAGGACGAGGAAGAAAAACATGAAGTTCTCAGAGCAGGAACTTGTGATTCTCACTGAGCAGAGTTTCAACAACCATGATCTCCTGTTTGGCAGGGCATCCATGGCAGTACTTGAGACACAGGAGTGCAGTAGAAGATTTTTTTTTTCTTTATTGGCATTTCATAAAATGAATCATACCAAACCGCGCCACGTATGGGTGGCGTAACATCTTATAGTATCACTGCATTACAACACTCCTAGTCCAACAAGTCAGATACATGTGCAAATCAAAATTATATGCATCATTACAATCAAGACACTCTACATCTGTACATTAGGGTCATTGAGGTATTCAACTAAAAAGTTCCAATAATTCCTGGGGCGCGATCGTATAGCTCTTCTTTGTATGTAAGCAAAGTGTCTTTGCAATAGATCATATCTTGGATCCATATATTCACCTTAGGACTCTGCTTACCTCCCCAACCAATCGAGAGCCTGCGCTTTGCTATAAGCAAAGCTATGACACAAAACTTATGCTTCAAAGCACGAAATCCTGGCAACAGTCCCAGTAAACATGTCTGTATAGTGCAGTCTATGTTTGAGCCCACCATGTCCCCCAACATGCTCACAACCTTCACCCAGAATTCAGCTACCCCTTTACAATACCATGCAAGATGGATAAAATCTGCCCCCTCAGCCCCACATCGCTGGCACCTGGAATACCGGCGAAGCCCAAATCTGTGCAATCTAGCCAGAGTGTGATAGGTTTGATGCGAATATTTGACGTGGAGCAGTCGCATATTACCATTCGGCGTCAGTAAGCCCATTATGGTACCAGCTGTAGACCATTCGTCCTCTGTTAGTGGGACAGTTAAACACTTGTTCCATTTCTGTAGTGCCTTATCTGTCGTTGCCCCTATCTCAGCTGGCAGCGTTGTATATAATCTGAAGACTAAGTGCTTGGGTCCAGGCGATCTCAGGAGCAGTTGCAATGTCAGTAGTACTTGTGGTTCAGAAGGGTGTGTCGGGAATAGTGCCTTTATCGCCCTCTGTAATCTAAGATATGTAATTTTTAAAAGTGGTGTTTGATTTTGAACATAATCAAAATCCTCCAGAGTCTTAAACACACCTTCTTGATATAAATCACCCATTTAGCTACACCCACCCGTTGAAGTAACTCCATTTCCACCTTTTCTTGTGCTACTGAGATATCTGGATGGAAGTGAAGTGGCAGCTCCGGTGAATAGAGTGGTAACTTATTAGTCTTTTGACCTATCCCTCTCCATGCTGCATTTGTTGTTTCAATCGTGTTTATATCTTGTTTATGCAAAGGAGCCCTTTTGCGAGTTATAATTGCATCCAATCGAACTGGCAACACATCTCCCTCTTCTATTGCCACATGTGAAAGATATGGCTTTTTATGGAACCAATAGTGCGCATATTGGGCTTGAGCACACAAATAATACAAAAACAGATCAGGAACCTTGAACCCCCCCCTTGAGTACGGCAGTGGTAATGATTGCAGGTCATTCCGGGCCGATATACCTGCCCAAATCAATTTTGATGTCATAGTATTTAGTCTGTGAAACACCGCTGCTGGTGATTTAATGGGGATGTTGTTGAAGAGATATAGCAGTTTGGGCAGGACTACCATTTTAGCAATAGCAAGCCTCTCGGGGAGTGATAAGGGGAGCTGGATACACCGTTTTATCTTGTCTTCCAGTGCCAAAACCACTCTGCCGTAGTTCGTGCAAATGACCACTTCTGGGTCTCTATGAAACCAGACTCCTAAGTAGCATTCTGGTTCCGTCTGCCAGGCTAGTGGGAAGTCAGTGGGAAAGCTATGTGTACTGTCCGTTAAAAGTAGTATTACTGATTTAGCTCAATTAATTCTGAGCCCTGACTGCTTTCCAAATTTAACATATTCTCTCAGTAGAGGATTTAAATTTACTTCTGGGTCTCGAACATATAACAACATATCATCAGTATATAATGATATATGTAGGGGACGCTGCGGGAATTGCAACGCCGAATAATGATGTCCTTGCCGTAGTTTACAGGCCAGCGGCTCTAGCGCTATGACCAAGAGCAGAGGGGATAATGGGCATCCTTGTCGTGTGCCACGAGCGATGGGTATCATCTCTGAAATGTAATTAATAACCCGTATACGGGCAGTTGGTGCCGTGTATAGTAGCTTGATCCAGTGCAGGAACATCAGCAGGAATCCCATTCTTCGCAGTATTGTGTGTAGATAGGTCCAAGCTATGGTGTCAAAAGCTTTAGCAGCATCTAACACTACCGCAGCCGCTTTGGTCTGGGGTGACAGGTAATGCGCCAATGCAAACTGGGTTCTGGTGTTATGGGATGTAGAACGTATGGGTATGAATCCAGATTGGTCAGGGAGGACCAACCTAGTCATCAGATGCTTGAACCTGTTAGCCAATAGTGAAGGTAGAATTTTGGTATCCACATTCATCAAGGACAATGGCCTATATGATTCACAGCTTTCCGGATCTTTATCCGGCTTCAGGAGGGCCAGAATCATCGCTTCTCGCAATGTTTGTGGTAACAGCATTTTCTCATGCGCATCTCCAAGCATAGCTACTATGTGAGGGGCTAGCAAATCAGCATAAGTTTTATAGAATTCCTCAGTGAATCCGTCAGGCCCTGGAGCCTTGCCATTAGGGAGCGCTTTCATAACCTCCGTTACCTCCTCAACCGTAACAGGTAAGGAGATATATGCTCTCTGCGCGTCGGAGAGCCAGGCAAAGCAATATCGTCACAATATTGATCTATCTCGGCAGCCATAGCTGTGGTCTCTTCTGCGTATAGAGCCCCCTAAGTTTGCATAAATTCCTTTAAGATACCCTGCGGATTACGTTGCAGAGTACCCTCAGCATCACAAATCACCTGAACCACCGGTGGCGTCTCTTGGAACATATTTTGGCCGATAATAGTGCACCCGGCGGACCTCCCTCTCCATAGCTCCTCGCTATGTGACGCTTAGAGACATATCTCAGCTCGTCCTCCGCACACTTTTGATATTCCGATATTTCAGTTCTAATTTGACCTAGAAAGGTTGGGTTTTGCGTTTGGGTATATTCCTTTTCAAGCTCACGTATCTTGACCTCACGTTGCTCTAGTTGCTGGCGCAAGTCCCGTAGAATACCCGCATGAGTACTTATACCGACACTCCTAATGGTAGCTTTAAAAGCCTCCCATAGGAGCCCAGGATCATCTGTGGTAGGAGCATTTATGTCGAAGAATTCTATTATGGCTTTCCCTAGAGCGTCCGAATACAAAGGATCTAGTAAAGCTTGTCCGTTGAATCTGCAACTAAAGGGGGGGGGGGGCACATACTGTGGGAGCTTGAGCGTAAGCAGCACCGGGTTATGATCAGAGAGGGTACGGGGCTGATGGGACACTTCCTCCACCCATAAGGACACTTCGGCCGAGCCCAACCAATAATCTATTCTAGACCAACTACCATGTGCTGCAGTGGTATGTGTGGCTTCTAATTGTGTGGGATGTCTCAGTCTCCAGAGATCATGGAGGCATTTTTCTCACATAATTTTGTGTATTTGTACCAATGCACGTCTGTGTGGTTCTGTTGATGTTTTGAATCTATCTACCTCTTCATTAAGCGTAACATTAAAGTCTCCTCCCTATATCAGCGGAACGTCGGGTAATGTAGCTATGGTTTGACAGATGGTATGAAAGAAATCAGGGTTATCCGTGTTTAGGGCATAAATGTTAAGGAGGTTGAGTCTCTGCCCCCTCAATGATCCCGCAATCGCGACAAATCGCCCTGCCCTGTCTGCCTGAACCTGATCCATTTTAAATTTCAGCTCTTTCTGAATCAGTATGAGTACTCCACGTGAATATGAAGAGTAAGCAGCTCCATGGACCAATTCCGCCAACCGTTGGCCCATGCGGTTCAGTGTGTTGGGAGCTATATGCGTCTCCTGTATAAATGCAATGTCTACATGGAGTCTAGTGAAATAGGCTAATACTTGCCATATTTTCTTCTGGTTTTTAAGCCCCCGTACATTTCATGTTATAAATGTTAGTATATCTGACTGTTTCCTGACGGTCATGTTTTACGTACCATTTTATTTCCGTGACCCCTATTGTACCCTGTGGAACTCCTGCTTTTCGCACAGTATGCCAAGATTGCAGCAATTTCGTGAGAGTACCTTTGTTGGAGTGTAGCAGTGCTTCTCAAATGCAGTGAATTAAGACCAACTCCCTCAGAACTACCCATCCACCCCCCTCCCACTTTGGCAACCCAATCAGGCCAAAGACATACCCTGAGAAAAACATTGAACAATTCTTAACTTTGGTAGGGGAAAACCCTATTGGGGGTCTATCTAGGTCACACATCAACATCCAACATGAGTGGATGTGGATAGGTTATCAATTACATCCTAAAGTACCTGCATTTTGGCTAATATCATCCCTAAGCAGGACTATTACAAAATTGCGTTCACATTTTTCATAGAGTTCGTATACCAAGTCTACTATATTCCCTCCTTGCTACCAATCTATAGCAGGGTGCCAAATTTCTGGTGCTTCTCAACATAGTTCCATATCAACAGTGAGTATAATATAGACTATATCTTTTTGTCGGCCATACAATTGCTCGTCATGTCGCTGAGAGTCCCACAACTACTGTGATAGTGCATGAGTTCATGGATGGCAGACCACATGTCGCGTTACATTTCACATAACCCCTCTATACTCACGACTTGCAGTAGTGTCCAATAAAACACTGCTGTTCACGCAGTTCATCTCAATTAACTTCTCAGCAGATTGAACACACAACCCAGCTTCTCTGTTAATCACCCAGGCAACACAGTTCAGTACAGTGTGTGTAGTGTCTCTATCTGCCCAAGTTGGGGTCTTACCATCACCTCTCAAGTACGCCGCTTTCTCTGGAATCCAGTCTGAAACATTTCAGTTTGAGTCTTGGTGATGCTCGGCGCGTTTCTGTTTCCGTCGACCCTGGCTAATACATTTAATGAACTCCTGCGCCTCCTTTGGTGTGTGGCAGATGGTTGTCTTGCCGTCCTTCATGAACTTCAATCGAGTAGGGTACAGCATTGCATATTCCAGTCCCATCTCGCGTAATTTTTGTTTCATGGGCGCAAATTCTCCACGGGCCAGTTGGACGTTCATTGTGAAATCCAGGTAGAATTCTAATTTGTTGCCTTGGTATTCAATATTCTTCTTTTCTC
Organism: Lissotriton vulgaris; assembly: GCF_964263255.1. Classification (NCBI taxonomy): domain Eukaryota; kingdom Metazoa; phylum Chordata; class Amphibia; order Caudata; family Salamandridae; genus Lissotriton; species Lissotriton vulgaris. The sequence continues at coordinate 1,210,523,550 of NC_141695.1, read as the reverse complement.
TCGCCATCCTCAAGATAAGATCTCTATCCTGGTAATTTAATAGTCGGGCAACTATGGGACGCAGCGGCGCCCCTGGCTTTGGTCTGGGAACCAGAGAGCGATGTGCTCGCTCGACGATAAATACCGAAGATAAGTTCTCCGCCCCGAATATGTTTCTGAACATATCTTCTACATAGGTCTCCATCTTACCAGTAATGGTGGTCTCTGAAAATCCCGCTATTCGAACGTTGTTTCTTCGGGACCGTGCTTCCACATCCTCAGTTTTAGATTTAATGACCTCGAGTAGTTTCTCCATGTCAGAGCATCTCTGAGTGGTGGTATGTGATTCATCTTCCACCGATGATAAGCGTGTTTCTGCCTTCACAAGACATTCGCCGTGCTTATCTAGCTCCGCTGCCATGTTATCCACTCTCAGTGTGGTAGTGTCCAATTTGCCATGCACATCCAGCAGAATTTTCTGTATATCCATAAGAACTTGCTCCAGACCAGTGGTTGGTATTGCGTCGTCACCCATGTCAGCAACCGATTGAGCTGTGGTTCCTTTCGCAGTTTTTTTTGGGCCATCAAAGGTGATTTTGGTCAATACTTTGTCCGGTTTGCCCATTGCCGTTGCAGAGTCAATAGCTCATGAGCGGGTGGTAGTAGTATGCGCCAGCCCTCTGCGTGTAGGCGGGGTAATGCCTCATGAGTCATTATGGGTTAGTAGATCCCACATTCACACCACCCAGCCTCTACCAGTAGTGTCACGCGCTCTGTTCAAAATATTGCCCTGATAATCCTTCTCTCCCTCAGTGTATCTCCCTGTGACAATCACTGTCCGCCGTTATCCGTAGCCTCATTCGCTGTTGTAGCCTCGCAGTACAGCTGCGCTTCTTTCAGCAACACGTGTGATTGTATGCTGCAATGCTGTGGCCCTCTCTGATCCCCACTGCAGATAGTGGTCAGCGCTACATGGTGCACCTTTCGCGTGAAGGGAATCTCGCCGCACACCTCCAAACGACCTCAGACTGCATCTGACAGCTCGCTTCGTTAGAGTGAATATTTCGTCCTGTTACCACCAGCGCTCAACATTACCTACTGCCGCAGTACTTAGTTTCCAGCACATCCGCCTCCAGGCCGGTTACGTTCAAAGTGCCGCCAAGTTAATTCCTTCCCAGAACAGTCCCAGTTCGCCTCGATCCCACGCAGCACTTGCATACGCTTGTTTCTTAGCCCTGATTTACTGCCCATGCAATCTCACTGGATTTCGCCTTCCACCACAATTTTCTCTGGCGCTTTCCGCTGCATATTCGTAGATCGCATGTAGACAAGAAGGGTCCCTGGCGTCCGATTGCATTAGCCGCTGACCACCTCCATCTTAGGTCGCCCTGCAGTTTCTCAGCAGCGTTCCTTGAGAAAATCAAAGTATTTCCTGCAATAGGGCACGATCGTGTCCGTAACCATGCTCACATTGATCACGCCGATTTCCGATCACATTTCATGGCATCTGTGATATCGCAATTACATATTAACCGCTGGTTCTCGGCGATCATAAAACCTAGCCGGCGGAGCTGCCTTATGAAGCAGTCATTCCGCTGTGCGCCCTGTAGCGCCCCCAGGAGTGCAGTAGAAGATGAATGCTGATGGTGTGTCACAGCACTATGTTGAAAAGATGTGCAAGGGGTGGTATACCACCTCTGTTCATGCATGAAGGAAAAGGTTGCAACAAACCTGAGTGAATCACTTGCCACAGGAAGTGGACCTTCAACTGCACCCCCACCCTGAGTCAGAGGCTGTTGTTGGATCTGCCAACCTCAAAATGTTTACACCTGTACAATCACAAAGTAAGTGCAAAACTTTAATTATGGTAACATTTCTGTGCTTGGACATTGGGTCCTCATGCATGTAAAGAAACTTAAACATTCAATTCACAGAGCTAACTTAAGACAAAATCCTAAACTTACAACCTTTTGGTATTCACAGAAGGCCCTTACTCATTTCGGTATTCACAGAAGTTAGTAGTCCTAACTTTAGGATTCCTAAATGCCTTCTGTTAATACCGAAAATCTTAAAGTTAGGATTTTTCTCAGTTTAGGAGTAGTAAAATTAGTACTCCTAACTTTAGGACTCCTAAATGCCTTCTGTGAATACCGAAAGTCTTAAAGTTAGGATTGTTCTCAGTTTAGGAGTAGTAAAATTAGGACTCCTAACTTTAGGACTCCTAAATGCCTTCTGTGAATACCGAAAGTCTTAAAGTTAGGATTTTTCTCAGTTTAGGAGTAGAAAAGTTAGGACTCCTAACTTTAGGATTCCTAAATGCCTTCTGTGCATACCGAAAGTCTTAAAGTCAGGATGTTTCTCAGTTTAGGAGCCCAAAAGTTAGGATACTACTCATAAACTAAGAAAAACCTCAACCACCTCTCTCAAGAGGAAGAAAAAGAGATCTAAATGACCTTCTAGGCTGAGAATAAGCCCAGATAAATTGGGAAAACAAACGATCAAATTTTGGTAGAGCTTGATTCGTAAACTCAAGGGGAATGGCTCTAAAGAAGTAAAGAATTTTGGAGAAAAACTGAATTTTGATGATGTTGCAGCGACCCACGATAGTCAAGTGTAGATTGTTTAGCCTACTCAGTGCTTTTTTGGTATTGGTAGCGAGAGGCTCCAAGTTCTCACTCACTATTAAATCGGTATCTGCCAGGATGTTTACCCCTTGGTATTTGGCTTGATTGACCATCTGATGATCGGCCTAATTAATCTGCCCATTTACAACAATCTGAGTTTTTTCCTTGTTTAGCACATATCCCAATTTCTTCCCAAAAACTTGTGCTTCATTCTCCATGCCACTAATAGCCCTCTCTGGATCGGGCGTGACAAAAAATAGATCATCTGCATAGGCCATAATTTTGGTATGCATTCCATGTCTATTAATAGCCGGGGTTTCTTAGTTATTAATGAGCTTTCTAATAAAGGGTCTATACACAATTAAAAGAGCAGCGGGTAGCAAGGACAACCCTGTCCGGTCCTCTGCGTGATCTCAAATTGCTCCGTTAATTGCCCCTTTATTAAAACCCTAGCAGTAGGGTTAAGGTATAAACCTTTAATGGCTTGAATGGCATTAGATCCGAAATTCATCCTTTTCATGACGCACCACAGAAACAACTAGGAGACCCCATCAAAAGCTTTTTCAGGTTCAACTAGTATAAGTGCCATTGGGTCTCTGTGGTAAATAGATCAGGAGGCAAATCCAAGTGAGTAGAATACATCCTTTATTAAGCTGTAGAGTAAGACCAGAGGAAACTCTTCCCTGCAGCAGCAACCAGTAAACTACCACAGAACAGAACTTACAAATATAAGAACACAAATAACACAAAAGTTAAATGCATTCCTATTCTACTGACATATTCTAGAAAGACTAGAGCAATAACAAAGATTACAATGTACTACACATCTTCCTTTCTTTCAAAATGGAAAAAAACAAAACAAAACAAAACAAAAAAAACTAGCAGACAAAATCTTGTAAGTACGCAGGTGGTCTGCGACACCTTGGAGTACGTACATTAGGGGGTCGATTCCGATTCTGGAAAAAGCGCTCCGATTAGCCGTATGGAGCATTTTTCCTGTACGAATCCTAAACCTTCAACGTCCCCATACGAACGAGCAAGTACGATCCGACCCCAATGTGCCACTCTGTACGACTCGTACCGAACACCGTACAACTAGAAATTACATACGGATTGTCTCCGGGTGACGCTGTACGCTACGTCCGTACGTAAACTGGCAGCCATTTCCGAACCGGGAAGTACGATCCGTGTTGATGACACTCCGTACGACTCTTCTGCTACGAGAGCTGTAAACAGCCGTAAAAACTGAGTCCGGCCCGAACTGCACCCCGGTACGCGACATACACGACATGAAGCCACTCGAGCGTGTCATCCCAGCCCTGTACGCCTACGACCTCGTATATAGAAACCCACGACGGTGCAGACGGTGAGTACAACGTACAACAACAACGGAAGTATACCAGTACGAACCGCAACACGCTAGCGCATATCACCATTGCTACAGTGATACGTGCTGCACATATGCCATCAATGTCGGGGTATGGTGCAGCACACGCTAGCGCATACCACCATTGCAATAGTGATACGTGCCGCACATATGCCACCAATGTCGGGGTACGGTGCAGCACGTGCTAGCGCATACCACCATTGCTACTGTGATACGTGCCGCACATACGCCATCAACGTGTGGGGTGTGGGCATTTTGCGCCACACTCTAGCACATATCACTATTGAAATAGTGATACGTGCCACACACACGTCTGAAATGTCGGGTACAGTGCATCACATCTGAGTGGTGGGTGGTGAAGACTCCCAGCAGTGCCCAGACATAGGAGAGGGGTGTGTACAGGACCCCCAGCAGTGCCCAGACATAGGATAGGGGTGTGTACAGGACTCCCAGCAGTGCCCAGACATAGGAGAGGGTGTGTGTACAGGACTCCCAGCAGTGCCCAGACATAGGAGAGGTGTATGTACAGGACTCCCAGCAGTGCCCAGACATAGGAGAGGGGTGTGTACAGGACCCCCAGCAGTGCCCAGACATAGGAGAGGGGTGTGTAAAGGACCCCCAGCAGTGCCCAGACATGACAGGGGTGGGTGGATATAACTCTCAGCAGTGCCCAGACATAGGAGAGTGGTGTGTCCAGGACACCCAGCAGTACCCAGACATGACAGGGGTTGGTGGATATGACTCCCAGCAGTGCCCAGACATAGGAGAGGGGTGTGTACAGGACCTCCAGCAGTGTCCAGACATGACAGGGGTGGGTGGATATGACTCCCAGCAGTGTGCAGACATAGGAGAGGGGTATGTACAGGACCCCCAGAAATGCCCTGACATAGGAGATGGGGTGCGTACAGGACCCCCAGCAGTGCACAGACATGACAGGGGTGGGTAGATATGACTCCCAGCAGTGCCCAGACATAGGAGAGGGGTGTGTACAGGACCCCCAGCAGTGCCCAGACATAGGAGAGGGATGTGTAGAGGACTCCCAGCAGTGCACAGACATAGGAGAGGGGTGTGTACAGGACTCCCAGCAGTGCCCAAACATAGGAGAGGGTGTGTGTACAGGACTCCCAGCAGTGCCCAGACATAGGAGAGGGGTGTGTACAGGACTCCCAGCATTGCCCAGACATAGTAGAGGGGTGTGTACAGGACCCCCAGCAGTGCCCAGACATAGGAGAGGGGTGTGTAAAGGACCCCCAGCAGTGCCCAGACATGACAGGGGTGGGTGGATATAACTCCCAGCAGTGCCCAGACATAGGAGAGTGGTGTGTCCAGGACACCCAGCAGTACCCAGACATGACAGGGGTTGGTGGATATGACTCCCAGCAGTGCCCAGACATAGGAGAGGGGTGTGTACAGGACCTCCAGCAGTGCCCAGACATGACAGGGGTGGGTGGATATGACTCCCAGCAGTGTGCAGACATAGGAGAGGGGTATGTACAGGACCCCCAGAAATGCCCTGACATAGGAGATGGAGTGTGTACAGGACCCCCAGCAGTGCACAGACATGACAGGGGTGGGTAGATATGACTCCCAGCAGTGCCCAGACATAGGAGAGGGGTGTGTACAGGACCCCCAGCAGTGCCCAGACATAGGAGAGGGATGTGTAGAGGACTCCCAGAAGTGCACAGACATAGGAGAGGGGTGTGTACAGGACTCCCAGCAGTGCCCAAACATAGGAGAGGGGGTGTGTACAGGACCCCCCAGCAGTGCCCAGACATGACAGGGGTGGTGGATATGACTCCCAGCAGTGCCCAGACACAGGGGAGGGGGTGTACAGGACCCCCAGCAGTTCACAGACATGACAGGAGTGGGTGGATATGACTCCCAGCAGTGCCGAGACACAGGAGAGGGGTGTGTACAGGACTCCCAGCAGAGCCCAGACATAGTAGAGGGGGGGTGTACAGGACCCCCAGCAGTGCACAGACATGACAGGGGTGGCTGGATATGACTCCTAGCAATGCTCAGACATAGGATAGGGGTGTGTACAAGACCCCCAACAGTGCCCAGTCATGACAGGGGTGGGTGGATATGACTCCCAGCAGTGCCCAGACATAGGAGAGGGGTGTGTACAGGACAGCATTTACAACACGAAGGTCCTGCTCATCCAAACAGGCACTGAGAGTTTCTTCACATGGAGTTAATATACAAAAAACCCACACAAAACTCAAAGTGAATGGTGCGCTCACCTTACCAGCGCAGCTCTCAATAAGGTTGCTAGACGAAGAGTGAGGATAAAGCCAACATGAAAGCCTCAATTTTGTCCGCTCTTGTCAGAATTCATCAGAATGTCGAAGGCATGCGATGAGTTCAAGATATCATCACCAAAAAGTTGTGGTAAATAGATCAGGAGGCAAATCCAAGTGAGTAGAAGAGATCCTTTAATAAGCTGTAGAGTAAGACAAGAGCGGACTCTTCCCTGCAGCAGCAAACAGTAAACTGCCACAGAACAGAACTTACAATATAAGAACACAATGAACACAGAAGTAAATGCATTCCTATTCTACTGACATATTCTAGAAAGACTAGAGCGATAACAAAGATTACAATGTACTACAGTCTCCTGAAATCTGTGACGCATCAAACAGAGTTATGGTTTTCCGGATATGATCGATGGTACCCCTCTCTGGGATGAAGCCATGTTGCCATATGGATACTAGATGTTCAATTTTGGCAGAGAGTCGGGAAGTGAGAGTTTCTGCATAGATTTTAGAGTCTCAGTTTATGAGTGTTATTGGGCGATATGAGCACATTTCTAAGAGGGATTTATCCTTTTTGAGGAAAATAGCTGTCTCCCGGGAGGCTGGGGGGGTGGCCCCATTAAAAATCTGGTTTAACATAACCGTGAATATTCCGCTGATCTGAGTGGAAAATACTTTGTAAAAATCTACTTGGATACTATCTCTATACCCACCGCCTTGCTGTTTGGTAGATTTGCCAGGGCAATAGCTATCTCCTACCAGGAGGGAGGATCTTCTAATTGCCTACAGTCCTCTGTGTCGAGATGTGACAAAGACACTGAGTCTAAATAATGATCTATCTCCTCAAGTCTGCTGGCTTGAGGATTGTTATCCTCTTCCGTGTACAAACTAGAATAGAAGTCACAAAAAGCCACCCTGATCTCACAAGGCTCGCTAGTAACGGCCCCAGTGGGAGTCTGAATAGAGTGTATCCCATTTACCGTGAGATGTTGTCATGTCCTTACCGCTAACTGGTGGCCGACTTGCTCACTATATTCATATATCTTTTCCTTTGCAGTAGTTCATTTCGTGGCAGCTTTTCCGACCAAGATTGAGTTAATTTCTGCCCTATAGATGGCTAATTCTAAGTGGGCGGTTCAATATCTGTCCCTTGTCGGACTGCGAAAATAAGATTTTCCTCTGCTAGGCCTAGCCTTTTCTGCTCCCTCTCCAGTTTGTTCTTTCTTAACACCTTCAATGATACAGCAATTCATCCCGGATGCTGCACTTTCTTGAATCCCATTGTTCATGACAAGCTCAGCTCGTCATGAGCACACGAGCAGTGTACTGCATGACGAGCTCAGCTCGTTATGAGCATGGAAGGTGCTATGGAGAACTGCAAGGTCTCACCTCCTATGCCTGCCTTCAGGGTGTCCCAAACAACTATGATTGGAGCTGAACCGATATTGACTTCCAGAAAATTCTAGATCCAGCACTTCATATGGTTTATGTATTTTGTGTCGAGCAGTAGTGCTATCTCAAAGCTCCAAGTTTAAACCGGTTTGAGAAATGAGGAGCCCCTTAAACTTAAAATCAGAGGATTATGATATGACAAGACTCATGGTAAGATATCTATCTTGCTATAATGAAGTAAGGAAGCTGAAATCAGAAAATAATCTAGTCTGTCAAAAGAATGATGTAGGGCTGAATAATAAGTGTAGTCCGACTGGCTTGGGTTGAGGTTGCCCCAAACATCCTTCAGCCTGTATATATTCATTACATTTCCAGGACTTGAAAGACATTGGGTTTCCTACCAGTAAATTTGTGATGACTCTTTGTTCCCCAATTACTAGCTAAGTTGATGATAAAATCTCCACAGATAATAACTGGGAGAGGCCAGTGGACTTCTTCTTCAGAAATGTAGTTGTTTACCCCAGGATCGTCCGCATTGCTCCCATAGATTAAACAGAGGGTAAAGGAAGATTCCGTATTAAGCCAAAATTCTGCTACAACCCAATTCTCCCTTGGGGGCCAGATTTGATGCATGAAGTCTGTATTAAGCGATTACGTTGAGCCAGGACACCAACCCCTTTTTATCTGGGTGCCCTGTGAGGTCCCTCCCACTAAGCCATAACCTCGTGAGTTCAAGAGGTGTAACTGTGAGCCCTCAATGTAAGTTTCCTGAAGGCAAACTACATCCGCACCCATAAGTTGAAGACCTTGGGCGACTTTGTGCAGGCCACAGATATTTAATGAGGCAATTCTAAACTGTGCTATGTTAGTCATTATGTAGCACTATAGCATTTAACATATGCATGAAGATTGTCCGTAAAAAAAACCTACTCAAAATGAATGATACAAGCTGACCCGAGAAATCAGATTTGCACCAACAAACGTCCCAATAACCTTATATTTTCTGCAATAAATAGTGTCATAAACACAGGTGAAAGCCCAAGTCCAACCCCACAAGAAAACCCAACCAAGCCTGTGCTAAATGCCCTTCCCAAAAACTTCCCCGAACCCTCCCCCCACCCACACTCCCACCTCCCCAAAAAGTGAGCAATCAGAGAGGCAATAAATGATGGTCATTAGCAATAATAGTCCACCATCCAGCCCTGCCTCCGGAATATAGAGCTTGAGCGAGACTAGACTATGCTGAACAAACTTAAAAAGGAAAAGAAAATCCCTTTAGTAACAGATGATTACATTCTAAGGATTCTCATAGCGTAATAAAGAAAGCAGCCAAGAGGCTCTGCCAACTCTACCGTATTTTTTTAGCCCTGATCTTGACGTAACAAGAAGGAAAAAAAGAAGAGAGAAAAAATAAAAATATAAAAGGTAAAGAGGGATTAGAAATGTATCAAGAAGAACATTTTTAAGAGACGGAATGTGACCTATAGAGTCTAGTTGAGCCTAACTCTGTCTTTTCTTGGACTTTACTTCATGAAAGTACTCCTGAGCTTTAACCTCGGAGAAGAACATTCAAGCAATGCCATTTAGGATAACTTTTAATTCAGAAGGGTTAATCAAAAAAGCTTGGCCCCCCATCTGTTGAAAGGGAGTAATTAGTTGGAGGAGGCGCCATCTCCGCTCCACTGTTGTATGGCAAAAGTCTGGTTTTGCGATGAATGTCACCTCCTCAAAGCTTTTCTGGGAATTTGGGCGGGTCTGGTCATAGACCAGCAGTCGCAACAAAAAGTTTCCGAAGAAGACAAGGATGACCCTGGGCTTGGCACTACTACCTGCAAAGATTATTCAGCGTGGCAACTTTGGCTTCCATATTTTCGGTCTGCCCTTCCATCATAGTGACCCTTTCACCTATATCTGAGCAGGTTTTATTCAGCCTGCCAAGGCCCCCTTGAAGCTTTCTAGCAGCAACCTTAGTTTGTCTGCTATTAGATCGAACTTCCTTTTGGAACTGTTTGATCAACAGCAGGATAGAAGATAATGAAAGTTCTTCATGAGGATTTTTCAGGCTAATTGGGTCAAGGGGTTTGTCAGATTCCTCGTCGAAAGGGAAAGCAATTTGTGAGTCAGAATAGTCCCATTTTAATTGACGGTGCTTCCCAGAGCGTTGCCCAGCTCGTTTTCTATAAGCACTCTTCCTGCGTTGTTCCTTGTCAGTTTCTTTGCTGGAGCTGCTTCGGCAGGAATCAGAATGAGTTCCATAGCTAGAGGAATTCACTTCAGCTGCTGAATCTGTCCCATCTGACACTGAGAGGAAGCGATCACTAGCTAAGTCGGAAGACTGATTGTCCGAGGGAGTGTAGCTGGGTCAGAATCTTGTTGAATCTTTAAGCTGCCACTAGTTTGCTGGTCCAACACGGAGAGGATTGAGTCATGGTGGATTTTTAGGCCCCCTGCCAGGGGGGCTTTGACTCCATCAGCAGGAAAAGGGTCACCAGAAATATGATGTTCAGGGGTTCCCAGGGAGGTTTACCCCTAGAGTGTCCCAATTCGGAGTTTGCAGTCTCCAGTGGTGTTTGGGAAACGGGCAACTCTGGGCCTTGCAGCAGAAAATCGATGGTGCAATCCCCACTTGACTGGGTATTAGCATATCTTCCCCCTGTTTGAACCATTGGGGTCATTGGGGTCAATAGATCTCACTCCGGGGAACAGTTTAGCTATTGACGGCTGAGACTCTCCACTCTCCTTAAGGGTAGCCCCCACAGATTTCTCAGTTGTCCTCTTAACCTTTAAGTTATCTTTTTTACCTTTTGGCGCTGTATCCGGCTCGGGTGTTGGCCCCCCATGCTCTGGGAGGTAGCGTTTTGGCCAGCAGTCTTTAGTTTTGTGCCCCTCGCTCCGCAGGATGCCAGTGGCTGCGATGACCGGCAAAGGACTTCACTCACAGCCCAGGAAACCACAGCGGGACCCGTGAAGCGGGTAAAAAAAAGCTGCTACCACCTACAATAAAAATCCAGTACCTGCTCCGCTGCCGCGTCCTGCCGTGGTCATCAGCATCCATGTCCACCATCCGTCCGTGGGGCTTCCGGCAAGCTCCACACTCAGAGCTCAACGATCCAAATGCCAATAGGAAAAAAGCTCTACAAAGCCCAACCGCCGTATCGAGCAGCACAGAGTCAGCAGTGAGACCGCCTCTATGGATACAATGTATCGCGTGTCTCTTTCGCGGCGAGCTCAGACGTCTGAAGACCGGCGTGTCCAAGCCAGGCAGCATAGTCAAAGGCTGTATTTGCCTGAAGCAGGGGTGGCGATGACCGAGAGTTACAGTGTCGCCATTTTGCTCACAATTCCCTCTACTTAGCAAGTATTTTCATATATCTCTTCTCCTGTTTGGTCAAAATAGTCAGTCTAAACCTGAATATCTTGTCTTGTCTCCGCCTCCTCTGCTGAACAGCCATTATGTGCATATTACTTGTTATCACATGTAGGGCATCTATTGTGAATTGACGTGGTGTATTCTGGGCCAGCTTTTATACTTTGCACCCAGTTGTCTGCTGGTTTGGATTGGTGGTACATTGCATGTGCAAAAGGGCTGAATTTGGAATAATGGCTATTATCAACTACCACAAACATCCTGTTTGCAAGTCACTATGTGTGATTTCTTATTACCGACCTGCTATCTACATTTACAGAAAATAGCGACTCACAAACCAGTTGCATCACTTTTTTGGTTTGCGAATGGCTTTTGTACATGGTATACAACAGTTTTTCCATTTCACAAACCCCTTTAACAACCATTTTGTGAGTTGCTATTCTTATGTACATGTGGCCTCATGTGATTTGACCAGAATCACAGGATGTTGAGCCGACCCTGAGACCTGAACCTAGTTCCACAGTTCCAAAATCAATAGCTGTTGCAATAAGGCCACATCCACTTTAATGTCTTCCATTTGATCCTATGATGCTTTTTACTGCTACTACATTTCTTTTTTTTCTTACGCCTCTTTCACCATGAGCTGGAGGTGCCTTCCCCACTTCTTTTACTAATGGAAAAATTGGGCATTTTAATTAATAGCATAAGTATGCATGTAATTAATTAAACTGTTAAATATTTGAAGAGTTAGTGTTATGATGGAGCACATATAGTTTGATTTGTGAGTTGTTTATTGATACCTTTCTTTACATTATTAATTGACTATTTTTTATAAATAAATTTAAAGCATTTCATATGGAGGAGCTGCATTCTAGCGCTGTGTTCGGGGACCAGCACTAGAATGCGTATGTTTAACCCCTGATGTGTGACACTTGGCAGAGATTTATGGGCAAAAGATACACAAAGAGAACAGAAAGTACAAATGAGGTTAAGGAATGCTTTTTTTGCCTACTCTCTCCCCATATATACACAGGCGCAACAAAAGAAGCAAACAGCTAAATTATTAGTACTCGCTTGTGAATTTTTTTAATGACTCATCTTTGGAAACCAAGGGTCATATCATGAACATGTGCGCTGGCTCTTTTTTGTGTTTTGGGTATCCAAAGATCCTACCTATATCACACAATTTCACAGAATTAATGCATGAACTTCAGGCAAACACACATCAGAAACAGGGGCAATCTCTGCTTACTGTTTCCAAATTGTACTGTGACAAATTGGGTTATTGGTTGAGTGTTGTTTGAGTGGGGTGTTATTTATGCTCAAGCAACAGCCACACTCTCTGTCAGGATGAACCACTAAAATCACTAAATTAACCTGTGCTTAACCCTCTGGTGTCTTGCCAATAAAAGCAGCCAGGCTTAACTTAGAGGCAATGTGTAAATATTTTTGCAGCACACAAACAGTAATTAAGTGAAAAATAAACTGTAGAATAATCTCACACCAGTTAGAAAACTAGAATACTTTTAATTTAATTATTTGACACCAAAATTATACACTTCCAATTAATAGAACCAGAGTTTTTAATTTTTAAAGTTTAAAATAAAAATTAGCACCTGAAAGAATAAAGCGTCAACCGCAGATGTCTAGCCATGCAAGAGAAGTGTCTAGCCATGCAAGAGAAGTGGAAAATGGATTACGCGCAGTCGAAGCTTGCCTTTGGACTTGGAAGAAATGTAGTGGAAATTTGTCTGAGGAGGTGAAGGTTAGCGGGTAAGGCTACAGATAGTGTTTGAGGAGGAGGTGTCATCCTGGGGGGGGCTTCTGGTCATAGTCATGGTGAAGACTTCTACACTGACTTTTTGGAAGGTGAAAATCTCCAGTAGGATGAATGAAGCGGTAGGTTGTAGCTGATGAGGGCTCCATGAAGAGGAACACCACTTCAATGAAAGACTGACGAAGAGGAGTTGCTGCTGCGGAAATTGAAACTTAGAAGGAGCGGCCTCAAAGTCAAGCCAACTGGCAATTTACCTTGGGCAGATCAACAAGCAGGCAGGCCACAGTTTGCTCTCAGATCCAGAGCCCATTTGCACTGAAAGTATCCCACATTTGGATTTTGGCTATCTGGGCACATTTAGCACCAATTCCAAGGGTCCTCAACTGGATGAGGCACAATTTGGAGGGTCAGGATCTGGTTCCACAATGGTTGGAGCCTTTTCTGTCTCTGAGGATCTGATCGTGAGTCCTAGGTTCAAAAAGTGGAACAGGGCTCAAGCCGCAGGACAGGCCTCTTAGGGTTCCCATCAGGCTTCAAGCAACAGGCCAATACTGTAGCAAAGTCATCTTCTGGAGGATCAGCCGAGGTAATACCTAAAGAAAAAACTACAGATCTACCCTAACAAGGTACCATGCACAAATCAAAGAAGCCAGGATAGCAGTCCTTGTGACGGCCACCACCAACATCATCACCCCTTCACAGATCCTCTGCAACAACCTCCTAATACCCATCTCATAACAAGCTAGAGCCCACTCACCACAGAAGGCACCACAAGAATCATGCAAGCCATCCATTCAGGATCACCCTCAGACTCCTGTCTTTACCTCATGTACAACCTGGGAAGCACACTGATCAGCTCCAACCTCACTACCATCATCAACTCTTCAATCCTCAGCGGACACTTCCAGGACAGATGGAAACATGTGGTGGACACCAATCTGCTAAAGAAATCTTCAACCAATCCTAAATATCTTAGCAATTACAGGCCCATTTCACTCCTACCCTTGACAGCCAAAGTCCTGGAGAGAACAATCAACAAGCAGCTCTGCCCATGTTGGAGAGCACCTCCATCTGAACTCCACCCAATCAGGGTCTTGTAGCAGTCACAACACAGAGACCACCCTCCTAACAGGATGCAATGGGTGAGGCTCCTAGCTTTCCTCTCCAACCACAAGAAGCTCATCTGTGGAGTCCCCTGAGGCTTGCTCTCAGCATGACACTATTCAATGTTTACATGGCACCTCTCACCCACATCATAAGAACCCACAACATCAAATTTGTCTCATACACCGATGACACTCAGCTCATCCTCTCCCTCACAGACAAGAATAGCACCACCTGGAACAATGTCACCACTTTCATATCATGTAGCAAACTGGATGCAGGAAAACTGCCTCAAACTCAAAACAGATAAAACAGAGGTCATGATGTTTGGAAATAGGATGTCCCCCTAGGACTCTTGCTGGTGGCCCCCTGACTTGGGTCCTTTGCCCACCCCCACAGACTATACCAGAAACCTGAGCATCATCCTTTATGTCAATCTCTTGATGAATAAACAAGTCAACATCATGATTTTAACCTATTACCACATCCTCAGAATGTACCGCAAAACCTTCAAATGTCTCCTCACACACAACAGATGCATAGTCACCCAAACCCTAATCACCACCAGACTTGGCTACACCAATGTACTGTATGCCAGCATCTCCAGCGATCTCACTCAAAAACTCCAAACAATCCAGAACACTGCCACAGGACTCATCCTAGACATCCCGAAGGGCACATATGTGCCCTACCTCGCAGAACTGCACGGGCTACCCATCCAGAAAGGCTGCAAAATCAAGCTCCTCACTTACGCATACAAAGCTCTCACACAACACAGGTCAAGCCAACCTCAATGACCAACTTCGCCAACTCTCCATATACCCATGCTCTACTTTTCTCTGTCTCACATGAATCCCCTGAATCCACAGAAGCAAGACAGAAGGTTGTGGTGTCTCCTTCATTGCGGCCAGAAGCTGGAACAAACTCACTCTGTGTATCTGGGCCACCACAAGAAGTTGAAGATCTTTATATTCAACTAGGAGCACGTCCAGACCAACACTCCTGGTTTGGCACCTGGATACACTCACCAGTGATAAGCTGCACCCTACAAATCTACATAACATAATATAATACAACAGAGCATAACACAACATAGCATAGCAGGCCACACAAGCAGGCAGTCTTCTGAGAGTCCTTCTGCAGGTCCAGAAAGTGAACTGAAGAGTGATTTTGAGGGTCCTACTTTAATAACACATGCCTTTTTTGAAGTAGGAGATGTTTCTAGAGAGTCTCTTTTGAAGTGTTTGGAGTTTTCTGTCTCGCTTCCCCTGGCTCCAGCCTTACTGCAGAACAATGAGGTAGTGAAAAGTAATTTGTGTGAAGGCATGGCACAACCTTTTGGTTTCCAAGTTGGGCTTTGCTCAGCTCTGTACTTTCATCATGGCAGTGATGGCCCACCTAGGCACACTTAATCTATCTATTTTGTTGGCTGTCTGGGATGAGTATACAAAGTCCAACTGCCAAATACAGGCAGTTATATGACCCAGGAACAGGCTGCGGGCACAAAATACCTAGGGCAGGAAAATGCTAACTTTCTAAAACTTGCATTTTTTAAATTGTGACTCAAAACCCGACTTTACCTTTAAAGTGGATTTTAAATTACATTTTTTCAGAAGATAAACATGCATGTCCTACCTGCTCATAATCAAAGTTAGCACTTATCAACTGTAATAAGACAACTCAATGATTTGCTTTGGGAGTGGTAGGCCTCACAGTAGTAAAAAACTGATTTAGGAGCATTTCACTACCATGACACGTAAAACTTAAAGGTACATGTCCAACCTTTTAATTACAATGTACTGTGCCCTATGGGCAACCTGGGGCCCACCTGAGGGGTGACATATGTAATAAAAGGGAGGTTTAAGGCTTAGCACAGGGGTTACTTTGCCAGGTTGAGTTGGCATTTTAAAACTGATAGCAGGCTTTAACGGCTGTCCTGAGTTATGTTTTAAGGGGTTACTTTAGTTGGTGGCACAAGAAGCGGTGTAGGCCAACTAGTAGCATTACATTTATCAGCCCTGAGTATATATAGGGGGTGAGTACAAGCACTTTAGCATTGGTAAGCAGTGGCACATTGCACAGAGTCTAAGGTCAGCAAAAATGTATTCAGAAAAATGGGTGAATGCCAAATATTTTGGTGAAGACTCACCCTAAGGATGACAGATCTAACAATGCCCCAATATGTTCTCAAGAACATCTCATAATTTCTTACTAATTTAAGATTGGAAGGTTGAAGGACTGATGGAGAGGAAACAATTGGATGGAAGTGAGGGGAGGTAGGGGTGATGGGATGGAGCAGGCAGAAATAAAGGGATCAATGATGGAGGAGAGACCAGTGGAAAGAAGGAGGATTGAGAACAGCAGGAGAGATGGAGGAGAATAGGGACAGGATCCCAGCCAAATGTGGGAAAGAGAAGTGGTTTGAGCTCTGCTTCCTAGAATTATGAAACAAAAATACAAATGGTTTCAGTAACATGCAAAAAAGAGTTCCATGATATCAACAATGAAGGCTACAACTTAACCAAGACCAAAATACTCCTTGAGTATTACGAGCACAAGACGACTTGGAAGGAAAGTCTTAAATCAGGAGATTTTAGATAGTTAAGAAAAAAATATAATGATGAGCAATGTGCTGTGTGTGTAACTGTATTGTACCCAAAAGGTCATCAACACAAAAAATTAAAAGCTACCTGTAACAGAGAAACAAAATGGACAACTCAGAATGATGCACTAAAACTACAATCTGTAACTAAAACTCCCTGCCTAATTGTTATTTGCCTGGTTCAATAATACCACAAAACCCTGTGTTACTGAAAAAGAGGACCTGTTTTATTAATACTCTCCTACTAGCTTCAGAAAGGATTGTTCAACAAGGAAGACAATACCACTACATTTGTGAAATGAGACAAACTGGAATATGTTCTCCCTTCATCAATAATCTGTGCCTAATCATTTATATAATCCAGTCACCAACAGCAGTTTCTTGACAAAGTCTTGATTGTTTGCTCTTTATGCAGTATGACACTTAAAAGCCACTGGAACCCCACAAACAAACATTACAATCACTATAATTGGCATGGGCTGAATGTTTCCATTTTAGAAAGCTATAAAAGTAAGGAAGCAGAGCCCAGCGAACTGTGCGTGGAAATAATCTACACAGCTTTCCACACTTGCACACAACAGTAGGCTGAAATAATCTCAGTCTATGTTAATTCTATGTAGGGAGCGAGGTACCCGAGCACCATAGCAGCAACTGCAAACTACATAAAGTCATAGTGTAATAATATTGCAGGCCACGGCAGAACACCATTAGGCAGTTCACCAAATGTATGTGACCACTCAAGTTGCACACACAAATGTCGGCCAGTAACACTTGAGGGGACAAACTGATAGGCAACCAAACCTAAAGCATGTTGTGCATTGGTCTGTGTTCTTGTGGCCTATCCGCTTGGACTTTGGAAGCATTATTTCTACTTTGTGGACCCATGGCCATTAAGGCACTGGAAGCTTCTCAACCCTATGCTTGTGCTTCAAAGAACATTATGAGACATTGTATAGCCGACTCTTGAGTATTGATTCAGCAGGGATGAAATCACAGTGTGGCAGTGCTAGGTGCTATCTGATATGAGCGAGGAAGTGAATTGGGCATTTGAGGAATCTGTTTCTAGATTATAGGCTTATTAGAGAGAGTTGAGGGAACAACTTTTGGGTCAGTCAATTGTGTTGATTTTGATGGTGTTTTTGTAGGTAAACATTCTCCGATGTAGGAAAGCTGGATGATCGTCTAAGATGAGAAGCCTGGTGCTCTCTTGCTGCAGTACGAAATCACAATTAGGGTTTTTTGCCAATTAGTGACATTTACTTCCTTTGTCAGGAAGCAAAATCTATTCTTCAGACAGACCCCTAAGCACAGGGAGAAAAGGACTTTAAAGGTGTATTCTTGTACAAGACGTTATGTTGTTTTTGTGAACATTGTAAAAGTGGGGCTGCAAGTAATGCTTTTTGGGTTTCATACTAAAAACACTTTACCTCAAACTCAGTCCTCAAGTTCAGCTCTGACGTTGAGCAAACAAATCCCTGCTGGGGAGTCAAAGGCATCGAATCTTTTTACTAGGTTTGTTAATGTCTACCATTCACGAACTTCCAGGAAGAGATGGTCAGGAATATCAACACTCTGATGGTGTTGCAACTGTCAGTAGACATGCATGTTTGTTGCGGACTCAGGCTCATTGGCTGCTACTATGTCAGGCGGACCTAATAACCCAAAAGTGGTAAAAAGGGGGTGGTACTATCCTGGATGAGATGGTCCATTGGAAGCTCAGTGGCATATATAAAGGATCTCACATTACATAATGAGCACAGGCAATGTTAGTAGCATACTTCTCACCCGCTGCATAATCTAAAGTACATGTGGGAGCACTATAGAAATGTAAGGAAAAAATTGGCATGACATGGGCCAGGGGAATTAAGATGTAATAGTAGAAGAAATATGGGTATGCACATGCATTGGTGGTATGTGTTAAGTTAATCCCTGAATATAGTGGCAAGAACAAGGAAAGTGTAGTTTGATCTTGAGTCTCATCTATTTAGCTTTGCTTTCTATAGATCCTATTATATAAAGCTGAATAATGTTACTTGCATGTATGTCTTTCTGTAATGCAACCAATTGTGAAAAAAAACCTGTTGGAAATAAACATTGCTACGGTACAATGCACACATGCTTGCACACTTCATGAACAGGAGCACATTTTGCTTAACTGGAAGCAGTAAGAAACACATTGTACTGTAACCTTCCTCAGATAAATAAATGTAATGCATACTCGTTCAGTGGAGTCATTTCAAGGCACCAAGTAGAGCCACTGGTGTTATACACAGAAAGTATTCAAAATACATATGTAGATCCCCCATCACAACACATGCACACAGACACCCCAAGTCTATCACCATGACAAGTACTAGTAGTATGGATTTATTTAAACAGCTAAGGCAAGGTGTTGGTGCCGTGCACAAACCATGAAAATATAAAGATATGGATTTGTGGTATTAAATCATTATTTATTTATACAAACTAGTAAAAATCTCCAAACGCCATAAATGAATGATTTCGTTTTTGAGTCACTTTTCTTTAGGCAGTGGTCAGCTCCTGTTACAAAGGTCTCCTTTAGCCCCATTGAGGTTGAACTAGATATCATTTATACAACTCTGTATTTGAGAGAATTCTTCTGTGATTTGCCTCTGGGTATCCATTTGGGTAGTAATTAATGGAAACTTGGCAGAAAAATAGGACGAGAGAGGTTGCAAAGATTCTGTGTCCTCAAATAGACCTTACTTGAAAAACATTCCAGTGTTCCTCATTGCCAGCCTGTTTTACTTTCCCATTTTCCCTTTGACATCAACCTATGGGAGGAAGCATTTACATTTACTTGGGGAGAAGCATTTACATTTTAAATGTGTTCTTCAAAAATGTACAGATTTTCTGAAGACAATTAATCAGGGATTGGATGCTCACTCTTATTTCTTACAAGCTCATATTAAATACAGGCTCCTCTAGAAAAAACATGTGTGAAAAGAAGTGAACAAGGGAAAAGGAGACGATGAGCATGGAGAATACATCAAATATGGTCTCTGTTGGACCTGGCCCTTTTGGCAGGTTCACCCCGACCCTTTTTCCGTTTGCCTAGCCTGTTTCTGTAACCTGGTGTCTCTGCACACTTTTTCACTGTGGTCCAGTGTAAAGTGCGTGTGCTCTCTGAGTGCGTGTGTGAAAGTGGCCTGCCCTCCCATAGGAATGCATGGGGGGTATGTTTGACCATGGTAGTTCCTGATGTGTGTGGAGTGCAGGGTCGAGTTTGGTATGTGCAAACTCGTGAGATTGAATGCTGCGCGATGATGTGTGCGGCTTTAATGTGTCTAGTGTGGAAGTGCCACTTCTAGAAGTTGAATGTGCTGGCTTGTGATTGGCTGGAGCTGGCTGGTGTGCCTGGCTTCTGGAGTCAGGATGGGTCTGCCCTGGTGGTGAATGGCGATATCTGCATGTTGATGGCTGGGGGGGTGCACCTGGGACCTGAATAGGGCTGGGCTTTCCCCACACAATGCTGGCTCCGCCCCCTGTGGTGCCACTGATGACCCTAACCTAGCCTGTGAATAGGGAGTGGGGCTGAGCAAAAAAAAGTGCTCCAGAACCAGCTGCGTCTGGTTTTCCCCCACCCTGAACACTAGAGACAAAGGGATTTTTGTGTATAAAAAGAGGCTGTGACCTCCTGTAAAATATTCTTGGTTTCCTGGCTTGAATCTACCAGGGGCGTGCTGCTGCTGGGGCCCAGGGGTAGGCTTGCCTCCCTGGGCCCTGCCCAGCCCCTGGATAGCCTGAATACTGGAGAACTTTCCTTGTTGGGAGCTGCTGGCTCCACCTTATCCCCAGGACCTTTTTCTTGGGACCCTTGCTCTTAGATTGCTTTAGTACAATAGGGATGGATGTCTCCCTTAGCGCCTGGGAAGCGCCATGTATCGAGCTGTCCCCCTTATGGTGCGCAGGTGCCCACCCTGCGTCTTGCCCGAGTGATTCCATGGTGCTTTAATAGCGGGAGCCTACTCCGCTTTATGGGGATCGCGTGGCCACCCCGATGTGGTCGTTTGTTAGAGGAAGCCTACCCCTCGTGTTGATCCCGAGAAAAGGAATCACCGCCACAGCCGGATGGAAGCAGGCTGCCCCAGCCTGCCAATATTGATTTCAAGGGCCCGAGTAGCCCGTGCTGAGCCCCGTGGCTCCATAGATAGGGGGCCTTTTTCTTTCCTGAAGGAGGCAGAGCGCTCCCATGCACACAGTGTGTGCAGAGCCTAGGGGGCTCCAACATTTTGTGCAATATGTTTACTCAGAGCCTAGAGGGCTCCAACGATGGGCAAGTGATTATTTCAAAAGCAAGAGTGCTCCAATGCACCCAGTGGTTTCTAGAGTCTAGAGGGCTCCCCATGGGTGGTGCAGTTTTGTCCTGACTGGCAAGTGAGAGCCCCAGTCGCAGTTTTGAGTTTCCAGCTGCCCAGAAAGTAGTGGGCAGCTGCACCGTTTAGGCTTTTCTTTCAGGGGACCTGTTCTTGGTGAACTTAGAAGTGAGTCGCAATCCGTTCGCCCCCTACCTTGGCCTTCCACAGCTGCGCAGCACTTAGTGCCAGCTGCAGCGTTTAGGCCCTGTTCTTGTTCCCAGCTGCCCAGCAAGTAGTGGGTAGCTGCAACATTTTGGTTTGCGCAGATGGCGCACCACTGACTGGAGCTGCATTGGCAGCGTGCCCTGACATTCTGGACACAGGGCATTTGAGCCCCTTCTTGGGATGGCCAGTTGACCGGGGGGCTGGTATGTAGATAGAGTGCAAGGCCCTAATGCGATTTATGTGCTAGAGTGATGTGGTGCTAGGCAAGGTAATGCATTTAGTATGTTTTGCGCACCCTGTGTTTTATACCTCTAAACTGTGGTTTACGATTATGGAGGTTTGTGTTAGTGAGATTGTACTTCACTCTGTGCTTTACGCCCCTAAAGGTGAGTCATTCTTAGGAGGCAGGGTCTAATGTGTTTAGACTAGTGAGAGATTGCATATTGTGCCTATGCTGGTGAGGTTGACGCAGAATGTAATTTGCGCCTGAGCTGACTGTACATAATGTAGTTTATGTTAGAGGTTGAGATGGAGTACAGTGATTACCAGTAGTTATCTGGATTCAGAAGCAAGCACAGCACTGATACTGCTCTCCTGGCAGCCTAAGATGACATCTGCATCCTCTTTGACAGAGACAAAAATGATTCCCTCATTCTCCTGGACCTCTTGACTGCTTTTGACACCATCTCCCATGATACCCTCTACGTTGGACTTCACCATGTTGGCATCTGTGACAAAGCCCTCGACTATATCCACTATTTCCCCACTAGACAGACACAGTGTCAGGGTGCGCTCCCTATGCATCGAAAGTCAAGGGTGGGCACTCTGCACAGGCCTAAACATTGCAGCTGGCACTAATGTCGCGTTCGAATCTAGGACCCCAATCAATACTGTGACCTTATGCCCATATACGGCTATAATCTCTTTGTACCCCTATATTGGCATAACCGATCAAATGCAATATTCGGAAACTCGTCTCTGGCCTCACATGATCAGAGCCACATTTCAGAATCACTTCCTCTGCAGCTTCCTCTGCAGCTCATTAGAGCAAATGACACAGCAGAAGCCACTATCTAAGATTCCTAGATTACACTCCGAGTTCTTCAACAAGATAAAAACTCAGCAACCTGGGAAAGCCCTGCTTGCTATGTTTTGATTAGTAATAGAACTCTAATGAGCAGTAAGAGATGATCACTTCCTAGTGACATCTTTATTGACGTCTTATGTCCAAAAACTTACGTCAAACCATGCACCTTTCAGGTATAAATATTACCAACGCTGCCTTAAGCAAACAATGCCACTGCCATGCTGATACTGATGCTATTGCTACTTCAACGACATCAGCGAACGATGGTGTGGTGAACATAGGAGCAGAACAGCTGTCCCCTTCCTCGATGTGCTGAGAGAGACGCTGTCTTTTCTCCTGCCGAGAAATCCAGCTCCGGCGTTTCCAGCCTACTCTTGCGAGTGACTGGGATATTGAGTCCTGGAAGGAGATACCAGACCTCCAACATTTTATTTCAGAGGTATGGTGTTGACTAAACCCTTAGAGAGAATTCTTGAAGCAAACCTTGGCAAAACCAACTTAACTAAAACTGCTACTTACTTGCTCCCTCCAAAGTATTAGGCTTAGGTCAGGTACACTGGGGTAGGCGTAGTTAGAAGCACCAGTTGAGTACGTTAGCCTAATGTATATATGAATGTATATATGTTTTATTCATTTTAAACCATTGTATGGCTAAGAAACCCTATCAATGCTTTTACAGTATTATTTCGCAATCCTCATTTTACTGTACGGACTTTTTATAATAATTAGTCTTGCAATTGTGGCAAATCATTTCTCTTGTACGAGAAGAAAGACTGTTCAATAAATAATACCTTTTTATTGAAAACGCCAGTCTCTCTATTCTCTGCACTTTGGTGAAAGTAATCTGCACAAAACTGACTGAGTAAAATAACTGTCTATTGTTTCACACGACTCTAGAGATTGACTCTTATTCTAAGAAGCAAAGTTGTCATGTTTATGCGGTTGTTGGAAAACCGAATCCCTTCTTGTCTGTACCAGGGAAGCTGATCACTTCCTATTCAGTCAAGAAATTTTCCAGTGACCTCTGAGCTAGTTCGTAACAAGCCCAATTAAGTTTAGCATAGTCAGTGGAGACCTGGAAGATCCGCACTTCTACGTCCATACTACTGTTTATGTTATTCCAATGCGCAGGGCCTATTGGGAAAATAGGAACTACACTACACTAAGTGCTGCGCAGCTGTGAATGTTACCCTACGCATAGGCTAATCTGCTATGCACTAACAGGTGAAAATGCCTCTTTTTCATATTTCATATTGAGTAAAGGCATGAATCAATATGTCCGGATGATGATCCCATATTAAATAGGGATTGAAACGTCGTCGACAGCTTACACTTGATGATTTGAATGTTTTATTGCAAAATCACACAAAGTGTACTTCATTATTAACTGTCTGTTTTAATTCTGAATAGGTTGCAGACTGCCCTTCCTTGCCTCTCACTTGTATGTATGTCATTTTGTCCTCACATATGTGGTAGTTGGACACAGGTTGTGTCCCACTTGGAAATTGTCTAACAACTTGGCTACATTTGACAATACCTACTATTAAATCTGTCCGGCTGGATTTCAATCTTGGTCTATACTCAATTTTGTCTTTATTATTTGTGTAGATGTTTGGGACCACTGTCTCTTGAAATACTGGTACTTGTGGCAGCACGCGGGGCTTCTCTCACTCAAGGGAACCCCGCCCAAATTATCTCCGCATTTCTATGAGATGTTCAGCGTGGGGTGGGCTCCTGCCTGGAGTCTATGGTTTTCTTCACCCGGGTTCCCTTCCCGGGACCAGGGACTCATCATGGGCACTCGAGGAGGCGGGGTAGGCTCCCATCCTCCTACCTGCATACCGCCTGGCTTCTTCCTCGCTTCCGGCCACACTTCCGCCTGGCGCCCCGCCCACAGCCAGGTGGGCGCCGGGCTTCCTCTTCGGGGATCGGCCCGCGGCAGTGAAACGAGGGGTGGTCTCCCGTTTCAGTTACAACATCAAAAATGTGCAATCAGGGGTAGGCTCCCTCCGAATTAGAATATAAAGCAGGGTGGGCTCCTGCTGTTTAAAATATAAAAATTGGCGGCAATGTGGGGTGGGCTCCCGCCTCTACCCCCTCCAGCAGGGGGAATCCCTACATCCGGAAAGTTTGAAGCGCCCTGCTGCAGAGCCCTCTTGCTCCTTTTCTCTAAATTAAAGCATCATGCTCACTAGGAACAAAGGGATGCAGCAGCAGTCCTCCTCCAGGGGAGAACAGGTCCTGGAAAAATGAAGGGGCATAGCTGGGCCCATGGGCCAGCACACAGGGCCCTCCAGCAGAAAGGTTCCCCATTGTGGTCTCTCCCGGGCCCCAGCAGCAGCAAAACCCCTCCATCAGGAACAGAACGGGAACACTGAACATTTTCATGGGGTCACAGCCCCTATATTTACATTAGTAAATCCCTTTGTGTCACAGCACAGGGCTGGGGGGATACCAATCAGAACTGGTATAGTGGAGCTTTGGAGCACTTTGTTTTGCTCAGCTCCTCTCTCCTTTGTCAGGTGAGGGCTCAGTGATTAGATGCACCACTGGTGGCAGAGCCGGCCTTATGGAGGGAAGGCACAGTCCTATTCAGTTCCCAGGTGCAACTCCTCCCTCCCATCTACACGCAGATCTCCCTATTTCACTGTGCAGACTCATCCTGGCTCCTGGAGCCACCCACATCATCCAGCACCTGTCAATCACAAAGCCAGACAGGCAATTCACATCAGGCAGGCAGACACACAGGACACTGAAATGCCAACTTCTAAAAGCGGCATTTCTCCACCAGTCACCATAAATCTGCACACACCATTGAGCAGCATTTATTCTCACGAGTTCATACATACCAAACTCGCCCCTGCACTCCTCTCATACCAGGAATTACCATGGACACAAATATCCCCCATGCATTCCTATGGACCTATAGGCCAGTCTCACCACACCCACTCAGCGCACGCACCTTACACTGGGCCACAGTGATAAAGTGCGCAGAGGCCAAAAATCACCACCACTATGTCAGAGCTTAAGGCAAAAAGTTCAGGGGCGAAACGGCCAAAAGGGCCAAGTCCAACACCTCCAGTCTCCATAATCCGTTCAGAGAGTAGTCCTACCTTGCGTTGTGAAATCTTCTTATCCTTGTAAGGAGATACTCATTTAGAAACTATATCTTTCAGACAATGTGGCTTTCTTTAACCATGAGATTATGCATCTGCACCTGCAGAGGAAAAAAACAGTGCATCCAAAGCAAACATTCAAATTAAAATCAAACATTGAGAAATCCAAAAGCTAAAGGCCTTTGATCAAATTTAGTATGACAACTATTCCAGTGCACATCAAAATGGGGGATTATAGATACACATAAAGTTACAATACAAATGTAGAGCACTATTTGAATGGGTAACTTTTCATTTATGAAATGAATGGAGAATATTATTTAAAAAGATTCGTGAAAATATACGAAATACAAACTGCAACTCGTGGTTACTGTAAAGAAAACTTTTAACTACACACTGAAATAATTTTTGAGATTACACAGAAGGTTCACTTTCTGTAACTGTTCAAGTGCACTACATTACATTAATAAGGTTACATCACATGAGTATATAAGACCTTACATACACATAGATGTGGCCTTGTTAAACAGGAAATGGTGGAGAAAAAAATTATGCTGCTCCACCATGCAGCCTGTGTGTCAATATTAGGTGGGAATGGAAAATCCTGACTCGTTCTACAGGTAATCAATTACCACTGCAAGGCCAATGTTTCAATAATATTTAATTAAACAAGCATTTGCAATACAATAGGTCTCGCATTTAGGGGAGTTAGAGCTATTCGCATTGTAAATTACTATCATGTGTTTTGGCTTGGAGTGGAATTATGTGGTTTGAGTTGTTAATTGTGGAATTGTGTGGGTTGGAATTGTGTGGTCATAGTGGAATTATGTGGCATGGTAAATAGATAGGGCTGAGAGCTTTACACATTCAATAGAAAGAGAGATGGAGAGGCATAGGTACTTTGTGCATGAAGTGGTAAAAGAACTCAGTACAGAGGAGCAGAAAGAGTGTGTGAGAAAGAGAGAAAGATGGGGAGAGCAGGCCACAGATGCATAAATAGGGTGCACCTGTGTATGCTGAAGACACCCCCCAAAAAAGGAGGAGAGCAGGTTTTGAGAGACGGAAATCTTAAAAAGGCACAGGAAATAAACTGTGCTTTAAGATCTGAAGTGAACAAATGTTAGAAGGAGGAAGAGTGCATGAAAGGTATGAGATTACAAGAGAGAGAGAGAGACAGACGAGTGGGTGGAGGGACCTAGAGGGGTAGGCGAGAGGTGCACGAGTGAACAGCATGTGGTGGCACAAACAGGTAGCATCTGTGTACATAAAAGCCATCCTCTCCATGGAGTATTGCACATTTTATAAGTGCTGCTGAATCAGAGGGCTGAGGAATGCCTGCACTTTACAGCCCTTGAATCTCGGGGTAGGAGCGCTCATACGACTGGTGGAAGCCAAAAACAAAAAGCATTTGCAATGGAATAGGTCTCACATTTTAGAAACTTTGACTGATTGTTATTGTGAAGGACAATGTCTTATTATTGCAGGGTTTTTAAACATATATATAAAAGGAATTGTCATTTATATTGGCAATAGCTCAAAATCTCGCCAATGCCAGACCTATTGCATTGTAAATGCTTGTTTGTTATTTCATCTAACTTGCCTACAATTGGCCCTTGAATAACGTTGAATGTAGAAATTGGCACCAGTTGCATTGGACCAATTAAAGGAGAGGAACAAAGGTTATTGTTTTATGAGGCTCATACTCGAAGGTGTGAAAGGATTTACAAAATGTATGTTTTAAGTTTCTATTGAATAAACTGACTCTATCCACTACCGTCCCTAAACCAGAGCACCAATTATAGCTCTATTTAAGCACCAACTCACTTTCCTGTTCAGGTTCACTTTGCACCCTTTATTTATTACATATTTATGGAAGGCGGGCACCGTTTTGTTATAAACAGGCAGGAGTATGCAATCAAGACTACTCGAGCAATGTGAAACAAGATTTACAAATGGGGGTGGGGTCGCACACTACTCCCACACCGGCGGTGTCGCCCCTAAGGACTCTGGTCAATGTAGGAAAGTGTTTGCGATGCATCATCTTTCGATCTTCTGCTATCTTCGCTGTCTTCGCCATCCCTGGACACGTGTTTCGGGGTATTACCCCTCATCAGCAGGGATAGGCAGTGTTCTGGGGTTGCCGATGGCTGCCAATATCTGCCAGGTATAGTACCACTCCGGCGCGTAGGTGCGGGATCTCAGGCTCGTCAGCCCGCTGCTCAAGGGAGCTTTAAAGTTACAAAAGGGCGGTGGGGTCGCACACTACACACACACTAGTGGTGTCACCCCTAAGGACTCTGGTCAATGTAGGAAAGTGTTCACGATGCATCATCTTTCGATCTTCTGCTATCTTCGCTGTCTTCGCCATCCCTGGACACGTGTTTCGGGGTATTACCCCTCATCAGCAGGGATAGGCAGTGTTCTGGGGTTGCCGATGGCTGCCAATATCTGCCAGGTATAGTACCACTCCGGCGCGTAGGTGCGGGATCCCAGGCTCGTCAGCCCGCTGCTCAAGGGAGCTTTAAAGTTACAAATGGGGGTGGGGTCGCACACTACTCACACACCGGCGGTGTCGCCCCTAAGGACTCTGGTCAATGTAGGAAAGTGTTCGTGATGCATCATCTTTCGATCTTCTGCTATCTTCGCTGTCTTCGCCATCCCTGGACACGTGTTTCGGGGTATTACCCCTCATCAGCAGGGATAGGCAGTGTTCTGGGGTTGCCGATGGCTGCCAATATCTGCCAGGTATAGTACCACTCCGGCGCATAGGTGCGGGATCCCAGGCTCGTCAGCCCGCTGCTCAAGGGAGCTTTAAAGTTACAAATGAGGGTGGGGTCGCACACTACTCACACACCGGCTGTGTCGCCCCTAGGGACTCTGGTCAATGTAGGAAAGTGTTCGCCAGGTTTCATTTGGTGGTGAACGACATCCCGCTAAATACAATCATTACTTAAGATTGAATACAAAGAAGAATATTAGCATAGATCATCAGTCATCTTCAATACCCTTGTTTTAGACCCACCTCTCTGATAGATATATGCAGACTCTCACAAGAATACTTGTTTAAGCAATGTCAGCGTGAATAAACCACTGCGCTGAGCAACTGGGGAGTCCCCCCAGGGGTCGTGGAGTGGTTGTTGCTATTAAGTTATTGAAACTATGTAAACCAGCAATGTTTGAATATTTTAAGGGAAGGCTGGTGCTGGTGGTAGATGCGGTTGCTAAGTAGTCATTCTTCAAATGAGAAGGCCGGACGCCCAAGTGAAGAGGAAAAGGACTCGTGTGCCACAGCACTGAATCTAAGCAGGCAGGTAATGCACAAAAGGACTGTTCAGCGCCATGGGAGCAGAGGAGAAAAAGTAAAAAATAATCTAAACTTGTGTGCAAATGGGGGTGAGTACCTTATTTGTGTGTGTGGGGGGGGGGTCAC
The DNA here is from genome assembly GCF_964263255.1 of Lissotriton vulgaris. Classification (NCBI taxonomy): domain Eukaryota; kingdom Metazoa; phylum Chordata; class Amphibia; order Caudata; family Salamandridae; genus Lissotriton; species Lissotriton vulgaris. The sequence continues at coordinate 1,210,494,886 of NC_141695.1, read as the reverse complement.
GCATGTGCATATATGCATACATGTGTGCTTGTAGTCGCCCTCTGGTTTAGGCAGTGACCTTCCCTGGTGGCAACCTAACCGTAACTTTGTATCTCAGGGCTACCTGCGGCATTTTCTTTCTACGTTCCACCCTAGAAACATGAGCCTTCATGGGAATGAAGGGGCCCACCATTGACATAATCAGCCATTGACATATTTCGGCATACTGGGCATGATGACGCACACTTCTACCATAAAGTAGAATGGTGGTCATAACAAATATATGGTGGGCATTTTTGGCATGATGGTGCCCAAACTCTGCCATAATACTGTCCTTTCCCTGGCTTACTGTGGACATATCTTACATCAGCACTACAGAAAGATTTAGGGGCTAGAGTATTTTACCCCCACACACTTTTTTTATATATTTGGACAAGAAAAGCTGTTTCATGCGAGAGCCTTTTAGTTTGTAAGCGAATAAAAAGCAGTGAAAGAAAAATACCTTCCAGGAGTCCATCATTTTTGTAGTACATTAGCACTGACTTATTTATTGAAAAATACAAAATATGCCTAAATGTATTTATTACCTTGTGATATAGGTCAGGTATCATGTAGTACTTCTTTACCTCTGCCACAAGAGGGCAGCAAACAACCAATCTTATTTTAACATGTTTGTTCACTTGGCTCGGCTCAGTGAAAGCACACGCTCCGTTACTATGCCACATTCAAAGCTAAACCACATCAGTGGTCGAAGTGGGGGGAAAAAAGCAGGGGAACTGTGGGTGGAGACTCAGGGGGTGGGGATAACCCTAGGATTGGATCAGTGGGCGGAGTCAGAGGTGTGGCCAGAAGGTGCCAAACATCCCAATGTTTAGTATTTGTTTGGCATTTCACCGACCAGTTACAGCTTATTGTGTTATTGAATTCAACCAATGGATACACTTGATTATTTAAGGTTTAATAGGAGTTATTGGCATTTAAATACATTAAAAAGTGGAATATATTTCCAATCACACAATGTCCCAAATATGCTTAAATGTGGAATCACAAGCCATTTTTCTCCAAGCCATGCAGTTTCTCTCATTATCACTTCTCCCCCCTTCTTCCACAAGAGCAGTTCAAACATGAATGGCAAAATATCCTAGTTTGCAAATGTTTTCTATATAATTATGGCTCTGCCATATTTATCACATTATACATCATCCACTGCATAAGCTTGCAGTTTTAACTAATCATTTTTGTAGCTCAAACGGATAAAAAGCTACTAAAAACGTGACTTGAGTTGCTGCAAAGTGGACGACCCTTTGCAAAGGTTGACTGATCACCTTTCTCACTGCTGCATTTGCATGTTATACTGATACTAATGGGGCAGATTCTTTGCAGAGACTTAACATGTGTAAAAATGTCTGAATAATAAAGTATAAGAAAATATATTGCATTACGCTGCATCCTTTTTTTTCTGTTACATAATTTAGTCAACACTGCAGCATCAATTTGTCCCCACTTGCTGCATAATTCCAGTGGTTTCAGAGAAGGTAGCACATGTTAAAAGTGCTTGTGCATGAAGCAGAGAGTGTGAAGTTTGCAAACTTAGTTTGGTGTGTGTGCAAATCCTGCATTGCCGATCCTTGTTGAGTTGCAACTACTACTGCTGAAACAAGGTCAATGGAGGTACCAATGGGTGAGGCAGACTGGCCTCGATGGCAGGGCCGGCGTTAGTGCTGGTGGCACCCTGTGCAACAATGTTTGTTGGTGCCCCCAAAGGTCACCTACGCCTTGAACACTACACAGAGACAAACATGTATACGTGTGTAGACAGAAACTGGTAACAGTTAATCGGAGAGCACAGCACAGTCGAGGTAAATGTATATCCACAAACAAGTCAAAAATGGTGCTCAGGAAGAGAGGGGGGGCTGGTTACCACAGCCCTCAAATGTTGACCACTAAGTGGTACTGCAAGCATTCATGTGTTCCTCCGAGCACTCAATCAATAGAAAAAAGTCTTATATGTAGTTTTCACTGATCGTTTAATGTCCAATCTTCCAAGATTATTCACATCCTAGTTCCACCAATTCTTATGACGCAGCCAACACGTGTTTCGTCAAGTCCGTAAGACCAATGACCTCTCCTGCCTCTTCTTGTCTTTTTGCATTCATATCGCGGTTCCTCATTTCTGAGTCTCGATTCCCTCTTCTCATACTTTGAACCTCCTCTAAAAAATTGTTCTCAACAGTCGGGTCTAATTCTGGGGCATCTTCATTATCACTGCTAGAGATAACTGAGGATGCATCAGTATCAATCACATGTGGGGTGCTGCCTCTCTTCTTAGGGACTGGGCCTTTCTTCACTAGATAATCGAATCTAAAAGATTAAAGAGATGAACTTACCCGAACTAACAGTCAAGAATTACACTGTTCTTGATGAAAAATTGAATGAACTTCAAATGGACATTAAGAAAAGAAAGGCACGCAAACTTAGACGTGATGAGAATGACTATCGTGCGGGTCGAGTATATACATTTGCTAAAAGATTCGATTATCTAGTGAAGAAAGGCCCAGTCCCTAAGAAGAGAGGCAGCACCCCACATGTGAGTGATACTGATGCATCCTCAGTTATCTCTAGCAGTGATAATGAAGATGCCCCAGAATTAGACCCGACTGTTGAGAACAATTTTTTAGAGGAGGTTCAGAGATTGAGAAGAGGGAATCGAGACTCAGAAATGAGGAACCGCGATATGAATGCAAAAAGACAAGAAGAGGCAGGAGAGGTCATTGGTCTTACGGACTTGACGAAACACGTGTTGGCTGCGTCATAAGAATTGGTGGAACTAGGATGTGAATAATCTTGGAAGATTGGACATTAAACGATCAGTGAAAACTACATATAAGACTTTTTTTCTATTGGTTGAGTGCTCGGAGGAACACATGAATGTATACGTGTGTAAATCACTGTGTAGGAAATGTTCCATAAGACAAAGGACTACAAGGTGTAGAAGCCACATGACAACCATACTAGTAGGCAGTATAGTTTAATAGCTCAATGTTCTATGTTAGGATTTTCACTTATAAACTGCAAGTAACAAAAGGATCTCTCTGACACAAGCAGTAACCTACTAACCTAGTTAACATTATGTGCACTTTGTGACCTGCATGGTACATGTTCTTTGCAGCATGCACATTATTCCTCTGTGGCACCTTTCCAGGAGTCAACACTTCCTCTAGACACAACTCTGATCTCTCTCTAGGAAGAACATTAATCAACAAAGTTTTCATGACATCTTTATTGGTGCTGAAAGTTACTGGAGGCCAGGAAGGAGGCAGCAAGTTTTTTTAAAAACCATAATATACTTGCAAACACTAAGCAACCACCCGAAATAGGTACCCGCTACCACAGTGAGAGAGCCACAGTGACTGGATCACTGTTGCTCTCGGGTGTTCTGCTTGGTAGGCCTGCCCGCAAGACTGGAGGTGAACTTCAGTATGGATTGTGGTGGACAGGCCTTCAAGGTTAACCCACTGCAAAGGTCCACCTGCTGGTGCTAAGACACCTGGGCTTCTAAGGTCTAGTGGGGCTTTCTAAGTTCTAGCATGGGAATGTGCTCCCTCAGGAGAGTGGTCTGGGGGACTGGTCATGAAGACTGAACCCGGCTCCCTGGGTCCAAATTCGACAGCTCTGGCCATAGTGCCACATCCTCTCCCCCACTGAACACCATATTGCCCCACTGAGAAAAACTCACACTGCCTTCAGCTACAACCCAATTGTGCCCCGCTATAAACACTAGGATGCGACTTAATTCAAATATGCATTTGATAAAATTAATATGCTGCCTGAAAAAAAAATGTAAAAGCAAACACTCATAGGGAATGCAAGATTAAGTAAAGCATCTGAAATGTAAGCAGAAACAACATGGTTACCTTAACGATCTCTCACTCACTATTCAGAAATCAGAGAGTGGGGCTTTCTAAGGTCTAGCATGGGAATATGCTCCTGCAGGAAAGTGGTCTGGGGGACTTGTCATGAAGGCTGAACCCGGCTCCCCAGTTCCAAATTCGACAGCTCTGTCCATAGTGCCACATCCTCTCCCCCACTAAACACCATACTGCCCCACTGAGAAAAACTCACACTGCCCTCAGCTACAACCCAATTGTGCCCCGCTATAAACACCAGGATGTGACTTAATTCAAATTATGCATTTGATAAGAGTAATATGCTGCCTGAAAAAAACAATGTAAACCCAAACACTCATAGGGAGGGCAAAATTAAGTAAAGCATGTGAAATGTAAGCAGAAACAACATGGTTACCTTAATTATCTCTCACTCACTATTCAGAAATCAGTGAGTGATTTTACCTAAAAAGTTAAGGACATGACTACAGGGCCCTGAAGGGAACCGTTTCAATGTCCATTGCTTATATCCTTAATAAACGTAAATAGTATGGTTTAACACCTTGGCTGCTAAAGGTTTACCACTCCTGTGCTGGAAATTGAAATAGTCCATGGATCATGACGAGCTCAGCTCGTCATAAGCACAGCTCCACTGTGCCTCATGGCGAGCTCAGCTCGTCATGAGCAGGGGAGGGGTTAAAAAGACTACATCCATAAACACATACACATTTTGTTTTCCAATCCATCCATCAACCAGGTACTGCAATACCGCCAGGAATGGTGCACTTCCCCACCTGGGGACAACAATGCTGTTCAAAGAAAGACGAGAAAATAAAAGTAGCGCTTCACTGCAAAGTCTGTAAAGTGAGGCTGATGTGTTTGGATGTGAATAAAACCAATCTGGCCACGTTTCAACCACTCTGTTTTGCTTTATTTAGTTATGTATTTATTTTTCATATTTAAAACCTTTTATTTCTCTCCATTCCGAGGCTGCACTTTGGAATAGAAAAATGTCAGAAAAAGGGCATTTCCCGCAAGAGTGTTTTTCTTTTTTTTTTTAACCCAGCAGTGAAGTTTTACATTGGGTCTTAAACTGCCATGGTGCAGCTCAGAAATGAAAACATAGGTGATAACTATCTGAACTAGTACCCCCAGTGAAATCTGTGTGTTTCAAGGATCGTTTTTCTGAATGAAACCTAAGCTTGGTCTTGGGCCAAGGTCAGCGGACTCGATAATTCTCGCCTCTGTGCATACTCTAACCATGGGTCCCACTCAGCAACCCTGGGCAATAGCTTGCTTAATCTCCACTAACGGCCTCATCAGCGCCGGGGATGCTTGTCTTCACCTTGGAGATGCCCAGGAGGGACCATCTAACAGGGAAAGCCAGGATGGGTTCCCCAGCGGTATACAGCACCGGGACACCCCTTTGCTGGGGCAGCTGTGCGCTTTACAAGTATACGACATTTAACATTTAACATTTATAAGACCTCCTCTATCTTAGCAATAGGTCCGTTGCCCAGAGTCTGGGATACATGTGTAGCACGTGGGCCAGCTATGCTATGCGAAACCCGAGACTGTGTATCTTTGTACGTTGACTTGCAACTCCAACCCCTATCTAACATCTCTAGTTTGGGGATCTGTTTGCTGAGTCTATTAGAGATTTGTGACCGGAGGGATAGCTTTGCCACCCTTTGAGGTATGTGGCATTTGAAGGATTCATCTCTGTGAAAGCTTAGCCTGTGTGAAGTATGTACCCTGAAGGATAGACTTGTTATACAAAGTCTGGGATGTGTAGGCCACTTGGAATAGCTCATGTTGCTACAGTAGGACTCTCTACAATATCTGTAGCACCATTGAAAGCTAGGATTTCTAAACCTGAACCTTCCCTGTAACCTCAGGGACAGCTGCCATAGCCTGAAAAAAATACCATATGGAGTAGCTTTGATGTCCCAAAAAGGGACGGGAATAGCTATCTAATCCGTTAGTTAGAACGCTGTCTGAGACTTTAGCCTCTACGATCTCTCCTTTAAGTGATAGGGATAGGTTTGTTCCCCAAAGCTTGAGACATATTTATAATGTTGGCTGGCTCTGCCATTTGAGGTTTGAGTCTGAATATCTTCTCTTGTCCAGTTGGCAGTTCTGAAGCCTGAGCCTGTAACCTGAAGGATAATTGTGTGACTCTGTAAAACACGTATAACCCACAGGCTAGCCTTGCTGCATGAAAGCTGAGCATCAGTTGGTATATCTGTTACCTAAAAGATTGCTGCTTAAAGTGCACATCTGTAAGATGCTTGGTACCTGGACGAGTGCGCAGCACCCTAAAGTCATAGCCAATGGCATCTGTGTGCTCTGAATTGTTGAAAACACTATGCACAACTCCCCCCTCATCGACACGTGGGAACTGGGGATGGGCATTTTGCAGGCCACTACTGAAGCTTGCACAGTTAAGGACTGCACAACTGTCTGTCCAACAACAAATGTTTTCAGTATATAAACACATCTTCTGTGTATTTATATGTGCATTAATGAGCTGCAAACTCTGTCAATGCAACTTTAAAATACCAACACATCACTGTATCAAGATGGTGCTACAGCAATTGCGATCAGCCGGGCTCTATCTTAAAAGCGTTTATTGTACTCAGTATGTTTATGTAATGTAGTTAGCATAAAATGTACCTGACGGAGATGAAGTACGTGCGAGATTTTGTTGAGATAAATTAAATTATATCCCAAAACAGACAAATTAAACCAAATGATATGCCTAAACAGCTGCCATTCTACCCTTTTCCTCAATCTATGTGGGTGACAATGCGCTCTATCGTTTATAAGGCTGTGCGAAATCTTACAAACTCACCAAGTTTAAAAATAAAGCAGGGGGCTTCAGGGGCTCTACATGGTAATGGTAGACATTCTCATGGCCACAAGGAGTCACTCAGGGTAACGAGTGAGATGCTGCCTGACCGCTGCCTCCCTCCCTTTGCCATGCACTCAGCTCCCTCCATCTGTCGCTTCTCTACCCCTCACCCATGTAGTTTTGCAGCTTGCCCTCAAGCCAGTCCCTGAATTGCCCCCCACTCTAACTCAGTGGCGTCTCTAGAAGTGATTTTTTGGGCGTGTCTCACACTCGGCCTCATAAAGGGCAGAGGAGTTCAAGGGGGGGCCACCAAAGCATCCTGATGTGACCATTGTATCGGTCACAGTGGGGGCTGGCAGGTAGACTCGGCAGTGATGAGTTGTAAATCACTGCACAGCAGGGCCATCAGAGGCGTGCTAACCCAAGACTGATGGCCCGTTGCTTCGGAGGCTCCTGCTGTTACAGAGGGAAAGTGGGAGGAGGCCTTGGGCACTGCAGAGCCCTTGCTCGAGGCACCTCACAGGGGACACGGCTGAATGCTACAGCTGTAATTTCAATTAGGAGCATTCCTGCCGTCACAGGATGCTTTTTAAAAATAAAGAGGTAGGGGAACGGACTGTGATAGTTTTTCAAAGTAGGGGCACGCCGTGCCTTTCCGTCCCCGCCCACTTCTACCACTAAACCACATACAAAGCTAATAAACCTTGATACAGCCAGTTGGGTTGAATTTAATATACTATGGTGCCACCTCTCTCGATCGCCTCTTGTTTTAGCTTCCAATGAGTTAAGACAAAGTCACCAGGTACTCATGATTTGTCTGTTGAAAACCCAGTCATGGAAGAGACGCATTACACTCGAAAGCGTGATTGATGTTTACAAGGCTAATGCAGGCTAGTGGGTTGGTATGAAGTTTTAAATAATAACATACAATGAGAATATTGGTGAACAATGCATCTACAGGAAGGCAACGTGAAGTGTATATCTGTAGAGGGTTCTGATGAAAACTACAATGTAGCTTTAGCAATGCTGCCATTAGCCCCCAAATAACAAAATAACACTTAATACTGTAGGAGCACTGTAATTGGCGGGTGCTCCTCGCGTCAAAACAAGGAATTAGGTAGTGTAGTGATAACCAATAAGAAAAAAGGAAATAAAAAATGAGGCATGATTTAACTAATTAGAAGAAGCATGCCAGAAAACCAGAGATTGCACTCCGTAGCGGGATTACTGCAGGTCATGCAGACAGCGCATGCGCGCTGATGCTTGAACTAAAAAGTATAAACTCAGCATTTCTGCTGTATTCATATCACTGCATATTTTGACTTGTGATCCTGTTAGTATAGAATTTAGAATGCCACCAGGAAGCAGTGCATTCTATTGGTTTAGCTGCTTTAGATTGTAATAGAGTGCTATGGGTCAGTTTTCTCATGGTGCTTGTGTGATAGACCAATATCTTTCCAATGCACCATTCTGCATTGCTATATCTTCTGTTGAATACAATACGATATATTATACAGTTTAATCCTGAAAGTTGTATAATGTGGTGAATTAATACTCACATATCTGTGCAGTATCCATAGAGAATACTGGGGTGGGTTATTTTCTTTAGGATGCATTACAACATGCTGGCATAGTGTTCATGACTTTTTTCTTCTGTGTACCTTTCTATGTTCATTCCTTAAATAAAAAGACCCTGGCCTGTAGTAAGTCATTGCTAATAGCTAAAACTGAAGCATACCCGGTTAGTGCCACTTGGAAGTCATTCAAAAGGACGTATTATCAATCAGAGAGCAGTGTGTGGCCTTGGACAATAGTGTATCTAAATTCTACAATGAGGTTTGGTGTCCTTATGCTGCAGTGTAGTATGAGGAGTTAATCATCTAGGTTTGCAGCGCATAGTGGTGGGCGAGTGTCTCTAAATCCAAACATTGTGTGATGATTTAGGCCCTCATTTTGAATCTTTCTGAATTTGGTGCTAAGATATTGGAGAACCGCACTGTTAGACCTGGCACAAATGGTGTGGGTCTCCCTTCCATATTTTGCTGTTGTCTCCTCTGTTTTTGCTGGTATTAGATGCTCTGGGCGCTGTGCCACTGCCATTCAGTGCCAGAGCATGAATGCTCCCTGTGTAAATGTAACTGTGAATTGGTATATCCCTGATTGGCTTATTTGGGTTACCTGTTAGTCCCTAGTAGGGTGGCCTATGGGTGCCCAGTGCTGGTAACCCAAATGCTGCTGGTGGGCCTGCTGCGGCATGCTCCACCCACAGAAAGAGCTTGTAAATTGTACCTCAGACCTATCACTGCAGTGTCTGCATGCAGTCCAGAACTGCCTTGGCTGTGAAGTGCCCACACTTACCAGCCCCTGAACCTTCCCTTAGCATCATGTCAGTCACCCCTATGGTAGGTGCATTGTATGTGTAAGGCAGGACATGGCTTGATATGTGTAGCATGTCCTGGTAGTGAATTACCCTCCATTTTGTTTTTCACTGCTGCAAGGCTACCTGTTCTCCATAGGTTAGAATGGGCAGTCTGGCTATTACATCTTATAGTCTTAACTGTCCCAGGGAACATGATAGAAATTCGAGTTTAGTAAGCATGAGCTCAGAATAATAAAATACATCTTTAGCAAAGTTGGTTTTAATATTCTGTGTTTGAATATACCTCTTGTAGATAGTAGGTATTTTCTTGCCTAAGTCTTCCAGTGTGCTCTGCTGTTAAGTGTATTGGCTGTCTGGGTTTAGAGGGACAAGGCAGGCTTAGTCAGACCTGGGTTGAATAGAGAGATCTGCATTGAGTACTGGGGAGGGGTAGCTCCTTGACCTGAATAGGGCTGTCCCTGGCAAGGTGAATGCTGGCTCCACCTCCTAGTGTGCGTCTGATGGCAGACCCCCTCTTTCTGAAAGGAAAGATGCAGCCTGCTAAACAAAGTGCTCCAGGCCTGAGCAGAACTGGTTCTGGCTTGGTTCAGTGACTTGAGACTTTTGAGAACAAAGACTTTTGGGGTATAAATATCTGTGCCTAAACCCCTGATTTTTGTATTGCTCCTGGATGTCAAGAAGAACCACTGTCCGTTTTACTGAATTGAATCTGCAGGAGAGGACTGTCCTTGTACTTGTGTGCTATTTCTTGGATTGACCTGCACTAGTTCCCCATGGAATTGGTAGAAAAGGGAAAAGGTCTTTTGAGAGACTTTTATTTTTGCTTAGCAATCACCCAAGGGCTAGAAAAACACTAACCTCCGACTGGAGTCACAGGCACATCTGACTCCCCCACCAGCCTCCTGAGTCCTCCCAGCGAGGATTTCTATCTGCAGGTAAGGCCCCTCTGAGATACAGGGCTTCTAGTTCTACTACAGAGAACAGAGAGTGCTGAAATCATTGCTAACTCCCGTTTGCGAGCCGCCGCAGCTGAAGAGCGCAAGAAATATTATCGTGTTGCCTCCGCCGAGGGCTCGCAAACCAAAGATCATCGCAATGCACGCTTGCATATATATATAAAGATGCTTATTTTTTATAACTACTTGTGTGGTGCCCCTTTGTAGTTTCCTTCACTGTGTTACAGTGTATGATCATAAATGCTTTACACACTGTCTCTGATATAATCCTAGCTGCTCGTGCTATGTTACCAGATGGTTGAGCACGGGTTGTCAGAGGGTGTAGCCCCCTTACTCTGACTTAGGAAGAAGGGTCCCTACTTGGACAATGGCCAGCCATTGCCAACTAGAGACCCCCATTTCTAAAATTGGTGGTCAGCGGTGATGATCTGGACTTGCATTTGTGATCGCATACAGTAATTATAGTGTACACTACTAGTGAGTGCAGACCATAATGCAACCACAGATATTTTTGAGGTTTTTGATTCTATTTTTGATTGATATTGCTAGATATTTCTACAATGGGCAAGCCCAGATCCAATGCCTCGGAGGATCTCTCCTGGAAAGAAGAGAGATTAGATACCTACAATGCCAAGCAGCTCAAGTATTTTTGCAAAAGATTCACAGTCCCTATCACAGGCCTCATTAATAGGGAGCATGTTTTAAAAAGCACTGAATGCCTGGCTAGAAGCCAGGGATGCCCCTAAGAATGTGGGAGAGCCTGGGCAGGAGGGGGAGAATACAGCAGCAGGTAGAAGTAGTAGATTTGGTAGGTAGTAAAGCGCTTTCCAGCCCGGGCACTAGTGTGTCCTCAAGGGGCCCGTCTCCAGAAGAGATGGAGGACAAGGAGAGAGGTAGGCAGCATAAAGTGTAAATGGCTAAGCTCAAGATGGAGGGTCAGAGGGACCTAGAGAACAAGAAGTTAGAGATTGAGATAATGAAGATGAAATTTGATCATGAGACAGTATTGAGGGAGTTGGAGATTAAGGCAAAGAGTGTGGAGATCTCCCCCTCTGGTGGCAGCATACCTGTAGCGTATACTGAGAGTAGAGTATATATACCCAAAGAGGTTATAAAGGATTTCCACCAAAGTGAAGATATTGGACAGTGGTTTGCAGCATACGAATTAGCCATGATTTCCCACCGGGTCCCTGAGAAAGATTGGGGAGCTGGGTTGTGGGGGTGCTTTGTTAGTGAGGGGAGGGATACCTTGTTGGACCTACCCCAGGAAAGTAGAATTGTTTACGCCCACATTAAAGAAGCTTTGATGACCCGCTATGGGTTGACCCCTGAGATGTATAGGCAGAGGATTAGGACCTGCAAGAAGTTAGAGGCTACCACGTGGGTTGAATATGTGTCCTTTTTTTGCAGAGCAATGGAGCACTGGGTAAAAAGTAGGAAAGTAGAAACTTTTGGGCAACTGTATGATTTTATTGCATGAGAGCATTTATCTAGTAACTGTTTTCCTGAGCTACGCCAGCACCTGATTGATTGCAAGCTAACTAACCCTAGGAAGCTTGCTGAGGAGGCGGACTGCTGGGTGAGCTCCCGGGTTTGCAAGGGACCGATGGGAGACTTCACCAAAGGTAGGCAGGGTCCCCATCAGAGAAGTGGGGGGGACAGGGGTAAACCAAGGGAGTTTCCAAGAGGGCCCCAAAGTAATTCCCAAGGGAACCAAGCAATAGTGTCTTAGCCTCCCCAAGAACAGAGGCAAATGCCCCCAACAGGTAGGCCTGTTCAGAGGGGGCCCTTACTTGCTATAAGTGTGGCCAAGAGGGCCATCGGTATTTTGATCCCCAGTGTCCCCTGAGGGACCACTCTGCACCAACCCGTGCCCCACCCCACCAGATTGCTAGTGTAGCTCTGTAGGAGGAAGAGATGGGTCCCCCAGAGGGTTGGGAGCCCGTAGAATTGACCCTTGTTTCATTAGGAGATGGTCCCTAAACCTGCATTGCCTGAAAACACTAAGAAGAACAGGCAGTGGGTGACCATTAATGGCCAAAGAGTGGAGGCTTTAAGAGACACAGGAGCCAGTGTAACTGCCGTCAGCTCCCGGTTGGTGTCCAAAGAGCAGGTTGTCCCTCATGCATTCTACCCTGTAGTGTCAGCAGACGACTCAGAGAGCCAATGTTAGGTGGCTCTGGTTCCCTTTGAGTGGCGGGGGCCTCAGGAACTGTTCAGGTAGCTGTGAGGCCCGCCATGCCTGTAGAATGTCTGTTGGGCAATGATTTAGAGAGCTCCCCGTGGGCTACGGTGGAGAGGAGAGCTCACTTACAAATGTTGGGTCTACCTGAGTGAGCGTGTGCTACCAGTAGGTACATGGCAGCCAAGGAGGGTGTTGAGAAGGATCTGGGACCTGAGAGTATGGCCCAGATCCCTGCATTAGAGAGAAGGACCAGGGGATACGGGAAGCCGGCCACCTTGGTTCCCACAGTCCTGGAAGGAGCAGACCCCGAGGGGGATGCCCTGGAGCCCATTGGGGAGCAGAGTGCCAACCTGGGGGACCTGCCTGAGCTGACCCATTGGCAGCAGGAAGGAGGACCCACAAGGGAGGAGTTTTGTGAGCAGCAAAGAGTTTGCCGTCCTCTTGAGGGTATGCGGCAACAGGCTACAGCCCAGGCAGCAGGGTATCAGTCTGGTTCACATCTGATTTATTGGGAGAACGGTCTCCCGTATCGCGAGCCTAAGGCTGCTGAGGTGGGGTCAGCCCATGTGCTGGTGGTGCCCGCATGCTTCAGAGCCTACCTACTGGGGTTGGCTCATGACATTCCGTTGGCAGGGCATCTGGGGCAGACCAAGACCTTTGAAAGGCTGGTCACCCACTTTCATTGGCCTCAGATGCGCAAGAGTTCAGACACTCATTGCAGGACATGTGAGACTTGCCAGGCATGTGGGAAGAGTGGGGGGAAGATCAAGGCCCCACTCCAACCCTTTCCAGTTGTTAGTATCCCATTTGAGTTAGTGGGCATTGACATTGTGGAGCCTCTGGATCCCAGGACAGCCATGTGCAACAAGTTTATCCTGGTGGACCATGCCACCCGGTACCCTGAGCCATCCCACTCAGGACGGTGACGGCCCCCGTGGTGGGACGTGCACTGATGGGGATTTTCTCCCATGTGGGGTTCCCCAGAGAGGTGGTGTCTGACAGGGGAACCAATTTCATCTCCCAGTACATGAAGTCCCTGTTGAAGGAGTGTGGGTAACTTATATGTTCACCACTCCTTACCACCCCCAAGGTAATGGTCTGGTTGAAAGGTTCAACCGGACCTTGAAGGGCATGATTATGGGCCTAGAAGACGCCCCTGGGGCGTAAGTGGGACGTCCTCTTGTCATGCTTGTTGTTTCCCTACAGCAAGGTGTCACAGAAGTCCTTAGGGTTCAGTCCCTTTGAACTGCTCTATGGCCATCTGGTAAGAGGGCCTCTGAGTCTGGTCAAGGAAGGCTGGGAGCAATTTCCCAGGAAACCTCCCCAAGACGTATTCAACTACATCTTGGCCTTCAGGAACCAGACTAGGCATTTCAGAAAAATTGCTGAGGCAAATCTTGAAGCCAGCCAGGAGGAAATGAAATGCTGGCACGACCAGAACACCATTCTGGATGAGTTTCAACCTGGTCAGAAGGTTTGGGTACTGGCCCCAGTGGAGCCTGGTGCACTCCAAGATAAGTGGACTGGTCCCTTTGAGGTGCTGGAGTGCAAAATCCAGTTACCTACTTGGTGGACTTTCAGTCTCCCAGGAACCCCTTGCGGGTCTTGCATGTGTACCGCCTGAAGACCCACTTTGCGAGTTCTGAAGTGGGAATGCTTCAAGCCACAGATACTTGAATGAAGGAGGAAAGTGAGCCTCGTCCTGACCTCCTGTGTGCCGGAGAGAAGGATGGGTCAATGGAGGGTGTGGTCCTTTCCACCACACTGACCCCTGAGCAACAGAGAAATTGTCACCAGCCGTTGGGGCAATTTTCTGATTCGTTTTCCCTGGTACCTGGTGTCACTGAGTGGTGCTTCCATGATGTGGACACTGGAGACAGTCCTCCTGTCAAGCACAAGGCTTACTGAGTGACTGGCTGGGCCTACATTAAGGAGGAGGTGTCCAAAATGTTTGCCCTATGGGTGATTAGGTCCTCTATCAGCCCATGATCCAGCCCCGTGGCCTTGGTACCAAAAGCTGCAGCGCTTGGTGCCACCCCTGAATTTAGATTATGTGTGGACTACCGAGGTCTCAATTCGGTCACGAAGACTGAAGCGCACCCCATCTCCAGAGCCGATGAGCTCATAGATCGGTTGGGGGCTGCCCGGTACCTCAGCACGTTTGATCTAATGTCTGGGTACTGGCAGATCGCCTTAACTGATGGGGCCAAGGAGAGGTCAGCATTCTACACACCAGATGGGAACTACCGGTTCTGTGTGATGCCCTTTAGAATGAAGAATGCCCCTGCCATCTTTCAGAGGTTGGTCAACCAGGTGGTGGCTGGGCAGGAGGATTTCAGTGCTGTCTACCTGGATGACATTGCAGTGTTTAGTTCCTCCTGGGAGGACCACTTGCGCCACCTCTGGGAAGTGTTGATGGTGCTGCGCAGAGCAGGCCTCACAATCAAGGCCAGTAAGTGCCAGATTGGGCAGGGTTCTGTGGTGTATTTGGGACACCAGGTTGGGAGTGGCCAGGTGGCACCCCTACAGCCTAAGATTGAAACCATCCTGGCATGGGAGCCCCCCCAGGACCCAGACCCAGGTGAGAGCCTTCCTAGGTCTCACAGGGTATTACAGGAGGTTTTTTCAAGGGGTATGGCAACATTGTTGCCCCCTTGACTGAGCTGACTTCCAAGATGCAGCCAAAGATTGTGAATTGGACTGACACCTGTCAGAAAGCTTTTGATGCCCTCAAGACTGCCATGTGTACAGCACTCATCCTCCAGACACCCAATTTTGCTAAGGAATTTCTTGTCCAGACAGACGCTTCAGAGCATGGGGTGGGGGCTGCTCTCTCACAGATCAATGAGGAGGGACTAGACCAACCTGTAGCCTTCATCAGTAGGAGGTTACTTCCCCGGGGACAGAGGTGGAGTGCAATTGAGCGTGAGGCATTTGCTGTGGTCTGGGCACTCAAGAAGCAAAGACCATACCTGTTTGGGACTCGCTTCTGGGTTCAGACAGACCACAGGCCCCTCAGATGGCTGATGTAAATGTAAATTGTAATGTAAATTGATACTTGTATAGCGCACTACTCGCCCGCAAGGGTCTCAAGGCGCTTGTACGAATACCGCTGTGGAACCCATCCTGGCTTTCCCTGTGAGGCGTCCACTCCTGGGCACTCCCAAGGTGGAGACCAGGCATCCTTAGCGTTTTGGGGGCCGTTGTAGATGGGGGTGAGAATCCCAAGTTGTTGAGGTGGTCCATTTCCCTATAGGGTATGGATTTCACGGTGGAACACCGCCCTGGTACAGAACACGCCAATGCTGATGGTATGTCCAGATTTTTCCGCCTTAGTGAAGAGACCCCCCAAGAAGATGGGTATTTCTCTCCACATTTCAGCTGGGGGAGACATGTGTTAGACCTGGAGCCATTGGCATGGGTCTCCCTTCCATATTTTGCTGTTGTCTCCTCTGTTTTTGCTGGTGTTAGATGCTCTGGGCGCTGTGCCACTGCCACTCAGTGCCACAGCACAAATGCTTCCTGTGTAAATGTAACTGTGAATTGGTATATCCCTGATTGGCTTATTTGGGTTACATTTTAGTCCCTATTAGTGTGGCCTATGATTGCCCAGGGCTGGTAACCCAAATGCTGCTGCTGGGCCTACAGCACTGGTTTGCTCCACCCACAGAAGCAGCTTGTAAATGGTACCTCAGACCTTCCACTGCAGTGTCTGCATGCAGTCCAGAACTGCCATCTTGGCTGTAAAGTGCCCACACTTCCCAGCCCCTAAACCTTCCCTTAGCATCATGTCTGTCACCCCTATAGTAGGTGCATTGTATCTGTAAGGCAGGACATGGCGTGATATGTGTAGCATATCCTGGTAGTGAATTACCATCCATTTTGTTTTTCACTGCTGCAAAGCTACCTGTTCTCCTTAGGTTAGAATGGGCAGTCTGGCTATTACATCTTATAGTCCTAACTGTCCTAGGTAACATGGTAGAAATTCGAGTTTAGTATGCCTGAGCTCAGAATAATAAAATACATATTTTAGCAAAGTTGGTTATAATATTCTGTGTTTGAAAATACCAGTTTTAGAAAGTAGGTATTTTCTTGTCTAAGCCTTCCAGTGTGCTCTGCTGTTATGTGTATTGGCTGCCTGGGTTTAGAGGGGTCAGACCTGGGTTGAATAGATAGATCTGCATTGAGTACTGGGGAGGGGGAGGTCTTGACCGGAATAGGGCTGTGCCTGGCAAGATGAATGCTTGTTCCACCTCCTACTGTGCGTCTGATGGCAGCCCCCCTCTTTCTGAAGGAAGAATGCAGCCTGTTAAACAAAGTGCTCCAGGCCTGAGCAGAACTGGTTCTGGCGGGGTTCAGTGACCAGAGACTTTTGAGAACAAAGACTTTTGGAGTATAAATATCTGTGCCCAAACCCCTAATTTTTGTATTGCTCCTGGATGCCAAGAAGAACTTCTGTCTGTTTTACTGAAGAAATCTGCAGGAGAGGACTGTCCTTGTGCTTGTGTGCTATTTAATGGATTGGCCTGCAGCAGTTCCCCTTGGACTTGGAAGAAGAGGAAAAAGGACTTTTGAGAGACTTTTTTTTTTACTGAGCAATCACCCAAGGGCTAGAAGAGAGCTAGCCTCCTGCTGGATGTCACTGGCACATCTGCCTTCCTCACCAACCTCCTGATTCCTCCCAGCGAGGATTTCTATCTGCAGGTGAGGCCTCTGTGAGTTCCAGGGCCTCTAGTTCTACTACAGAGAAAAGAGAGTTCAAATTGTTGCTAACGCCCATTTGCTAGCCACCGCAGCTGAAGAGCGTAAGAAAATTAATTGTACTGCTGCTCGCAAACCAAAGATCATCGCATTGTAAGCTTGCGGGCCACAAAGTGCCCGCTACCCCAGAGATCATCGCATCGCACATTTACCGGCTTTTCAAAGGCTCACTAACCCGGATCATCACATCACGACATCGCAGAGCAGACGCCGTGCGGACGCCATTTTCCTCGCATCACACCCGGATCGCCGCTCCCTCGCAGGGTGCCATTTTCTTTCATCGCAACAAGATCGCACACGCAACAGGATCAGCGCATCATCCTCCCTTGCGGCAAGGATTCAACGCATCGCTGGCCTAGTGTGAAGAACTCTGCCGCTTTGTCCCGCACGCACCCGCAGACCAGCGAATCATCCTCCTTTGCAGCAAGGATTCAACGCATTGCTGGCCTAGCGATTGGGAAAATCATTGCTACAGCTCGTTTGCGACATTGTTCTTGTTTTGCTACAAAATCCAGGTACTTTGTAAGTAAAAGAGTCGCAGAGACCCCTACTTTGAACTGAACCTCTATTTGAACACTGTAAACTCTTTATCCAGCTTTTCAAGAGTACCCCTCCTTTTTCAGTACTGTCGCTTTTTACTGTTATTGGTCTTGTGATGTCTATTTTTAAAGATACTTATTTTTATAACTACTTGTGTGGTGTCCCTTTGTAGTGTCCTTCACTGTTTTACTGTGTATGATCATAAATGCTTTACAAACTGCCTCTGAGATAAGCCAAGCTGCTCGTGCTACGTTACCACAGGGTTGATCAGTGGTTATCGAAGGGTGTAGCCAGAACAGGTGTAAGGCTTAAGGGTGAGGGACATTTACTCAGAGGAGTTGGAAAGTGGTAGTGTAAAGGCTCCTCTGTGGTGTGGTTTGGTGAGTTTAGGATGGCTGGTAAGGGCAGTTTGTCGCCCGCTGGGGGAACTGTTGTCTGTTCCCCCCATGTTGCTGAAAGAGTCAGGTGGAAGCCAGGATATGGTCATACCTACAGCCCCTGCTGCAGGAAACATAGGGACTAGTGTTTTGGGTAAGGAATTATTGTGCCCAGAGACACCATGACACTCATAATTATGGTTGACAGACATTCATCCTGAGCTATCACTCCAGGTTAAATTCTGCCTCTTAGAACTGGGGGTCTCTATTGGCAATAGTTTGCATCTTTGTCCAAATACGGTCCCATTCTTATAGGGATAGGGGGCTACACTTCTAAAATAACCCCTGCTCACCCCCTTAGTAGCTTGGCATGAGCAGGCAGGCTTACCTCAGACACAGTGTATGACGAATTTGTGAATACATACAGTAATGCAGTAAAAACACTACAAATGGACACCACACCAGTTTAGACAAAAATAAATAATCTTTATTTAGACTTACCACAAGACCAAACGACAAAGGTTCACAATACAGTAATAAAAATATGAATTTCAGATAGTAGAAATAGCTTAGTTCAAGCGACACTTTACTTTCAGCGCAGAGGAGGTGATGGGTCAGTTCCTTACCGTCGGTTTCTTACTGCGTTCTGGTTACGATGCGACAAGATGGCGCCTTGATGCGATACGATGATCCGGTGGGACAAAATGGCGTCTTTGATGCAATGCAACAACGTAGATGCAATGCATACATGCCTGATGACTGTGCGGCAAAATAGATGGTTTCTTGTGCTGCGACAGACCCTGCGACGCGCATCTCCGGTGATGCGACTGCACCCTCTGTAGCGGCAGCATGCTTCTCTGGTCATGCAACACACTTCTTCGGCGATGAAACGGCAAACAGGTGCTGCGGCAGAATACTTCTTCGGCGATGCGATGACAACAGCTGCGGCGGCAACACGCTTCTTCCTCGTTGCATTGCGCTTCCAGTGACACACAGTCTCTAGAGGGCTCAAAATAACAGCAGGCACCTCTCTGTAGGTAGAATTCCAAGCAAGGAATTTCAGGGGGAGCTGGGGGTGAAGTCTTTCTTTCTTTGAGACTTCAAAACAGGAGGCAAGCCCAGCTTCAAGCCTTTGGAGATCTTCCTCAAGGTAGTTAAAGAACATACGAAGTTCCTTTTCACCTTTCCTCAGCAATAAGTAACTACTGCAGGACAACCCCAAACAGCAAACAGCAAACAGCAAACAGCACAGGGGCAGTCTCATCCTTCAGCTTCCTTGGTTTCTCTCCTTGGCAAAGGTGTGTCTTGATTCCCAGAAGTGAACTAAAATTCAGGGGTTTGGGCCCCGATATTTATACTATTACATCTTTTGTTCCTTGAAGGAAGAGAGTGTCTGTACCTAGTCAAAAACAGTTCTGTCCTCCCTGGTGCAGCTTCCTGGCAGGAGTTGGAGACAGCATTGTTTGAAAGCAGACCAGGCTCAGGCATATGAAAGGAAATCTCTTCCCCCTACTCTCTATTTATTACGGACCTTATTAAGTCCAGTCCTGACCCATCAGAATGCTGGAGCCAAGGCCCTCTCCAGAACACTGTCACAACCAGACATGGAATACACAAACCTAGCAGTGGCATACTGGATGGTTAGGCAAGAAAACACCTACTTTCTAACATTGGTATTTTCAAACACAGAATGAAAAAAATACCCACACTAAAAGATGTATTTTCAGGCATACTAAACTCGTTTTTCCACTTTGTTCCCTGGGTCAGTTGGATTAAAAGATGTTATAATCAAACTGCCCATTCTGGCTTATGGGAACAGGTAGCCGTACAATAGTGAAACCCGAAATTGGCTGTAATTTCTTTATCAGGACATGCCACACATACCAGGGCATATCCTACCTTTCACATACTATGCACCCTGCCCATAGGGGTGACTAACATGTAGAAAAGGGAAGGTTTAGGGACTGGCAAGTGGGTGCGCTTGCCAATTCGACATGGCAGTCCCAGACTGCACACAGGCTCTAAAATGGCAGATCTGAGCCATATTTTACAAGCTGCTTCTGTGGGTGGCACAACCAGTGCTGCAAGCCCACCAGCAGCATTTAGTTTACAAGCCCTGGGCACACATGGTGCACTGTACTAGGGTCTGACAAGTAAATCAAATAGCCAATCATGGAGTCACTAATACATTACAACAACTTACAATAAGGAGCACTTGCACTTTGGCACTGAATAGCAGTGGCAAAGTGCCCAAAGCATCTAGACCAGCAAAAACACAGGAGGCAACAGCGAAAAATGGAAGGGAGACCACGCCAATGGTGCCAGGTCTAACACTGCCATTCCTAGTGAAAACTTGTTTTCTTTTGTTTAGAGCTTTATAGAGTGCTTTACATGAGCACCAGTTTCTTTACAGATGGACATATTAATGTTTATGTCAAGCACGGGGAGATTAAAAGATTTTCCCAGAATCACAGTATGACGAGCATCACTGCAGAGACTCAAACCCTATTCCCCAGCTTCGAGTTTGACCGCTTTAGCCATAAGGCTAAATCCTCTCCCCATTATGATGCATAGACCACACAGCATGCAATTCAGTGCCCTACAATATTTTGAACAGTATACCATGCTTTATGTCCAGATATGATTTGCACAGTGCATAGGTGTTAACAGTACTGGGCCAGTAATCACTGATTCCGTAGGTGATTGCAACCTTGCACCAATCAATTGTGAGACTTCCACCCATAAAATGCACTGAGGCGAGTTAGTCTCTCACAGGACAATATATATGGGAGGGTGGCAACAGGGGAGAGGAGTTGGCCTAACGGTTAGGGGGGGTCGACCTCAAATCTGGGAAACTCGGTTCGTGTCTCAGCACGGACACGCAACATCCTGTGAAGGATTATGAACGAGTGTACTGTGGTGAGTCACAGTCCTCGTATATAAGACATTTTGGTGGATTAGTATCTCTAGGATAAGTTGAATTCGTATTGGGTGTTGTACCTAAAATACAGGGGAGTGAATTTGGTTAGTATCTCCAAGAGTGTCATGAGCTAGCACCAGGCACCACCACAAACACCCCCTAATGAGCAAAGTACAGTATGAGGTCAGTAAATATATAATAAACTAAAGACTGAATATCTACAAGAACCACCTATCAATGCTTCTTTTGAGACTTTCTGTTTTCAGTGGCATAAAATATGGGGTGTTCAAAATGTAAAGTTTACCAACACAGTTTACACAGATGTGTTTACTATGCAAACCTTAAAATGCCAAATAATGTGTTAACAAGATTTTGGTGAGAAAATGTTCCTATTAAAATCCATCACTAACAGTGAGTTTTTACTGTGTTTCTGCTGCCAAATTTCTCTTTTGCAAACCGTTTTTTCTCAATGTAATCCCTTCATGTTTCTAAGAGGACTTCAGAAGCTTAGAAGTGGAAAATCATCACAAACGTGTGCACTCTTTTTATGACAATCAATAGGGGAAAGTTGTGTGCTCTTCTCCCTAAAAATATATGTGCGATGTATTGTTAAATATACAGACATAAGGACTTATAAGCTCACAAACATTTAAACTGTCCCGGAGAAAGAACAATTGCATACCTTCACCTTTACAAGGCAACACAACAAAAACACAAAAACATGAAGTGTCATGTAATATTCAAACCAGCAAACTCAAGCAGTCACATTAGCAATGGAAACATGAACCTTTTACAATTTATGCTGCAGCACAAGAACATATAAAACTCTTTTACAGCTTTGGAACACAGTACCTAATATCTTATTAACGACAAGCATGTAAGAATGAATGCTTTGAAAAGAAAGTATTCTTTCACCATTAGATGATGAAATGTAATGACTGAATATAATATTTCTGTTTGGTCATTTCTCTATGCTCTCTCTTTCAGGAAATCAAAACAGAAGCAAGTGATCAGAATTTCATATGTGGGGCCAAGAGCATCCTCTTTAATGTTGTAAGGGATTTTTTTTCTTCTTGGCAACATGTTTAGATATTTTTATTCAAAGTAACAACATCTGTTGGGCGTGGAGGTGATGCATTGTGGCATAGTGGATACTATAATTGATATGTATATTCAAGATTCAGGCATAGTGTCTCCGCAGTATGGTTGAGATGCGTTTGTGAATGTAGGAACAATTGTTTTGCTAATCATTTTTGCAACATTTGTTCAAATCGTAATTTGAAGCTACCCACCTAGATTTGATCATGCAAGCACCGTCCACATCAATTTGAACTAGATAGATATATTGCTTTCTTTTTTTCATTCGAGGTGATTTGTTATGTTTTAATTCCTAGAAATCATTAAGTGCGTAAGACTATTTAGTCTTTTTATTGGAATTCATTTCTTTGTAAATGATACAAAATATAAATAATTTTTGCCCTAAGATTGTTGCATACTCAGGTTAACAGGGGTTTAAGGGTTGCTCTAGTTGCCTGACATGACCATCAATCAGTGTTGTCATAAGGTATGAGATGGCTACTTTTTAGATTTGTTTTGCCAATTGGACATGGATTAAAAACAAAAACAAAAACATAAGTGTAGGATAATGGACCAAAATTACAAGTCCAGTTTTATCCTAATGCATCGTTCATGACCATGTCCAAATTGCAAAACAAATAAATTCCTTTTTTGACACAATTGTGACATTTTTAACCCACTTAATTCTCACTTTATGTACAAAAAACCAGATCCGCAGTAACCTGGCGTTGCAGCATGCTAGGGTGGGATTCGGCCACTCCTGGTGGGGCCCGATGATGAAGCATGTCACCAACCAGGTTGGTGAGTAAGGGCTTTCAAAACAACCTAATGAGGTTTCTTTTACAGTCAACTTAGACTGTGAGTTGTGCTACATGCTTGCTCCTATTCTAGTCATTATTGGTGTGACACTCCTCTGTTGTTCTTTTGGTTACTAATTCTACCACATAGATACCCTTTGAAAGAGGGACTACAGCAACATACATAGGGGGTTCTACCCCGACCACACAGAATCTCTATTTACAGTCCAACGGATAAAGACAAATCCTATAAATTGTTCCATATTATCAGTTCTTTATTCCAATATTCTTCTTTCAAGTCACTTATCCAAGATACAGACTTGATATAAGGGTAAATTCACAAATATCCAGAGTTCAATCAAATCGTCTTTCCGAAATACAGCTTTTGGCAGGAATTCTCAAAAAATCAATTATCCACAAATCATTCAGGTCGGTTTTTCAAGCATCAGCTTGATGCAAAGTTTCACAATAAGTCAACATGTTTTTCATCTTGTGCAGTAGCACAAAATCGAGTTCTTCAGGGCTGCGAACCCAAAGAGAAAACATATAGTTATAACTCAATTACAATATCTTCTTCAGGGTATTCAGAGTTTCTAGCTATGGTTATGCATTTGTACCATGTAAAAAAGGACAATTGTTTACTACCAGTCAACCATCTAATTGGACTTCAACTAGAGTCAGACTAAGCTACAGGCTTTGCGTATCAGTGTGGGGGAACTGCGTATCAGTGTGGGGGAACGCCTACTCTGTAGTGCCAATTTCTTGAAGAGGAGTGAGTTGCTGAAGCTCCTAGGTGGGGCATTCCTTCCACTGCTCTATGAACTTTCACAGTTGAAACAGCGATGTGTCTGAGTTCACATGGGCTATCAGAGGTAATGTACCTAATTCTGACTGTCTTTTTGTCTCGCTCTGTCCTCAAAATACAATACTGTTCCTTGTAATTATTGAATTGTCTCCTCTCACAGACACAAGGCACCCCATGCCTAATTTACATCTTTATTTTCCTTTTACAGGATTTGGGTCCTTATTTCACCCTGCCACCCTTTCTTTTGCAACGGCTATTTTTTAGGCACCTTTATTCCATATTTTTCATCAGGCACATTGGTGTGCAGTATATATCACCAGTAATCATGATTCAAATATACAAACACAGGGTATGATAAGGCTTCATGTGAAAGTGTGTCTTTCTTTTCTGCTCCTGTTTATATATGTGTGTATGTTTATTTATTTGCTTCACAAGCATTGGCAAAGCCAATTGATTTCACCTATGCAAAATTATTAGCTTTGTCAATGTGTTTTTTATATATTGCACAGTTGAGCTGCTGTGGAACATGGCTAAAAAAGGAAATACACAATGGTATGGAACTGCCGAAGCTGGCTACGTCATAACAGCTTTTTCTTTTTACTTTAAATCATGTTGCACAGGAGGTCAACTACTGTCCACAATGTAAAAAAAACAGTAACAAAGGTCATCATTTTTGCAGAGGCAAAAGCCTATTAGGTTTGCCAATGCTTGTTAAATTTTGATTTTAAACAGGAAAATTTAGGGAATAAAGACACAAAATTATATTTACACAAATCTTGAGGCGAAGAAGACAGAGACACTGCCTCCAGGCTGCTCCTTTTGATTCAATAAAACGCCATTACATTTTTTCTTTTTTTGTCTGCAAAAAAGGAGGAACAAATAATTTAGATATATTTTGGCAGATGGGTTTGCAGACAGATCAGTGAACATAATATTGGACCTGAGCTCAAATCCAATTCTGATTGAATATGAAAAGAGTATTATACTTGATCTGAGAGCCTTAATGAGGTCTGTGAACCCAAAACGAGATACAAGGATAAAGTGTACAAAAGGTTTGTCAAGGAGCCAGTGATGATGACCTTCCAACTCCAGGTCAAGAATAATCCACAGCAAAATCCCCTTTGTTTTGATTTATTTTTACTAGTTTCAAGCAGCTTCAAAGTAGTCCTGAATAATTCTCCTTATTTCACCTACTTTTAACAAACATTCAGCTTTTTCATTGGTATTGACCAGCCTAAATGGATTCATGCAGGGTTTATTGAGGAAACCAGCATAACAAAATAAGTACAGGATTAAGAAGTACCACCACTGATACAGAACACATCATTAACTAACCCTGGGCGAAGTGCTATGCTACACTTGCATAGTTTGCACTACTTCGCACTACGCAAATGCACAGTGCAAACACATGTAGCATAGTGTAGCGGTCATTTTTTGCTTGCTCCTGGACCTCAACAGCAAGTTGGTGAGCAAGGAAAATGTCTTGCCGGAATGTCATTTTGCTCACTTGCGGTCGCCATCAGCAATAGCAAGTTGCTGATCGCGAGCGTGGAAAATAAACCTCCCGGCGAGATTCTCCACGTGGGGAGGTCAGGTTTCTCAATGAGAGTGGTCGCGTATGCTCGCGACCGCTCGCGATGAGAAACTACCAGTCCGCTTTGGGAAAGCTGCAGCTCGAGTAGAAATCTACTTGAGCGGCAGAAAATGACCGCTTACACTGTACAAGATATGGTTTGCACTGCTTGTACAGTGTGGACAAGCATCCGGCATGCGAACAGCATTTTGCACAGTGCACTACACAGTTCGCGTGGTGTAAAATGTCCCTAGTAAAACTTGTGTTCATGGTACTAGCAAGAACTGTGTCAGATGTCTACAACTTCCAAAGGGTTTTGGCTGCCTCATGGAAAGATATATATATATATATATATATATATATATATATATATATATATATATATATATATATATATATATATATATATATATATATATATATATATATATATATATATATATATATATATATATATATATATATATATATATATATATATATATATATATATATATATATATATTCACAGAAAAAACCATAGGTTGTAGACCATATATAGTTAGGAATTTGCATTTACAAAACCTTGAAAATTCACTGAAAAAACCATAGGTTATAGACCATATATAGTTAGGGATTAGCATTTAAAAAACCTTATTTTATTTGCACAAAACCATTGAAATTCCATATATAGTTAGTTGCACTAACTATATATCGCGGACCCGCAATCCACTGCTAATGATGTCACATATTACATCATTCATGACATGGTCAGTGACATCACTGATGACATCACTGATGACATCTCAAATGACATCACTGATGACATCACTGATGACATCTCAAATGACATCACTGATGACATCACTGACATCTCATTTGACATTACTGATCACATCACTGATGATATCATTTATGTGATAATACATCTTCAGACTCTAATATAACCTTAGATACACTCAGTGTAAACAGGCACTCACAGACTGTCACACATCCATGGAGTTACTCACACACCTAGTCAGTCATGCAAAGAATCAATCACATCTCCATTTCCTTAACTATACAGTTATACACACCTTACTTATTCAAACATATACTAACACATATTTACTCTCTTATACAATCCTTGATACAAGTTCACAATGATTCATACAGCCACTCTCACATCCACTGGCTCTTATGTTCAGTTATTTATATATGTCAACTCTCACATGGAGTGTGTTTTACATATGTACTTACTTTGACATGTAGAACTGAGATATCCATTCACTCACCAATATACTCATGCACACAGTCAACTGTCCATACAGCTGTTTCTACATGCACTTTTGAACCCATACACCTAGGGAATGAACTGCTCACACATCTATGCACAGAGTTATACACCTCCCAGCCACCCACACACACACTGAGTCTCCCATACAAATACCATTCAATAACCCATATAGTTACTGATATAGCTACTGATTTAAACATGCAGCAGTTTACAGAAGAACATAAATAATGATTGCCAAATTAAGACACTTTAATCACTAACCCATGCACTCAGTGAGACACATTTAATCATTCTCTCATACAGTCAGTCATGCACCTACTAAATCCTTCATCCAGACACTTATACATCCACTCATTCTTCAATATGTAAGACATATTTTAACTTTACAGAAACATACAGTCACTGGGTGTTGTCATCAGTGATGTCATCAGTGATGTCATTTGAGATGTCATCAGTGATGTCATCAGTGATGTCACTGACCATGTCATGAATGATGTAATATGTGACATCATTAGCAGTGGATTGCGGGTCCGCGATATATAGTTAGTGCAACTAACTATATATGGAATTTCAATGGTTTTGTGCAAATAAAATAAGGTTTTTTAAATGCTAATCCCTAACTATATATGGTCTATAACCTATGGTTTTTTCAGTGAATTTTCAAGGTTTTGTAAATGCAAATTCCTAACTATATATGGTCTATAACCTATGGTTTTTTCTGTGAATTTCATTGGTTTTTTAAAAGCTAATATCTATAGCTGTAAAATATATTCTTTATTAAGTGACGTATCACGTAGCCCGTGAGACGCCTCATGATGCATCGCATAACCGTGACGTATCGTCTCTGCAGCGCAAACCAAACCCAAAACGTAAGCGCGCCAGAACACGCTTAAAGATATATATATATTTTTTTAACCTTAATTAGACAAAATCCACACGTGCACATATCACAAACGTTCAAAAAACACAATATGTCGGACTCCCGTTACGCTGCCGGTTAGCTGCCCGGTTAACGTACCAGGAAGCACCATTACCGCGAAAAATCGCAAATTTTTTTTTTCACCCCCCAGGGAACTTTAATAGCCCCCTCATCAATCCTAGGGGTTCAGGAGGGGTCTGCCTTACCCCTTTCATTCATTTACACCTTTTTTTTTCCACCTCTTGTCTCTCGATCCCACAGAGAGACAAGATGGCGGCCGCTCCAGACTGTTTACAATGATAACAGCCAATCAGCTTCTCCTCAGACTCCCGTTACACTGCCGGTTAGCTTCCCGGTTAGCTGCCCGGTTAGCTGCCCAGTTCGCGTACCAAGACGGGTCTCTACGGCGAAAAAATCGGATTTTTTTTTTGGTTTTTTTTTGGCCCCGCGTGGCTTTATAATATCCCCCTCATCAATCCTAGGGGGTCAGAAGGGGTCTACCTTGCCCTCTTTCCTTCATTTCCCCCTTTGTTTTGGCCTCCTCTTGTCTCTCGATCCTACCGAGAGACAAGATGGCGGCCGCTCCGGACTGTTTACAATATTGACAGCCAATCAGCTACTCCTCAGACTCCCGTTACACTGCCGGTTAGCTTCCCGGTTAGCTGCCCGGTTCGCGTACCAAGACGCGTCTCTACGGCGAAAAAATCGGAATTTTTTTTTTTTTTTTTGGGTTACACTGCCGGTTAGCTTCCCGGTTAGCTGCCCGGTTAGCTGCCCGGTTCGCGAACCAAGACGCGTCTCTACGGCGAAAAAATCGGATTTTTTTTTGTTTTTTTTGGGGTTACACTGCCTGTTAGCTTCCCGGTTAGCTGCCCGGTTAGCTGCCCGGTTCGCGAACCAAGACGCGTCTCTACGGCGAAAAAATCGGATTTTTTTTTTTTTTTTTGGGCCCGGCGTGGCTCTATAATATCCCCCTCATCAATCCTAGGGGGTCAGAAGGGGTCTACCTTGCCCCCTTTCCTTCATTTCCCCCTTTGTTTTGGCCTCTTCTTGTCTCTCGATCCTACCGAGAGACAAGATGGCGGCCGCTCCGGACTGTTTAGAATGTTGACAGACACCGGAGAGCCAATCAGCTTCGCTTCACAAAGTACCGATACGCGAAAAGTTCGCGAACCGGATCGCTGCCCGGAGCGCTGTTACAGATATATATCTTGTTTTAAACGTTAATTTCTCAAAATCCACTGAAGCACATATATTGAGACCTAGCAAAGGCACATCGGGCTAACAGTCCCTACAATTTTGCCAAGTTTCGTGGAAATCCATTCAGCCGTTCGGGCTAAAAGTGAGTCCAACCGCCCTATGGAAATTAACATGGGAAAAACGCGTTTTGGGACCCCCCTTTTTTCTCGGCCCCCCCTTGACGAACCCCCCCCAAATTTCCAGGAGCTGCTCAGAAACAAAATGTGCCATTTTCCTGAAAATTTCAGCCAATTCCGTCCACAAACGCCAAAGTTATTAGGCATAGAATTTTCAAAAGTTCCATAGAGAAAAAATCCTAACTATATATACCTACTGGCTATCGCCAGTAGGTAATATATATATATATATATATATATATATATATATATATATATATATATATATATCTTTCCATGAGGCAGCCAAAACCCTTTGGTCGCCAGTAGGTATATATAGTTAGGATATAGTTAGGACATAGGTATATATAGTTAGGACCTGTTTCCATAGGAAATCCCCAACATTCTATTGGGAATAACTTTGGCCCTGGTCGATGAATCTTCGCAAATTTCTCAAAGAAGATGGCTCGCTCCGCTCCGCTCCTTCCCTGAAAATTTGGGGGGGATTCGTCAAGTGGGGGCTGAGAAAAAAGGGGGGTCCCAAAACGTGTTTTCCCCATGTTAATTTCCATAGGACCTTTAGACTCAGCTACAGCTTGAACCGCTGAAGGGAATTACACCAAACTTGTCAAAATGGTAGTGTCTGGTATGCAGATCACGCTTTTGGTAAAATCGTGTAAATCCCTCCAGTGGTTCCTGAGAAAATTAGAAGAGAAATCAATTATATATCTATAAGCGCGAACGCGTGCGCGCACCCCGCGATTTTTCGCGGTTTTTTTTTTTGGGCGGGGCTTGGGGGGGGGCTTGGTGGGCTTCTCTCTTTTATTTTTATGTGTTTTATTTAGATTTCGAGGGTGCCCACTCCTCGTTTTACCCCCGAGATCACCACCGCGGCCCGAGCTGCCTCAAGATGGCCGCCGCCGCCTGGTTGTGGGCGGGGCCGGGAGGACTTGGTTTCCGCTTCCCCCTGCCTGGGGGAAGCGTTCGATGTGTCCGCCTGGTACCGCCCGGTCTCCCGAACAAGAGAGCCTCAGCCGGGGCGCATCACATGACTGCAGTCTCGTGACTACCTCAGCAGCAGAGCACGGCCGCTTCCTCCGCTGCTGGGAGTTTGCTGTGAGTTTGTGGCTGCCGTGGAGCCGGGCGGGGAGCAGCAGGATCAGCAAGTAGGAGTGCCCGGGGAGGCAGCGGAACGGAGCTGCCGGGAGGAGCATGGATAACAAGCCCCTGCTGGAGCAGCGACCGCCCGCCTACAGCCCTGCGGGGCAGGAGGGCTACGGGCAGCACAGCTACGGGACCATTAACCCGCCGCCGCCGGGCTTCCAGCCAGCCCAGCCGGGCTTCCAGGCACCGCCTCCGTACCCCTACCCCAACGCCGTGGCCACAGGTTATGCTACTCCACTCCCACACCCGCCATATCCAAGCACATATACGATCATTGAGCAGCCGACTACTACCACCTCCGTTGTTGTGGTTGGCGGATGCCCAGCATGCAGGGTTGGAGGATGACTTCACCTGCTGCGGGATCCTGTGTGCGATAATATTCTTCCCTATTGGTATTCTCTTTTGCCTCGCATTAAAGCAGAGAAGATGCCCCAACTGTGGTGCAACCTTTGGGTAGGAAGAGTGGACAGATCAGACCTTTGCGGCCAATACTGCTGTGTACACTATTAATTGATTAAAGATATTTCTATTGGAAAGTGTGATTTGATAGTTACTGCATGCATATCAATTTGTTTCACCAGAGCAGTTGTGACGCACACAAGCAACCTGGTGCTACCACGTATAAATTGTGCCTTTTACATGGCTTGTGGGGGAAAATGAGGGTGGGTAAAAAACTGCTGATGATTGCAGCTCAGCCCTCCATAATTTCCATAGGAAAGTTTTTAGAACTAAATGGTGGAGTTTCTTTGGGGTTTGAAAAATTGTAAGTTTGCATGATTGAAATCCCTTTACAACATGGATAAAATGTACAGTATGAATTTTTTACGAAGCAAACCTTTTTCAGATGTTAATGATATTTCGATATTAATGTATGTTTATGTTCACTGTGATTTGACTAAAGTTGAGTAAAAAGAAATTGTTGATTGGTAACTGGTGTTACGGATTTCGCGACCTGCCTATGAAATAGGATGTGTTTAATAGGAATATTTGATTTCTTTTTCTGCATTTTGAGACTGTTTCGTATGCCCTGGCATTTGGCCAACCTGGGGGGCAGCGACTGCTAAATGTGATTCTAATAAGAACCAATAGCAGATGGCGCAAATACAATTATGTAGCATCCAAACTGCTATTCTACTATTGTTGACTGTCCACGAAATTTAGAAGCAGTAATCCTTTCATAAAAATATTCAATGAATGTGAGCTTGCACTTTTATTTTTTTTAAACCACAAATGTTTTGCTTAGTTGCGTTATAGATGTAAAATTTTATAAGAATGTTTAATAAACATTTCAAGATTGCAACTTCCTCACACACGGCAGAGTGGAATGAAGCGCTGTTGCAGCACTTACGGTCTCACCTCTCCGCACATGCCCCCGTGGGCGTGGGCGGGCGCCCACAGTAAGACACACAATCAGAAGGGTGGAGGGGGCATTGGTAGTGTCGGGAATGACTGCTGGGGACAGAGGCTCCTCCGCTCTTGCAGTGCTTGCGCTGTGTGTGGGGATCCGAGAATACTGGGGGGCTCTGAGGATTACACTCCTGGCAGTGCTGATGGTATTGTGGTAAGACCATAGGTCTGGCGGCAGGTGGAGGCTCTGAGGACGAGGAAGAGCTGACAGAAAGGCTGCAAGATTTCACAGATTCACTTTTTAGCTTGCCAGTTGCTATTATGGCGTGTTTATTCTAATTACTTGGGGCATTGATGGAGAATGGAGGGCGTTGTAGTAGATAAGCTACCCGTGTAATAGCAGGAAAAGGAGTCCAGTTGTGTGAAGTGCTCATTAGCGATCGGCTGGAATTATCTCCATAACAATGTTTGCTTTCACTACAAGACTTCCAGTTAATTGCAATTATCGCGGGATGGCTATGAAGGGAGGGAAGACAGCAGGTGCTCGGCTTCTCTGGTCATGTGATGGTTTCTTTGCAGAAGCACTTCAGGCATAATCACCTGCATGTCTGCGTGCACGTGTGATAATGGAGACCCCCACCCCCTATAATCTCCCCCTATACCCGCTCTGCTGGGCCTTCCGTCTACGCATGAGACACTATGCACTGTCTTCTTCTTTGTGAATCTCCAGCTCCATTACTCTGTGTTTCTGGAACATCACAAGGCCGGGCTACTATCCAGATACTTGGGTCCGCGCGCTGTTTCGCAGCTACCTATCATGTCGTGACAGGTTTATGATCTCATAAAACATAAGCACGTTGAATAAGCTGCTTTTTGCATTACTTTGCAAACATGATGTTTAAAAGGAAATGCATCACGTCTAAGCTCTGTAGACTAATGTATCAACTGTAGGTAATATGTGCGTGACGCCATACCCAGGGGTTCGATTCCCGCCTATACCATTCAGCTTTTCATACTTCTGAGGTCGATAAAATTAAAATGACTACCATTATGGGGGGGTACATTAAGGAAGTGATATTCCATCCCAAGATGTCATTCGGAGTGAATGTGTGTGAGCTTTATTTTATACACACACTGTAGGTTAAAGTTTCGAAATCGGGTTTAACAATCTGTTTTTGATGTCTGCATTTATTCAATAGATTTTTGTTGGATGGTGTGTATTTTTTTAAGCGATCCGTAATGGTGTGATTAACAGACACAAATTGAGAGTGCAAAGCAGTGGTGGCTGGTGACATTTAAAACACCCAGCCACCCTCCCACCCACTATTCATGCACCCCATCCATCCACCCACCCATCCATCCATCCTGCATCCATCCATCATTCATGCATCAATTCACCCATCTATCATGCATGCATCCATCCATCCATGCATCCACCCAACAATCATTCATCCATCATGCATCCAACCATCGTTCATGCATCAAAAATCGGATCCCTAGGGCTGCTCAGGTGGTCCCACAAGGATATTAACATATTTAAACGTTCTTCAATATGTAAAACATATTTAAACTTTACAGAAACACACAGTCACTGGATGATGTCATCAGTGATGTCATCAGTGATGTCACTGACCATGTCATGAATGATGTAATATGTGACATCATCAGCAGTGGATTGCGGGTGCGCGATATATAGTTAGTGCAACTAACTATATATGGAATTTCATTGGGTTTTATGTCAATAAAATGTCCAGCTAAATAGTTAGTGCACCTAACTCTATG
Organism: Lissotriton vulgaris; assembly: GCF_964263255.1. NCBI lineage: Eukaryota > Metazoa > Chordata > Amphibia > Caudata > Salamandridae > Lissotriton > Lissotriton vulgaris. The sequence continues at coordinate 1,210,461,976 of NC_141695.1, read as the reverse complement.
TCGAATTTCATTGGTTTTATATCAATAAAATGTCCAGCTAACTATATAGGAGGAATTTCAATGGTTTTTTATATGTTAATTCCTAACTATATAAGGCCTAAAACCTATGTTTTTTTTAGTGAATTTCATTGTTTTTTTAAAGGCTAATTCCTAACTATATATACTGTATAACCTATGGTTTTTTCAGTGAATATATATATATATATTACTCATGCTTCTCCATTGTGTGGGAAGCCTTAAACATTTAAACATCACCCAGACTTCAAGCGTAAGTCTTTATTGACAGGTACGGAAACTTTCCTCTACCGGATCCTTAAGCAGTCATGAGCCCACTGCAGACAAATACTCTTCTTCCGAGGTGATCTTGTTCAAAAATAAATATATATATATATATATATATATATATATATATATATATATATATATATATATATATTACCTACTGGCGTTCGCCAGTAGGTATATATAGTTAGGATAAATTCCCTATGGGACTTTTGAAAATTCTATGTCTAATAACTTTGGCGTTTGTGGATGGAATCGGCTGAAATTATCAGGAAAATGGCACATTTTGTTTCTGAGCAGCTCCTGAAAATTTGGTGGGGTTTCGTCAAGGGGGGGCTGAGAAAAAAGGGGGGTCCCAAAACGCGTTTTTTGCATTGAGTTTTCCATAGGGCGGTTGGACTCACTTTTAGCTCGAACGGCTGAATGGATTTGCACGAAACTTGGCAAAATTGTAGGGACTGTTAGCCCGATGTGCCTTTGCTAGGTCTCAATATATGTGCTCCAGTAGTTTTTGAGAAATTAACGTTTAAATCAAGATATATATCTGTAACAGCGCTCTGGGCAGCGATCCGGTCCGCTTACTTTTCGCTTATCGGAACTTTGCGCGCAGAAAGCTGATTGGCTCTCCGGTGTCTGTCAACATTCTAAACAGTCCGGAGCGGCCGCCATCTTGTCTCTCGGTAGGATCGAGAGAGAAGAAGAGGTGAAAAACGAAGGGTGAATTTAATGAAAGGGGGCAAGGTATCCCCCTCTTGACCCCCTAGGAATGTTGTTGGGGTTATTAAAGGGACCCGTGGGGAAAAGAAAAAAAAAATGATTTTTCACGGTAGAAGCGCTTCACGGGCCGCGAACTGGGCCGCAAACTGGTAGCGAAACGGGAATTCGCCATTTTGTGCTTCGTAAATTAAATTACTAGTTATAAGTGGGTACGGGAGACGTATCCTAATCCCCTATGTTTCCTGAGGGTGGGTGAGGAGGCTGATATATGTTGATACATCTCTTCCAGCGGCTGTGCGTGAGCTTTTTTTTTTTTTTTGCTGCGTGACAGTCCGGAGCGGCCGCCATCTTGTCTCTCGGTAGGATCGAGAGAGAAGAAAAGGTGAAAAACTAAGGGGGAATTTAATGAAAGGGGGCAAGGTATCCCCCTCTTGACCCCCTAGGAATGTTGTTGGGGTTATTAAAGGGTCCCGTGGGGAAAATAAAAAAAAAATGATTTTTCACGGTAGAAGCGCTTCACGGGCCGCGAACTGGGCCGCAAACTGGTAGCGAAACGGGAATTCGCCATTTTGTGCTTCGTTAATTAAAGTACTAGGTATAAGGGGGTGCGGGAGACATATCCTAATCCCCTATGTTTCCTGAGGGTGGCTGAGGAGGCTGATATATGTTGATATATCTCTTCCAGCGGCTGCGCCATCTTGCCTTTTTTCGAATGCCACAATTTTGTCGTGCACGGCAGCCATTTTAGATGCCAGGCTGGTCCCAGGCTATCACTTACCCCTGCGGATGTAGTTTATGGCCCCAGCTGTAGAGAATTCAGACATGCCAATCCTCCTGATTCAGGCGTGTGAGTACTGATTTCAGTGCTAGTCTCCCGCCTCCCGATTTCTGCAAGCAAAAACCCGGGGGCATATTACTAACAACTAGCGATAATTTTTGTCTATAACTTGTTTAGAGACAAAAATTATCGCCGCACATCGGCGATTTTTATCGCAGATAAACCTTGCTATTATCGCAGAAAAGTCAGCGATATTCATGTATTATCGACCTAATGCTCTTAGCCATGTTATCCACCTCCCATTGGATAACATGGCTAAGACCTGCTCAGGGCAGGTGTTAGCTTTTGGAGATATTCGCGCTTAGTGCGAATATCTCCAAAAGTTGGTAATAGAAGGTAGCGATGTTAGGGACTGTTTCCAGTCGCTAACATCTTGGCACGCCACTTTGCATGTCATTAGTGATAAGTATCACTGACATGCAAAGCCGGGCCCAAGATGGTCGCTATCTCCTTTTAGGTGTCACTAACTGGTGTTAGCGACAGCTTGATAATAGGGAAATAATTTTATCTCCGCTTTCATGGTTTTTAAAGCCAAAAAAGCGGAGATAAACCCCCTTGCTAATATGCCCCACGATTCCTTGGGGGTTTCAGCTGATAGGGCTTGGTATTGTGTTACATGGTAATTTTTCCATGAAACGTCAGAGGGTCGATGTAGGGGTTCTAGAAGAGGTGATAAACCATTTAAGCCTCATGAACAAGCGCATGGTCTTTTAAAGATTTCTGAAGTACTCGGGGCGGCGGTGTGTGTGTGCCCTCTTTCAGGAGCGGGCGGGGGGGCACTGCCAGCAACTTGCCAGGTCAGGTAGTGTTCAACACGTGCATCACCCTTTCTCTGCTTGCTATTGCGCTCCATGCTTCGGAAAGGTAAGAAAAAGAACGTGCATTTGAGTTTGAAATGTCCGATCCTGCAGCAGCACACTTCCAAAGCCCACACATGACAATAACCCGATTCAAGGCCCCATTCACCCGTTTTTCAAAAAATAGATAACACTCCAACAAAGTAAGGTTATAAAACTTTATTAACTTTTAACGATAATGAACAGAACAAAAACTAAAAACATTTAAACATTTATTAACACAAAAAGCAACAATGGTTAGAAGCTGTCTTTTGTGCGAATAGTCCCAAGGCAGCACAACGTGCAGAGTTCTGGACGGCACCCAGGTGATGTCGCCTGGGTGCCGCACTGGTTTAGGGATCCTACAATGCTGCTCCGAAAATTGGCGTGGGGCGTCCCGGGTGGGGCGGGGGGAGGCCTCGTCAGTAGCGGTCTGTTGTGCGAATAGTCCCAAGGCAGCACCACGTGCAGAGTTCTGGACGGCACCCAGGTGATGTCGCCTGGGTGCCGCACTGGTTTAGGGATCCTACAATGCAGCACAGAAAAACAGCGTGGGGCGTCCCGGGTGGTGCGGGGGGAGGCCTCGTCAGTAGCGGTCTGTGTCCAGTGTCACATGGCTGACACAACATGTACGACAGGCACCCAGGTGATGTCCAGTAAACTGCCGCACTGGTTTTGGTATCCTACAATGCTGCTCCGAAAATTGGCGTGCGGCGGCCCGGGGGGGGGGGGGGGGGGAGGCGGCGTGAACGGGCCTCCCCAGGTGGCGGCCATTCAGCTGTTTACCGCCCGCTCTTGCGACTACAGCGTCTCGCTCACCATGTAGTTGAGTTGTTCCCACTCTTGCGGTGCAGCGATAGGCGGCTGCCACATGACTCTTAAAATGGCGGACGGCTCTTCGGTTTTGGGCCTGGTCCACTGAAATGGCCCTGGGACACCTTGGAAGTCGGATGCTTGCCTGCTAGGGCTTGGGCTCCATTCTCGAAAAGCGTCCCCTCAGCCGTGAAGATTGTATAAAAGTCTTGGGGGCTCCCGACTCCCGCAGGCTTTCGGTGGGGAGCGGCTGCCATGATTGCTCGCGGAATGACCACGACGGAGCCACGAGATGGTGGTGCTCTCATGCTGACGCCAGCTTCAGTCTGAATGATCCAGAAACAAGGTGGGGCTTTCATCGTTTGGGAAAAAAAAATGTTCTAAACCAATGAAAAGTGTTATTTTTAGGTCATATGACCAAGCCTTCCATCTTTAGGAAACCAAAAGTAAAATGAACCAATGAAAAGTTTTATAAACAAGTCACATGACCTGTTATGCGACATAGGGCTACAAAAAGCGTAGAAAATCCGTTGGCACGTGAGGCGGCGTCAGTAGCGGACCGATGTGCGAATAGGCCGAAGGCAGCACAACGCGCCGAGATCCGGATGGCACCGAGGTGGTGTCCAGCAAATTGCCGCACTGGTGTGGCCATCCTACAATGCTGCGCCGAAAGACGGCGTGTCCAGCTGAATTGCGGTCACTGTTGCGGTACAGTGACTCGAACGCGCCGAGATCCGGATGGCGCCGAGGTGGTGTCCAGCAAATTGCCGTACTGGTGTGGCCATCCTACAATGCTGCGCCGAAAGACGGCGTGTTCAGCTGAGTTCCGGTCACTCTTCCGGCACAGTGACTCGAACGCGCTGAGATCCGGATGGCACCGAGGTGGTGTCCAGCAAGTGGCTGCACTGGTGTGGCCATCCTACAATGCTGCGCCGGAAGTCGGCGTGGGGTGCCCCGTTGTCTTATGAGGTGATGTCAATAGTGGACTGATGTGTGAATAGGTCGGAACCAGCACAAGGCGCCAAGATCCGAATGGCAAGTCCTGGATGTTGAGTGCCTCAGTTGAGATTTCTGAGCAGTGCTTGTAGAACTGTCTGAAGCTTATTTGCACCTGCTGCAGCTTCACTAGGTCCGGCGGAACTTGTTGCCTTTTCCTTTCTGCTTCTTTTCCTACAATGCGTTTCTTCTGAAGACACGACCAGGTCCCTGAATGTGTGCAGGGGGACGCTATTGAATGAATGAACGCGCCGAGATCTGGATGGCACCGAGGTGGTGTCCATCAAATTGCCGCACTGGTGTGTCCATCCTACAATGCTGCGCCGAAAGTCGGCGTGGGGTGCCCCGTTGGTTTATGAGGTGATGTCAGTAGCGGACCGATGTGTGAATAGGTCGGAACCAGCACAAGGCGCCCTGCACTGTTGAGCCTTTTTCAATGTCTGTTTTTTGTTCTTTCCCTTCCATCAAAAACAAAACAAAAATACAAGGCGCCAAGATCCGAATGGCAAGTCCTGGATGTTGAGTGCCTCAGTTGAGAGTTCTGAGCAGTGCTTGTAAGACTGTCTGAAGCTTATTTGCACCTGCTGCAGCTTCACTAGGTCCGGCGGAACTTTTTTCCTTTTCCTTTCTGCTTCTTTTCCTACAATGCGTTTCATCTGAAGACACGACCAGGTCCCTGAATGTGTGCAGGGGGACGCTATTGATTGAATGAAAATGGCGGCTTGACACAAAGCTGACTCAAGCGTTACTGTTGGTGCTATACAGACAAAAATTGGTTTTCAGTTTGTACATTCTTCAGTTTTTTTTTTCCATCCAAGTCTGATTGAGAGTTTGTAGAAAAATGGCTTCAGATTTTCCACATACTACTCTTCAACATTCTTCCTAAATGTAACAATGTGAAACTCACTAGGAGAACGGCTGTTTCTGTTTCCTTTCAAAATGCTGCCACCAATATTTTCTGAATGGAAGACATCATCTTGTAACATAAAGGGCCGAAAGGGGTTCTGGTCTGGCCGATGGTTGGTGGAGACATTTTGACTATATCTTGGACCTGCCCGGCCTCGCCCAAAATGGCGCCGGTATAAATGGGACTCGTAACTCTTTGCCCGCAAATGTATATCTAGAAAATGTTATTGTAAGTGGCCCTGTCGTATTTTAATTACAAAATGTACGTCCACCGATACCGCAACTGTTAGACACCTTTGTTCTTGTCACCTAATGGCCCGCTCGTTACGTTCTTCTACAGTGTAAATGTCTCCTCATCATATACGATTTGAGTTTGCTCCGTGGCCGGCCCACGTGGTTATAGGCCCGTATTTGTATACTGACATTTTCACAATAAAGGTTTTTAAAACAAAACACGGTAGTAGTATTTTCATTTGTAAAGTTTTTACTTTTAGTGACTGTTTTCGAATCAGTAAAAGGCAAGTGAAATAAAGCAGTCCAATTACATGACGGATAAAAGGTATAATATGTAAGAACGCAGTAAAGATAAATGGTCAAGGGCAGTTGTGTTTTTCATGTCTGCAACATAAAGTGATCGATAAGAATCTGATAATCAGGCGCATCGGCGACTAAGACAGCAGGCCGAATCTCTTTTACTCAACGGCTCCGTCATGGAAGGAAGAAACGCCCTTTTTCTCGAAAAAGGAATATATTTTACTTGCCAGACAGTTGTAAATTTTCCGGGAAAGTACATTAGCCTGGAATATTATAACATATGTTTGAAAAAAAAATATTGTTCGAAAATAATAAAAAGCGTAATTTTTAGGTCATATGACCAAGCTTTTCATCATTAAATTAACAAAAGTAAAATGAACCAATGAAAAGTTTTATTAACAAGTCACATGACCTGTTATGCTTACGTTACGCGCTGCGCGCCGCGCCTCGGATCACTTCCGGGTGCGCTAACGCGGCGTGTCATAAAACGCATTACGCGACAACGTAGGTCAAGAATATAGTCTAAATGTCTCCACCAACCAGCGTTCAGAACACAACCCCTTTCAGCAGTCCAAAAAGTTCTGTTAAATGACAACAGAGGGGACAGGCAACAAGAACCATCAGTCAAAGAGGGGAGGGCAAGTTCTTCTCTTCCGGGTCATGTTGGGGCGCTACCGGAACTGATCGAATTGGTAGTCTACAGTGTTTCTGGATGTTTCAGACTAAAGCTGGCGTCAGCATGAGACCACTACCATCTCGTAGCTCCGTCGTGGCCATTCCACGAGCAATCATGGCAGCCGCTCCCCACCAGAAGCCTGCGGGAGTCGGAGGCCCCCATGACTTTTGTAGAATCTTCACGGCTGAGGGGACGCTTTTCGAGAATGGGATCCAAGCCCTAGCAGACAAGCGTCCGAGTTCCAAGGTGTCCCAGGGCCATTTTAGTGGACCAGGCCCAAAACCGAAGAGCCGGCCGCCATTTTGAGAGTCCTGTGGCAGCCGCCTATCGCTGCACCGCTAGAGCGGGCGCATCTCAACTACATGGTGAGCGAGACGCTGTAGTCGCAAGAGCGGGCGGAAAACAGCTGAATGGCGGAAGAGGCACAGTGTAGCAAAAGCGGGCGGAATGGCAACTAAAACGATAAAGGGGCGCCTCACTACAGCTTGTCTTCAGGTCAAACGGATTGTGGGACAAGGTCCAGAATTGAAGAGTCATCAAAAGGCAAAAAGTACCGCCGGACCCCGGGAGCCGGCCGCCTATGTCGGGGGCGATCTCAGGCTACACCAGTGCTATAAGACTTGGGGAGGGTGTCGGAGCCAAGCGTCTTCTCCGAGTCCATGGCCATCACAGCGCCCCTCAGGGGCCTCCGTCAAGCTGTTTAGGAAGGTAACATATCATATTGTTTTCTAATGCAGTCAGGTCCACAAACGACACTCACTTACTTTGAGAATAGTGAAGCTGCAGTAGGAGGAAATAAGCTTCAGACAGTGTTACAAGCGCTGCTCAGAACTCTTAACTATGGCACCCAACATCCAGAACTTATGCTATTTGAGAATGGTAGTGACATCGAAGCATCTCGGGGACCAAAACCATTAACGTACTTTCACGTATGAAAATCTTACTTGGGGAGGGGGCAGGAGCGAAGCGCCCCCTCCCAGTCAGCGCCACCACACCGTATGTTGAAAATCTGAAGCCATCGTTCTACAAAGTCAACCAAACTTGGATTGAAAAATCTAGAAAAATGTACAAACTGAAAACCAGTTTTGGTCTGCATAGCATCAGTAACAACGCTTGAGTCAGCTTTGTGTCAAGCCGCCATTTTGATTCAACAAAGCACAGGCATTGAAAAAGGCTGAAATTCAGAACTCTAAACTATGGCACCCAACATCCAGGAGCTTGCTATCCGGATCTTGGAGCCTTGTGCTGTTTTCGATCTATTCACACATCGGTCCACTACTGACATCATCTTATAAACCAACGTTATGTAAATAGTTTTTTAATAAAATGTTTTACCCTATTTCTTTGCTGGTGTGTTGTCTATATTTTTAATATTTGCATAGGGTTTGTCATTATTTTGTGCGGGATGGGTGATGGAGCCGAGCTGTCTTGCAGCCCTCATGGTGTGGAGCTCAGTTCATCTCACTATTTTCGTATTTCTCAAGAAGGGTTGTTCCTAATATTTCTATTTTAGCGAGGTCAAAAAGAGATCCAATTAGTGGCCTACTGATTTTGCTCGATTACTTTTATTTTTTTACACGATTTTTCACTATCTGCAAAGACTAAACAGAGTATTGCGACTTTGTGCTTGTTTGTAAATAGAGAATGATCCAAAGAGAACCAATTCTAAAACAGTAAATGCTTGGACAACAATCAATCAAATGGAGAGACAAGGAGGTACGACGGATTACAACGGGGGTAAAGGCCTGCGTTAACTACCCTTCTGTATCTGCAAAGAGAGAGTACTAACAAAGGCAAAAGAGGGGAGGGGGGGGGGGCAGCGTTCAAAGCACATCAGCGTGCATAAATACGAAAATGTTTTTATCTATCACGTACTTGACATTTTAAAGCTTTTCATATTTGCTATTAAAAAACCAATGAAATTCACAGAAAAAACCATAGGTTATAGTGGATATATAGTTAGGAATTTGCATTTACAAAACCTTGAAAATTCAATGAAAAAACCATAGGTTATAGGCCATATATAGTTAGGAATTAGCATTTACAAAACCTTATTTTACTCGCATAAAACCATTGAAATTCCATATATAGTTAGCTAACTATAAGCGCTAACTATATATCGCGCACCCGCAATCCACTGCTGATGATGTCACATATTACATCATTCATGACATGGTCAGTGACATCACTGATGACATCACTGATGACATCTCAAATGACATCACTGATGACAACTCAAATGATATCAATGATGACATCTCAAATGACATCATTGATGACAACTCAAATGACATCACTGATGACATCTCATTTGTCATCACTGATCACATCACTCATGTGATAATACAATGAACCTCTTCAGACTCTAATATAACCTTACATACACTCAGTATAAACAGACACTCACAGACTGTCACTCATCCATGGACTTACTCACACACCTAGTCAGTCATGCAAAGAATCAATCACACCTCCATTTCCTCAACTATACAGTTATACACATCTTACTTATTCAAACATATAATAACACATATTTACTCTCTTATATAATCCCTGATACAAGCTCACAGTGATCGATACAGCCACTCACACATTCACTGGCTCTTATGTTCAGTTATTTATATATCTCAACTCTCACATGTATTGTGTTTTACATACGTACTTACTTGCACATGTAGCAATGAGAAATCCATTCACTCACCAACACACCCATGCACAGTCAACCGCTCATATAGCTGTTTCCACATGCACTCTTGAACTCATACTCCTAGTGAATCAACTGCTTACACATCTATGCACAGAGTCACGCACCTCCCAGCCACCCACACACACACTCAGCCTCCCATTCAAATATTTGGGCAACCAATCAATAACCCATATGGCTACTCTTATAGCTACTGATCAACACAAGCAGCAGTTTACACAACAACAAACATACTGATGCACGAATTAAGACAGTTTAGTCACTAACCCATGCACTCAGTGAGACACATTTAATCACTCACTCATACAGTCAGTCATGCACCTACTAAATTCTTCATCCAGACACTTATACATCCACTCATTCTTCAATATGTGAAACATATTTTAACTTTACAGAAACATACAGTCACTGGATGTTGTAATCAGTGATGTCATCAGTGATGTCACTGACCATGTCATGAATGATGTAATATGTGACATCATCAGCAGTGGATTGCGGGTGCGCGATATATAGTTAGCGCTTATAGTTAGCTAACTATATATGGAATTTCAATGGTTTTATGCGAGTAAAATAAGGTTTTGTAAATGCTAATTCCTAACTATATATGGCCTATAACCTATGGTTTTTTCATTGAATATATATATATATATATATATATATATATATATATATATATATATATAAATATATATATTTATATATATATATTACCTACTGGCGTCTCGCCAGTAGGTATATATAGTTAGGATTAATTCTCTATGGAACTTTTGAAAATTCTATGTCTAATAACTTTGGCGTTTGTGGACGGAATCGGCTGAAATTTTCAGGAAAATGGCACATTTTGTTTCTGAGCAGCCCTTGAAAATTTGGGGGGGGTTTGTCAAGGGGGGGGCCGAGAAAAAAGGGGGGGTCCCAAAACGCGTTTTTCCCATGTTAATTTCCATAGGGCGGTTGGCCTCACTTTTAGCTCGAACGGCTGAATGGATTTCCACGAAACTTGGCAAAATTGTAGGGACTGTTAGCCCGATGTGCCTTTGCTAGGTCTCAATATATGTGCTTCAGTGGATTTTGAGAAATTAACGTTTAAATCAAGATATATATCTGTAACAGCGCTCCGGGCAGCTATCCGGTTAGCGAACTTTTCGCGTATCGGAACTTTGCGATGCGAAGCTGATTGGCCCTCCGGTGTCTGTCAACATTCTAAACAGTCCGTAGCGGCCGCCATCTTATCTCTCGGTAGGATCGAGAGAGAAGAAGAGGTGAAAAACGAAGGGGGAATATAATGAAAGGGGGCAAGGTATACCTCTCTTGACCCCCTAGGAATGATGTTGGGGTTATTAAAGGGTCTCGTGGGGAAAATAAAAAAATATATATTTTTCACGGTAGAAGCGCTTCCCGAGCCGCGAACTGGGCCGCAAACTGGTAGCGAAACGGGAATTCGCCATTTTGTGTTTCGTTTTAATTAAATTACTAGGTATAAGGGGGTGCGGGAGACGTATCCTGACCCCTTATGTTTTCTGAATATGTTGATACATGTCTTCCAGCGGCTGTGCGTGAGCTTTTTTCTTTTTTTGCTGCGTGACGTCTGTTAACGTTCGATTCGATGGAAATCAGGAATTGTTGACCGCCAATTTGTCACTGCGATAAAATATTTTGTTATAAATGAATCCTTATTGATAAACATTGTCTGCGCCATCTTGCCTTTTTTGTCCAATGCCACAATTTTGTCGTGCACGGCAGCCATTTTAGATGCCTTGACCAGGCCCACTCTGCACGCCGTCGATTCTCCGCACGGCTCCGCACCCTCGCAAGCATCTCCCCCACGCACTGGTCACCCCCGCTCTCTCTCTCATGCATGGGCCATATACTTCCCCCCATCTGCGCTGCTCTTCTCTGAGAATCACACCCTGTGCCCGCCCGACACCTCCCTTTCTCCCTATTCACTACCGCACCCTCTGACACTCCTCTTCCTCTGTGTCCGATTGTCCAGGCCGGACCCAGGCTATCACCTAGCCCTGCGGATGTAGTTTATGGCCCCAGCTGTAGAGAATCCAGACATGCCAACCCTCCCGATTCAGGCGTGAGACTACTGATTTCAGTGCTAGTCTTTCGCCTCCCGATTCCTGCAAGGAAAAATCCGGGGGCATATTACCAACAACTAGCGATAATTTTTGTCTCTAACTTGTTTAGAGACAAAAATTATCGCCGCACATCGGCGAATTTTATCGCACATAAACCTTGCTATTAGCAAGGTTTATCGCAAATGCGATAAAAAACGGCCGCAATGCATGAATATCGCTGAAAAGTCAGCGATATTCATGCATTATCCAGCAAATGCTCTTAGCCATGTTATCCACCTTCCATTGGATAACATGGCTAAAAACTGCTCTGTGCGTGAGCTTTTTTTTTTTTTTTTTGCTGCGTGACGTTTGTTAACGTTCGATTCGATGGAAATCAGGAAGTGTTGACCACATTTGTCACTGCGAGTAAATATTTTGTTATAAATGAATCCTTATTGATAAACATTGTCTGCGCCATCTTGCCTTTTTTGTCCAATGCCACAATTTTGTCGTGCACGGCAGCCATTTTAGATGCCTTGACCAGGCCCACTCTCTGCACGCCGTCGATTCTCAGCACGGCTCCCCACCCTCGCAAGCATCTCCCCCACGCACTGGTCACCCCCGCTCTCTCTCTCATGCATGGGCCATATACTTCCCCCCATCTGCGCTGCTCTTCTCTGAGAATCACACCCTGTGCCCGCCCGACACCTCCCTTTCACCCTATTCACTACCGCACCCTCTGACACTCCTCTTCCTCTGTGTCCGATTGTCCAGGCCGGACCCAGGCTATCACCTAGCCCTGCGGATGTAGTTTATGGCCCCAGCTGTAGAGAATCCAGACATATCAATCCTCCCGATTCAGGCGTGAGACTACTGATTTCAGTGCTAGTCTTCCGCCTCCCGATTCCTGCAAGGAAAAACCCGGGGGCATATTACCAACAACTAGCGATAATTTTTGTCTCTAACTTGTTTAGAGACAAAAATTATCGCCGCACATCGGCGAATTTTATCGCACATAAACCTTGCTATATATATATATATATATATATATATAGATAGATAGATAGATAGATAGATAGATATATATATATATATATATATATATATATATATATATATATAGATAGATATATTATAAACTATAAGTAGGTAGTTATACTTAGGACCTAGTTTCCATAGGAAATCTGCAACATTCTATTGGGAATAACTTTAGCACTGGTTAATGAATCTACGTGAATTTCTCAAAGAAGATGGACCGTTACACTCTGCTCCTTCCGTTAAAGTTTCGGGGGGATTCGTGAAGCGGGAGCTGAGAAAAAAAGGGGTCCCAAAACGTGTTTTCCTCATGCAATTTTTTATAGGACATCTAGACAAGGCTACAGCCCCAACGGCTGAACGGAATTACACCAAACTTGGCAAATTTGTCGAGACTGGTACGCAGTAGAGCCTTTTGTTTAAATGGTGTAAATCAATCAATCAATCAATCAATCAAGTAATTTGTAGAGCATCCTACTCACCCGTTAGGATCTCAAGGTGCTGGGAGGGGCGGGGAGTCACTACTGCTTGAACAGCCAGGTCTTGAGTTGTTTCCCGAAGGAGAGATGGTCCTGGGTCTGCAGTAGGGGGTGGGGAGGGAGTTCCATGTCTTGGCCGTCAGGTAGGAGAAGGATCTACCTCCGGCGGTGGCTTTGCAAATTCGTGGGATGGTGGCAAGAGCGAAGCTGGCAGATCAGAGCTGGCGGGTGGGTGTGTAGAATGTAAGGTGGCTGTTGAGGTATTTGGGGTCCATGTCGTGGAGAGCCTTGTGTGCATGGGTGAGGAGTCTGAACGTGATCCTCTTGCTGACGGGGAGCCAGTGCAGGTCTTTCATATGGGCAGAGATGTGGCTGTGACGGGGGATGTCGAGGATGAGTCATGCAGAGGTGATCTGTATGCGCTGGAGTCTTTTCTGGAGTTTGGCTGTGGTTCCAGCGTAGAGGGTGTTCCCGTAGGCAAGTCGGCTGGTTACGAATGCCTGGGTGTCTGTCTTCCTGGTGTCGGTGGGGATCCACCAAAAGATCTTTCGGAGCAGGCGCAGGGTGTTGAAACAGGATGACGAGTTGGCGTTGACTTGCTTGATCATCGTGAGGGATGAGTCCAGGATGAAGCCCAGGTTGCGTGCATGGTCCGTGGACTTGGGGGCGGTGCCCAGTGCGGAGGGCCACCAGGAGTCGTCCCAGGCAGAGGGGGATGGTTTCAGGATGAGGACTTCGTCTTGTCTGCGTTCAGTTTCAGACGCCTGAGCTTCATCCATTACGCGACATCTTTCATCCCTTCCTGGAGGCTGGCTCTGGCGGTGGCGGGGTCGTTGGTGAGGGAGAGGATCAGCTGGATGTCATCAGCGTAGGAGATGATGTTAAGGTTGTGTTGGCATGCGATGGCTGTGAGAGGTCTCATGTAGACATTGAAGAGGGTGGGGCTGAGCAAGGATCCTTGAGGAACGCCTCAGATGACTTCGGTGGCCACGGATTGGAAGGGGGGGGAAGCGGACTCTCTGGGTTCTTCCGGCGAGGAACGAGATGATCTATTCCAAGGCCGTTTCTTGGATTTCGGTGTTGCTGAGGCGCTGTATCAGGGTTCGGTGGCACACGGTGTCGAAGGCTGCTGAGAGGTCCAGGAGTATAAGGGCAGCTGTATACCCGTTGTCGAGCAGGGACCTGATGTCATCGGTAGCTGCGATGAGGGCGGTTTCGGTGCTGTGGTTTGCTCGGAAGCCGGACTGCGAGGGGTTGAGGGATCCGTTAGTCTCGAGGAAGGCAGAGAGTTGTTTGTTGACGGTCTTCTTGATGACTTTGGCAGGAAAAGGGAGGAGCGAGATGGGGCGGCAGTTATTGAGGTCTGTGGGGTCCGCAGTGGGTTTCTTCAGGAGGCCATGTGCTCGGCATGTTTCCAGCTTTCCGGGAAGGTGGCAGATGCAAAGGAGCTGTTGATGATGTCCTTGAGTTGGGGTGTGATGATGGAGTTGGCTTTGGTTAAGATGTGGTGTGGACATGGGTCGGTTGGGGAGCCGGAGTGGATGGTGTTCATCATGCAGGTTGTGTCTTCGGTGCTGACCGGGGTCCAGGTGCAGAGGGTGGTGGTGGGGGGTGCTGGTTCGGTGGTAGGGTGCGTGGTCTGTTCGCCGAAGCTTTTGTGTATGTCGGCGATCTTTCTGTGAAAGAACGAGGCGATTGAGTCGCAGAGGTCCTGCGAGGGTGTGATGTTGTTGTTGCAGGGGCAGGGGTTGGAGAGCTCTTTAACGATGCTGAAGAGTTCCTTGCTGTTGTGGGTGTTGTTGTCCAGTCGTTCTTTGAATGTTGTCCTTTTGGTGGTGCGGATCTTCTGGTGGTATAGGCGGGTGGCGTACTTGAGGGCTGTCATGTTTTCTGCTGTCTGGTCGCGGCGCCAGGCTTTCTCAATGGTGCGGCAGGTTTTCTTGGAGTTTTTGAGGTTGTAGGTGAACCACAAGGTTTTCTTGCTGCCGGGTCTGCTGGGAGGGTTCTTCAGTGGTGCAAGGTCATTGGCACAGTTGGTGAGCCACTGTGTGAGGTTGTGGGCTGCTTCGATGGGGTCCGTCATGTTGGTGGGAGGGTTCTGGCTGAGGGAGGTGGTAAGCTGGTCGGTGGTGATCTTGCTACAGCTTCTGCGGGGAACCTGTTGCGGGTGGTGGAGGGTTGTGGTTCTCCTGAAGTTGAAGTGGACGCAGCTGTGATCTGTCCAGTGTAGTGGCTGAAGGAGATGTGCTTACTGGAGGAGAAGATGGGGTAAAGCGTGTGGCCCGCATAGTGGGTGGGGGTGTTCATCAGTTGCTTGAGTCCGAGGTTGGCGAGGTTGTCCAGCAGGGCGGCGGTATTGCTGTCATTGTTGTTCTCCTGGTGGAAGTTGTAGTCAGGGGAGGCAAGGGTGTGCGGGCTGACAAAGTCTGCAATGGCTTCACTGAATTGTGTGCGTGGTCCCGGGGGTCCGTAGATGAGAGTGCCTCTGAGGGTGGTCTTAGGGTCGATGTGTATCGGGAAGTGAAGGTGCTCGGCGGCGGTGAGGGTGTCTTTGAAGTTGGTCGTGATGCGGATGGTGTTTCTGTGGACGATGGCGATGCCTCCTCTGGTTTGGTTGATGCGGTCCCTCCGGGTGATCTTGTAGCCGTCCAGAATAGCTATGGTGATGTCAGGGGCTGAGGAGGCATTCATCCAGGTTTCTGTGAGGAAGGCGACGTCTGGTGATGTTGTGTCAAGGAGGTTCTAGAGTTCGACGGCGTGCCTGTGAATGGAGCGGGTGTTGAGCAGGATGCACTTGAGGTGGTCGTTGCTGGCGCTAGGCTTGGTGGGTGTGGTGCAGTTTTGGAGGCAGCTAAATTTGCAGGCTTGTCAGGTGAAGGGTCAGTGGGTGCGTTTCAGGATTGGCTCGGTGGCAGGTGGGGTTCCGGCTGGCGTTGAGTGCGTGGAGGGTAGAGGTGTCGTAAGTCCGTCGGGTGGGCTGGTGCCGTTAGGGGCCAGGGGTCCTGGCGCTGGGTACCATCCAGGTGCAGACGGGCGCAGACGGGCGCAGACGGGCTTGCCTTTGGCGTGCCAGCGGCGCACCCGCTGCACACAGCCGCTTTGCGGTCTCCATAAGAGGGAAAGTGGGAGGGAGGAGCAGCTGGGTGGCGGGAGCGGGGCGGCAAATGGGCTTGGAGGGGCAGGGCCACAGGGAGGCAGCGGCGGGCAAGTGCAGGAGGGCGGGATGAGTGGCAGGGGGAGAGAGCACATGCTGGATCAGCACTGATGCAGGCAGTGGGCAGCAGCAGGCAGCAGCGGCGTGGGGGCGACCTAGCCTTAGGGCAGGGTCAGAGGTCGCTCCCTGTGTCGCCGCGCGGTCCCCTTAAGAGAGAAAGCGGCAGGGAGGAGCAGCTGGGTGGCGGGAGCAGGGCGGCAAATGGGCTTGGAGGGGGCGGGGCCGCAGGGAGGCAGTGGCGGGAAAGTGCCGAGGGTGAGAGGAGCGGCAGGGGGAGAGCTAGTGCTGGATCAGCGCTGAGGCAGGCAGTGGGCAGCAGCAGGCAGCAGCAGCATAGTGGCAACCTAGCCTGAGGGCAGGGTCAGAGTTCGCTCTCTGCGTCACCGCGTGGTCCCCTTAAGAGGGAAACCGGGAGGGAGGAGCAGCTGGGTGGCGGGAGCGGGCGGCGAATGGGCTTGGAGGGGGCGGGGCCACAGGAAGGCAGCGGCGGGAAAGTGCGGGAGGAGTGGCAGGGGGAGAGAGCAAGCACTGGATCAGCGCTGATGCAGGCAGTGAGCAGCAGCAGCAGCAGCGTGGGGGCGACCTAGCCTGAGGGCAGGGTCAGAGGTCGCTCCAGTAGTTTCTGAGAAAATTGAATTTGAAAAATATATATATCTATAGGCGGGACACCGTGCGCGCACCGTGTTTTTCAGAATTTTGATTGGCTGTTGGATGTCTGTCAACATTCCAGTCAGTCGAAATCAGGAAGTGCTGGCCGCCATCTTGTCTCCGAGGCAGAAGCTAGCTGAAAACAAAAGTATAGAACCTTAAAAGAGGGCAGGGTAGAGACTCCCTGACCCCCTAGCCCTTCTCAGGGGGTCCCAGAAGGACCCCCAAGGGCAACATTATTATTTTTTTTTAATCGTGAGGTGCGCGCACGGTGCGTGGACGGCGGCCAAAAAAGATTAAAAAAATACAGTTAAATGACAAGTTTGAGTGTTTAGATGTTGGTTGAACAGCATACTATTGGTTTAGAAAAGTTGAGTTCACACAGGTGTTCTGTGGAGAGTTACCATTGTAACATGCAGAGAGTTCATTTGGGGTAGGTTGAACATTATGTTAGTTTGAAAGTATTGAAATGTACAACCAATTAAATGTTAGTTTAGTTTAGTTTTTGCGTGGGAAGAAATTTGATTGGTTATGTACGGGGATATATGTGTAAAACGAGAGGGAATGACGGCCATTTTGTGATTGCAGTGTCTGAGATACATTTGTGAAAATTTGGCTTCATAACATCTGGTGTGTGATTCACACTGTAGTAAATCTTCAGCAGCATTTTAAAAGGTGAGTATGGGCAACTATGTTGTACAATTTCAGTTAAAAAGAAAAAAAAAATCTAATGTGGAAGTTTCTCACTCTTCCTCTCTTTCTCTCTCTCTCACAGTCTCCCTTTTTTTCCTCCACTGTTCTTTTTCCTTCCTCACTTTGGCAAAAAATCCTTCTGTTTCACTTACTCCTTTTTCTTTTCTGTTCATATGCTTTTTTTTCTTACTCTCCTTTCCTCACCTTCATATCTCTGCCCTCACTTTACTAGAAGTGCCATAGAAACTCTTTTACTAGCATTTAGTAATAATTTCAGGAAAATTCTGACAGAATAATTTGCATGGCTGATGTGTTTTTTAAAAATATGAGAATTACATGTAGTCACGAAGTCAGTCTGGCTTTAGGAGATGTAGTGTTAGAAAGTCCTATGCAGTATGTCTGTCAGGCTTCTTAATTCCCAAGTAGTCTCCTTGCTGTGTAAAAAAGAAATGCTGGGTGTGCTGTATAAATGCCATAGAAACTCTTTCAATAGCATTTAGCACTGCCCTAAACCCCCGAAATAATGATAATGTGAGTTAGTGTGTTTTAGGGAATATTGTGACAGAATACTTGTTAAAGCTAGTTTTATTTTATCTATTACTAAAAATGATAAATCAAAGTGTTTATTTTTTTTGTTGCAAATGAAAGCAACACATTTTTTTAAAATATGGATCGCAGTGAGGAGACAGTGGAAATCGTGTTTGAAGTTTCATCTACTTTCTTAAAAGATTTGAATGTTCCGTTTCATGACACCACTAATGAAGAAGAACTTAGTGGAGGAGATGGAACAAGTGACTTTTTTGGTGAGCCTTTGGACAGTGAATTTCTGGAATGTTTGGAGATGATAGTGTTTGAAGAATCATGTTTGCAGACTTACGAAGAAGAAATTCCTGATGATTTGATGTAAGAAGTGATTTTACATTATGAAAATTCAGAAGAATACATTTATATTTAGAAATCAAAAGATATTTGAGACAATTTTCTGTTTGTAATTGTAACTTATGAGGAAGTAGCCAAGTGGTTGTGGCATAAAGCGAGATTTATAGTATAGAGTGCAACATTTTTGTGTTACATTGTAAGTTTACTTATAGTTACTCCCTTTCTCTGTGTGTATCTGACATCTGTTATCTTTTAATCATTTTTTTCTGACACTCTCCCTCACTTAATCTCCTTCCCTTATTGAAATCCTGAGTCCTCTTTTTTCAATCCAGTTTTGTAACTCCCTCTACCCCTTCACTGCACTTCTCTCTCCTTCACTCCCCATTCCTCACTTTCTTTCATCCCCCTTTTCTTATGTTCATACCCTTTCTCTCACCATCACTCCATTTCTGTTACTGTTACTCCCTTTACCCTGCTTTACTTATCCCTCCCAGCATTTTACTCACCTTTTCTATCTCCTGCTCCCTTTCTCTCACTCTCCCTCTTTGAAGCACACTTCAGCCGCCATTTTGTGTAGTTTCAGAGGAGTGAAAAATAAAAGTTGAGAACATGAAAAGGGGGCAGGGTAGAGACTCCCTGACCCCCTCGGCCTTCTCAGCGGGTCTGTGAAAGACCATAAAGGGTAAAAATATATGTTTTTTTAAATACAAAAATTGGAAGGTGCGCGCACAGTGAGTGCACCGTGAGTGCACAATGAGTGCTCGGTGCGCACACCCTATAGCCGCCATTTTGTGTAGTTCAGAGGAGTGAAAAATGAAAGTTGAGGACATGAAAAGGGGACAGGGTAGATACTTCCTGACCCCCTAGGCCTCTTCTTGCCTCCCTTTACCTTTCCCCGCCGCTGCTGCCCCCGCGGCCCCTCCCCCCCAGCGCGACCAGCCCAATCCAGCTTCCCTCCCCACTCCGGCCTCCCAGCTGCCCAGCCCTCCCCGACCCCTACTTAATGGCGGCCACTGCGGGTGCGCCGCTGGTGCACCGAAGGCGTGTCAAAGGCAAGCATGTCTGCGCCCATCTGCGACCCGTCCGCGACCAGCACCAGGAACCCTATACCTCCGCCCCGCCAACGCTACGACCCAGAAGCACTCCACGCACTCAACCCAGGCTGCAACAACAACTGCAAGCTAGCATCACCAGCCGACACCCATGGACCCTTCAGCTGTCACCGCTGCCGGCACACCTGCTGCACTGCCAAGAACACGGATGCAGCACAACCCACCCACAAGAACACAACCGAACTGAAGACTCTGCAAGGCATCCTCCTCAATGTCCGATCCCTCCACAAACACACCACAGAAATCTGGGACCTCCTCGACAGCACCACCCCAGACGTAGCATTCCTCACCGAAACCTGGACCAACACCACCTCGGGACCGGACATCGCCATCCCCCAAGGATACAAGATCTCCAGGAAGGACCGCCCCACCCACCCAGGAGGAGGAATCGCCATCGTCCACAAATCCAGCCTCCGCCTGAGCACACTCCCTGACGAGTCCACAGAACTGATGGAACACCTTCACTTCAAAATACTGGCCAGCCCCACCGCCGCACTCTGAGGAACCCTCATCTACCGACCCCCTGGACCCCGCAGACCCTTCGCCAACTCCATCACGGACATTATCTCCCCATAGGCCATCGCATCCACCAACTACACCCTGCTGGGAGACCTCAACTTCCACCTCGACAATCAACTGGACCCCAACACCACATGCCTCCTGGACAACCTCCACAACATTGGACTCTGCCAGATCATGACCGAACCCACGCACTCAGCAGGACACACCCTCGACCCCCTCTTCACTACAGGAAACTCCATCACCTTCAGCCACACCACCGAACTCCCATGGACCGACCATCGTTGCGTCCACTTCACCTTCAGAACACCCACCATCCACAGACACCAGCACCTGCTTCCAGAAACTGGACCAAAATCACAGATGACCAGCTCACCTCCTCACTCAACAACTCCACCCCAACCATCGCAGAAAACGACGACCCCAACACCGCAGCCCGACTCAAGAAAAACAACAATACCCGTGCCAAGAAAGCCAGATGGTTTACCACCGAACTTCGAGAGTCCAGGCGCACATGCCGCTGCCTCGAAAAGGCCTGGAGAAACACCAAATCCACAGAAGCCCACAACAACTTCAGAGCCGCCACCAACGCCCACCATCAACTCATCAGAGAAACGAGGAAAAAAGCGATTGAAGACAGAATCTCCACCCACTCACACAACAGCAAGGAACTCTTCAGCATCATCAAGGAGTTCGCCCAACCCACCCGCAAGTCTACCAACATCCCTCCCTCACAAGACCTCTGCGACAAACTCAGCATCTTTTTTCACCACAAAATCAAGAGCATCTATGACAACTTTGACAAAGACAACCAACACACTGAACCCTTGTGGTATCGGGTTCCCAAGGCCTACATGCTCCGTAGATAACCCACTTACACTGAAAGAACTGTTGGCACGGAAACTGAGAAGTACAAAGAACAAGTTTATTAAGACCCCATGGGGTGGTGGTACATTCCTACAGCACCCTTCGGCAATGCAAGAAGTATCACACCGAACGTTGGTGTGAATCCTTCTTTTATACAGTTTACAAGCAATAAAAGATAGGCGGCACAAGGTTTACAGAGATTATGTACATATATGGTCATTTTTGGAGCACAGCCAACTCATGGGAGGAGTTACAACCCCACTGGTCAGTTTGGCGGCACATTCCAGAGGGGTGACTGGGCATGTACAGGCTTGACCGTTGCTAAAAATAGCCTGTTGCTGGGCAAGGTTGAGTGGTCAGTGGCACGGACAACGGACTAAAGGGCATGCTGACCACGAGGCCGCTCATTCTCAAAAATGGCCGCCGTAATACAAAATGGCGTTCCTCGAGTATAGTCAAGTTAAGGGGAAAAACGTGTAGCACAGCTAAGCGCTAACTTGGCCATTGTCAAATTACGACAGACGACCCTTTTAGCGTTTAGCTGAAGCTACCTCATAGTGGACGTAATCGGGATGTTCATCTTCAATATCAATTAGCATTATTTGAACTACTTCTTTATGAAGCATCATTTTGTTTTGAGCGAGAGCTCGCCTTGATGGTATGCAGGCCGATAAACACATGGAACATAAGGCTGGGCCACATTGTATACATAAACATACAGAGAACAGTACCCCAACAATGATACATAAAATCGTCAACAGTTTCCAACCCCAAGTGGTAAGCATAGACCAGAACCACAACTAGGATATACTTCAATCAATCAATCAATCAATCAATCAATCATTGACACTTATAAAGCGCGCTACATACCCGTAGCGTCTCAAGGCGCTGGGGGGGGGGGGGGGTGCCGCTACTGCTCGAACAGCCAGGTCTTCAGCTTCTTCCTGAAGGAGAGGTGGTCTTGGGTCAGGCGCAGGTCGGTCGGGAGGGAGTTCCAGGTCTTGGCGGCCAGGTAGGAGAAGGACCTTCCTCCTGTAGTCGCTCTTCGGATGCGGGGGACGGCGGCGAGGGCGTGGTTGGCTGATCGGAGGTGGCGTTTGGGAGCGTAGAAGTTGACTCGGCTGTTGAGGTAGCTCGGGCCTTGGTCGTGTAGGGCTTTGTGTGAGTGGGTGAGGAGGCGGAAGGTGATTCTTTTGTTGACGGGGAGCCAGTGAAGGTCTTTCAGATGTCCGGAGATGTGACTGGTTCGTGGGATGTCGAGGATGAGTCTGGCTGAGGCGTTCTGGATCCGCTGGAGTCTCTTCTGGAGCTTGGCGGTGGTACCGGCGTAGAGGGCGTTGCCGTAGTCCAGTCGGCTGGTGACGAGGACCTGGGTGACGGTCTTCCTGGTCTCGGTGGGGATCCACCAGAAGATCTTCCGTAGCATGCGTAGGATGTTGAAGCACGCCGAGGAGACGTTGTTGACTTGCCTGGTCATGGAGAGGGAGGAGTCCAGGATGACGCCCAGGTTTCGTGCATGGTCAGTCGGTTTGGGTGCGGTGCCCAGGGCGGGGGGCCACCAGGAGTCGTCCCAGGCGGAGGGTGAGGAGCCCAGGATGAGGACCTCCGTCTTGTCCGAGTTCAGTTTCAGGCGGCTGGTCGTCATCCACTCGGCTACCTCTTTCATCCCTTCGTGCAGGTTGGCTCTGGCGGCGGCGGGGTCGTTGGTCAGGGAGAGGATCAGCTGGGTGTCGTCGGCGTAGGAGATTATGCTGAGGTTGTGTTTGCGTACGATGGCCGCGAGGGGGCTCATGTAGACGTTGAAGAGGGTGGGGCTCAGAGATGATCCTTGGGGGACGCCGCAGATGACTTCGGAGGCCTCTGACTTGTACGGTGGTAGGCGGACTCTCTGTGTTCTTCCGTCGAGGAAGGAGATGATCCATTCCAGCGCCTTGTCCTGGATGCCGATGTTGCTGAGGCGCCGTACTAGGGTGCGGTGGCAGACCGTGTCAAATGCCGCGGAGAGGTCTAGGAGGATGAGGGCCGCTGTTTCTCCATTGTCCATCAGGGCTCGGATGTCATCGGTGGCGGCGATGAGGGCGGTCTCGGTGCTGTGGTTGGCTCTGAAGCCGGACTGTGAGGGGTCGAGGGATCCGTTCGTCTCGAGGAAGGCGGCCATCTGCTTGTTCGCTGCAATACTTAAGGTTATTGCAGCGCTCAAGCTGGATGTAATCCATTTGGAGTACCTCAAATGGTGCAGAAGGTGGAACGAACCCTCCTTTCGGAGTATGGGTCCCTTTCGCAGGATTGTGTTGTAGACATATCAGACAGGTCTGCACTACTCTCTTGGCTGTATTGGCAATCTCGGGATGCTCCTAAACTCGTGATAACAATCGAGTGATCGCAAGAGCTCCCACATGTGCTAATCCGTGAGTCATCTGAACCATCGCTTGCAAGTAAGCTGCAGGCAATTTCCATTTCTCCATGTCTTTGCTTCTCCAACAACCCTCATCATCTAGCACCCCATCTGCTGCCCATGCCGCAAGTTCTGCTTCAGTCGCTGATTTTTGGATATGTAGTATCTCCGCTCTAGCATCGTACCATCGCTCAGCTTGTGATTTTGTTACATACATGGGGGAGTCAGCATAGCGAGACAAACAGCTATGTCCCGAACTGTCTGCAAAAGCATTTCCTTGACCCACTTTATCCGTGATCTTTTTATGGGCACTGCATTTAATGATCGCTACTTTCTTTGGACAAAGCAACGCGTTTAGGAGATCACGCACCAGTTCTCCATGCATAATGTGTACTCCATGAGAAGTCAAAAACCCACGTTCTCTCCAGAGTAGCCCAAAGTCATGTGCTACTCCGAAGGCGTACCGGCTGTCTGTGTATATGTTCACCTTGACAAGAGCGTGCGAATTGAGTGCCGGCCTATCAGCTCTGCTGCCTGAGCCGATTTTTGTGGTATTCGTGCTGTTTCTACCACTGTTAAGTGTCGTGATCGCATATGCTGCGGAAGTCGTGCCATCTGACAGCCTCAAACACGATCCATCAACCCACAGCTCCCCATCCACATCTGGAAGTGGCATATCCTGTAGGTCAACACGACCCTTTGTCTGTTCCTCGGTCAGGAAAACACAATCATGATGTTTTTCTTCCTGACCCTCCTCAACCGGATAGGGCAATAAAGTGGCAGGGTTCAGGGTAGCACATCTTTTTAGTGTGATGTGTGGCACCAAAAGTGTAAGCTCATATCCTGTTAAACGTGCACTAGTGAGATACTGAGTCTTTGTTTGATTTAACAGGGCATCTACTGCATGGGGAACTAACACCAACAGTTTGTGCGATAACACTATTCCCTCACTGCTGTTGCTGCAACTGCTCGAAAACACCCAGGTAATCCTCGTGCTACAGGATCAAGAATGGCTGAAAAATATGCGCATGGCCTCTGCTTATCCCCGTGTGCTTGCACTAACACTGATAACGCGCACCCATCTTTCTCGTGCACGTACAATGTGAAAATCTTTGAATAGTCTGGTGTACCTAACACAGGTGCAGAGCAAAGGGCCTGTCTCAATTGTTCAAAAGCATTTTGACATTCATCTGTCCGTTCAAGGGGCATTGGTGTAGTTTTGGACAGCAACGCTAACAAAGGTTTGATAATATGCGAAAACCCCATGATCCACTGTCTACAGAAGGACGTTAATCCTATAAAAGCACATACATCTCTCTGTGTGCGGGGGACTGGTGTATCTAAAATCACCTGAATTCGATATGATGTTAATGCACGCCCCTCCTTAGATAAAAGATGACCGAGGTAGGTCACCTTGGGTCTACAGTATTGGAGCTTTTTCTTCGAAACTTTGTGATTGTTCTGAGCCAGAAAGGAAAGTAAAGCAAGCGTACTCTATCCAGTATGTCGATGACCTTTTGCTAGCTGCTGACACTTATGCACAATGTGAGTAAAGGCAACTCCAGATTGCAACTGAAAGGAATCAAGCTGTCTCTTTAAGGCCTGGCTGTAGATACTCGGACTCTCAGTGTAACCTTGAGGAACACGACAAAATCTATACGATTTATTATTCAATGTAAAACCAAATAAGTATCTGCTATCGGGATGGATGGGAATGGAAAAGAACGCATTTTTCAAGTCGATGACACTAAAGGTCGTCGCTGTTGGGGGGACCAATGTAAGCAATGTCATGATATATTTTGATATATTTTGCATGGATCTGTATTAGATGTAAAGAACATTTGTGAATAAATTGGGTTTAGTTATTTTGGTGAAAAAGAGGATAGTGCAGTAACTGATACAGTAATTGAAGGCAATGTGGATGAAAATATACAGAATTTTAGTACAGAAAATTTTGACCAAGAAATTACAAAGTTTAAGGTCATTTCAAGTGAAAAGCCACATTTTTGTTGTGTGTGTTGTCGACGAACTCATTATAAAAATCAGACTAGGTTAGTTGATTTATATGTAAAAAGTGAAAAGGAAAATAATAATGAGTGGAAGGATTTCGCAACTTATTTGTTGGTAGAAAATTGTTTTGATTTGGATTCTGATCAACGTATTTGTAAATATTGTTATAATAAATTAAATGATAACAAAATGCCTGCTAGAGCTGTACATAATATTCTTGAGTTGGTAAAGATTCCTTCTGAATTGATGGATTTAAATACCTATGAGTGTATTCTGATTCAATCTGTGCATCCATTTCAGGCTATTTTTTGAATGGAGCCTAAGACAGGCAAATTTCCTCCTTCAGATTTACAGAGAGGATTAAAAGGAAGAGTTGTTTATTTAAGAAAAATATTGACACAATTGGTGTAGAGAAAGTGGAAGAGGAACCTCAAGTTATTCTAGTTAATGGCGTTCCTACAAAGAGTAAGAAAATCTGGCAAGAATTAATGGATGTTAGGAAAGTCAAAAAGGCAATGTTGTATTTGGTAAAAAACAATCAGTACAACAAAAATGTATATGTAGGAGAAGAGGAAACAACTGTAGAAGAGGACAGTGATTTGTCAGCTGGGCAAATTGAAAAAGTGGATGTGTCCTGAAGTGAACAAATTTATGAACATTATAGTCTTCATCCTCTGCATTCCAAAGAAGTAATGGGGAATGCTATTGAGTTATTCCAAATGAAAGAAGCAAAAGGAAGTCCTATAAGTGTTTGGGAAGAGAGCTTGGAAGTTTGTTGTTTTCCTCAGTTATTTTCAACAGGTGTAGGTGGAAGACATGATGACCGACCTGTGCAAATTCCTGCATCTGAATACCGGACATCAAGATTATGTGCAGAAGATACAC
The DNA here is from genome assembly GCF_964263255.1 of Lissotriton vulgaris. Classification (NCBI taxonomy): domain Eukaryota; kingdom Metazoa; phylum Chordata; class Amphibia; order Caudata; family Salamandridae; genus Lissotriton; species Lissotriton vulgaris. The sequence continues at coordinate 1,210,435,878 of NC_141695.1, read as the reverse complement.
GTTTCGCCAATGTATTCCATATTTGTTTCATCTTCTGTGTGAGAGTGAATTGTCTGGACTTTCTTATGCAGTGAACCATATACTAAAAAGTGGAGTATATCTGCAAAAATTTTCGCAAGGGACTTTATGGACAAAGTCCAACAGAAAGACACTGTTTTGGATTCTCAGCTAATTCATCTCATGGCTTGTCAGCGTGGTACTAATGAGTATTTGTTCCGTCGTTATGGGGAACTGAAATGTATGCTAAGAAACTTAGGAACTCCTACATGGTTCCTTACTCTTAGCTGTGCTGAGCATGCGTGGGAAGACTTACTTGAATTTCTTCGAGAGGCAAATGTAAACATAGAAAATATAGAATTGAAGACACCTGGAGAACTGTGCTCTTTGAATCCAGTTAATGTGTGCAGGTATTTCAATCATAGATTTGAAGCTATGATGTCTTTTATCTCAAACAAAAACAATCCTCCTCTTGGAGAGGTTTTGGATTTCTTTTGGAGAAAGGAGTATCAAGCAAGAGGTGCTCCTCATATACATATGCTGCTATGGATCAAAGATGTTCCCAAATTTGGAACAGATTCGTATGACACAGTGATGAGTTTTATTGAACAGTATTCTACATGTGCTGTTCCGAAAAGTACAGAAGAAAACAATTTAAGACATCAAGTCTTATGGTTTCAAAGCCATCGTTGTCGAAAGTTCAAATCTAAGGACAAGTTCTACACAAAATGTTGTTTTGGATTTCCACGACCAGTATTATCAAAAGGAAGAGTAAACATTTTCATGTCATCTTTGCAACATACTGTTACAAGAAAATCACAGAGAAATGCCTACAACTTAAGAAGAAATGAAGAGTCCAAATACATAAGTGACTATAACCCAGTCATTTTCTCCATGTGGAATGCTAACATGGATATTCAATATGTTGCAGACAACTCCATTGCTGTGGCTCAATGTGTAACGTCTTACATTACTAAATCAGAGAAGGCAGAACTAAAGGAAATGTGGGAGGAACTTTCTCATGGAAAGAGCCTAAGTAAGAAATTGTACAGCTACAGTTTGAAGATGTTGTCTCATCGAGAAATTGGAGCATATGAATGTTCAGATCGTTTATCATCTGCAAGTCTATATGCCAAATCTAGGACAATCATCTGGGTGAGTCTAGGTCTTGCTGCAACACGAAGCCGAGCTTTGAAATCTGTACAAGAAATTGAGTATCTAGCAGCGAAAGAACCAAACAGTACAGATATATTGAAGACAAATATGTTGGATACATACTATCCAAATAGAAGTAATCATCTGGAGAACCTTTGTCTATATGAAGTGCTGCAAAGCTATACGTGATCGGATCTGAAGGATGTCTGGTGAAACAAAGAAAAGGACATTTGATTAATCATCGAAAACTGAGTTGTGAAACTCCTGACAAAAAAGGGAATTTTACTATTTAGCTCTTTTGCAACTGTTCAAACCCTGGCGTACAGAAGAGGAACTACTTGGAGATTTTGTCAGTTATGAAGATTCATTCAATGCAACTAAAGTTATTACCGAATGTCCTATTTTTGCCACTTATCTGAAAATGTTAAATGAAGAAATACAGCAAGAAGCTATAATTGCAGCAGAGATTGCAAGAGACAGTTCTCAAGATAGTCAGAGTTCTGCTTCGTTGAGTCAGGATCCACTAGGATGAAGCAGCCACTGTCATGGATGAGGTTGAAAGATAATTGGAACAAGCTCAGGAGGATGTAATTCACTTAGAAGAATTGGGAAAACAACTAAATGTTGAACAAAAACAAATATATGACGAAGTGACAGAGCAGATTGAGCTTGGTTTATGTCATGAGAAAAAAGAGTGCTCATGTACTTCATTTGAACCTGTCCGACTGTATGTGAGTGGAGAAGCATGAACTGGAAAAAGTTTCCTAATTAAAGGAATTGCAACTTATCTACAGAAAAGGACTGAGTCATCGCTCTCTTGTGTTGTTACTGCTCCAACTGGGTTGGCAGCACATAACATTAAAGTGATTACTTTACATCCTTTATTGATGCTGCCAGTAGAGCATGACAATAAATTAGAATACCACAAGCTATCTGGAGAAGCTTGTTGTGAAGTTTCTAGAGTCCTGAAAAAAATTAAACTTCTCATTATTGATAAGGTAAGCATGGTATCAAATATAATGCTTGCTTTTGTGCATTTAAGAATGCAAGAAATTCTTAAAACAGAGTATGATGTGTTATTTGGAGGCAAACACATCATTGTTTTTGGAGATCTACTACAGCTAACTCCTGTGAAAGGACAACCAGTGTTGAACATGCTTACACATAAAGATACCAGGAAGTGCCTAGGAAGTATTGGAAATGTTAATATATGGTTTTATTTCAAATATACAGAACTCCTTCAAACTATGCGATAGGCAAAGGATGAGGATTATAGAAGAATTCTTCAAGATATAAGAATTGGAAAAAAGTGAACATGGGAAAGAAGCTTTACAGGCACGATTACTTTCTAATTTGTTTCCAAAGGAAAAAATTCTCCCAGAGAATATTTATAAAAAAATTGCTGAAAATAAATCAGTGATATGTTTGATGCCAACTCTGCAAGAATGTTCAATCTTCAACAACAAAATGTTAAAGTTAGAAAATCAAGAAATTGTAATCCTGGAAGCTATTGATAGAATAGAGTTTGAAGGAGGTACTATTATTTTGTCAGAAAAGTTGAAGTCAAAATTGGATTCTTTAGAGAAGACAATATCTAAAACTGCTGGTTTTGAAAAGAGTCTATATGCATGTTTAAATTGTCGTATAATTTTACGACGGAATTAACATGTGAAAAGAGGTCTAGTAAATGGAGCAATGGGTCATGTTGTTGATTTTGTGAATTACTGAAATAGAGATGAAATAAAATTTTTGAAAATTAAATTTGATGAAATTGAAGTAGAACAATTAAGTCGTCGTTCTGATTGGTTTTTGCTTGTGAAAGATTCATATGTCCGCCGAAAACAGTTTCCTGTTTGTTTGGCATATGCAGTGACTATTCATAAATCTCAAGGTTTAATGTAGATAGTGCTTTGGTAAATATTGGAAGTTCTGTAATTGTAGATAGTGCTTTGGTGAATATTGGAAGTTCTGTGTTCAAGGAGGGTATGGCATATGTTGCTTTATCTCGAATCAGATCTTTATTTGGATTATACTTGATTGAATTTGATGACAGAAAGATTAGTGCAGATCTAAATTGTGTAAAAGAATATAATAGGTTGAGAAGAGAATATGCTCCAAATTTACCTCAATATCCTTTATTTGAAAAGCGTGTGGTAGGTCGAAAACGAAGATATGAGAAAAATTGTAGCGAGGTTGGAGCGAAAAGAAAAAAATTAGATAAACCAGTAATTGTAAGCAGTAAGGAAAAGGATTCAGTTGAAGATGTTGTTGGATTTCAGTTTGAAAACAGGTCTGGTGTCAACTGCTATGCTAATGTAGTTGTTAATGTTGTTTTTTTTCTACAAACTTTACAAGAACAGATTGTTGAAAATCGGGATCAAAGACTTTGGTGTTTGTTGAATTCTGTCTTTGAGAAATATAGCAGTGATAAAACAAAAATAGAAAGTGTTTCTGATATTCTAAATGTTTTAGACATATGTTCTGGTCTAAATCAATTTTCACTAATATTCAGCAAGATTGTCAGGAATTTCTAATGTATATGCTTGTTGTATTTCAAGATGAAGGTATAGATATTGAAAATCCTTTTGGCCTTTCTTATAAATAGGAACATGACTGTCACAATTGTTCCTTTTCAAGTAGTACTACAATAGACACTGAAAGATTTATATATTTGACGTTACCAGACTGCAAATCAGTGTCTTTTAATAATCTATTTAGAGGAGCAAATCAAAACATGGTCTGTACCAATGTAACTCTAAAAAGCTATATGGACAGTATGTCATTTTGATACTGCAACGATGCAGACCTGATGGAACAAAATTGACAACTTTAATTAAAAATATTGTGGCTTCTCAATTATCAATTTTAGGAAGAACTTTTGTAACTGCAGCAATTATTTTCCATGATAGTCCTTCTACAACATGAGGACATTACACAGCTTATTTAAAATGTCAAAAGGCTGTACTAATTGTAATGATACTCAATTGACTTTTAAACAATGTTTGCCTTTTGACTTACGAAATTCTTACCTAGTGTTTTTACAACCAACATTTTAGGGAAAATAATTGGCCTAGGAAGATTAGTGCTGTTAATAAAAGTTAGTCTGCTGTTAAGAATTACTTTGTGAGTGAGGAGGATCAAGAAAAAAAACTTACACTTACACTACCTCTATGACAAGTACATCACATAGTGAGTGATATCAGCATTACAGGAAATGCTGATCATGATAAGGATAAAGATAAAGGATGAGCAGACTGTCATCAGCATACCACATGATGTTGAGATTCTGATAGCTTACTGGTTATTTAAGGTTCTATGTACATGATAAATAGCGTTGGGTGGAGATATAACTATTGTTAGATGATTGAAAAGATGTTGGAGCTTTTAATTCAGAGGTTGGGATATTAAGTAATTTCCAAAAAAAGGACTTTCTATATACTATTTGGCCATGTGGAATAGTATGTCAATCAAAAATGAGTATTTCGGGTAAATGTTGTTAATATATGTTTATACATAACTTTACTTTGAGAGTATACAAAAGAAGTAAGAATGTTCTATTAGTTTGTGATTGTTGTTATTTATTTAAGAAATTGCTGTTTGGAAGAAAACATTTAAGATATTTTTTTTCTAATTTTTACATTATTTATTGACATATTGAATGGGTTTTTTAAACACAATCTTTCTTATTGTGTTTTTTTTGCCCACTGTCATATGATGAGTAGTATTGAACTCACTTTTTTTAGTGAAATTCAATATATTCTGAGTACAGCAAAATAAAACATATAACATATTGTACAAGTTATTTTGTATTGTGAAATATATATTATAACTCAATTGTTTTCTCTCTTCCACAAATATTACATTTATAAGGTAAGTGCGACAATCAAAAAATACGTTTTCATCATTTTCTTACTTTTCTTTCAGTCTATCCTTTCTTCAGTTTCTCTCTTACTCCTTTACCTTTCCTCATCCTACTCTTCTTCCCTCATTGTAATTACTCCCCTTCATTCACCTTTACACTCCTTCTTTTACCATCAGTACTCTTCCTTCACCCTCACTCATCTTGTCCAACTCTCTCAATCTCCTGTCTGTCCCTGACTTGTTTTTTTATCTTCGTCCATCACTAACTTTGTCTTGCTGTATCGATCAGTCTGTTTTCACTGTCCCCTTACTCTATTTCTTTCACTTCATCCTTGACTGATCTTCACTCACTTCACTTGTTTCACTTCATCACTCCCTTTTGTTCACTCCCTTTCTTCCATCCATCTGTAAGTCTTTTCCTCTGTGTCAATCACTATAACTGATTTAGTTCCTTACAGTCCGTCACTCTTCTTCTGTTTCTCTTTTTTACTGTCTCCTTCTCGCTCCACCAGTCTTCCTTTTCTTTTCTCTTTTCTGTCTCTCACATATTTGTTTTTCCTTTCTCAATATGCTTCTTTTTCCATCACTTTATATTCCTTCCCTCACTGTCGCTCTCCTTCATTCAATCTGAGTCCTGTTCCTCCACTTCATGTTCTCTTCTCTCTGCATCACTCTGATTCTATTTCTGCTGCTCCCATTCCCCCACTCTCTCTCATACGCTTTCGCTCACTCCATCCATCGATCGTCTTCTCTTATTCCCCGTACTTCATTATTTTTTGATAACTCTCATTACTTCATTCTCTTACTCATTTCACTCCATTTTTCTCTTACTCTCTTCCTCTGCAGGAACCCTGATGTAAATGTTCTCTTACTCCTTTCACTCCATTTTCTCTTCCTCTCTTCCTCTGCAGGAACCCTGATGTAAATGTAAGTGCTTCCTGGCGCACACAGATGGGGGCAAACTTTGGCACCCGCCTTCTCTTTCTCTCTCTCTCTCTCTGTTTATCCCTCATTCTCCTTCTCTTTCCCTTTCTGTTTCTTTCACTCCTCCTATATCCCTTAGTTTCCTTTCCTGACTCTTAATCTCATTCCTTCTCTCTTGTATTGTGAAATATATATTGTATATATTACAATTCATTTTTTTCTCTTTGCAGATATTATATTAAAAAATATTTAATTAACTTATTTTATTTCTTAGAAGTTAAGTATAACAAATAAAAAAATACTCTTTCACAAATATATAAAAAATAATTTCTTATCACTCTCTTATTGTTACAGAATAACTGCCTCACTCTTTGTCAGTCCCTTGCTCTCATCTCTCTCTCTCCCTTATACTTAATATTCTTTCCTTTCTCTTTCTACCACTCCTCCTCTCTCCCTCATTCACTTTCCCTCTCTTATTTTTTTTCTTCTCCCTTATTCCCCTTCCCTCACCCTCTTATCCATTTCTTAACTATCACTAACCCTTCACTCACCGTCACTACCCTTCCCCCACTTTACTTCCTCCTGTCTGTTTCTCACACTCCTTCCCTTTTGCGCTCACTTTCGCTTACACCCCTTTGCTTTCTACTGCAAACAGGTGCAGGATTTTTACTTAGTATAAGTGCAAAAGTGACTGAATGAAATATTATAAATTTCACTTTTAGGACGCGTTCCTGCACCAGAACATTACCCATGTATACAGGAAAGCCTCCTTTTGGGCATGGTTTTACAATATGATGCACCTTGCAAGTACATCAGATTTTAAAAACCATACTTTATGGTGCATCTTTTGTACCACCGCTGGATCCCAAATGAGATGCAACGGTTGTGTAAAAGACACACAAAGGGATTACAAAACTGCCCTTAATACATATAAATTCATTCAAGCACTTTCACTTATAGTGCAAATTGAAGCATAGAGTTGTAACATATTTATATACATATGTTACATTTCAGTGCTTTGAAAGTACTACAGTATACTATAGATAAACACGCTATAGGTTTATGCTGTACCACATTCCTTATAGTTTTGCACTTCGATATTCATTTATTCATTTATGAACTAGACATTCACTCTGACAAACTTTTACATACAAACATACAGCAGTGGGTTGCGGGTGCACGAAATATAGTTAGTACAAGTAACTGTATAGGAGCAATTTCAATGGTTTTTTAAATGCTAATTCCTAACTATATAAGGCCTGAAACCTATGGTTTTTTAAGTAAATATATATATATATATATATATACATATATACATATACATATATATATATATATATTCACTGAAAAAACCATAGGTTATAGACCATATATAGTTAGGGATTAGCATTTAAAAAACCTTATTTTATTTGCACAAAACCATTGAAATTCCATATATAGTTAGTTGCACTAACTATATATCGCGGACCCACAATCCACTGCTAATGATGTCACATATTACATCATTCATGACATGGTCAGTGACATCACTGATGACATCACTGATGACATCTCAAATGACATCACTGATGACATCACTGATGACAACACCCAGTGACTGTATGTTTCTGTAAAGTTAAAATATGTCTTACATATTGAAGAATGAGTGGATGTATAAGTGTCTGGATGAAGGATTTAGTAGGTGCATGACTGACTGTATGAGAGAATGATTAAATGTGTCTCACTGAGTGCATGGGTTAGTGATTAAAGTGTCTTAATTTGGCAATCATTATTTATGTTCTTCTGTAAACTGCTGCATGTTTAAATCAGTAGCTATATCAGTAACTATATGGGTTATTGAATGGTTGCCCAAGTATTTGTATGGGAGACTGAGTATGTGTGTGGGTGGCTGGGAGGTGTATAACTCTGTGCATAGATGTGTGAGCAATTGATTCCCTAGGTGTATGGCTTCAAAAGTGCATGTAGAAACAGCTGTATGGACAGTTGACTGTGTGCATGAGTATATTGGTGAGTGAATGGATATCTCAGTTCTACATGTCAAAGTAAGTACATATGTAAAACACACTCCATGTGAGAGTTGACATATATAAATAACTGAACATAAGAGCCAGTGAATGTGAGAGTGGCTGTATGAATCATTGTGAACTTGTATCAAGGATTGTATAAGAGAGTAAATATGTGTTAGTATATGTTTGAATAAGTAAGGTGTGTATAACTGTATAGTTGAGGAAATGGAGGTGTGATTGATTCTTTGCATGACTGACTAGGTGTGTGAGTAACTCCATGGATGTGTGACAGTCTGTGAGTGCCTGTTTACACTGAGTGTATCTAAGGTTATATTAGAGTCTGAAGATGTATTATCACATAAATGATATCATCAGTGATGTAATCAGTAATGTCAAATGAGATGTCAGTGATGTCATCAGTGATGTCATTTGAGATGTCATCAGTGATGTCATCAGTGATGTCATTTGAGATGTCATCAGTGATGTCATCAGTGATGTCACTGACCATGTCATGAATGATGTAATATGTGACATCATTAGCAGTGGATTGTGGGTCCGCGATATATAGTTAGTGCAACTAACTATATATGGAATTTCAATGGTTTTGTGCAAATAAAATAAGGTTTTTTAAATGCTAATCCCTAACTATATATGGTCTATAACCTATGGTTTTTTCAGTGAATTTTCAAGGATTTGTAAATGCAAATTCCTAACTATATATGGTCTATAACCTATGGTTTTTTCTGTGAATTTCATTGGTTTTTTAAAAGCTAATATCTATAGCTGTAAAATATATTCTTTATTAAGTGACGTATCACGTAGCCCGTGAGACGCCTCATGATGCATCGCATAACCGTGACGTATCGTCTCTGCAGCGCAAACCAAACCCAAAACGTAAGCGCGCCAAAACACGCTTAAAGATATATATATATTTTTTTAACCTTAATTAGACAAAATCCACACGTGCACATATCACAAACGTTCAAAAAACACAATATGTCGGACTCCCGTTACGCTGCCGGTTAGCTGCCCGGTTAACGTACCAGGAAGCACCTTTACCGCGAAAAATCGCATTTTTTTTTTCACCCCCCAGGGAACTTTAATAGCCCCCTCATCAATCCTAGGGGTTCAGGAGGGGTCTGCCTTACCCCTTTCATTCATTTACACCTTTTTTCCACCTCTTGTCTCTCGATCCCACAGAGAGACAAGATGGCGGCCGCTCCAGACTGTTTACAATGATAACAGCCAATCAGCTTCTCCTCAGACTCCCGTTACACTGCCGGTTAGCTGCCCGGTTCGCGTACCAAGACGCGTCTCTACCGCGAAAAAATCGGAATTTTTTTTTTGGGGCCCAGCGTGGCTCTATAAAATCCCCTCATCAATCCTAGGGGGTCAGAAGGGGTCTACCTTGCCCCTTTCCTTCATTTCCCCCTTTGTTTTGCCTCCTCTTGTCTCTCGATCCTACCGAGAGACAAGATGGCGGCCGCTCCGAACTGTTTACAATGTTGACAGCCAATCAGCTACTCGTCAGACTCCCGTTACACTGCCGGTTAGCTTCCCGGTTAGCTGCCCGGTTCGCGTACCAAGACGCGTCTCTACGGCGAAAAAAACGGATTTTTTTTTTGTTTTTTGTTGGGCCCAGCGTGGCTCTATAATATCCCCTCATCAATCCTAGGGGGTCAGAAGGGGTCTACCTTGCCCCCTTTCCTTCATTTCCTCCTTTGTTTTGGCCTCCTCTTGTCTCTCGATCCTACCGAGAGACAAGATGGCGGCCGCACCGGACTGTTTAGAATGTTGACAGACACCGGAGAGCCAATCAGCTTCGCTTCGCAAAGTTCCGATAAGCGAAAAGTACGCGAACCGGAGCGCTGCCCGGAGCGCTGTTACAGATATATATCTTGATTTAAACGTTAATTTCTCAAAATCCACTGAAGCACATATATTGAGACCTAGCAAAGGCACATCGGGCTAACAGTCCCTACAATTTTGCCAAGTTTCGTGCAAATCCATTCAGCCGTTCGAGCTAAAAGTGAGTCCAACCGCCCTATGGAAAACTCAATGTTAAAAACGCGTTTTGGGACCCCCCTTTTTTCTCAGCCCCCCCTTGACGAAACCCCCCCAAATTTCCAGGAGCTGCTCAGACACAAAATGTGCCATTTTCCTGAAAATTTCAGCCGATTCCGTCCACAAACGCCAAAGTTATTAGACATAGAATTTTCAGAAATCCCATAGGGAAAAAATCCTAACTATATATACCTACTGGCGACCGCCAGTAGGATATATATATATATATATATATATATATATATATATATATATATATATATATATATATATATATATATATATATATATATATATATATATATATATATATATATATATATATATATATATATATATATATATATATATATATATATATATATATATATATATATATATATATATATATATATATATATATATATATATATATATATATATATATATATATATATATCCAAAGATAGGTAGCCCCCAAGTAGGAAGAGGCCGCAGGTTAGATGAATAATTCCTTTATTAGTTTGAAAGGCAGCTGCATACAGGGAAACAGCCAGGCAGCAATCATCAAAATTAAGTCAGCCAGACCGGTTTCGGGAATCCTTTCCCTTCGTCAATGGCTCTCCGCTCGTCACAGGCAGTTTTTTTCATGTGTTCTTGTTTCATTCACAACTCCCGCCCCATTGGGTGTGGCCGTACACACGGCCTGATGGTAGTTGTAGAAGGATAATGTGGCACTACAACTACCATCAGGCCGTGTGTACGGCCACACCCAATGGGGCGGGAGTTGTGAATGAAACAAGAACACATGAAAAAAACTGCCTGTGACGAGCGGAGAGCCATTGACGAAGGGAAAGGATTCCCGAAACCGGTCTGGCTGACTTAATTTTGATGATTGCTGCCCGGCTGTTTCCCTGTATGCAGCTGCCTTTCAAACTAATAAAGGAATTATTCACCTAACCTGCGGCCTCTTCCTACTTGGGGGCTACCTATCTTTGGATGTTTAAGCGGCTAAGCCTAGCCGCGGAAGAGGCCCACTGCGACAGTGCAGACCCGTGATGAAGCCATGAATTGGCCATTTTGCAATAACGGGAGGTGATGTGGCTTCTTCCTACTTGGGGGCTACCTTTTCTGGATATATATATATATATATATATATATATATATATATATATATATATATATATATATATATATATATATATATATATATATATATATATATATATATATATATATCACTGAAAAAACATAGATTTCAGGGGTGTTATAGTTAGCTGGACATTTCACTCATACAAAACCATTCAAATTCCTCCGTTATAGTTAGTTGTACTAACTGTAACTCTCGCACCAGCAATCCACTTGTGATGATGTCACATATTACATCATTCATGACATGGTCAGTGACATCGCTGATGACATCACTGACCATTTCTAAGGTTCTTTAAATGATAATTCCTAACTATAACCTGCCTGAAACCTATGTTTTTTTGCAGTAAATTTCAAAGGTTTTTTAAATGATAATTCCTAACTATAACCTGCCTGAAATTTATGTTTTTTCTGTGAATTTCAAAGGTTTTCTAAATGACAATTCCAAATTATAATGTTCATTATCTTTTTAATAAATATTACCACTCTTAAATGTATTCCTTCTTCCAAGAAAATCGCTACAAACCAAAACCACAACTAACGCTAATAATATTCAAAGTAGGCAGTCCCGTAGAAAAAAGCAAAAACAAAACACCACTTCCCATACTTTCAACAACAAACCAATTCTACAATGATACCTAAAAAAACAGGCGATAGTTCCATTTATCACTAAAAAAATATCAACATTTAACTAGTGTAAGTATGTCGACTATGTACTTTGTAAATTACATCCAACTCACATCCATATCTAAAGACAAATATGTAATAGAGGTACTAATTATGCACTTCCAACACCCAACAAAATCACAACACCTAGCGCCAGCACCACTACAACCACCCCTCCTGACCCCTCCCCTCTACTATCTCAGAGGCAGCGCAAAACAGGACAACGGTCCTTCCCAAAACAATACATCCCCTCAACAGCAAACTAGCTCAATGTTCAGAGATGTGGCAATCAACTATGAATTAGGGAAGGACCTCGCACATCAATAATTATGTACACAATGCTAACACTACCGGTGATATGCTATACACAACTCACTATACAAACCAAAAACTTTTCCATGTATAGATATATTACTGATATGTGTAGTGTACTGCACAGTGGACGCAACCATATTATCTCAGACTCTGGGGAATATCTTGGTTGTGTAGCTGTGTTCTCCCCCCCCTTGAAGTAGAAGCGGAGTGGGCTGGTCCAACGTGCGCAACTCCAACGTAAGAGTATAAATAATTAGCCTACACCGTTGGCGTGGTTCAGTTCTGCAAAGAGAAAAGACTCTGCCACAGGGAAGGTCCTCACTCGACCATGTGGCTGCTACCATGACCACATGCCTCCTAGATAGAAGCCCATTGTGAACTCGGCGCCACAGCACCGCAGACTTATGTCTGTATCTACTACTGCCTTTGATCTACACTGCGGACAGCAGGGTTCCCAACTTGAATTCAGCTTCGGATCTACACTACGGACAGCATTGAAGTTAAGCTTGAATTATGTAAGGCAGAGTCAATTGTACTCTATGTCCTCGGATTTTGTTAAAATAAGTGACAAACATTCTTTGTCGATATCTGTGCTGACTACTGCCTCCGATCTACAGTGCTGAGAGCAGGGTTCACAACTTAAATTCAGCTTTGGATCTACACTACCGACAGCATGAAATTTAGCCTTGATTTATTTAAGGCAGAGATAATTGTACTCTATGTCCTCAGATTTTGTTAAAAGATACGAAAAAAAAGAATTTCTTGATGTCTGTGCTGACTACTGCCTACGATCAACAGTGAGGACAGCAGGGTTCACAACTTGAATTCAGCTTTGGATCTACACTACGGACAATTGTACTCCATGTCCTCAGATTTTGTTAAAGGTTGCAACAAAAAACATTCCTCAATGTCTATACTGAGTACTGCCTTCGATCTACATTGTGACAGCTCACTTTTCACGTGGAATGGCAAATGCACATGACGCACTACAGTAAGAAAGAGACATTGCACCAGTGCGACTCATCCAATTCATGAATCATCGCAGGGTGTGCACACGCTGAGTTCTTCAGGTACCACTAACTCACTGCACCACAAGTCATCTCTCTGTGGCCTTATATGGCAGAATTCACTAGACAAAAACATTACTTACGAGTGCGGCCTGCCTGACCATGCATCATCGCAGGTTACGTACACGCTCAGAGCCAAAGGTACTACTACCTCAGTGCGCCATAAATCATCGCAAAGAAGAGTGAACAGTTTTATGTCAGCAATGAGGCATACTATCACTTTTATTTTTTTATTCTTTTTATTTTCAGATTAAAGAGAACAAACACAGGCAGTAAAGTTGCATGTTAGAGTCAGTTACAACACCAGATAAATACAATGACAATGTGATATAATCTTAGTAGAGATAGCTGTTTGGAGAACAATTTTATCAGTCTATATCCTCTACGCCAGAGTAGTAGTACCTTTGGCGCTTATCGTGTACGTACCCTGCAATGATGCATTGTTGGGGGAGGCACAGTAATTGGAGACTTGTCTTTTGTCAATTGAATTCTGCATGAATTCTATTTAAAAGTGATAGTATGATATCCACCTCTACCTATCCAAACCACGGAGGTCCATTGTGGTGGCACTTGATATATTCACTGGTTTTGAGAAGAATTCGGGATTCCGTATCAACTGGAGCAAATCTCACCTTTACGTCCTTCATGGCAGCCCCCCCCAAGGCTTCCCAGTACCTGCCCAATCACTGTGGCGGAGGACGGTTTCAAATACCTTGGAGTCTTTGTCTCCAATGAAAAGACTAGGATTTATGAAAGGAATCTACTACCACCCCTGTGACGGCTCCAACGCGATTCTAACTCTTGGCAGAAACTTCCATTGTCCCTGTTGGGCCGCGCGGCCCTTTTTAAAATGATGGCACTGCCGAGATTTCTCTATGCCCTTCAAAATTATCCGTACCTGGTACCGAACTCTTATTTTGTAGCAATAGATGCGGCGCAACGAGACCTCCTCTGGGCAGGCACGCCTAGAATAGCAATACACAAACTTACACTGGGATGGTACGATGGAGGGATAGCCCTCCCAGATATCCGCTTGTGGGGGCTCACAGATGTTACTTCTGAAGTCGTTCCAGCATGAACACACCTCCCCACATTTTCAAGGGGACCCTCGTGCCGTATAAACAGTCTTTTCCTGCAGCATACACCAGTCCATGTCTTTTTGCCATTCGACTAGTTTCGGCGGGGTGGGGGCACACCATAGTCAGGCGATGTTTCTTTTTGCCACCATTTGTCCAAGTGTAACCCAAATTTTCCCTTTCGTAGGCAGGTCTCTGGGTTCCCAGATGTTCAGGAGGCATCTTTTAGCCTCTGGGAGTATATCTACCCCCCATACTTCTTGCATGCAGTGCACCACACGTCTCCAGTACCTTCTCACCATTGGCAATCCCAAAGTATATGGAAGAAAGAGCTCGTCTCACCGCAGCCCCACCTGCAGAGCCCTTCCCCCCCTTCCCATCAACTGTAGTCTAGTGCAGGAGATGTACACCCTGTGAAGTATTTTAAGTTGAATAAGTCTAAGTCTGGCCGAAATCGCCACCTCCTTAGGGGAGGCCACCGCACTCGTCCATTCCTCTTCATCGATCTCGAGCCCATCAGCAACCCACCTCTCTTTAAGGGACAGGAGCGAGTCAGGGAGATTATTAATCAGTTTTTTTATATGTGAGGGAGATGGCATGTTCTGGCATGTGCCCATCTAGCAGTCTGTCCTCGAGCAGGGAAGCCTGTGGGAGTTTGGTCCCTGGCGGTATGTTTGACTGGAGGGAGTGTCTGATTTGCATGTACCTAAAATACTCAGTTTGTGCTAATTTGTATGCTTCTTGCAAGTGGACGAAGGATTTGACCCCATTGGGGCCCCACAGGTTTTGAATTTGTGAGATACCATTAAGGTCCCAGTTATGGAACCCCTTTATGCGTCCCAAGTTGCCTAATTTTTCGGACGCCCATAGTGGAGTAGCCATGGTCAGGGTATTTGACCAGCTGAGCTTCCGCTGCTCCATGTGCCATATTTGCACCGAGTGTTTTGTCGGTCCCGTGAGCTGGTATTTACCAGGTCTAGAATAGATTACGGCTTCATAATTCCCCCCGGGGAGTAGCCATCTGTCCATCCCATAACCTGGGTCGTTACCGTCGCTATACGTCCCTTGGTTGATCGCAGAGATGTGTGCAGCCCAGTAGTATTTGCGGATATCTGGGAGGGCTATCCCTCCATCGTACCATCCCAGTGTAAGTTTGTGTATTGCTATTCTAGGCGTGCATGCCCAGAGGAGGTCTCGTTGCGCCGCATCTATTGCTACAAAATAAGAGTTCGGTACCAGGTACGGATAATTTTGAAGGGCATAGAGAAATCTCGGCAGTGCCATCATTTTAAAAAGGGCCGCGCGGCCCAACAGGGACAATGAAGTTTCTGCCAAGAGTTAGAATCGCGTTGGAGCCGTCACAGGGGCGGTAGTAGATTCCTTTCATAAATCCTAGTCTTTTCATTGGAGACAAAGACTCCAAGGTATTTGAAACCGTCCTCCGCCACAGTGATTGGGCAGGTACTGGGAAGCCTTGGGGGGGCTGCCATGAAGGACGTAAAGGTGAGATTTGCTCCAGTTGATACGGAATCCCGAATTCTTCTCAAAACCTGTGAATATATCAAGTGCCACCACAATGGACCTCCGTGGTTTGGATAGGTAGAGGTGGATATCATACTATCACTTTTAAATAGAATTCATGCAGAATTCAATTGACAAAAGACAAGTCTCCAATTATTGTGTCTCCCCCAACAATGCATCATTGCAGGGTACGTACACGATAAGCGCCAAAGGTACTACTAACTCAGTGCACCAAAAATCATTGCCACAGGGCCTTACTACCGCAGAATTCACAAGACAAAAAACATTACTATCAGTACGGCCTGGCCGGACCATGCATCATCGCAGGCTCCACAGAACCTTGTTGTTTCATTTGCCACTAACTCAGTGCACCACTTATCATAGCTGGCTGCACACACGCTAAATTACCAATACTGTGCAGCTCTACTCAACCCCGCGTGGCCATGGGCTCTTGCTAACCGCTGCCTCCTGCCTACACTGCGGTCATCAGAGCTCACAATTATATAGACCATTGATACATTATTTGCAGAGTACAATACCAAACTAAGTATAACACCTATCAAACCTATACAATATCCGTTTAGTATGCATCCTTCAAAAACATCGTTTATATCAGTTATAGATTTAGTTGAATAATAAAGTTCATGCTGCAAGTGCAAAGGCTCACTTAATGGCAGTCTACACTGCAGACAGCACAGGTCACCATTTAAACTATAATGTCCCTGAAACATACATATTTCGACAATGTATTACATACATGTTTCATCTTTTATTTCAATCGTGATTACAGATGATGCAGTCCAGCCTAAGATTTACACTGGGGACAGCAGGGTTTACAACTTGAATTCAGCTTTGCATCTAAACTACAGACAGTAGGGAGTTAAACCTTAATTTACTTAATGCAGAGACAATTATACAGTATATATTCAGATTTTGTTAAAATAAGTGAAAAAATCATTCTTCTATAACTCTGCTGACCACTGCTTTCGATCTACACTGCGGACAGTAGGGTTCACAACTTGAATTCAGCTTTGGATCTATACCACAGACAGTATTAAATTCAGCCTCAATTTATTTAAGGCAGAGACAAAAAATACTCCTGTGGGACTGCTAGTATGCACAAGCACCTTCAATCCCTGCATCCTGTGAACTATGCTCACAAAGAATGTAGACGACTGCGCCAAAATGTACCTCCACCACTGGCAATACCAAGTACCTCTGGAACATCACCTTCAACATCGCCACCAGACAAACAGCCCCAATTTTGGAAAGTTAGAATGCACTGCGGGAAGTGCAATTGTTTAATTTGTTATGGGGAGCAATCAGTATACCTAGTTTGCAAAGCAATTGATAACCATCGATACTAGTTTTTTTTTCCCTCAAAGTTCATGCAGTCCAGTATGCAACAGTCAGTGCTTTGAGTGCAGCCCATTTAGACCACGCATCATTGCAGGGTGAACACACACTAAACATCAGACTTACCACTAACTCAGTACACCATAAATAAACAACATGTAGCTTAATTAAGGCAAAATTCAGTAGTCAAAACATATTTTTACCAGTGCGGTCTACCTGAACCACGCATCATCGCAGGGTCCACACAAACCACCGCTACAACTCATGAACCTTTTACGATAGAATCTTCTGTGTATTATTTCACATATAGTGCTCCTACCTTTGTACAGCAGAAGTCATAAACCGTTTACGATTGAATATCTGTGTATGATATCATGATTAGTATTCTACTTGTTACCAACAGCAACGTAATAAAATGGAGTCGAGCACACGTGTCGTACCCACTTCAACTATCTATCTGTGTCTGTGTATTTATTATGTTTTTAAAATGCCGGTCCTGCGCCCTACCACATTATATTGTGCTGTAAACAGCACATGCAACCATCTTACTTCTGCCAGTAATAAAAACTTTAATTATATCACTTTCTCTCGCTCATTCTACAAATACGAGCGTACAAACTGGATCATTACAATACTGCAAATAAAGTGTATAGTAAATTTATAAGTGTGTGCTATTGCTTGTTTTTATTTTATTTTTATTTTAAGCATATTTATATTGCCCGAAGTCGACCCAAATCTTTATCAGCAATTTACATGAGCACCGTATTTACAGTACATTTTCAGGCACACGTAGATTACGTCATTTCTCTACAATTACAGGATGTGGACACGACTCGAACACTGGGTATACTGTCAAACTTGGTGCTGGAAATCAAATGACCACATATGTATATATATAGTAGCTGCCCTTCAAGTGCCGAACCAAAAGCTTTCATAGCCCTGTATTACTACAGCTACAACGCTCTACTGAATGTAAAACAAAATTCATATTCGCAGAAATGTGTCATGTCCACCATCTTTTGTGTGTGCAACTATGGATGAATATAGGGTCAGTGATACCCAGTACCTTCCATGTTGGCCATGTTGTGGGACTTTACAGACATAATGACACATTTGCGTTTAAGACCCGGGTGATGGCAGCACTACAACACAGACACCGAATCAGTTGATTTCTCACATAGCTCATGGCGGAACCACGCCCATAGCTCCGGAGTCATCATTCACAGCCTCGCTCAGCACTACCATACATTAGCCCATCCCACTCCGCTTACGCTTATAGGAAAACTCAACAACGCTACATGGCCCAGATTTACATTGTAGTTATTTCTTAGTTCCAGGTCTAGTTTTCAAAATGGCACATATGTACTCCCTCATGTCTGGTATACACCCACACCACACCTATCCAGCACATGTGTAACAACACATGTGACCCTACCAATAAAAAAGACGGGCGCACATGCTCTACGCCATTTTAGAGTTGCACCCATCGCAAGTGCTTTGATGCCAGTCCTGGTGGTTCGGATGCCTCATGGAGGTCCAAACTACCAAACGGGGGCCCACCACCACGTGCATGGCCTCTTTGGTCACTGAGTTAGCGGTACCGCAAGGACTGAGCGGGTGAAGAACCTGCGATGATGATGGGTGCACGAGTATGTCCTTTGCCATAGTGATATCGAGACTCAGCACCAAATGTGAGACTTCTTGGTGGGCGGAACTTCATGATGTAGAACGTACCCTGTCTGCAAATAGGTGACCAGTGAGGCCTGGCCTGGGTGTACCTCAGAGGGAGTAGATGGGGTGCAGCAGACTGGATGCACAAAGTCAACTCAACAATTTAGGCGTACGCAGTCCTATATACCGTAATATTACATTTGCATTATTTCCTATAGAAGGAAAGTTTTTATAGTCTGTCAAAAGTCCATCGCTCGTGATGATTGAAACCACACGTATCATTGTGCATCAATTTTTTTCTATAACCGGATGGAAAACATTACCACTCTACTAATTCTTCATAAATCCAAGCCCATTAAACAAGTTAGAACTGTACAAATAGTTGTTTTTTAATGCAGGAGGGAAGATGTGTGAAAAAGCAATGTTATTGTACTCCACATTAAGATAGTGACAATTACCAATTATAACATCTTTCTTTTACTATCTTTTAGATGTAGAGTTTCAGGGTGCACTATGTCCCGGCACGTGGTGGAAGACACACCGGTTAAAGAAAGGTGAGCTGCGAATATTCTTTTCAGTCACTCTCTCAGTTCCTCTCTCTTTTGATAAACAAATGACGTATAATTGTATCTTCCTTTTTATCTAACAGGTTTCACAAATTGGCGTACCCCCCAACACCTCCATAGTTCAAAGTTTGAGGATTCTGCGATGATGCGCGGCCATCGTAACAACGCATAAGAAGGCTGCTTCGACACGTGGTAGCCCCTCTGAATCACACCAAGGTGGGCAAAGAAGCTTGTTTCCAAAGCAACGAGAAGTCACCTTTGGGAGGAGAGAGTGGATGGTGTGCAGCAACTTGACTGCGCACGATTGTAAAATTTCCTCCGGGCAGTGGGAGTGGATAGGTTGCAACAGTCTGGGTGCGCAAGAAAGGACACTCACCTCCGGACACTGGGAGTCAATGGGGTGCAACAGTCTGGGTATGCAGTAAGGAGAACTCACCGCTATGCAGTGCGAGAGCATGGGTATGGTAAAAAGAGCGCACAGACACCTCCTTGCAGTGAAAGTTGATGTAATACAGTATCCTGAGTGCCCAAAGGCATAACGCAGAAATATACGGGTGCAGTTGTATGTACTATGCTAGTACTAACTCTATACTATCTTTCAGATCACTACACTTGAGGGTGCACTATAAACCAGCACATGCTTGGACACACACCAGAGGCAAAACGTTGATACTGGAGAAAATCGTCGTAGCTCAACACTACCTCTCCTGCTCCATCTATTACTCTCTCTCTCTCACACTTTCAATATCATTTTTTCTCTCTCTCCCTCTCTCTCAAATTGTTTCTCTTTCTCTTTTCAAGTTATGGATGCTGCTGTCCACTCGGCCAATAAATAAATCAAGGCAGAATTGAATACAGTCTGCAGTATAGAACCAAAGCAAAATTCCAGTTGTGAGCTCTGCTGAAAACTGTGTTTGCAAAAGGTAAGCAGAGCGGCCTAGAGATCAATGCCTCCAATTAAACGTGCTGCAAATAAACAATATTGTCCTGCATAATGACATGATTGCTCAACTAATTCTGTCTCATCTCTGAATCATTTTAAAGACCTGCTGGACCATACTGTAGATCTGACCCAGCAAGCACTTTCCTACAGACACTTCTTCAACGTGGGCCTATAAAAGAAGTGGGATGCACCAGGCACACTGCACATGTGCGAATAAGCAATATTGCCAAGTGTTATGTTAATTTGTGATCTTTGACCTCTTTCAGTCACATCTCTGTCTCATTTTAAATACCATCTATGCCATGAGATAGGCCTAAGCCTACAAGCAGCGTTGCCCTACATACTCCTGTTGAGGGTGATTCTGTGGGAGGGGTAGGGTGCACTACCCTGAGTGTGCATGTGAGAAAAAAATGATCTTGCCTTTCGTAAAGATGTTATCTCTGACCTCATTCAATCACATCAATCTAATTTTAAAGACTTATTTTAATTTTTGTTTTGCACGTTACCTACATTCCTACCATTGGAGTCCATCTCTCATTTTGTTCATTAGACTGTTATGTTAAAGTTACATTTCTATTTATTAAAAGTTAATAAAAAAAACTGAGTGTACACGTCTTCTTTTTCTGACAACATTTCACTAATATTTAGTGTGATAATCATATGCTTAGAGAAGATTTAAAAATCAAAAGTAGAAATTATGTTTATAAATAGAAGTATAATACTGAGGCTAACTCTTTACCAGAGTATTTAGCTTCGATTAGCGGTTTCTATGGAAAATTTAAAAAGTCTAGCACACTTGCTGTTTGGATTAGCAACATTGTGTGGTGAACTTGTGACCTGTGTGCTCAGCTAAGTGTTTCTTGAACTGTTACTATGGTAACAGGCCGTAAGCAGTTTAGGGGTAGGGTTGAAAGGTACTGGCTGTACAGAAGCCGTTACATTTACCCAGGATCCTCTACATGACAAAGGGGAAAGCAAACTGAGATGACAGAACAACTATGTACATTACGAGCAAAAGAAGTACACAACTCTTCAATTTAACCTCAAGAAAGGACTCAAGGAATAACGTCTCACGTTACAAAACCCCACATACAATTTGTCTACTCTGTACTCAATAATGGGCAATTCCTTATCAATCACAATCAGACACTGTTGCTCCACGATTCACAGAGTGCACTTCGCTAAATACTTCGTGCCTATTTAAATGGGAGACATGATTGCTGACATTCCACAACTTAGGGGCATATTTACACGGACGGTATTAACATTTTGCCTCTTTAAAGGCCGCAAACTACAGCTAAAACGGCGATAATGGACTATAAAATCCTTTTTTGTCTTACCAGAAGGTTTTTTCAACACTGCTGTTTGCTATGGCAGGGTGATAGCCGAGGCTACCGCCCTGCCATAGCAAACTTGGTTTGCATTTTGAAAGAGAGAACACGAAAACCTACTCTCTCTATTAAAATGCAAGGCAGAATGCTTTTCCCCAATGGGGAGCTGCATATTACCAGGTCCCCGTGTGGAAAAGTAATGGTGGCTTCCGAAGGATGCAGGGAGCGGAATGGCACCGTAGGGACAATGGGCCTCCACCCACAGTCCCCAACATTGAACATACGCCCATGGGGCGGGATCCCGAGGAAGAATAAAACATAGTAGTAGGAGATATTTTTTTGTACAGTAGAATTAGGAGTATGTAATGGGCATATTTACAAGGACAGCATTAAAATGTTCTGGTGTAAACCTTGGCTTCTATTGGAATCCTCATGCATTCTGAAAAGCCTATTATTAAGCCCATTATGGCTGCTTTAACTGCACTTTCCAAACGCTGAAGCCACAATAATTTTAACGCTGTCCTTATAAATATGCCATCAATATTGCGAGAAATATAGCGATAATTCATGTTCGCAAGTGAAAAGCTTTCTAATATAAGACTGTGGACGTAACATATCAATCCACCTCCCATATCAAACATGCTTAAGTCTACATCAGGATCAGAAAAGGGGGTGGTGATGAACAGAGTGTCTGAATTAAGCAGACCACTCTTACCCAGTCCAAAGATCAGGGCTTGATCCATCACCGTTATTTATCTCACTGCCCCATCCCAGCTCAGAACCTGGCTATATGCAAATTAATCTGTCCCTGGCCCAGTGCATCATGGGAACAGGGCAGACTAAACTACCAAGCCATTTCTTCACCAGAAAGGAGACAAGCAACCGGGGACCGGTTTCTGGCATTTCAGCCATTTTCGGCCCGGCTTGCTTGAATCCTGATGGAGCAGTGAGAAAGGGACTCATGTCTGAGTATACCCTGCCACACCTATAGTGGCCAAAAACGATTCAGAAAAGGGGGTGGTGATGAACAGAGTGTCTGAATTAAGCAGACCACTCTTACCCAGTCCAAAGATCAGGGCTTGATCCATCACCGTTATTTATCTCACTGCCCCATCCCAGCTCAGAACCTGGCTATATGCAAATTAATCTGTCCCTGGCCCAGTGCATCATGGGAACAGGGCAGACTAAACTACCAAGCCATTTCTTCACGAGAAAGGAGACAAGCTACCGGGGACCGGTTTCTGGCATTTCAGCCGTTTTCGGCCCGGCTTGCTTGAATCCTGATGGAGCAGTGAGAAAGGGACTCATGTCTGAGTATACCCTGCCACACCTATAGTGGCCAAAAACGATTCAGAAAAGGGGGTGGTGATGAACAGAGTGTCTGAATTAAGCAGACCACTCTTACCCAGTCCAAAGATCAGGGCTTGATCCATCACCGTTATTTATCTCACTGCCCCATCCCAGCTCAGAACCTGGCTATATGCAAATTAGTCTGTCCCTGGCCCAGTGCATCATGGGAACAGGGCAGACTAAACTACCAAGACAATTCTTCACCAGAAAGGAGACAAGCTACCGGGGACCGGTTTCTGGCATTTCAGCCGTCTTCAGCCCGGCTTGCTTGAATCCTGATGGAGCAGTGAGAAAGGGACTCATGTCTGAGTATACCCTGCCACACCTATAGTGGCCAAAAACGATTCAGAAAAGGGGGTGGTGATGAACAGAGTGTCTGAATTAAGCAGACCACTCTTACCCAGTCCAAAGATCAGGGCTTGATCCATCACCGTTATTTATCTCACTGCCCCATCCCAGCTCAGAACCTGGCTATATGCAAATTAGTCTGTCCCTGGCCCAGTGCATCATGGGAACAGGGCAGACTAAACTACCAAGCCAATTCTTCACCAGAAAGGAGACAAGCTACCGGGGACCGGTTTCTGGCATTTCAGCCGTCTTCGGCCCGGCTTGCTTGAATCCTGATGGAGCAGTGAGAAAGGAACTCATGTCTGAGTATACCCTGCCACACCTATAGTGGCCAAAAACGATTCAGAAAAGGGGGTGGTGATGAACAGAGTGTCTGAATTAAGCAGACCACTCTTACCCAGTCCAAAGATCAGGGCTTGATCCATCACCGGATCAGAAACTCTGTCCATCACCACCCCCTGTTGTTTAATTATTTTGTCCACCATAAGCGTGGAAGGGTATACTCAGACGTGAGTCCCTTGCTCATTGCACCATCAGGATTCAAGCAAGCCGGGCCGAAGACGGCTGAAATGCCAGAAACCGGTCCCCGGAAGCTTGTTTCCTTCCCAGTGAAAGAATTGGCTTGGTAGTTTGGTTTGCCCTGTTCCCATGATGCACTGGGACAGGGACAGACTAATTTGCATGTAGCCAGGTTCTGAGCTGGGATGGTGCAGTGAGCTAAAAAACGGTGTTGGATTAAGCCCTGATCTCTTGACTGGGTGAGAGTATTCTGCTTAATTCAGAAACTCTGTCCATCACCACCCCCTGTTGTTTAATTAAGTCTACATCAGAACAGATGTTAGGATCTGACATAAACCGCAATTACCAAGAGTTTTGATATCGGTCCTCAAATCCAGGGCCAACTTGCAAATACAGCGCTGTTGTTATACCTCCCTCTTCCATGGTATATTGTCATAGGAACACCTACCTTGCCACTGGGAACGCCTACATTGCAACTCATTGGAGATACGAGGCGAGCCGTTAGCAAACCGGCTGCTAAAATGTGTTAATGCATCTTAGCGTTGCCTAGTAAGAAGGGTGATATAATTTTCACCGCATTTTTGGCTTTTTAAAAATGAAATTGCGTCAAAATGGCACTTATTAATATGCCCTCAAGTTTGCTATGACCGAGCGGGAACCTCGACTCCCGCCCTGCCATAACAAACAGCAGTGTCCCGGGGTAGGCACCCCAAAACACATCAGGAGCCGATCCTGGGGGGTGGTGTTCACCAAGGCTTTCGAATGCTCCAGAATAAAAACCATACGGCCCCCCTCCCAAAATATAAAAAGACCTTTGACCTCCCTCACTCATTTGTTTTGTAGCACTGAGGAATGGCGGTACCCAGGCTACAGGGCCCCTCTGAACCCCCATCAAATGTAGTATTTAAGACCCTGGGATTTTACCCTCCCAGGTAGCTAATGTTTAAACAAGCACAGGGGCCCGTGCTTCGTTTCTATTTTTTATGGCGGATCCATGCACCCAGCGCACATTTCTCATTTTTTTTTTGGGACCCTAGGGGTCTTTGTGGGACCCCCTAAGCAGGTCTAGAGGGTCAACATATTTCTTATCTGCCCCCTTTATACTTTTTTAACACTTGTTCCACTAATTTCTAGATCCTCAATTCTACCAAGGCACAAAATGGCTGCCAACACTTCCTAGTTTCGAATGTTGACAACCACTTAACAGCCAATTAGCATTCAGCACGTGATCGGGACAGTGCGCTTAGTCTGCGCTCAAGATGCGCGGATCCACTGAGGCCATAGATATATATGTACATTCAATTGTCATTTTCCCAGGAACTACTGAACAGATTAACACCATTTAAGCAAAAGGCACGAGTCTGAACCAAGGACTACCTCTTTGCCAAATTTGGTGTAATTCCATTCAGCAGTTCGGGCTGTAGCCACGAAGAACGGTTCCAATGGAGAATTACAAGGGGAAAACATGTTTTGGAACCTCTTTGTTTCTTGGCCCCTGCTTCACAAATCACCCAAAGACTTTCAGGAGTTTTGAAAATTTTACGAAGATTGGTCAACCGGCGCCAAAGTTATTCCAAATAGAATGTTGTGGATTTCCTATGGAAAATAGGTCCTAACTATAACTACCTACTGGCAGTCGCCAGTAGGTAATATATATATATATATATATATATATATATATATATATATATATATATATATATATATATATATATATATATATATATATATATATATATATATATATATATATATATATATATATATATATATATATATATATATATATATATATATATATATTGGCTGAATAAATATGTAAAGCTGTAACTTTCCAGTGATCACGGTAAACTGGT
This sequence comes from Lissotriton vulgaris, assembly GCF_964263255.1. Lineage (NCBI taxonomy): Eukaryota > Metazoa > Chordata > Amphibia > Caudata > Salamandridae > Lissotriton > Lissotriton vulgaris. The sequence goes on along the minus strand of NC_141695.1, from coordinate 1,210,410,158 downwards.
TGTCATGACTACAAGTGAACCATCACATGATCCAATGAGCACTTGACATGTTTAAAAGCACTCACTTAATGTTATTCTTTGTTGTGAGCAAGACGGTTGTATCCGTCGAAACGCGTCAATCTAAGCACTAAGGAAAATAAACTTGTTTCTGAACAAGACCCCATGGAGTCAGCGCCTGTTTTCTAAAGTAAATCGACAGGATTGGAGAAAATATTACGGGACGTGCCGGAATCCCGCACGCTGACCCACCTCGTTTTGGAGCATTTCTCAGTCGGGCAGAGAAACTTTGGAGAATCTTCGGAAAGAGGAATGAGAAGTGCTCCCCAATTTAGAACGCATCGGATAGAGACCGCGAGGGCAATCGGCACAGACACGGCGAGCGGGATCCTTTGTGTGCCGGAGGGCATCTGAGAATCCAGGTAAGCCTGCGAGTGCTGGGAGCTAGCGTATTGCGTATCCGACCAGGCGGCATCTGGGAGAGGTAGTCCATAGAGGAACTTGCACGCAAGACTCAAGGGACAGTGGGTGTCAGAAATGACCTAATATTCCTAATATAAAAGTGCAAGATGGCGGAGGAATGGGAAAGGGAGCGCATAGAAGCGGCGCGTGATATCTTTGAGGATATTGATAAAGACACAAACACTGCAACGGGTAGTGGAAAAAACAAAGCAACAACTAAGGAATCGATACTAAAACACTACTGAGAGAGTATGAAAAACTCCGAAAACCAGAAATCTCAAAGTGGTGGGAGTGTACTTCATTGCGAAGGTACTTAGAAGTAAATAGAGTACCAAGAGGCCTGAGAATTCTTCTTGCACCAACATACGATAATCCTGACCCAAAGATGTTAGAGGAATGGGCTAATAACAATGCACAATCATCAAAAAATATGTTGGAGATACTAGTAAAATATGCTGCAACGGACAGAGAAAAACTTAGCGCAATTAGCCAGTGTTGCGCATGAGCTTGAAAAACAAGAAGATCAAGACTATATATCTAAACAAATGACTGAGATTAAAACACGTGTGAGCAAATATGAGCAAACGATAAAAGAAAGAAAAGCTGAAAAGTTCCAAAGGGACCACGCAGATTATATGAAGGGACGCATATACACGTTTGCGAAGAAATATGACGGCATTAGACAAAGAAAGTCACCGACCTCAAATGTAGAAGATAACAGAACACCTGAAGAGTCCGAAGTGAGTTCTGGAGCAGAATCAGAACCGGGCACATTGGGAGCGATGGCCCAAGATGAAACAGTACCCACCCCCGCAGATGAATTTGTTTTTTTTACGAGAGGAGAGATTGAGAACCCTAAGACCACGGCGGGGTCAACAGAACTCCAGCAAAGACAAAACATCATCACAAAAAGCAGGAAACGAAAAAACAGGAGATGGGGAAAATGCAAGACAGCAAAAAGACAATACAAAGAAACAGAACTACAGGAGAAATTACAAACGTTAACAGCCACACAAACAGAAGAGAAAGACAAAAACGCAATCATAAATCTAACCAACATGGCCTTAACAAGCGAAGAAGAAGAGACTTTATCATTAGGATTATCCTTTTGTAAATGTACCAATTTTAACTACACTCAAATTCGGATAGACCTACATCAGTTTATACGAAAACTGAAATTGAAAAAACACTTCTTTAATTGCAAAGAGACAAATAACAGTGAAAAGGAACCAACGGGAGACACAAGTTGGCAAATTGATGATATGACATTTATCAGGGAAATGGTGGATCTGGACACTGATGAAACTAGTGACATGATGAACACCCAAGAAGTGGCAGAATATGCGGGAGTATATATTGCAGGCACATCAAGAACGCAATTCAAACCAAGATCCACGTTCTGCCCTATCATGCCCAAAGTCTGCATTGACATCTTTTCGGACAAAGTCATACGTGATTTGAAATCCTTGTCGTGGACAAGTAGCAACGACTTCTTCAAAACACATGCAAATGAAAGATCAGCATATGAAAAGGTTATGGCTAAAATCAAGGAAAGAAGCGATGTAGTCGTACGTTGGTCCGATAAAGGAGGGAATGTAATCCTTTGGCCTCTCGATATGTATAACACAGAAGCTCTATTACAATTATCCAACAGAGAATGTTATCAAAGGATTAGTGAGACCAATATCTTCAACATACAAGAGAGGTACCATAGGAGTCTGTATGACTGGAAAAGTGCTGGATCTATTTCAAAGAATGAATTTGATTTTCTGAAAAACAATTATCCAGTTATTCCGAACCTGTACCTAATTCCTAATGTGCATAAAAACCCAGCCTGCCCTCCGGGAAGACCCATAATTTCCGCCATAGGTGGCTTATTTGAAAATACAAGTCGATTTGTGGACTCTTTTCTACAACCCCATGTAAAAACTCTACCATCCTATACAAGAGACAGTGGGGATTTTCTGAGGAAAATCTTTGATACTGTACAGACATACACAGGGGACTGCCATGGGTACTTGCTTTGCCCCCAGCTATGCTAATTTGCATATGGGCTGGTGGGAGGAGCAAGTACTCATGGTAAATCACACTGAGGAAATGACACAGAATGTAACGCACTTTAGTCGTTACATTGACGACATTTTCACAATTTGGAAGGGAAGTGAGGAAAGTGCAAGAGAGTTTGCTGAACAACTTAACCATAACAGCTTAAACTTGAAATTCACCTGTGAAACCAGTAAAAGCAAGATACATTTCCTAGACCTAGAACTATCAGTGGTAGAAGGCAGAATTCAATCTAATACCTATTGCAAACCCACCACAGGAAATACTATCCTACATGCCTCCAGTTTCCATCCCCCAAACTTAATTGAAAGCATCCCCTATGCCGAATGCCTTAGAATTCCTGTAGCCTTTGGTTGTGCTGCAGTTCCTTTTCATTCTAAGGCAAGTCTGTTCGGTAGATTACGACTTAGAGGCTATCCTGAACATACATTAAAAACAGCAGAACAAAAATGTGAACTTAGGGATAGAAAAGACTTATTATTCTCCCCTAAAACTGAAACTCCTAAGTCTGAACAAAATACAGGAACCTCACGCCTTATCACAGGGTACAATGCCTATCACAAGCAACTGAGAAAGATAATCTATAGACATTGGCCCATAGTCCGTAATGCCCCAGTGATAGGGAAAAGTTGCAATAAAACCCCGCAACTGACTTTTAGGAAATCTAAAAGTATGAAGGAATAACTGGTAGAGAATGCCCCAGTGTTAAAGAAAAAAGAATCACCATGGTTGAAAACCAAGAATGGCTTTTATAAGTGTATGAAATGCAAGGCATGCCAATATGGAAAAAACGTCACCACAGTTGATGTTCCATATAGGAAAAAACATCTAGAAATACATGCAAACTACACGTGCAAGACAGACTTTGCAGTCTATGTTTTGCAATGTAGCTGCAAGAAAAGATACGTGGGAAGCACAATACATCCTGCCCACGTAAGGGTGCTACAGCATCTTAGGGCCATAAAGAACCATGACCCAACATATCCAGTGGCAAGGCATATTAATTCCAAACATGAGGGCAAAGCGGAAAATATCAAGTACTTCGTCATTGACCATGTGAAGAAAAACATTAGAGGGGGAAATAGACAATTAGCCCTCCGGAGGCTTGAATCGAGATATATTGTTCTCCTAGACAGTAAGGCCCAACAAGGTTTGAATGCAGACGAAGCACTAAGTGTACACTTATAAACAGAAAAGGTTAATTGATTTCAAAGAGACTTCTGAGTGGTCCCCAACCCTTCCTTCGCAAGAGAATAGTAAAATTAATGTCACTTAATAGATACATGTCATGTATCATAAGAAATCCAAAACACGTTCACAATAATTATTGGTGGTTACATAAGTCAAAGTCGACTTATCATTGCGACTAAGCAGAGAGATTGAGCAGAACAATGTACATTGGATAAACTTACTTAGTTGGGTTTAACACTGCAATTGGATAATTAATTGCCCACATGGGCTTTATTCATGAGAAACTCATGACATGAATGTTCTTATAGTAATACTATTACTAATATGGTCAAACGGGCACTAGACCCTTTATAACCAACTTTCAATCCAAAATAAAACATTAAATGTAATGCAGTAACAAATGTATAAACCGATTGTGTTTTCAAAAAGTACACATGTACATGAACTGAACACGAGCATAAATGTGTAAGAATTATGGAAATGAAATGTTAGCAATGATATAATTAATCGTGCGCTGGTAAATGACAATGCTATTTAATTGTCTTTTATTCATAGCTGATGTAAAATGTGCAGCTGAACCAATGAGCAAGTAAGCAAAAATATGACAGTTTTTGGCTGAGTAAATATGTAAAGCTGTAACTTTCCAGTGATCACGGTAAACTGGTTGTCATGACTACAAGTGAACCATCACATGATCCAATGAGCACTTGACATGTTTAAAAGCACTCACTTAATGTTATTCTTTGTTGTGAGCAAGACGGTTGTATCCGTCGAAACGCGTCAATCTAAGCACTAAGGAAAATAAACTTGTTTCTGAACAAGACCCCACGGAGTCAGCGCCTGTTTTCTAAAGTAAATCGACAGGATTGAAGAATATATATATATATATATATATATATATATATATATATATATATATATATATATATATATATATATATATATATATTCACTAAAAAAACATAGGTTTCATGACATCACTGATGACATCTCAAAGGACATCACTGATCTTATCACTGATGACATCATCCAGTGACTGTGTTTCTGTAAAGTTTAAATTTGTTTTACATATTGAAGAATGAGTGGATGTATAAGTATCTGGATGAAGGATTTAGTAGGTACGTGACTGATTGTATGAGTGAGTGATTAAATGTGTCTTACTGAATGCATGGGTTAGTGACTAAACTGTCTGAATGTCAGGGCAGCGGCAGCCACCATGGACTGGACCATGGCATAGGTCCCAGCAATTTAGAAAATGGATTGATGGGGAATCGCGAAAGCTAAAGAATTCGGCAAAATCGTCTCCCATTGAAGGGTAATCAATCTTTGGCGGTCAAGCAACTACAGTGACCAGGATGCTCGAGGATAAATAAATACGCCCATTGGAGGGCTGGACAATGTAACTGAAGCACCGATATGGCCCTGTAAGCTGCAGCGCTGCCTGCCCAGAAACGCCAAGCTCCTCCTCTGAAGAAGACCGTAGCACGCTCGAAATGCATTAGGAAACAAAACGGAGCTGTTAATAAATGAGCTGCAAAGAAACGCGATTTGTGTGCGACTCAACTCTTTCCTTTGAAAGGTGCTTACAAGATTAAAACGGCTTGGTCTGGCCGTGGAACACCGCACCGCCTAAGAAGAGCGCCGCAACTGCCCGAAAGTGACCGTCTGAAGTTTTCCGCCACAAGGCAGCAGGGCAGCGGCAGCCTCCATGGACTGGACCATGGCATAGGTCCCAGCAATTTAGAAAATGGATTGATGGGGAATCACAAAAGCTAAAGAATTCGGCAAAATCGTCTCCCATTGAAGGGTAATCAATCTTTGGCGGTCAAGCAACTACAGTGACCAGGATGCTCGAGGATAAATGAATATGCCCATTGGAAGGCTGGAAAATGTAACTGAAGCACCGATATGTCCCTGTAAGCTGCAGCGCTGCCTGCCCAGAAACGCCAAGCTCCTCCTCTGAAGAAGACCGTAGCATGGTCGAAATGCATTAGGAAACAAAACGGAGCTGTTAATAAATGAGCTGCAAAGAAAAGCAATGTGTGTGCGACTCAACTCTTTCCTTTGAAAGGTGCTTACAATATATATATATATATATATATATATATATATATATATATATATATATATATATATATATATATATATATATATATTTATATTTATATATATATATATATATATATATATATATATATATATATATATATATATATATATATATATATATATATTCACAAAAAAAACATAGGTTTCACCCCAGTTATAGTTAGCTAAAAATTTTACTCATACAAAACCATTGAAATTCCCACGTTATAGTTAGTTGGACTCACTATAACTCGCGCGCCTGCAATCCACTGCTGATGATGTCACATATTACATCATTCATGACATGGTCAGTGACATCACTGATGACATCTCAAAGGACATCACTGCTCTTATCACTGATGACATCATCTAGTGACTGTGTGTTTCTGTAAAGTTTAAATTTGTTTTACATATTGAAGAATGAGTGGATGTATAAGTATCTGGATGAAGGATTTAGTAGGTACGTGACTGATTGTATGAGTGAGTGATTAAATGTGTCCTACTGAATGCATGGGTTAGTGACTAAACTGTCTGAATGTGTGCATAAGTATGTCTGTTATTGTGTATGCTGCTGCATGTGTTGATCAGTAGCTATATAAGTGGCAATATAGGTTATTTATTGGTTGACCAAGTATTTGTATGGGAGACTGAGTGTATGTGTGGGTGGCTGGGAGGTGTGTGACTGTGTCAATAGATATGTGAGCAGTTGATTCACTAGGTGTATGGGTTTAAGAGTGCCTGTGGAAACAGCTGTATGGGCAGTTGACTGTGTGCATGGGTGTGTTGGTGAGTGAATGGATATCTCAGTGCTACATGTCCAAGTAAGTAAACACAGTGCATGTGAGAGTTGGCATATATAAATGACTAGACATAAGAGCCAGTGATTGTCCGAGTGGCTGTATGGATCAATGTGTAGTTGTATCAGTGATTGTATAAGAGAGTATGTGTTAGTATATGTTTGAATAAGTAAGGTGTTGTTTGTATAACTGTATAGATGAGGAAATGGGAGTGTGATTGATTGTTTGCATGACTGACTAGGTGTGTGAGTAACTCCATGGATGAGTGGCAGTGTGTGAGTCTCAGTATAGGTGTATGAGTGCATATGATAGTGTTGTATGGATGAGTGACTGTATGTATGAGTGATTGTATGGGTGAATGAGTGGATGTGTGTGTAGACCTAGGAATCAGTCAGTGCATATGTAGTAACTGGTATTGGTGTGTCAATGGTTTCAAGAATGGTAGTCTGTATTTAACACTGGGTGTATCGAAGGTTATATTAGAGTGTGAGGAGGTGCATCATATTATCACATGAATGATGTCATCAGTGATGAGATCTGTGATGTCAATTGATATGTATATATATGTATTGAAATTAAAGGTGTCAATTGAGAAGCCATCAGTGATGTCATTTGAGATGTTATCAGTGATGTCACTGACCATGTCATGAATGATGTAATATGTGACATCATCAGCAGTGGATTGCGGGAGCGCGAGTTATAGTGAGTCCAACTAACAATAACCTGAGAATTTCAATGGTTTTGTATGAGTAAACTTTTTAGCTAACTATAACTGGTGTGAGGCATATGTTTTTTTAGTGAATTTCAAAGATTTTTAAATGCTAATTCCTAACTATAACGATTGTGAAACCTATGGTTTTTTCAGTGAATTTAAAAGGTTTTTTTAAATGCTAATTCCTAACTATGCCAATTGTGAAACCAATGGTTATTTTCAGTGAATTTCAAAGGTTTTTTAAAAGCGAATTCCTTTGTATATTGAGTTTGTAACCTACAATTTTTAAACTGATTTTTTTTATTACCTGTTTGTTATAACTATTAATTATTTTTTTTTCACAAAAATAATTATATTTTTCATGTAGGTTTTTTTTTATCATATTGTCTTGAGGCGCTCAGGGTGAGCGCACCGGTAAGCTCACCGAGAGCACAGCGAGAGCGCTATTGCCGCGTGCGGGAAAAAAAAGTATGTATTTAACTAAATAATGATGCAAGACATTCAGTAGCATACTTATAATAACTTTAAACGTATTTCCATAATGCTAGCAGAACGTCATTTAGACGCGCCGCGTAAGCGACCCCGGAAGCGCCTACCTATGTGCCGCGTAAGCGCCCCCGGAAGCGCCTACGTTTGTGCCGAGTAAGCGCCCCCGGAAGCGCTTTGGTGCGCGCAGCGTAAGCGCGTCAAGTCATGTGACCTTAAAATACCTCTTTTCAATAACAGGTTTTTAAACAGGTTTTTTTACAACTAATGAAAACCCCACCCATTTCCTTCACTTCTTCTTTCACTTCGGAAACAGCAAGACCTGTTCTTTTCTGTTCTTTTTTTTGTGAAAAGAATGGCTGCTAGACCACCCAGAAGCATTGAGGACTCAGATGACGTCATTGAGGAGGGGCCTCCTTAGCCCAAGGTGAAGGAGCACTTTATTTGGAAGTTTTTCACCATACCACCAGGTGAAAAAAAGGTGAATGCTCCAAAAGTGGAGTGCAAAATTTGCAAAACTGTGCTTTCACGGGGTGATCCTATAAGGAAGTACAGTTTTGGAAACTCAACAATGATTCGGCATGTTCAGAGGAGGCACCCCCAGAACTATGCCCGGGAGAGTGTCAGAGCCTTGGCACCAAATCCCCCAAGGGATGGTGCTTCAACATCTACTGGAGGTCCAACTACTTCAAACATGAGAGGGAGACCTGAGCAGCTGATTCCTAACATTCAGCCTGTTTTTCATGGCATCACTATAAAATGTAAGGACTGTGATGAAATGCTTTGTTACGGAAAACAAAGTATCATGAACATTGTATGTACAAGGGAAAACCACCGCTGCCATCCCCAGCCCTAATTTTTACTTGTTTTTGCACCTGTTGAGCAGTTTGACATTCCCTGTTTTTGTTTTTGCTTACAAAGAAAACCTAAAAAGAAGAAAAAAACTCTTCTTTTTAGAACTACCTCCAATTCTCCAAAAAGAGCGGTATTCTTAACAAATACAAAAGGAGTGAGTGAAGTGGAGTGCAGTGAGAGGGGAAAGGAAAATGAGTGAGGGAGCAAAAAAAGGGACAAGAGGGGAAGTGAAGTAGGGGGATCGAGAGAAGGTGAGTGTGGGAGTATGGCTGAGATACAGGGAGTGAACATAACAGAAGAGGAGTGAGAGACTAAGGGGACGGAGAGAATAAGGCTAACAGAGAGAGAATGAGGGAAGGCAAGTGTAGAACTAAGAGGACACAGGGAGTAAGAGAAGGAGTTAGTATAGTGGAGTGAGGAAAGTAAGGAAGGGAAAAGAGTGAAGGAGCAAAAGAAGGGAAGAGAGAGGAAGAAAAGTAAAGGAGAAGGTCTGAAAGAAGGTGAGTGTGGGAGTATGGCTGAGTTATAGGGAGTGAGCGTGACAGAAGAGGAGTGAGAGACTAAGGGGATGAAAAGAATGAGACTAACAGTTCTTCACTCCCCTTCCCTCATTCTCTTTAAGAGGACAGAGGGAGTAAGAGAAGGATTTAATAAAGTGGAGTAAGGAGAATAAAGGAAGGGAAAATAATGAAGGAGCAACAGAAGGGAAGAGAGAGGAAGGAAAGTAAAGGAGAAGGTCTGAAAGAAGGTGAGTGTGGGAGTTTGGTTGAGTTATAGAGAGTGAGCGTGACAGAAGAGGAGTGAGAGACTAAGGGGATGAAGAGAATGAGGCTAACAGAGAGAGAATGAGGGAAGGGGAGTATAGAACTAAGAGGACAGAGGGAGTAAGAGAAGGAGTTAGTATAGTGGAGTGAGGAAAGTAAGGAAGGGAAAAGAGTGAAGGAGCAAAAGAAGGGAAGAGAGAGGAAGAAAAGTAATGGAGAAGGTCTGAAAAAAGGTGAGTGTGGGAGTATGGCTGAGTTATAGGGAGTGAGTGTGACAGAAGAGGAATGAGAAACTAAGGAGATGGAGAGAATGAGGCTAACAGAGAGAGAATGAAGGAAGGGGAGTGTAGAACTAAGAGGACAGAGGGAGTAAGAGAAACAGTTAGTATAGTGAAGTATGGACAGTAAGAGAAGGGAAAAGAGTGAAGGAACACACTGATAGTTTTTACCCTTCAGGGTCTTTCTAGGCCAACCGTTAAAAACCGAGGGGGTCAGGGGGTGTCTACCCTGCCCCCTTTTACACATTTCCTCCTTTTTATTTCACCTCAGGTGTCTCGATTTTCCCGAGACACAAGATGGCGGACTCTCCGGACTGTTAAGAATGTTGACAGACACCCGACAACCAATCAGCTTTCCGCTCGTGCACTCCCGTAGCGCGCCGGGTGCGCTTTTGGGTACGCGTACCGGTGAGCGCGCCCATAAATATATATGTGGTTTTGAAGTTGCTTTTCATAAAAACCACTGGAGCAATTTTACACAAATATGGAAAATGCCCTACTACATACCAGTGTCTATCATTTTGCCAACGTAGGACATTTAGATACGGCTACAGCCTGAACGGCTGAAAGGAATAACACCAATCGAAAACTGCATGGGGAAAACACATTTGAAACTATTGAAAATTAGAACCAATCAAAATGTAACTTACGGGGCGTGGCTACCAGCCAACATGACGGCAGCATAGAGTGAGAGCTCCTGAGGGCACTGCGGCCTAATCATTAATCCGACGCACTAATCCGCTAAATTACCCACCTGAAGCGGCAGCGATCAGGTCCGGGCTCAGAGCGGCATCACCTGGCCAACTTCTGGCGAAAACCGAGGACCGGAACCCGCCAAACTACGCTCTGGGGCACTGGGGCCTGTAATCAGGAAGGAAGCATCGACCTCGACTGATCCTCGGGCCCCGGCGGAAGTGGGACCGGGCCGGCCTGAATGAGGAGAGGCCTACCGGCGCACTGCTTGGAGCGCGAAACCGCCCACAACAGACACCAGAGCAATAGAGGCACCCTTTAAGACACTGCCGTAGACTGTGTGGCACAATTATCCCTACCGGCATCTACATACGGTGGCACAAAGAGAGACGGAGGCCACGGTGACGGAAGGCGGGCAGAGCGGCCGGCGGCGCGAAGCATGACGGTGAGCTCCCCCGGGGGTAAACAATAAGCCCAAAGCAGTCGCGCCTAACGACCGGCGGCCACAACAGGGGAATTAAACTCCGCTCACCCTCTGAGACAGTGCGGCTGAGCACACTGAAAGGAGGCCGATTGCAGTGAGGGCGGGTGCCCCCGGGGGACGGAGGGATACGGCACTACCGTGCATGAAGACACCGAGACAACCAGCAGCGCCCATCCACACGAGGTGATGGTGGCAGTCCTGACCCACTAAAGATAGACTGGTCATACAAGTCAAGGGGAGAGACACCCTGGAAAGACCTCGAGCAGTCCAGTATGTGTCAACACCATAAGTGACACATCAGTGATGTGGTGACCACACAACAAGACATTCTGCCTGACACCGTGAAGGCTGGCCTGACCCTGCCTGAGAGACCCAACGTAAGGGCCACTGAATCCGTCCCTGCCTGGGACGCAACCGATGGCAGATAGCGACACAGTGCACTAGACACTGAATATAGAGGAACGGGGCACGGCAGACATCACGGCCATTGCGAGGGACTTCCGGACGACGACAGCACGAGGGTCCACAGTAACTGGCCCGCAGCACGGCCCAGGCGGGGGTCGGTGAGGAGACGGTGAGTGGAAGAGAGGAACGCCTATCTAGACGATCGGAATACCGAAGTACACGCCGGCCCTCTGACCACTGAACTACACGCCGGAGACAAAGAAATTCGCCCAACGCTGGCCACGGCACATAGAGGGACAACCCCAGACTCCGCAAGCCTCGACGCCATGGCGGGCAAAGGGACCAGGAGTGGATCCACACAGGCCAAGCTGGATAAGTTTGCATACAGCCCTCACGGACAATCGCAAAACAGTGGGCGCAACTCCACGGGGGCTACCCCAGAAACGGAAGGGACTAAAAAGATAACGTTGGAAGACATTATGAAAACCCTTACAGAAGTTAAAACAACGGTGGGCTCCATCTCCTCTGAAGTCACGCTGTTACGTGCGGACTTCCAAAAAATGACTGAAAGAGTATCCCAGGTAGATGTGGTCACGAAATCCCTTGTGGAAGACACGTCGGAACTACAAATAGCCATGGAACGCATGGAGAAAGTCACCACGCTCCTACAGGATAAGCTGGACGACCAAGAAGGGCGTTCTCGAAGGAATAATGTACGCATCCTTGGACTTCCGGAAACGGAGGGGAAGGGGGCAATGGACCTCTACATCGAAGATCTCATAAAGACCAAACTGCAACCCAAAGGTATATCCCACTTCTTTTTAGTGGAAAGAGCACACAGGGTTCCGGGCGGAACACCTAAACCAGGAGCGGCGCCGCGGCCTGTACTGGCCAGGCTCTTCAACTTTAGAGACAGGGACACAATCCTACAAGCAGCGAGGGTCTCCCCACCTGTTAATATTCAGAATGCAACCTTATCCTTCTTTCCGGACTACACGGTGGAGGTGGCCAGATGCCGCAAATCATTCACGGAGGTGAAAAAAGCTCTACAAGACAGAGAATTGCCATACTCCATGCTCTTCCCGGCCAAACTACGGATAGTAGCAGATGGGAAGGCGTGGTTCTTCGACACCCCAGAAACGGCCCAAGACTGGCTAGAGGGTTGGAGACAAGTGGGACAACGTCACCGTCCACACAGGGATCGACCTAATCACCGTAAGGGCAAGCAACTGGGCAGCCAGACCAGCCACTCAACACATCAGGATGGCACAGCAGCAACGGAGTCCGACGCTACACAAGATCCGCTAAACTCCGGGCAACCGGCTCCGGTCTGAGGATTGGTTATATATGGGAAGACCTGAGTGGGCCGCAAGGGACCTTGGACCTGGTACAGCTGAGTAAGGTGGGCGCAAATAGTGCCTGAATGGGAATCACCAACCCCACAAGCAAGTAAGTAAGAATTTTTTAAATTGCCCCTTACCTGCACCATAAATTGTGCCCCTTCACCGCCGTTTTGGCGGGTCTGGTCCTGGGGTGGGTGCCTGGTTCGTTTTTGGCGGACATCTTGGAGTGGGGTGAGTGGAGTGAGGCTTTTCCAGCTGACAGCGCTTGAATGCACATGTGACGCCTGGGAACACCTATTTAGGGCGAGTCCCTCCTGCTTTCAGCCCCTGACAAGGTAGCTGCTGCTGCGAGAGCGCTTGCGCGTTTTTGCAGTAAAACTGCTGTTTTAAAAATGTTATATATTCTTTTTGTTTGTTTTGGTCATTTTGACCCTTTTTTAAATTGCCCCTTACCTGCACCATAAATTGTGCCCCTTCACCGCCGTTTTGGCGGGTCTGGTCCTGGGGTGGGTGCCTGGTTCGTTTTTGGCGGACATCTTGGAGTGGGGTGAGTGGAGTGAGGCTTTTCCAGCTGACAGCGCTTGAATGCACATGTGACGCCTGGGAACACCTATTTAGGGCGAGTCCCTCCTGCTTTCAGCCCCTGACAAGGTAGCTGCTGCTGCGAGAGCGCTTGCGCGTTTTTGCAGTAAAACTGCTGTTTTAAAAACGTTATATATTCTTTTTGTTTGTTTTGGTCATTTTGACCCTTTTTTAAATTGCCCCTTACCTGCACCATAAATTGTGCCTCTTCACCGCCGTTTTGGCGGGTCTGGTCCTGGGGTGGGTGCCTGGTTCATTTTTGGCAGACATCTTGGAGTGGGGTGAGTGGAGTGAGGCTTTTCCAGCTGACAGCGCTTGAATGCACATGTGACGCCTGGGAACACCTATTTAAGGCTCCTCCCCTAGCGCAGCGGGATCGCGCAGCGGGCGTGTCCTCGCGTGGCTGGAGTCGTGCCAGAGTCCTGCCCGTCTGCGCCCGTCCGCGCTCGGTTGCGCTGGCTTCGCGGCGATATTTACATCAGGTGCATCTCTAACCATGCTTATGTATACCAGGGATAGTCTCCTGGCTTTTAACACCTGTCTGCCTCCCTGCGCCGAAGTCCGCGTTGACCCTTTGTGTGGCCCCCATCGCTGTGCTTGTGGCGGCTGGCTACTCGAAGCCCCTTCCTGTTTGGGGTCTTGTATAGTGCAGCCTGCCATAAGCAGTAAGGTCTCTTCGCGACATCTCACCATCTGGAATTTAAACGTCAGATCGGCGGTCAAGCATTATCAGGATATTGCTGATCTTGTGGACAATGACCCCCCTGACATCTTTTGTCTGACAGAGACATGGCTGCAAGACACCGATTCTACGGTATTGAATCTGGCGTTCCCCGTTGAGTATTCCATCTACACGCTCAACCGCTCTTCGAGAGGGGGTGCTGTTAAATCGTGCTATTCTTGCGCCTGGAGTGTGCAGAACATCACGGGCTGCGAAAGCGCCCTGTTCAAGGTTGCGGTTACTCCGCATTTTACCTTGTCAGGATTGCTGATTTACCGTCCACCTGGTAGCTCAGTGGCATTTCGAGAGGCTCTCCCTGAGGCGGTTAGTTCACTAGCAGTAGGGTCTGCCAATTTTTCTATCATTGGTGACTTGAATCTCCATTTTGACACTCTGTGTCTTTCTTCTGTGGGAGGGATGGTGGCGGACCTTGAGGCCCTTCAATTGTTCCAGCTGGTCTCGGACCCCACTCAAAGTGGTGGCCACACTCTGGACCCCTTTTTGTCTAACTTAGAAGGGGTTACAGTGGCCCCCCCCTCCCCCTGACCTGGTCAGACCACTCACTCGTGACCATTCACTGTCCTCTTGATGAAGCCCCACTTAAGGTGCCACTGCGAGCCATGCCCAGACGGCGCTGGAGCAAATTAAAGGCGGAAGATCTCCACCGCCTTCTCACTGACGACCCACTGGGTGCAGTGGAGAACGTGGAGTCTGGTTATGACCATTTCTGTGGATGGGTAACCAGGGCCCTCGACTCCCTTATCCCGATGGTTTCCAGTAAGTGTGGCTCCCGCGCCCCCAGTCCCTGGTATGATGGCAATCTGAGGGCTCTGAAAAGTGTCTGCAGACGTGCAGAGAGAGACTGGAGGAAGAGGTATGGCAGCAGCAAAAAAAACCCTGTATATGGCTGCGGTCAAGTCTTATCACCGCGCAGTTTGCAGAACCCAGGCTGAATACTACGCTCTGGAGTTTCGCAATAGTGGGAATCCTGTTAAAACCATCTTTAAGGCCCTTAAAGACCTTGTGGCAAGGAAGCCGGCCGGTAACTCCATCAGCTCCAATGCTCATTGTGAAGCGCTGGCGGCTTTCTTCCTGGAGAAGGTCCAGACCATATATAGGGCCTTCCCCTCCTCCACTGCACAAACCAGTATGGGGCCTCCCATCCGGTTGGATCAGGTGGTGCTATACTCTCTCCCCTCTCTCTCTTTGGAGTCTTACACGGCCTTGGCTCTCCGAGTTAAGTCGGGGTCGCCGGACGACCCGCTCAAGCCACCTATGTTCAGAGACCAGGTTTTTGCTCGCCCGGTTTGCGACTTAATCAACACGTCGCTATCATCAGGCCAGGTGCCTTTGAAATGGAAGCATGCGGTAGTAATGCCCATTTTGAAAAAACCATCTCTCGACCCTACAAAATCGGAGAACTACCGCCCGATTTCGCTTCTCCCGTGGCCAGCCAAACTCGCGGAGGCGCATGTCAACACCGCCCTCACTGGTCATCTGTCGCGTGCCAACATTCTGGACGACACCCAGAATGGTTTTCGGGCTGGCCACAGTACGGAGACAGCACTGTTATCTATGGTCGAGCACCTTCGGGTAGTTCTGGATGCAGGTCAAACGGCGGCGCTTGTTTTGTTAGACCTAAGCGCCGCCTTTGACACGGTCTCCCATGACATTCTCCTGCAACGTCTTGAGGAGATAGGGGTGATCGGCACTGCACACCAGTGGTTCCGTTCGTTTCTCAGGGATCGTTCCTTCTGTGTGGCGTCCCCGCCCTACCAGTCCAAATGTCATCCTCTGTCTCTTGGGGTCCCACAGGGTTCCTCACTGAGCCCCACGTTGTTTAACATCTACGTGAGGCCGCTGGCTGAGGTTGTGAAGCTCTGTGGTATGACCATGGTGTCGTACGCAGATGACACCCAGCTAGCGGTCACGATCAGCGGGGACTCTGGGGTGGATGCCCCAAGATTCAGAGAAGGACTCAGGGCGGTGGCTGGTTGGATGACGTCCAACTGTCTCCAACTAAACGCCAACAAAACAAAGGTGATGATCTTTGGGAAGCGGACGGACCTATGGGGAGATACTTGGTGGCCCTCTGAGCTGGGGCCGACCCCCACTCCGGTTGCGGAGATCAAAAACCTTGGTGTTTGGCTGGACCCTTCCCTCAACTTCGTTGGCCACACCAAAAGGACGGCGGCTTGCTGCTTCGGCATCCTGCGCAATCTGCGCCCTGCCCTTAAATACTTCGATGCCGCAACTCATCAATTGGTGGTGCAAGCAACGGTTTTGGCGCGGTTGGACTATGCCAGCTCCCTTTTTATAGGATTAAACCAGGCTGAGTTAACCCGACTTCAAAGAGTGCAGAACGCTGCGGCCAGAGCGATCGTAGGTCTTCCTAGGTTTTGCTCGGCCGGTCCATCTTTGCGAGCCTTGCATTGGTTACCCGTTAGGCAACGGATCCACTTTAAAGTTTTGTGCCTTTCCTTCAAAATTCTGAAGGGCCTATCACCTCCCTTACTGCACCAACTCTTGCGCCCTTACATCCCGTGCCGCACTCTGCGCTCGCTAGACCAAGAATTAGCGGTAGCCCCTCGGTTCAAACTCAGTCGGGTGGGGGGTCGCTCTTTTAAGGTGCGGCAGCCGCACTCTGGAACGCTCTCCCTTTGAAACTCCGGACCTTTGGTGACCTGCTCTCCTTCCGCAAGGCCGCTAAAACTCATTTATTTTCTGAGCTTTGTTAAATCCTTCACTCCCCAATTTCTTAATAATTATTTCTGTTCCCCAGTTGTGTTGTGTTCGCCACCTTGTCGGTGCGCCGGGACGCTCTTTCGCTGGAGCAGCCGTGCGCAATACAAATAGCACTAACATAACAGAACAAAACATAGTTGGGGAAGAACTAAAGCACTCTGCGATGTTGGGGAAACGGGCGGGGTTTTGTCCGTGGAGCAGGGGAGCAGGGAAGGGGGATGGGGATACAGTTTTATTGTTAACGTTTCTATGCATGGTCATCACTCAGTTCACACGTGCTACTACCACACTAGATATCGGCATGCTCCTATGCCTCATCACAAAAGGCAACGGCTGCATGGCACCTAACGAAACGTTGCACACGACATTATTCCAACGATTACATGGCCAACCCACTTCAGGCTGCACCCGCTGAGGATGCCCCGGTGACGATAGGGGTGCCCCCATTGCGCATACTGACTTGGAACGTCAGAGGCCTAGGGGACAAAATAAAAAGGTGCCTGGTCCTGCAAGCCATTAAACACCAGAGCCCGGATGTAGTTCGGCTCCAAGAAACACACCTTGCAGGGACGACATGCAAAGCGCTTGATAGGCGCTGCTATACAATGGCGATACATGCAGACTTCACTTCTGGGTCCAGGGGGACAGGGATCCTACTAAAAAAGACGTCGCCCTTTATAATTACACACTGCGCGGCGGATGACCAGGGACGCTTCGCAGCTATACATGGCCAGTGGGAGGGCAAGCCGCTTAATGTAGTATCAGTATTTATCCCCCTGGCACTTCACTCAGTAGCATTGCCTGCCCTAGGCAAATTCCTTTTAGACCTCCCTGAGGGAGACACAATCATAGGGGGTGACCTGAATGCAATAATAGACCCTGCAGTGGACGCCTTTCCCACCAGGACCCGCTCGAGAGGGACGACATCACTCCCTGATTTTTTAGAAGCACTGGGCATAGTGGATATATGGCGACATCTAAACCCCGCAGCGACCCAATACACTTTTTACTCCGCCGTACATAACAGCCTATCTCGCATAGATTACGTTTTGTTCCTGGGGGTGGGACTGGGATTTGTGGACAAAGTTGACATCCTACCCAGAGGCATATCTGACCATTCACCAATCATTATAACCCTTACTACCAGAGAGAAAAAATGTGCTAGGATCTACCCAGTTTACCACAGTTATTTAAAAGTCCCTAAAATTCGGAGGAAACTTAAACTAGCAACGACACACTATTTTGCAGAAAACACCGGGACGGTGGCTTCGCCGTCAATCCTATGGAAAGCTTACAAAACCGTCCTTCGGGGTACAGCAATAGCAACCATTACGGGGCACAAACGGGATTCCTGGAAAGAACTCGCAGAAATAGAACTGGCACTCCACAATGCAAACACTGCTCATATGGCAGACCCCTCCCTAGCTACGACACACGCACTGCTGTTACGGCAACAGCAGTACCAGGCCCACCTCAAAACGACAGTGCAGGGCTACATCACAAACACTACACATAGAATCTATGATGTCGGCGACAAAGCAGGGAAAATGCTGGCATGGTTGGATAAGAGAGGGGGAGGCGCAAGAGGTATTCAGAGACTGTGTACTGCTGACGGCCGAGAACTGACACATCCGAAGGACATTGTGCGCACTTTGGCTAATCATTTTCAGAATATATACACCTCAGACCGCATCGTCACTGTGCAAATGGCAGCAATCTCGCTAGCAGACATTATCATTCCCAGCATAACACCGGAGAATGTGCAAGACTTAGAGGCGGACCCAACAGAGGATGAAATTCAACTGGCGATTCAGTCACTACAATCAGTGAAAGCACTGGGTCCCAATGGACTGCCTGTGGAATGGTATAAATCAATGGCCTCGGAGCTTAGTAGACCCCTACTAGACATGTATATGGAGAGTAGGGAGAAGGTGGAATTGCCGCTAGATCAACGCACGGCCACGATAGTAGCTATACCAAAGCCGGGTAAACCTCTGGCCGAATGCACCTCATATCGCCCGATCTCATTACTAAATGTAGAAGCTAAGGTGCTGGCTAAACTTCTGGCCAACCGTCTGATGCCGCACCTGCGCACCCTGATCCACCCCAAACAATCGGGCTTTATGCCCCATAGAAGTACAGCACTGAATCTCCGGAGGGTTCATGGAGTACTGGCTCGTTAACACCTCCTTTCAGAGAGGGCTGCAATACTCTCCGTTGACGCCAAAATGGCTTTTGACCTAGTAGAATTGGAATATCTCTTTGAGGTACTTGCGCGTATGGGCTTTGGGCCGAAATATATAGCCTGGATACGACTACTCTACACAAAACCGGTGGCGCGGGTTGTGGCTAATGGCCACATCTTGGCGGCGTTCCCGTTGGGCAGAGGAACCAGACAGGGATGCCCCTTGTCACCCTTACTCTTTGCGTTGGTGCTCGAACCCTTGGCAATCCTGATTAGAACAACGCCCTTGATCAAGGGCATTAAATGGGAGGAGGGTTGGGAGGATAAAATCTCCCTATATGCAGACGACATGCTCATTTATATGGTTGAACCTGACGACGGAATCCCAGCCCTGCAGAAACTTTGCAACACACACAGGAGGCCATCAGGCTATACCCTGAACTGGTCAAAATCGGTGATATACAAGCTAAAGGGCCCGGCACCGAGACTTCAGGAGGACTGCCCCCTGGCGGCGCCTACGACCTCCTTTAGGTACCTGGGCATTGTCATCCCGCATTCTGAGGCGGATTTCTTTACTAACAACCTCAAACCACCTACGGATCGCTTGCGCGCAGACGTTAAGCACTGGGCAACATTGCCCCTCAACCTCCTGGGGAGGGCAGCCTTGTATAAGATGATGGCACTCCCCAGGTTTCTATACATATTGGAAAACACTCCGCATCCTGTCCCACCGCGCTATTTCAAACAGATTGCTGCGCTAGTCTCCAACCTACTTTGGAATAATGGCCCAGCACGTATAGCCTATGATAAGTTGGTGAAAAGTTGGTATGAGGGAGAGATTGCACTTCCCAATATTCAGCTGTACTACTGGGAAGCTCAACTTAAAGTAATTAACCAGTGGATCCACACCCCGAGAGAAGACCCAGCATACCGGGCAGACTGGTCACAACTAGGGACGGACTGCATGCTCTCGGTACTGTATAATAAACCGCAACTCAAACATCTGCACGGCCCGACACAGCACACAGCGGCCCTATGGCATATAGCACAGGCACGACTGGGCTGGAAAGGAAAACTCACCAAAATGACACCATTGTGGGACACGAGATCACTGGGGAACCTTAGAATGTGTAAAGGATTTGCGCAGTGGGACTCTATAGGTATTTCCACGGTGGGGGACCTCTGGGACAAAGGCACGGTAATACCGTTCCCACAACTCCAACAGCAGTATGGCCTCAGACCCACTGAAACATTTAGATACGTACAAATTAGACACGCACTTCTCCAGGCGATCCCACCGGGCACTGCGTTGCCTGAATCCTCACCGCTTGAGGACAGACTATTGACAGACTTCATGCAACAGAGCTCGACCTCATTCACATACAAAAAACTGATCAACAACTTAAAGGACCCCACACTGAAACTTAAAGAAAAGTGGGAGGGACAAATAGGTGCGACGGACGAATCGGAATGGAATGAAGCTTTGGCCTCCCCGAGAAAGGTAGGCATCTCGGCGAAGTTTAGGCTGGTGCAACTAAAAATATTACACTGCATCTATTACACCAGGACACTACTCCACAAAATACATAGAGCACCTCATCCTTTTTGCTTGAGGGGATGCGGGGAGGAAGGAACGCTATTTCATACACTATGGGACTGCCAGCGCATACAGGAATTCTGGAGGCAAATAATGCGCACAATCTCCCAGACACTCAAGATTTCCATTTTACCAGAACCACGTAAATGCCTTCTGAACATCTGGGACCAAACGATTTAGATAGGTATGGGATAATTTGGGCTACACTGGCCATGACAGTGGCTAAGCGTGATATTGCACAGAAATAGGGAGCTCCAGACTTGCCCACTGCGACCAGATGGGCTAAGAACATGGATATTTTGATGGTCACGGAGAGAACTGTATATGTCTATCGAGCTTCCCCCCGCAAATGGAACAAGGTGTGGACAGCATGAAATGTTTATAGGGGGGAAATTTGTGAACCCTTACCAGAGGGAGATGAACTGGACTCCGAAGGGGAAGATGAGTAGCGGAGAGGGTTGGGAATGACAACTTGCACGAACCAAGCGTAGCAACGTATTGGAAAAACTTACCTATGAGAAGACGAAAGGGCATGAGGACTTGTTGGTGGGAGGGGAAGTGTGAAACGTACTTAAGAGTGATGACCTAAGTTTGGGGGGGGGGCTTTCTCTTGAAGTTATAAGAGAGATGCTCATGGTTGGAAACGCATAACGGGAGAAAATTGATAAACATTGATCGCTAAAGTAAAGATGTCCGGAAGAATATATGCAGATTCTAGAGGGGTTGAATGTGACTCAGATAAAAAATAAATACTGCCAACTAAAGCTTCAAGAACTGTAGGAAAAATTACGAATGTATCAGCTTGGACGTATCATAATACCTGTATACTATGCCTTCTTGTTAATAAAGATTTTCACACAAAAAATGTAACTTACATTTTTAATTTGTATGTGATGTGATGAAGTATGATTGGTTATGTATATATCTTAAATGAGAGGAAAACACGGCCAATTTGTGATACTCCTGTCAGAGGTACTTTTGAGAGGAATTTTGGCTTCTCAATTTCTGGACTTTCAAATACACAGTACTTACTCTTCTACTTTCAAAAAGGTGAGTTGTTAATTTGTAAGGGGAACTATATTGTACACTTTAAGATAATTTGGAAAATGTATTCTGTTAGTTATTTACAGTCCTTCTGTTATAATTATGGATTAAGATAGGCTTCATCTCATGCAGTGCTTTATATTTCTAATACCTGCCTGAAACTATACACTAC
Source organism: Lissotriton vulgaris (assembly GCF_964263255.1). Lineage (NCBI taxonomy): Eukaryota > Metazoa > Chordata > Amphibia > Caudata > Salamandridae > Lissotriton > Lissotriton vulgaris. The sequence continues at coordinate 1,210,388,493 of NC_141695.1, read as the reverse complement.
CCAATTAATTTTAAAGAAATAAATACTTGATTAAGCTACTTTTATCTTATGTATTACCAAAAATTATAAATGAAAGTGATTACTTTTTTCTGCAATTTACAGCAAGAAATGTGAAATTAAAATGGAGGAGAGCAAGGAAATTTCTTTCGAAATTACAACAACATATCTTGAAAATGAAAATGTAATGGATATTGAAAGCACAATTTCATCACAAGGAGAAGATGACTTAAAATATTTTTTGAATCAATCTCTAGATGAAGAATTATTTGAATGTTTGGATGAAGTAGAATGCCAACAAACATCAATTAACAATTTTCATGAGGAGATTAAATATATGATTGAAGATGAAATACCAGATGAGGACATGCTACAAGTTCTATTAAATTATGAGAAATCTGAACAATAAATTATTAATTACAAATTAAAAATTAGTTGACATAATATTCATTTTTATTTCTAATTTATGAGGTAAAAGCGAAGTGATTATACTATAAGTATTACATTATAGTACAGAGTGCAACATTTTTATGTTACATAGTAAGTTTACTCATATTTACTGCCCTTCTCCCACTGTATTTTTACCAATGTATATTTGACATCTCTTCTTCATCTCCTGCCTCCTTTCTCTCACTGTCTGTCTCTGATGCACCCAATTCCGCCATTGTGTGTAGTTTCAGAAGAGAGTGAAATGTAATACTTCAAAACTTAAAAAGAGAGCAGGGTAGAGTGCCCCTCACCCCCTAAACCTTCTCAGGAGGTCCCAAAAGGATCTGTTTCTGCGTTCCTGGGAAACTATGGTATGAATTGAATATACCACAATAACTTGCATTAAAACATGCAAGATATCTACAGAGGAGACGATGTACATTTCTCAGATGAGGAAAACAGAGATTTGCTCTTGAATTTTAGACTCTACATCAGTACCTACTTGTAGGTACTTAAATCACCCACATAACACAACAGCTCTTTTTAGAGCTACCCTACCTCTTAGCAATCCAAATTCTTATTTAAAACTATTTTCTTTCACTGTTTTACCCTGTGGTGTGCTCAGGGTGCGCGTACCGGAGAGCATACACGGGAACGCACCCAGCGCTTACCCCGCAATTGTTTTTTACAAAAAATAATAGTTTTTTTGCCCTTCAGGGTCCTTCTAGGCCCCCCTCAGAAAACCTAGGGGGTCAGGGGGTGTCTACCCTGCCCCCTTTTAATCATTTCCCCCGTTTTATTTTCACATCAGCTGTCTCGATTTTACCGAGACACAAGATGTGGGACTCTCCCGACTGTTTAGAATGTTGACAGACATCCAACAGCCAATCACCTTTCCGCTCGCGCACTCCTGTAGCGCGCCGGGTGCGCTCCCCGGTACGCGTACCAGTGAGCGCTCGGAGCGCGCCTTTAGATATATGTGTGTTTTAGAAGTTAATATTCATAAAAACCACTGGAGCAATTTTCACCAAACATAGCAAAGGCACATCTGCGTACCAGTCCCTACAATTTTGCCAAGTTTGGTGTTATTCCGTTCAGCGGTTTGGGCTGTAGACTTGTCAAAGAGTCCTACGGAAATTAACATGGGGAAAACACGTTTTGTGACCGCCGTTTTTCTCAGCCCCCACTTCACGAATCCATCTGAAACTTTCAGGGAAGGAGCGGAGCGGAGCTGGCCAACATTTGGGAAAATGACACGCAAATTCCTCAACCGGCGCCAAAGTTATTCCCAATAGAATGTTGCGGATTTCCTATGGTAGCTAGGTCCTAACTATTATATATATATATGTTTATTTATATATATTTATATACATTCACTGAAAAAACCATAGGTTTCAGGGGCGTAATAGTTAGTTGGGCATTTCACTCATACAAAGCCATTGAAACTCCCCCGTTATAGTTAGTACAGCTAACTATAACTCGCGAGCCGGCAATGCACTGCTGATGACGTCACATTTTACATCACTCATGACATGGTCAGTGACATCACTCATGACATTTGTGAGATGTCATCAGTAATGACATCACTCATGACATCATCCAGTTAATGTGTGTCTTTCTGAAAAATCAATATTTTTTATATATGTATTTCTAAAGGTCGATGGAAGAATAAATGGGTAAATGTCTAAATGGATTTTTTTGTAAAATTGATTCTATAACTGACTTTTTAAGTGTATCTTAGTGAATAGATGTATTAACGAGTAATTTTTGAAATATGTAAATATCTGTATCAGTGTCTCACTTTGTGTATATGTGGCTGCATGGGTCGGTGAGTAGCTACATGAGTGTGTATATGGCTTATTAGTTGGTTTTATGAGTATCAGCATGAGTGTCTATATGGTTCGGTGGAGGATATTACTCAGCGTATAGATGCATGAATGACTGTCTCACTGTTTGTATTTGTTTTGAAGACAGCATGTGTGCAAGACTGTATGGGTGGATGAGTTTGTGTATGGGTGTGTTAATGAGTGAATGGCTTTCCCAATAGTGTCTTTATGAGTAAGTACATATGTTATAAACTAGTATATGTGAGTATTGATGTATATAAGTGAGTATATATGAGAGTGAGAGATTGAAAGAGTTCCTGTATAAATGAGTATTTGTTTTTATAAGTGATTGTTTAAAAGAGTAAGTATGTGTATGTTTCTGTAGAAATAAGTATAGTTGTGTGTGTATAGCTGTATATGCAAGTAAATGGATGTTATTGTCATGTGTGAGTATGTGTGTGAGTAACTATGTATGAGTGTTGGTGTGTAACAGGATGTATAGGTATATGAGTGCATATGATGAGTGAGTACATGTATGAGTGACTGTATAGAAATGTTGGTGAATGAGTGGATGTTTATGTAGATGTCGGAATTACTGAATACGGTGTTGTAATTGGTATTGGTATCTCAATTTTTTTGAAAATGTTATTTTCTATTTTTGAATGTGTGTATCAAAGGTTATATTAGGGTGAGAGGAGGTCTGTCACTCTTTCACAAGGATGATGTCATCAGTGATGTCATTTGAGTTGTCAGGAGTGATGTCATGAGTGACGTCACTGACCATGTCATTAGTGATGTATTATGTGACGTCATCAGCAGTGCATTGCGGGCGCGTGAGTTATAGTTAGCTGAACTAACTATAACAGGGGAATTTCAATGGTTTTGTATGAGTGAAATGTCTAGCTAACTGTAACATGTGTGAAACTTATGTTTTTTCCATGAATTTCTGAGGTTTTTTAAATGCTAATTCCTAACTATATTGTGGCTGAAACCTATAGTTTTTTTCAGTGAATTTCAAAAGTTTTTTAATTGCTAATTCCTAACTATAACGGATGTGAAACCTATGGTTTTTTCAGTGAATTTCAAAGGTTTTGTACGTGATCATTTCGGTCTTTTTATACCAATTTCCTCCATTTTTATTATAATTATTTATAGTTATTTTATTTTGTGAGTTATATTTCATATTCTTAATGTAAAATATTAACAAAACAAAATTCTAAAATAATGTTTTTATTAATTATTTTTTCCCAATATATTAAAATAAAATTCTATATATTTCCTTTTTCCTATTTGTATAATCGTACTGAACGCATATGGTGATCGCACAAACTTTGTACAGGTAATCGTGCACTGCGCGTGCAAGTGCATACGTTATGAATACGTTATGCGTCGCATCGACGCTTCCGTGTGACGTCATGTAAGATGCCCCGTGCGTGTACGGTGTAAAAATTTCTAATTGTTTAAAAACATATATTTATGTATTTAATGTACATACTAAGGGTAGACATTATGTGGGATAATCATGAAAATACTTCTTTTAACTTTTAATAACCGTATATTACTTTTGAAAGCAATTACGAAAAATGCAACTGCACGTCGTACGTACTCGCACTGTAAACGCACTATAAATTCACTGTAAGCGTATGCAAAGCCATGTGAGCATAAAAAGAAAGTTTTGATTCATTCATAATATTTCCTATTTAAACTGTTGAAAGACCCTTCCCATTTTGATCATTCTACTTTGACTTTCTCAAGAAAAGCATCTTTTCTGTGGAGCTGTAGTCCTTTAGAACCAAACTATACAATGGCTACTCTTTTTGAAACTTCATCAGAACATTCCTCTGAGGAAGAATTTATTGCTGAGCACCCTCAGAAGACGAGAAAAAAAGCTTTCATTTGGAAGTTTTTTTACATATCCTGAGGGACTGTAAATAGTCAATGCACCAAAAGTAACTTGCAGGATCGGTGAGGTTACTCTTTCCAGGGGTGATCCCATTAAAAAGTACTCTTTCAGTACAGCCAGCATGGTTACCCATGTCAAAAATTTGCATCCAAATAACTATGCAAGGATGGCAACACAAACGTTGCAGGAGAATCCTCAACCTGCAGTTCCTACTACCTCAACTGCACCACCACCTCCTCCGAGCAGTCTGCATCCTATTATTGGGCCACAGTTTGCAGATCTAAAATTTCATTGTAAATTTTGCAACTGATTACTTTGTTGCAATCAGCAGTCTATTGATCTCACTGTGAAGAGGAAAGAAGAGCACCGTTGTCCAAAACAATAATTTTATTTTTAAGTTAACCTTTTTATTCCTGTTCCACACTTTTTTTGTTTCCAGTTCCATTTTTTTTAACTTGTTGAAAAAAATACAAAAAAAATAGAAAGACAAATAAAACAGTTATTTTCAGAACTACCTTCATTGGTCAAAGAAAGAACTATATTTCTATGACTGTAAAAGTTTGTCAATATGAAAGTGTAGTTCATAAATAAATGAATGAATACATTAGGAGTGTATGGTGAATGTGAAACTGCCAAGTGAGAGTGAAAGTGAGTGTGTATGGCTGAATGTATAGCAGCTTCACTTTTAGAACAGTATATACATAAGCACATCCTGCTGAATGACTGAGAGAAGGTGAGTGGGGATGAAAGTGAAGGGAAGGGGAGTGAAGGATGGGGAAGGAGGGGTAGTGAGGGAACCGGAGTAAGGGAACGGGGGTGAGGGAGGGTGAGAGAAGGGCAGTGAGTAAAGTGAATTTTCCACTCTGCATCGGTACCTACTTGTAGGTACCTAAATCACCCACATAACACAACAGCTCTTTTCAGAGCTACCCTACCTCTAAGTACTCTAAATTCTTATTTTAATCAAATTGTTTTCAGTGTTTTTCTCCGTGGTGCACTTAGGGTATGCGTACCTGTAAACGCCCATATACCCGCACCCTGAGCTTACTCCAAGAAATTAAAAAAAAATATATATATTTTTTTTGCCCTTCGTGGTCCTTCTAGACCCCCCTGAGAAAACCTAGGGTGTCAGGGGGTCTCTACCCTGCCCACTTTCAACGTTTTCCCCTTTTATTTTTCAACTCTTGTGTCTCGGTTCTACCGAGTCACAAAATGGCGGACTCCCTGGGCTGTTTTGAATGTTGACAGACACCCGAGAGCCAATCAGCTTTCCGCTCGTGGACTTCCGTGGCGCGTCGGGTGCACTTACCGGTACGTGTACCCAAAGCACTCGAAGCGCGCATATAGATATATATATTTTTTTAAGGTAATTTTCATAAAAACCACTGGAGCGATTTTAACCAAATATGGAAAGGGCCCTACTGCGTACCAGTCCCTACCATTTTGCCAAGTTTGGTGTAATTCTGTTCAGCAGTTCGGGTTGTAGCCGTGTCTAATCGTCCCATGGAAATTAACATGGGGAAAATACATTTTGGGACCCCCTTTTTTCTCGGCCCTGCTTCACGAATCCCCCTGACACTTTCAGGTAAGTAGCGGAGCGTAACAGGCCATCTTCTTTGAGAAATTCACAAAGATTCATTCACCGACGCCAAAGGTATTACCAATAGAATGTTGCTGATTTCCTATGGAAACTAGGTCCTAACTATAACTACCTACTGGCGACTCGTGAGCAAGGGTTTTTGACCCGAAACGCGTAGAGTGATTTCCTTTGATCTACTTCATTAAAAGGCTTCTTGGAGATTACGGTGTTCGTGTGTTTTCTTCCACTAAAGAAACGAAGAATTTATGACTTATATATATAGATAGATATTAACACGGTATATATAATTACCTGCGTGAGATTAATGTGTGACTTATGTGACCAATAACAAGCATTCATGCATATTATTGTTCTTAATCAACCTCCATAAGAAATCTTGACGCATTCATGCGGTTATTTTAAACATTCAGTTACAATGCCACTGTATATTCAATTATGTGTACAGAATCACAGAGTGATCTATGTGAGTACGTTAATAGGCTTACATGAATGTTTTTATTCTGGACTGCAACAATGTTACACTTACATGGCGTCACAGTGCACTGTGCCTTTAATTAAGGCTCTGTTTCTGTTGTTTTAAATGTTAAACCATGTGACTCACGTTTGGAGGTGGGACCCGGAAGGGTGTGTCCACACTGCATAAGATATAAAAAAAGTTTCCACTTTGTGCAATGTGGTGTGTGAACAAGACTACGTCAGTAGTCGAAACGTTGCATTTTGGAAGGCACAAGGATTAAATAAACATCTTGCCTGGAAAGCGTGGGGTCTGTCTCTTCTCTCGCTGCTGTGCAGTGGAGGTTTGAAGATTTGTGCAGATATATATATATATATATATATATATATATATATATATATATATATATATATATATATTACCTACTGGCGGTCGCTAGTAGGTAGTTATAGTTAGGATTTTTTTCAATGTTAAAGATGTTAAATCTCAAAATTCTATTTGGAATAACTTTGGCGCCGGTTGACGAATCTGCCTGAAAATTTCTTCAAAATGGCCTCTTCGAGCTCCGGTCCTTCCCTGAAAGTTTGGGGGGGATTCGTCAAGCGGGGGCTGAGATAAAAGGGGGGTCCCAAAACGCGTTTTCCCGATGTTAATTTCCATAGGGCGGTCGACCTCACTTTTAGCCCCAACGGCTGAATGGATTTACACCAAACTTGGCAAAATTGTAGGGAATGGTAGCCCGATGTGCCTTTGCTATGTCTCAAGATATGTGCTCCAGTAGATTTTGAGTAATTTAGGTTCAAAAAAATATATATATCTATGGCAGCGCCCCGGTACGCGCACCGGGGAGCGCACCGGGCGCACCACGCGACTTGCGCACGGAAAGTTGATTGGCTCTCGGGTGTCTGTAAACATTCTAAACAGTTCGGAGCGGCCGCCATCTTGTGTCTCGGTAGGAGCGAGACATGAGAGGTGGCCAAAACAAAGGGAGAAATTATCATAAGGGGGCAGAGTAGACCCTCCCTGCCCCCCTAGGTTAGATGTGGGGGCTTTAAAAGGGCCCCGCGGGGCAAAAAAAAAGAAAAAGGCGATTTTTGCGGGGGGAGCACCCGGTACGCGCACCGGGAAGTGGACCGGGGAGCGTACTATGGGGAAAAAAGAATGATAGACTTTTCAAATATTGTATGTTTTTTAAATTTTTTTTTTATTTAAGTACCAACATGTAGGTACCAATGCAGAGTCTATAATTTAATATACACCGTCTTCTTTGTAGATATCTTGCATGTTGTTACAGAAGTTATTGTGGTATGTGGAATTCATAGCGTAGTCTGTCAGGAAAGCAGAAACAATATGGAGGCAGGAGATGATAAAGAGATGTTAAATACACATTGGATATAATATAGTGGGAGAAAGGAAGTAACTATGAGCAAACTTATTATGTAACACAAAAAAGTTGCACAGTATATTTTAAGCCTGAGTTTACATTATAATCAATTTGGTACTAGTTTAAGAAATACATATAAAAATGAATAATGTCTCAAACAATTTTTGAATTATTAAATATACATTTATTTTTCAGATTCCTTTTCCAAATTTAACAGAACTTCTAATATTTGATTGTCAGAAATGTCCTCATTTTGAATCAGGAAATCTACTGATTGTACACATTGAAGTAGTTCATAGTCCCGTGATTCATCCATGAATTCTGAGTCATTGGGTTCAATAACTTTATTATTGTTGCTCTCCAGAACAATTTCGTTGGAATTGTTTTGCTCTCCTTCCATTTTTGTGCTGTAATTTGCATTTAAAAAAAATATATCAGTAGAGATAGGGCACTGTTGAGTTTAAGTTCAGACAGGTACTTTTGTTTTTTTTAATAGTTATTTTATCTTTGGGCAGTGTATGGTATCAGACTGGAAGTAGAAATATAAAAAAGTGTATGTGATAAAGCTTAAGTAAATTCATAATTATACAAGACAAGCCTAACTCCATCCATACCTATAACAGAGAAGTCTATCTTATTCTATAACTATTACAGAGGGATAGTATATAACTATCGGAAAATGTTTTCCAAATTAATTTAAAGTGCACAACATACTTCAGTTTTTAAAATAACATCTTACCTTTCAAAAAAAAGTTTAAGTTGTCAGTGAAAATGCTCTTGAAATGTACTTCAGGAAGTAGTAGTCAAAATGGCTGTGTTTCTCTCTCTTTCTTTATATATATTCAGGTACATAGCCAATCAAATGTCATGAAATAATAGTAGATAATGAAAGTAACATTTTAATTGGTTGTCAATTCTAACACTTCATATGTGTTTTTGTCATGTAATTTACCTCAGGATATTTAGTCAGGCCTACAGCATAATTGTCTCAATGGAATTCCATCAAATTTGGGTAACTGGTAGGGACTGCTATGTAGTAGGGTTTATTTTATATTTGGTGTAAGTGTCTCCAGTGGTTTTTCTGTAAATTACTTTCCCACCTTTTTTGAGGGAGCGCTTACCAGTGTGCGCCCCGGTACGCGCAGCAGCAGCGTTACGGGAGTCCTCCATTTTGTGTTTCGGTAAAATCGAGACACAAGATGGAGGACAAACAACGTTGGTAATGGGTAGAAGGGGGCACGGTAGACAGCCCCTGACCCCCTAGGTTTTCTGAGGGGGCTTAGGAGGCTCATAAAGGCTAAAAAAAAAAAATATTTTTGAATTTTTTGCGGGGGAAGCGCCCGGTACGAGCACCGGGGAGCGTATCGGGGATCGTACTTTGGTGAAAAATCGTGAAAAAAGTTAGAAAAAGATAAATGTTTTGAATGATCAGAGGTAGGGTAGCTCTGAAAAGAGCTTTTGGGTTCTGTGGCTGATTTAGGTACCTACAAGTAGGTTCCAATGCACAGTCTTAAATTCAGGAGGAATATTCTATTCCCCTCATCTGAGAAGTGCACACCATCTCCTCTGTAGATGTCTTGCATGTTGTAACGCAAGTTATTATTGTATATTGAACCCATTCCACAGTCTCTCATGTAAGCAGAAACAGATTTATTCACATGTTTCCGTGCTTTCTCAAATTGTGGACAAAATTGGTTGGACCAGTTCCATTTCTGTCTTTGGAATATATTGGAATATACCAAGGTAGTTTGTGGCAAAAGTGTCATCAATTGATCAAAGGTGTCCTTTAAAAGCATTTCCAGACCAACCCCAGTCATAGTGCCCAAATCATTTCCACCACAGTGCACTATTAAGAGGTCAGGGTTTGGCAGATGCAAAAAGGTTTTCACCAATGGTATCAATTGATGACATCTCAATCCTCTCTGGCCAATCCACTTGATTTCCACATTTGATAAATCAAGGTTGTTATAATTTCTGCTTGCTGCATACCTTTGAGCCCAGTGGATGTAGCTATGTCCAATAATCCATACAGAATACATGATGTGAGAAGGTTCTGGTGCAGTCAGATGAAGTGTGGGAATCAAATGGCAGTTGGAACAGTAGGAGTTTACAAAAAAATAACTGTGGAGTTTCCCTGCTGTTGAATCACAAGCAATGATTGGTGGATTTAGTTAGTTGAAAACAGAAAGTTAGGGTGCATGGTTGTGTTGTGTGTAAGAAGCAATTTGAATGGTTAAGAAAAGTCACTAAAAGCAATAATGCCCTGGATAAGCTGGTGTATTGAGAGGTCAAACATCCTTGCTGACTTAATTTGCAACATTGTAGAATAAACTTTTGAACCTGAGAGTTCAGTTAGGAGGGAGTTGCTATGGTAACAGATAGAAAGGTCTGAGAGGGGGAAGGGTGTTGGTTTGAAAATAGTGAGGGAAGACTTTTGATTGGTTGAAATAAGGCATATGTGTGTAAAGTTAGAGATTTTCTATGCCAGTCTTGGTTTCAGTGTATTGAGTGCACACCTTTTGCTCTGCTAAAGATAAATTGGTGTGTGTGTCTGACACTGTTTTCAATCTCCCAAAGCATTTGTAAAGGTATGATTTATTTAATTTAGATAGAGACTTGTTTGCTCTATGGAGAATATTTGGAAGCAGATAGTTAAGTTTCAGTAGTGAAATTGAATGCTTGTACATAGGTCCTGTGTTGTGTTTCTAAAATGTTATTCAAAAAACGATTTTGGGTGCAAATCAATGGTATTTTCATTTGGCCCTTATTTATGATTGCCTTGTGCAGCTGGTGCATCACTTTAAACATGGGAAAAAAGTGATGCTCTTGTGGCGCAAGGCCTTCATAAATAAGGCCCTGAGTTTGTTGGCTGTTGATTTGTCTTTTGCTTTTTGATAATACTTATTATGAACATTTGCAAGATAGTGGATTTGTATTTTGGGAAACAGTGAGGTTTCAAATGTGATATTGAGTGGTTGTACATAGGTTCTGCGCAGTCTTTCTAAAATGTTATTCAAAAAACGATTTTGGGTGCAAATCAATGGTATTTTCATTTGGCCCTTATTTATGATTGCCTTGTGCAGCCGGTGCATCACTTTAAACATGGGAAATAAGTGACGCTCTTGTGGCGCAAGGCCTTCATAAATACGGTCCTGAGTTTTTTTGTTGTTGGTTTGTGTCTTGCTTTTTGATAATACTTGATATCAACATTTGCAAGATAGAGGATTTGTATTTTGTGAAAAAGTGAGGGTTCAGTAGTGAAATTGAGTGCTTGTACATAGGATCTTTGCTGTGTTTCTAAAATGTTATTCCAAAAACGATTTTGGGTGCAAATCATTGGTATTTTCATTTGGCATTTATTTAAGATTGCCTTGTGCAGCCGATGCATCACTTTAAACATGGGAAATAAGTGACGCTCTTGTGGCGCAAGGCCTTCATAAATAAGGCCCTGATTTTCTTTTTGTTGGTTTGTGTCTTGCTTTTTGAGAATACTTATTATGAACATTTGCAAGATAGAGGATTTGTATTTTGGGAAACAGTGAGCTTTCAAAAGTGATATTGAGTGGTTGTACATAGGATCTTTGCTGTGTTTCTAAAATGTTATTCAAAAAACGATTTTGGGGGAAATCAATGGTATTTTTTATTTGGCCCTTATTTATGATTGCCTTGTGCTGCTGGTGCATCACTTTAAACATGGGAAAAAAGTGACGCTCTGGTGGTGCAAGGCCTTCATAAATAAGGCCCTGAGTTTTTTTGTTGTTGGTTTGTGTCTTGCTTTTTGATAATGCTTGATATCAACATTTGCAAGATAGAAGATTTGTATTTTGTGAAATATTGAGAGTTCAGTAGTGAAATTGAGTGCTTGTACATAGGATCTTTGCTGTGTTTCTAAAATGTTATTCAAAAAACGATTTTGGGTGCAAATCAATGGTATTTTCATTTGGTCCTTATTTATGATGGGCTTGTGGCACCGGTGTGTCTCTTTTAACTTGGGACGCACTGGTGGCGCAAGGCCTTCATAAATAAGGCCCTGAGTTGCTGTGGTATAAACTTTAATATGTTGCAAATTAGTGTTTATATTGTTTTCTTTTTGTCATTACTTTGTTGTTTGCTAATAGTAGTCTTTAATGTGTTATTTTTTTCAGAACCACAGATTGAAATCAACATTTTAAAAGCAAGCAAAAATGCCATCAAGGCAAAGGAATAGAAAAAATACCATACGTAAAAAAACAAAATCATCAAAGGAAATAAAAGAATCCTTTACAATAAGTACTTCAAAAAACACCAGAAAAGCTCCTGGTAAGACAATTAAGTCTTTTCTTCACAATTTATGTAGATCAAAAAGTAATGTTAATGGTAATAAGAAGATCCAGAAGCAGAGAACAAATTTAAAAAGGAAGGAGAGGCCCTCAAAATATGTCTCTATTGGAGCAGGAGATAAGACAATGGATAGCAATAGAAGGTTAAATAAATTTAGGGACATTCATAGACGAATGTTTCGCAATAGGGTAGTTTTAAATTTGCTAAAAAATGAAAAGAAAGGTAAACAGAGAGCTGCTTTTTACAAGAAAAAGAAAAGTGTAGAGAAGATTGTTGATCAGGCTTTTGAACTTAAGAAAAAATTATTTATTTTAGTAATCAATAGAATTAGAATACTTAATAAGGCAATTAATGTTTTCAAATCGAACAGTAGATGGAAAAGAATTATTAATCGGACTAATTTTTGTGAAGTATTTTCTGGAGAATGGATGCATAGTTCAAGTTCTGGGCCATTTTTTAATGAGGAGAGTTACTTTCAGGAAAATGATTTGGTGCATGCAGTTGACACCAGTGGTCAAGCATATGAGGTGAAAGATGGTTGTGTGATGGAAAAAGAGAAACTTGTGTCTAGAGATGCAGAAGAGGTGTTAAGTGATGAGGTTTTAGGGAGATGTACTAAGGGTCCAGTGTACACATGGAATTGCAGTAGTATTTGTAGTGTGCGACAGGATTTAATCGATTTGCTTCGAAATTTCTTACGTACATATAGTAAGAAAAGTCTCAAACAAAAAATGAAGATCTTGCAAGAGTTAGATCCTTGCAGAGTGAGAGAAAGCACAGGTTTGCATGGGCTATCACTGGCTTGTCTTTCTAGAAAAGTATGTCAGAGTGTTCTTCATCATTTTAGAATGTTAGCAGTGTATCATAATAAGGTGAGGAAATTAGTGAGAAGGTTGTATTATGCAAAAAGTCCAGCACTTCAGCTTAAACAGTTAAACAGTGCTCTTTTGCATGGATCTGAAGTGGATGTGAAGACTATTTGTGAAGAAATTGAGTTTTGTTATTTTGGGAACAAAGAGGACAGTGTAGAAATGGATATAGTAATGGATGGTAATGTGGAAGACAATGTACAGATTTCAAGTACAGAAAAGTTTGACAAGGAAATTACCAAGTTTAAGGTGAAATCAAGTGAAAGGCCTAATTTAACTTGTGTGTGTTGTCGACGGACTCATTATAAGATTCAGACTAGGTTAGTTGATTTATATGCAAAATGTGAATTGGAAAATAATAGTGAATGGCAGGATTTTGTAAGTTATTTGTTGGTGGAAAATTCTTTTGATTTGAGTTTTGATCAGTGTATTTGTAATTATTGTTTGAAAAAATTAAATGAAAATAGAATGCCTGCTAGAGCTGCTCATAATAATCTTCAGTTGATAGATATTCCTTCTGAATTGATGGATTTAAATACTTATGAATCAATGTGTCCATCCTTTTCAAGCTATTGTTCGCATGGAGCCTAAGATAGGGAAATTAATCCTCTTTGTAAATCTGTAGGAGGTAAAGGGAAGAGTTGTTTATTTGCCTCTAGATATCAAGAAAAATATTGATACAATTGATGTAGGAAGAGTAGAAGAGGATCCTCTGGTTATTCTAGTTAATGAGGTTCCGACAAAGAGTAAGACAATCTGGCAAGATTTAGTGGATGTTAGGAAAGTCAAAAAGGCAACGTTGTATTTGGTCAAAAACAATGAGTACTATAAAGATGTAAGTGTTGGAGCAGAGGAAACAGCTACAGAAGAAGACAGTGATTGTTCAGTTGGCCAAATTGAAAAAGTTGATGGGTCTAGAAGTGAAGAAACATACGAACATTATACTGTTCATCCTTTGCATTCCAAAGAAGTAATGGGGAATGCAATTGACTTGTTTCAAATGAAAGCAGCAAAAGGAAGTCCCATTAGTGAATGGGAAGAAAGTTTGGAAGCTCGTTGTTTTCCACAGTTATTTCCAACAGGTCGTGGTGGACGATAAGACGATCGACCAGTTCAAATTCCTGCAGCTGAATACCGGACTTTGAGATTAGATGCTGAAGATCCAAGGTTTCGGCAATGCATTCCGTATTTGTTTCATCTACTGTATGAAAGTGATTTGTCTGGGCTTTCTTATGCAGTTAATCATATATTGAAAAGTGGAGCTCATCTGCTAAATGTTTCAGCGAGGGACTTTATGGAGAAAGTCAATCGGCAAGACAGTATTTTTGAATCTCAGCTAATAAATCTCATGGCATGTCAGCGTGGAACAAATGAGTATTGGTTCCGTCGTCATGGGGAATTGAAATGTATGCTAAGAAATGTAGGAACTCCTACATGGTTCCTCACTCTTAGCTGTGCTGAGTATGCATGGGACGAGTTACTTCAATTTCTACGAGAGGCAAATGGAAACATACAAAATATAGAATTGAAAACACCTGGAGAACTGTGTTCTTTGGATCCAGTGAAAGTTTGCAGATATTTTAATCATAGATTTGAAGCAATGATGTGTTTTATTACCAACAAAAAAAATCCTCCCCTTGGAGAGGTTTTGGATTTCTTTTGGAGGAAGGAATATCAAGCAAGAGGTGCTCCTCATATACATATGCTGTTATGGATTAAAGATGCACCCAAATTTGGATTAGATTCGGATGAAACAGTGATGAGTTTCATTGAACAGTATTCAACATGTGCTGTTCCAAAAACTACTAAAGAAAACAGTTTAAGGCAACAAGTTTTACGTTTTCAATCTCATCATTGTGGAAAGTACTGTCGTCGAAAATTTAAAAACAAGGAAAAGTACTACACGAAATGTCGTTTTGCGTTTCCACAGCCAGTGATTTCTAAGGGAAGAGTAAATAATTAGATGTCATCTCTACGACATACTGTGACGAGGAAATCTCCCAAAAATACATATAATTTAAAAAGAAACGAAGAGTCCAAGTACATCAACGACTACAACCCCGTGATTTTGTCCATGTGGAATGCTAACATGGATATTCAGTTCGTTGCTGACAACTCTATTGCTGTGGCTCGATATGTGACATCTTACATCACAAAAAAAGAAAAGACAGAACTGAAGGAAACGTGGGAGGACATTTCACATGAAAAGAGTCTAAGCAAGAAATTATACAGTTTCAGTCTGAAGATGTTGTCGCATCGAGAAATTGGAGCATATGAATGTTCTGATCGGTTATCATCAGCAAGTCTCTATGCCAAATCAAGAATAATCATTTGGGTGAGCCTAGGTCTTGCTGCAACACGAAACCGAGTTTTGAAATCTGTACAAGAAATTGAATATTTGGCGGAGAAAGAACCAAACAGTACAGATATATTGAAGACAAATATGTTGGATGCATACTATCCAAATAGAAGTACTCACCTTGAGAACACTTGTTTGTATGAAGTTCTGCAAAACTACACTTATAAGAGGAACATCACAGCAGATAGCATATTTTCCATTATTGATGTCATTGGGTATGAAGGATGTCTAGTGAAGCAGAGAAAAGGCCATTTGATTAATCATCGAAAATTGAGTTGCGAAGCTCCAGACATAAGAGAATTTTACTATTTAGCTCTTTTGCAACTCTTTAAGCCATGGTGTACAGAAGAGGAACTACTTGGAGATTTTTTATGTTATGAAGACTCTTTTAATGCAACTAAGGATACCATAGAATGTCCTGTTTTTCAAACTTATCTGCAAATGTTGAATGAAGAAATAGAGCAAGAACCACAATTGCTGAAGAGATTGCTAGAGACAGTTCTCAAGACAGTCAGACTTCTACTTCATTGAGCCAGGATCCACTAGGAGGACCAATTATCCAAAATGAAGCTGCAACTGCCATGGATGAGGTGGAAAGAGCTATGGAACAAGCTCAAGAGGATGGAGTTAACTTAGAAGATTTGATAAAGCAACTAAATGTTGAGCAGAAAAAGATATATGACGAAGTCACAGAACAGATTGAACATGGATTCAGACATGAGAAAAAAGAGTGCTCATGTACATTATTTGCGCCTGTCCGACTGTACGTAAGTGGGGAAGCGGGAACAGGAAAAGGTTTTCTGATTAAATCCATTTCAACTTATCTGCAGAAAAGGACTGATTCACCGCTGTCTTGTATTGTAACTGCGCCAACTGGTCTGGCAGCACATAACATTAAAGGGAATACTCTACATCGTTTACTGATGCTGCCAGTTGAGCATGATAATAAATTGCATTACAACAAGTTATCTGGAGATGCGTGTTCTGAAGTTTCAATAGTCTTGAAGAAAATGAAACTTCTTATCATTGATGAAGTAAGCATGGTCTCAAATCTAATGCTTGCTTTTGTGCATTTGAGAATGCAAGAAATTCTTAGAACAGAGTATGATGTGTTATTTGGAGGAAAACACGTTATTGTTTTTGGAGATCTATTGCAGTTGACTCCAGTAAAAGGACAACCAGTGTTTAAAATGCTCACGCATGAAGATACCAGGAAGTCCCTTGGAAGCATTGGAAACGTAAATATATGGTTACATTTTAAATATGCTGAACTGCTTCAAAATATGCGCCAGGCAAATGATGAAGATTATAAAAATATTCTACAAGATGTAAGAATAGGAAAAGTAAGTGAGCTTGGGAAAGAAGCTTTACATCCTCGATTAATTTCAAATTTGTATCCAAATGAAAACATTCTGCCAGAGAATATTTTTAAACAAATGACTGAGAAGAAATCTGGGATATGTTTGATGCCAACTCTGCAAGAATGTTCCATCTTCAACAACAAAATGTTAAAGTTAGAAAATGAAGAGATTGTGAAACTGGAAACAATAGATAAAATAGAGCATATGGGTGCAACAATTGTTTTGTCAGAAAATTTGAAAACAAAATTGGATTCATTAGAGAAAAATATTTCTAAAACAGCTGGTTTTGAAAAGACTCTGAATGTGTGTTTAAATTGTCGTATCATTTTGAGAAGGAATTTAAATGTTGAAAGAGGTCTGGTAAATGGAGCAATGGGTTATGTTGTTGATTTTGTGAATTATAGAAATAGAGATGGAATTGAATTTTTAAAAATAAAATTTGATGGCATTGAGCAAGTACAACAAATCAGTCGTTGTTCTGCTAGATTTTTACTTGTAAAAGACTTATATGTTCGCCGAAAACAATTTCCTGTTTTTTTGGCATATGCAGTAACAATTCATAAATCTCAAGGTTTAAGTGTAGATAGTGCTTTGGTGAACATTGGAAGATCTGTGTTTAAAGAGGGTATGGCATATGTGGCATTATCCTGAGTCAGAACTTTATCAGGATTGTACTTGATTGAGTGTGATGAGACAAAGATTTGTGCAGATCTAGATTGTGTTAAAGAATACAATAGGTTAATGAGAGAGTATGCTCCACATTTGCCACAATATCCTCTGTTTGAAAAACATGTGGTAGGCCAAAAAAGAAGAAATGAGGATAATTGCAGTAAGGTAGTAGCAAAAAGACAAAAAGTAAATGAACCATTCTAACAGCTTTGGGGACACCATCACCTTCACGCCGCATTTCCTGCTTTCCCTGCTAGCCCCCGCCGCCGCAGACCACTCGCGGCCGCCGAGAGGGGCAGGGCAGGAGAACTACAATTCCCAGCGTCCCCTGCTTCACGGGGACGCTGCCTGTCAGCTGGGGCTTCCGCCGGGAGGTGTATTTGACAGAGCCCTTCCTTCGGTGGAGCGGGGAACCATCCTAACAGCTTTGGGGATACCATCACCTTCACGCCGCATTTCCTGCTTTCCCTGCTAGCCCCTGTCGTCGCAGACCACTCGCGGCCGCCGAGAGGGGCAGGGGAGGAGAACTACAATTCCCAGCATCCCCTGCTTCGCGGGGATGCCGCCTGTCAGCTGGGGCCTCCGCCGGGAGGTGTATTTTAAAGAGCCCTTCCTCCCGCATCGCGGGATGCGCGCAGGCATCGCCGGGCTGAGTCTGGGCAGAGGGCAGGCCGTTCCTGGTCGACTGTGGACGGGACGGGCCACCCCCCTTGCCAGCAAGACATCGCTCATTAAGGACCCAGTTTCCACCCATAAGGTACTGTCATCTGTCTTTCCCCCCACTTGTGCCTCTTGTTGTTGGTTAGCTGTTAAGCAGGATGCCCTACTCTAGAGTGGGAGTGATATTCTACTTTTATGCTGGCTTATTCGTTCCCTTCGCACCCCTCTTCTTCTTTTGCTGTCAATTAATTAACAAGGCAATCTACAGCAAATATGAGTATCCAGGGTAAGAAAGCTAAATCATCTGCTTCACGTCCAAACACAAGACTCCAGGCTGCAATGCCACAATATCTTCCAACACTGACGGCAATTGATAAAATGTTGAAGCAGACTATAGGGGTGGTTGCCAATGTTATTGAAGACACTGAAAGAAGATTATTTCTCCCACCCACAATAAATCCCACAGACGAAGGCATTGACTGCTCAGCCATTCCCATGGACCCTACGATTCTGGATTCTTACCCAACATCTACCTTTGCCGAGCTCCCCTGTGCACAGGTTCCGATTGAGTCTCCAGCAGTGGATGACTCATCTTTAGCTCTAGTGGAGTCTTTCACCAACAATGACGATCAACCCTGTGTCCTGCCTTCTTCCCCCCCTGTGGCTAAATCATCAACCGGCAGAGAGACCTCTAAGAAAGAAAAGCATAGCCCCACTAAGAATGTAACTACGAAGAAACAGTCCAATCATAATTTGGTAACCCCCTTTGACCATCCCCGGCATCCACCTACAGGGATACCATGTTGGGTTACCAATATGGTGACTGATCTCCAGAACAGTTTAGAGCAAATAATTGCATCCCATATTAAACCGCTGGTCTCTAAACTTGATAGGCTATCATCCATGCTAAACAACAAGTCTATGGGGACAATTAAACCACATAACTCCCAAGGCAATCTGTTATCCACTGCTCCAGATGGCGTCTCTGTAAAGGTACCTTGTCCTGAGGTAACTAAAACTGCTGGGGCAGTGGGTTTAAACAGAAAACCAGGTCCGGAAAATACTGCTGCTAAATCTCCTAATCTCGTACCACCTCCTATACCTGTAGCCAAACCATCAGGTCCTAATACTTCTCTCACTGTGGGCCAGACCATTAAACCCAGTCAGCATCCCAAGGTGGGTAAAAACATGGAACAAAAAAAAGTAACACCGACACCAAGATCTCTCCCATCTAAAGCAACCCCCAAACTTTTGCCAACAATAAATCTGCCACCAGAAGCCCAACCATTTGTAGTGGCCCTAGCGGGAGTTCCACCCCTTAGTAAGGGGAAAAGAGAGCAGGAGGTTGAGTTACATAATAAGTGTATACAGTGGTTAAGTTTGAATAGACCCTTACCCCCCAATATATCAGGCCACATATTGGCAGTGAGAAGGGTAGAATGGGTTGGGAGGGGCCCTAAAACAGTGGCAGGAGACGTTATCACAATCAATTTTAGGGACCCCTCAGCTGTTGACTACATTTGCAGAACCTCTTCTTATAGAGAGTCGCAAACATTTCCTATGCATTTGTCCTACTTCTATCCTATCCCGAACCACAAACTGCCCCAAAATAGGAGACCACAGAACACCAGGAACCCTGTTTTCCATCTGAACCGGAATCACTTCTGGCAGCCTTTTGGGGAGGGTTTTCTAGCACACGCCCCGTTCTATCCGATACAACCCCATTGGAACAGGTTTAGCGTCCTCGAGGAGGTGGATTGACTCATGCAGCCATGCACACCACCAAGAGAACATAAAGAAGGCAACCCAGAGGAAGGCGTTGCAACTCAGGAAAAGCCATTACCCCCTGATAGTTTTGTGACTCTCTCCCCTCAAGCCTCAATGATGGAAGAGGCAAAGGTTGACCAGAGTCTGAATTAGGTACTACCAAGTGAAAGAGGGGGAGAAAAGGATAAAGCAAAGGTCGGGGAAGGCAGTATAAAAATACTCTCATGGAACGTTGCAGGTCTAAAAAGTAAGCTTCTTATACCGGATTGGTCCTCCTTCATGTCCACTTATGATATCTGCCTAATGCAAGAAACCTGGACCCTTGAGACTAGTGAAAACCCTGGTTTTGCAACCTATGACATCCCAGCAGTCACAGGAGGGAAAGGCCGCCCTTCGGGAGGCCTTGCCATATGGGTAGGACTACACTTAGGTATGCAGGGCACACAGATGGACACCAACTCGCCTGATATCCAATGTGTTTTGCTAACATCTGTTGGCGGATCCACACTGGCTATTATCAACATCTATTCAAGGCCCACCATGAATGGAAAAGAATGGAGCACTATTCAAGCGCTCGATCATTTCCTTCAGTCACTTGACCCTGCAACCTCGATCATTCTAGGCGGTGATCTGAATTGCCAGTTCGAGCCACTGGGCGGATCTGAGTTGTGTGAGGAGGATGAGGTTGACTCGCTTTGGCAAATTCCTGCCTCACAAATAGCCCCAGTAAAGGCCTGGACCCCGTTAGTTTTTCAAATTAACGCCTTGACCCTTGCAATGTCTTTGCGGGCATGCAATGGAAGGGGCAACAATAAAAACTCCGACCTGCCCACATATAACAGGACAAATCGAACTTCCACTATTGACTATCTTATGATGGAGGCTAAAGACTGGGGCAAGTTTAAAGATTTTGAAGTTGTCCCAAGGCATGATAGTGACCACAATGCCTTGGTATTATCGCTCAAACCTGGTGCATTTGGATTGACTAACCCTGCCTTTAATTCCACCCTGGTACCCCCACCATATATTATATCCAATAATAGGAGAAGAGTTAAATGGCCTTCTTGCCTAGAGTCTCCTACCAGACTTGCACAAATCTATCAGTTAGCTGTCCCATTAATAAGTGATATGGGAAATTCCATCTCCCATGGGCAGACTATAGAAACCCACAGAAAGTTAGTTGAGAGTCTTAGGGAAGTATTTTACCCGGTTAGTGGGACTAAGTTGCACCAGAATAAAACACACCCCTGGCACAACCATACATGTAAATACCTTAAGAAAGATCTACTTAAGGCTATTAAATCTAAGGATGTCCCTAAAATTAGAACAACCAGACTGTTGTACAAGAAGGCGCTCACTAGAGCAAAGAGTGAGTGGGAGGAATCTAGGTAGGAAGAGTTGAGACAGGCACTGCTTTTAAAAGATTCCAAGACCTTTTGGCTAATTGTCACTTCCTCAGTGATAGGTGAGAGAGACACTGGGGTCTCGAACATCGCTTCTATAGTGTGGGAAGCTCACTTTAAGTCACTCTACACAAGCCCTGAGTTGGAGGATTTTGGGTGGCTGCCCCAGGGGAAGATTCCAGAACTGGCTCTGGCTACAGGGGATGATGTGCCTCGGGACCTCCGGCATGAGAGTCGACTGCCGGGGGCCTCGGAGACTGGGAGCTTGGCCCTTCATACCCGTGTGGCTCGGGACCCCTTGCATGAGTATCGATTGCTGGGGGCCCCGGTCACTGGGTTTTCTCCTTGTCAGAATTTCAGTTCTGACCGGGTCTCCGAGACCTCGTCTGCCCCAGACCCTCTGCATGAGAGTCGACTGCCGGGGGCCTTGGGAACCGGGATCTCGAACTCCCGTACCTGCACACCCCGGGACCCCCTGCACGAGTGTTGACTGCAGGGGGCTCCGGGCTTAGGGACTTCCCCTTGTAGAACCCATGGCTCTAATCGAGCTTCTATGCCCCCCATGGTCCCAGACCCCCCGCATGAGTGATGACTGCCGGAGGCCTTGGCCCTGGACTTGGACCCTGCCCTGCAATAGTGGAAATAGACACCCCTATTGGAGTCCCCACTTACTGTCCAGACAACATCACACTTAGGGAAGTTGAACTGGCAATCGAGAAATTGCTCCCAAATAAGGCCCCGGGCCTGGATAAGCTCCCCGGAGTTCTCTTTAGATCTCAGCCAAAGGTCTGGGCCCCATACTTGTTGGTTCTGTTTAATACTGTTTTACGGGGCTCCCCAGTCCCCGAGACCTGGCTGGGGGCTGAGATTGTTCCAATCTTTAAAAAGGGTTGCCCGCTTGCCCCATCAAATTATAGACCAATTAGTCTACATGACACTACTCAGAAGCTGATGGGCCGAATTCTGCTGGAGAGGCTACTGGGGTGGATGGAGGAAAACAAAACTTTGACCACCCTCCAAGCCGGTTTTAGATCAGGGGTCTCGACCTTGGACCAGATCTTTCGACTCCAGGTTCTATACTGGAAAACTGCAAGAGTAGAGGGAGGCAGCCTCTACCTTGTTTGTGTGGACCTGTGGGCCACATTTGATCTGGTCCCAAGAGCGAGGCTCTGGACGGTGTTGGAGGAACTTGGTCTCCCTACTTACTTATTAGACTCCATAACCCGGCTCCACACTGGGAATTTTGCCCAAGTGAGATGTGGGAAGAATGGGGAATTATCTGATCGTTTCCCTGACACACGAGGAGTACGCCAGGGCTGCGTATTAGCCCCTACCCTCTTTAGCTTATATGTTAATGGCCTGATGGACAGACTTAATTGTGTCAAGGACAATGATGCACCACGCCTGGCCACTGGCAGGATGCCCGCTCTGATGTTCGCGGACGACACCTTGCTACTGTCGCGGACATCATCGGGCATTCAGCGGGTTTTTGGACGGGTTTGTTTCTTTTTGCGCCTCGCGGGGTTTGGAGATCAACTTGAAGAAAACCAAGTTCATGATCTTCAACCCCCCGAGGCACACCCGCCCCAATCCCACATTGAACGGAACCCCCCTTGAGAGAGTCAAGACATTCACATATTTAGGAGTGACTTTGACAGAACAATTCACATGAGACCAGCAAGTCTCTAAATCCTCCCTGAGACTTGCACAGATAATGGGTGGCTTAGGCAGATTTTGCAGCACCTTATCTTTGAAACCGGTTACCCCAGCCCTAGAGATATATAAAATACAGGTCAGGTCTGCAGCCTTATATGCTGCAGAACTCTGGGGACACACCAACACATGTAACCTAACGAAAGTGGAACATTCCTTTATGCGGCATCTGTTCGATCTTCCGCAAAGTACGCCTCCGCTCCCACTACGCTTGGACCTTGGCCTGGAACCTATTACTGAGTTGACGGCAGCCCGACCTCTGCACTATTGGAGAAGGCTCTGGTCTGCCCCGGAGCTGGAACCGTTTAGAGCAGAATTCAAAACCATTTGGGGGCAGTTAAAGACCAAGAACATACCATGGCTGGCACATGGTAAGTCCCTTTTTTACCAAATCGGCCTTCCCCAACTTCGGGATACACCGGAGGATAGCTGTTTGTCCTGGTGGCAGCTGTAAAAGCGTACAACCTCAGTCCTTTGGATCCTCAAATTGCTACATTGTTCAAATTCCCTGGGCAGACTATCCAATGAGTTCTTCACAATCAAAGTTCAATTCAGGATGGAGGCGTTCCTGGATCATGTGCAACCTCCACTGGCAAGAAAGTTATACATTCAACTGAGACACGGCTCTCTACCAGTCGGGGAATTCACTTCAAGATGGACAAAAGCGACGAAGGCCAACTGCCCTGCCTGCAACCATGCCAGGGAAGGTATTATACATATCCTCTTCTTCTGTCCAGCATTTGGTGAAATTGTGAAGTGCTGGATTATCCCACTTTGTAAAAACTTGGGCTTTAGAAACTGTGCTCTTGCCTGTGGGATCTTAACCTATGACACTACCCCTCCCATTGTCCTTGCTGTTTCCCGGTTTCTTGTCGGTATGTGGAGGAGAAGATCCGCAATAATCCATAAGGACTAAGGGACCATTGCTTTTATTTTTAACTACTCCTTTGATATCCAATGTTTAATAACTTTTTAATTTGATGTATTTATATTTTAATTCTGTGCTTGTATATATTTTATTGCACTTTTATGGTCTTTGACCGAAATAAAGTTATCCAAGTGAAGTAATTCAAAACAGAAAGAAAAAGGATTGTGATGAAAATGTTGTTGGATTTCAGTTTGAAAACAGTTCTTGTGTCAACTGCTATGCTAATGTAGTGGTTAATGTTGTTTTTTTTCTTCAAACTTTCCAAGAACAGATTGTTGAAAATCGGGATCAAAGATTGTGTGGTTTATTGAAATCTGTGTTTGAGAAATGTAGCAGTGATAGAGCAAAAATAGTAAGTGTAACAGAAATTCGAAATATTTTAGATATGTGTTCTGGTCAAGATAAATTTTCAAAGAACATTCAGCAGGATTGTCAGGAGTTTTTAATGTATATGTTTGGTGTTTTAGAAGATGAAGGTGTAGATGTAGATAATCTTTTCAGCCTTTCTTATCAATGGCAGCATGACTGCCACAATTGTAGTTCATCAAGTAATACTAGAATAGACACTGAAAGATTTATATATTTGACTTTACCAGACTGTAAATCAGTGTCATTTAAAAATCTAGTTAAAGCAGCAGATCATAATATGGTGTGTACCCAATGTAAATGTCCAATGCTATCCACATTATTTATACAAAGTTATGGTCATTATATCATTTTAGTTTTCCAACGATGTAGACCTGATGGAACTAAATTGACAACTTGTATAAAAAATGTGTGGCTTCTCAGTTATCAATTTCAGGAAGAACCTTTACAACTGAAGCTATTATTTATCATGACGGTCCTTCGACAACATCAGGACATTATACATGCTACTTAAAATGTAAAAAAAATTGGACTTACTGCAATGATTCTCATTTGACTTTTAAACAAAGTTTGCCTTATGACTTTAAAAATTCTTACCTAGTGTTTTTAAAACCAAAGTTTTAGTAAAGGGAATTGGCCTTTGAAGATGGGAATAGTTAATAAAAGTTAGTTAGTTAATCTAATGTTTAAAATTATTTATCTCATATAGGTACTGTAAGAGATATATGAGTATTTTTTACTATGAGATCCAGACACAATTTGGCCGTAACGAAAGTGTAAGGTATGATGTTCTTAGATCTTTTTTCATAGGAAGTCGATGAAATGGAAGTTATAGAGCACAGCAGACTTTTTTTCCACCAAAAGGACCTTCACTATCTTCTATTTGGCCTCACGGAAAAGTAAGTGAATCAAAGATTAGTGTACTTATATGAGTTGTAAGTTTGTATGTTTTTTTTAAACACAATCTTTTAGATTGTGTTTTTTTTCCCGCTGTTAAATTAGTGAGTTAAAACTCTTCATCATATAAGTGAAATTCAATATATTCTGAAAACAGCAAAAATAAACAATGTAACATATTGTAGAAGTTATTCTATAGTTTGCATTGTGTAATTTATATTGTATTCACATTGTCTCACACTAATTTTCCTTTTTCACCTTTATTTAACTCTCTTTACTCATTTACACTGCCTTTTTTTAACTTTGTTTCATCGCTGTTCCTTTACTCTACATCATTCACAACTCCTCAATCCAATTTGAACTGTCTGCATTTCCTCTCTCCCTTCCATCACTTTTTATCTTTCTCACATTCTCTCCGTACCACTGCTTTAGTTTTCTTCCCCTCTCTTTCTTTTTCTCCTTTTTTTTTCTTTCGCACTCATTGTACTGTAGTTCACTCAGTCCTTCCCTTTGTTTTTCTGTGTATTTACTCTCTCACTCCTTTTTCATCCATCGTTCTATATTAACCCCATTCCCTTCATCCCTTCACTCTGTGACTCCCCTTCACTCACTCTCAGTCATCTTCTATTCCTCTTTCTTATTAATAGTTCCTCATTTAGACTCCTCTCCTTTTCACTAATTTTCCTTTTACTTTCTTATCTTTCCTGATTTCGTTTTGGTATCTCACATTCTTTTAGTATCGTACTTACCTTCAGTAATTTGTTCTCTTTCTATTTCTTTTTCCCTCTTTTTTCTCTTTCTACATTACTTTATTTCTGTTTTTGTATCCTTCATTATTGCTTTATTTCTTAGTAAAATTTTTTAGATTTTTTACCTCTTGAAATGTTTCTTCTATTTTAAAATATATATTTTACTAATTATAACTTGTTTTTTCTTTTGTCTTTCACAGATACAAGTACGTTTTCATTAATAATATGGTAAATGCGTCTACAAAATGTAGTTTGTCATCACCCTTTGCTTTAACCTCACTACTTTTCTCTCACCCTACCTCACCCCTGTTTCCTTACTCTGCTTCCCTCACTTATTCTTATCCTCCATGTTTACTTCTCTTTTCCTTACTTTCCTACCACATTCAACTTCTTTCAGCGCCCCTACTCATCCACACTCCTTCACTTACCTTTTGTACTGGTTCACTTAGTCCCTTTCTGACACTCCTTCCTTTACTCTCTCTCCTCTTTCTCTCTGTCACTCCCCATGTCTTACCCTTATTCACTTATATCCACCCTCTTTCACTCCTCTTTACTTACACTCACTGCTAATTTCTTTCCCTCCGTCACTACTGTGTCTTTTCTCTTGTTTCGTCACTACCGGTCATTCCCCATACTTAACTCTCCTTCCTTTTACTTTCATCACCCATTAACATTCTCCCAGAACCTCTGCTTTAGTTTTCTTCCTCTTTCGTCTCTTCTTTTGCTCCCTTATTCATTTTCCCAGTTACTTCCTCTTACACCTTTTCTCTGTTTTACTATCTCTATACACCACTCTCTTTGTCCCCATTCCTCATGCTCACTCCTTCATTAATTTTTTTTAATTTTTTTTGTAAGTGCGCTGACGGAACGCGCCCCGGTACGCGCACCGGGGCGCTCACCGGTACGCGCACCGGGAGCGCTCCAAAGTGATTTTTTTTAAAAAAATGAATATACTTTAAAAAAAATATATTATATTAATATACAATATAGGGTTCATTTTTAGAAAAACATACCTTTTTCAGCTATAGACATTTGCAAAAAAATAACCTTAGAAATTCACTAAAAAGTACATAGGTATGAAGCCCTATAAAAAGTTAAGAATTAGCAGTTAAAAAACCTATGAAATTCACAGAAAAAACAAAAGGTTTCACACCAGTTATAGTTAGGAATTAGCATTAAAAAAAACTTTGAAATTCACTGATAAAACCATAGGTTTCACACCAGTTATAGTTACCTGGAAATTTTACTGACATAAAACCATTGAAATTCCCACATTATAGTTAGTTGGACTCACTATAACTTGCGCGTGTAATGCACTGCTGATGACATCACATATTACATCACTCATGACATGGTCAGTGACATCACTCACGACATCACTGATGACACCATCCTTGTGACAGAGTGACTGACCTCCTTTCACTGTAAAGTAACCCTTGAAACACATATTCAAAAATAGAAACTAACATTTTCAAAAAAGTGGAGATACCTATACCGGTTACAATAACCAATTCAGTAATTCCACCATTTACATACACATCCATTCACCAACAGTTCCATATAGTCAGTCATACATATACTCACTCATCATATGTAGTGAGACACCTATACATCCGTTAACACACTGATAGTCTTCCAAAAGATGCTCACACACATATTCACACATGCAAATAAAATATTGAACATCCATTTTTTTGCATATACAGCTATACACACACTACCACCTTACTTCTAAGGAAACTTACAGATACTTACTCTCTTAAACAATCACTTATAGAAACACATACTTATTTAAACAAGAACTTTTTCAATCTCTGACTCTCACATATACTCACTTATATACACCAATACTCACATATACTAGATTAAAACATATGTAGTTACTGATAAAGACACTAGTAAGACAGTCATTCACTTACTAACACAAACATATACACACTTATTCACCCATACAGTCCGGCACATATGCTGTCTTCAAAACACATACAAACAGTGAGTCAGTCATTGATGCATCTGTGTGCTAAGTAACACCCCCACCAAATCATACAGACACTTATACTGATACTAAAAAAAATCTAATAACCCATATAAACACACATGTAGCTACTCACCAACCCATGCACCAACTTATACACAAAGTGAAACACTGATACAAACATTTAAATATTTAAACAATACTCACTAATATATGTATTCACTATGAAACACTTAATGGAAGTTTAAAAAAAAAATGATTGGTTAACTGGCTTATTAAGACACATATTTAAACATTTATTCTTCCATTGACCTTTACATATACATATATAAAACATGTTTATTTTTCATAAAGGCACACATTCACTGGATTGTGTCATCAGTGATGTCATGAGTGATGTCACTGACCATGTCATGAGTGATGTAATATGTGATCTCATCAGCAGTGCATTACACGCGCAAGTTATAGTGAGTCCAACTAAATATAACGTGGGAATTTCAATGGTTTTATGTCAGTAAAATTTCCAGGTAACTATAACTGGTGTGAAACCTATGGTTTTTTCAGTGAATATATATATATATATATTACCTACTGGCGCCTGTAGGTAGTTATAGTTATATAGGAAATGAGGAGAAGTGTGGCTCAATGGTCAGAAGAGGCAGACCATGAAGCAGAGGTTAGACCCGGGACCAGGGTTCAATTCCCGACACGGCAGGGTCTTGAGCCCAAAATGTCCAGGGACTCAATAATTCTCGCTTCGGTGCCTGCTCGAATCACGGGTTCACACTCTGCAACTCCGGGCAATAGCTTATTTAATCTCCACTATGGCCACCACGGCGGGATGCCTGGCTTTCACCTTGGGGGTGCCCAGTACGGGCTATCTCACAGGAAAAAACCAGGACGGGTTCCCAAAGCAAGCGCTTAGAGACCGTTGGTGATAATACGCTATATAAATATAAATTACAATTACAATTACACCAAATTTGGGAAAATGGTAGGGTCTGGTACGCAGATTACGCTTTTGGTTAAATGGTGTAAATCCCTCCAGTAGTTCCTGAGAAAATCAAAAGAAAAAAAATATATATATCTGGGTGGAGCCTAACCACACATCTCATAGTGAGCTCTGATTGGCTGTAAGCACTTCATCCAAGAAGTGTTGGCGGCCATCTTGGGACCAATATACATGATAGCACTTCATTAAAAAGCATTGCAGGTAATAGAAGGTTTTAGGACTTTAGTTACATTATAAATCATTTGTTGATGGTACCATACTCATTTTAGGAATTGTGGTGTGTTCTAAGGTGATTTTACCACGTGAAAAAGCCTTCTGCTGCGTTTTCATCTATCATGTTTGAAAGAAAACTATTATCTCATGCTTTTCCCACAGTGGTTTTGAAGGGGATCTATAAGCTAAACTGAAAGCATATTTTCTGTAAATTCACATTATCTTTCTCAGTCATGTGAGAATGAAGTCTGACATTCTCAGTAAAACATGTACATCCAACAAGGACAGAGACTCTCAGTTGATTCCTTTGTGTTCTACTGCAGCTTCCCAGAGTGTTCTAAAGAACAACTAAAGCGCTAACAGTCTTCACACCTGAAGTCATCTTTGATTGGAATTAAATGGTAACACTTAAAACATTTAATTTGCAAAGGAACAAAATGAGGGGGTTCATTTTGCCATAGACATTCATTTACCCATACAAATACTCAGTTAAGAAACCAATAACAAATACAGTCTTTAACATAACAATTAAGACAAAGCAATAAAGACTTTCACACAGTTTAGTAACTACACATTATATATAGTGAGACTCTACAAATTAGTCAAGGAAACAATTAATGACACTGTTACTAAATCCACCATTCACACATTTATATTTATATATCCACTCATTCTTCAATGCAAAGTAGTGTATTTATAATACATATTTAAATATCAAAGCAAACCACATTCACTGGATGATGTCATCAGTGATGTCATCAGTGATGTCACTGACAATGTCATGAATGATGTAATATGTGACATCATCAGCAGTGGATTGCGGGCGCACGAGTTATAGTGAGTACAACTAACTATAACGGGGGAATTTCAATGGTTTTGTATGAGTAAAATGTCCAGCTAACAATAACTGATGTGAAACCTATGGCCTTTTTCAGTGAATTTATATATATACACACATACATTCATACATATATACATATATACATATGTTTTTAGCACAAGGTAGCCGGTAATCCTGGGCTCGAACTGCACAGCGGTCCCTTCCTCAAAACCGGCGTTTTTGAAAAAAATAATTCCACATTTCCTGTCTGCCCTCCAGGGCATAGAAAAAGGTCGGGACACTCCGAGATATTCAAGGTGTTTATTTACCACAAAGGTTCAACAAAGCCGACGCGTTGCATATGTAGGTAGTTGTAGTTACAACCTAGTTTCCATTGGAAAAACATTTTTTGATTTGTTAATATTTTTGCCATCGTTTGACGAATCTTCGTGAATTCTAAAAAAAAAAGTCTAACCAGGTCAGCTCCTGACCTGAATGTTTGGGGGTGATTCGTCAAGTGGGGGCTGAGAAAATAAGGGGGGTCCCAAAATGCGTTTCCCCATGTTAATATAAATAGGAAATGTTGCGACAAGATACAGTCCGAACTGCTGAATGTAAAGTTAGAGCTTTGTTCAGAAAGTGAAATTTTTTTTTAAATGGTGTAAATCCGTTCAGTGGTTTTTGAGAAATTAAAAAAAAAAAGAGTCAGAAAATCAATTTCCCATAGGAAAGTTTGTGCAAGGCTACAGCCGGAACTACTGAACAGAATTACCCCAAATTTGGCAAAAAGGTAGTGCTTTGATCAGAAAGCAAATTTTTTTAGATGGTGTAAATCCGTTCAGTAGTTGCTGAGAAATTAGAAAAATTAAAGTTTCGATATCTTGGCGGACCTAGAGAAATAAAGGTATAAAATAAGAGAAGAGGGCAGGGTAGAAACAACCTGACCCCCTAGGCCTGACCCAAGGGGCAAAGAAAAGCATTTAAAAAAAAAAAAGAAGAAATTGGTGCAATTTGCGCTGGGGTCACGGATTCCTGCGTTTTATTTTAATGAGGCCCCCAGGTGGGCTAAGTCCCGGGGGCATTTCTTAAAAAAAATAGCAGGGCCTTGCTGGGGCTGCAGGGGCCCACTGGGGTCCCTACATCCCTGGGGCTTTACTAATGTTGGGAAAGGTGTTGCGCGCCCCCCTCCTGGAGCCCTCCAGGTGCTTATAACTTTGGCGTCGTTTGACAAATCTTCAGGTAATTTTCTAAAATGTTTTTCTTTCTTGATCAGCTCCTATCTTGAAAGTGTAGAGGTGATTGGTCAAGGAGGGGCTGAGAAAAAAGGGGGGTCCCAAAATGTGTTTTCTTAATGCATTTTTCATAGGGAACTTTAAACAAGGCTTGAGGTCAAACTGCTGAATGGAATTACGCCAAATTTGGCAGGGAGAAAGGTCTTGGACCAGAAAGTGAATTTATGTTGAAATGGTATAAATCCTTTCCATTACTTTTGAGAAATATCACATTTTACAGATATCGGTATTTGAGACTTTTGCCATCATATTGGCCGAGGGGTTACGAGCACGAGCTTGCGGCTCATTGGCTATAAACAGTTGAAAGTAGGAAGTGTTGGAAGGCATTTTGTGAATTAGTCCGTGAGCTCGCATCTCTCTGTGTAGCCTTGCAGAGGTAAAACTACAGACCCAATGTCAACACTGACATCTGTGTCTGTGTGAGATACCCCTTTCACGCTGCCTCTACCCACATCAGCAGGTCGGGGCTATGCCTTTAGAAGCCAGTCAGTCGACTCGCAGCTCTGTGATTCAGCATTACTCCCTACACTACTCATAACACTGTTGTAAATTAACGGGCAATTGGATTAAGCATTAAATGTTAATGCTAAATGTCATGTACTTTTAAAGCGCACAGCAGCCCCAGCAAAGGGGCGTCCCGGCGCTGTATACCACTGGGGAACCCATCCTGGCTTTCCATGTGAGATGGTCCCTACTAGGTATCTCCAAGGTGAAGACAAGCATCCCCGGCGCTGATGGGGCCGTTAGCAGAGATTAAGCAAGCTATTGCCCAGAGTTGCTGGGTGGGACCCATGGTTGGAGTAGGCACCGAGGCGAGAATTATCGAGTCCTGCCGCGTCAGGAATCGAACCCTGGTTCTGGGCTGACCTCTGCTTCCGGGTCTGCCGCCTCTAACCAGTGAGCCACACCACTCCACTCCACATAAGCAGAAGACATTTCAATATTTTACTATCTTAAGTCCCGTCATCTTAGTATTTTTGTTTTAACTGTTAACTTTTAGTGGACTCCATTTTGTATTCACGTCAGCCATCTTGTCTGCCACATGTTGTCTCGTGTCGACCATGTGCTTTGTCCTATCTTCTGGGTCACGACGCTTGAAATCTGCCTGGCAACAAGTTATATTTAGCATCCCCCACTTTCGCGCATGTCAAGTAGAGTCCACATCTGTTAGTGATTAGTTCCAGATAGGCATGTGTTTGACGACACCCAGAACTTGTAAGTCCTCCCACTGATCGATTGTGTCTCTCGATATTACCTTATATGTACATAAAGTGTGCTTTTGTGTTCGTACCGCCTTCTTTTTAGCCCCTGTGTAGGTATAAATAAACTATGCATTCTTAGCTTGTGATGCCGAAGGGTACTGTTTGAACCTTAGCACCACCTCATGAGGTATAATAAATATTACTTTTTCTATTCCAGTTTCTGTGCCAACTTCTTCCTATTGGTCTGAGGACTTGTGCAGAGAAGGCCGAACCCCTTGCACTAGCGGGCCTGGCTGAGGCTTGCTACGACAACACCACTGCACTTCTGTAAACTCTAAAACACTACCCCAACATGATGTCCTACACTACACAAACACTACTGCACTACCCTATACCCTAAAACAATACCCACAGCACAATCCCCTGTACTAACCAAACACCACTGTGCTGCCCTAAACTATAAAACACTACCCCCAGCATGATCACCTACACTAACCAAACACCACTGTACTACCCTAAACCCTAAATTGCTACCTCCAGCACAACACCCTACTCTACCCAAACACCTCTCCACTACCCTAAACCCTAAAACGCTACCCTGCATGACCCCCATACTACCCAAACACCACTGCACTACCCTAAAACGCTACCGCAGCACCATCCCCTACACTATTCAAACAACACTCCACTACCCAAACTCTAAAACACTACCCCCTGCACTGCCCTAAACCTTAAATGTACCCCAGCCCACCCCCTATACTACACAAACACCATTGCACTACCCTAAACCATAAAACACTACCAGTACATTGGCTCGCAGCTCTGCGCCTGAGAGCCGTCAGGCCTGCAGCTTTACCTCTGTGAGCCAGCTCGTTAGGTCGCAGCTGTGTCTCTGCTAGCAGGCCTTTCGGCCCGTTGCTCTCCCTCTGCGAGTGAGCCCGTCGGCTCGCAGATCGGGCCCGCAGCTCAACCTCTGTCAGCCAGCTTGTTAGCTCGTAGCTGTGTCTCTGCTAGCAGGGCCATTGGCCTGTTGCTCTCCGTTAGCGAGTCTAGCAGGGCCGTTGGCCCGTAGCTCTCCCTGTGCGAGCTTTGACCATGGGCCACAGCTGTCCCTCTGCGAGCCTACCCGATGGCCCACCGGTCTCCCTGTGCTAGCCGGATCACAGCTGTTGCTCTGCAAAACGATATTGGGAATATAAGACGGCTCTAAAAAGAGCCCTTGTGTTTATTAATTGGAGCTACATATAAGTGCAGATGCACAGCTTCAGGTTATTCAGCAAAACTCGATTTCCCTGATCTGAGAAGTGTACTCCATCACTACTGTAGATATCAGCCATATCAAAATGTATGTTGTTGTTGTCGATCAACCCCATGCTATGGTCTCTGAGGTATGCAGACAAAGCTTTTTTGACATTCTTCCTAGATTTTTCAATCTGAGGACAAAATTGGTTTGACCATTTCCACTTCTGTCCTTGGCATATATTTGAATATACAAAGACAGTTTGAGGCAATAGCAACATCAATTATCTAAAGGTGTCCATTAACATTGCCAACCCTATCCCAGTCAATTTCCCTCGGTCGTTTCTACCACAGTGCACAATCATGAGGTCAGGGAGTTGGAAACGCAAACAGGTTTTAACCAAAGGCAGCAATTGGTGCCACTTCAATCCTCTCTGTGCAAACAATTCAATGTCCACATTTTGTAAACCTAGGTCTAAGTCAATACGTCTGTTCTGCATACCTCTTGCACCATGTCCTCTGACACACACTAGCATTTTGAAAGTATAGCTGAAAGATATGGATAGATCTCTGTATCTCATGCAGTCCGTTCATAGAATAAGATCTATGTTTAAAGATGGGGAACTACTTTTTTTCTCATACAAAATGATTGCGAGATGAAAAGCATTGCATACTAAAAAGTAGGGTCATATTAGTTTGTCGAAAAGCATCTTTGTCATTGGTTAATAAAAGCAGTTTCAACGTGGAGTACATATGATAGGATAACATTTGCTCAGATCAACCACACCTGCTAATTGCATTTGGAAGGCACTGTTCGAACTTAAAGCAATGGTGAACTTTTAATCTGCACTTGGTGTTAAATGTTCGAGAAAATGTTGCAAAAAAATATTGTTAGGTTAAAAAAATTATGAACTTTTAACTTGCACAGGTCATCGCATGTTCTAGAAAGTGTGTTATTAGAATACGTTAAACTTCTCACCTGTATGTGTTCTTAAATTTTTTTTAAACTGTTTATATTGAAAGTTAAAAAATAACCAATAGAGAGAAGTTTTGCAATATGAAAAAATCAAGGAACTATTCTGATTTGTTCTTTAGATGTATTTATGTTTGGAGCAACAGGGAAATTAGGCCATTACTGGTTCCATTCTTGATGAGAGCGGGGCATTACATGTACTGTGTGACAAAGAAAGAATTGCATGCGTTTGTGACATTTGAAATCTGCATACCAACTACGAACGTAAGTTAAATTATGCTTAGTGGGGAAATAGTGGGGAAGAGGTAAGAGTAGAAAATTCATGTGTTATTAACTTAACATTTCTGTTTTTTGTTCCATCTCTGTTATGTGGACAATTTGTGGTCTAATTTTTTATACTGAGAGGTAGATTTAAATATCAGTCAAGACTGGTGTGTTACTGGGAGGCTTTGGATGTTGGCGTTGTTATGAAATGGAAATTGTTGGGGAGCGTTTCTTGAGAAGAATTTTTTTATAAATGTGTGACAGATAAAAAAAAAGAAAATGTTCTTTGTATATTTTCCGTATGATTTCGTTCACAGTGCTGAATTAAATGTGATTATTAGGGGAGGTAATTGTCAGAATCTGTTTGTCTGCTGAATATACGCAGGCCTTTAAGTGGCCCGGATCTTGTCGGTACTGAACTCCGCCACCCGTTAAGACAGTTGCCAAATTTTTCTTTCCAGTTAAAGCTGTTAATATACGTATAGTAAAGGGATGATATATAAAAAGTTTGGGAATTATACCTTTGTTTGATCTGTCCAGCTCCCACTACCATTTTGTGCCCCCAGCGGTATTGTTTATAAAAATAATCTAATATAGCTCTTTGTATTTTGAAAATATCAATTCTAAGTTTATTGCCATATTGGTAGGGTACGTACTATATAGAGAATGCTGCCATCAGTTTAATTGGTATAAAACTGCACAGTCTTATGTTGGAAATATTACATATACATAGGTTGTGATGTCATATTATACACTGTGAGGTACATTTGAAGACAGGTGTTATACTGGAAACCTGCTCAAAATATGCGAATATTACATGGAGAGTAAATGGAAAAAGTAAACGTACATTTTGCTTTCTGTATGTATGCATGGTTAGAATCATTTGATGATGCTTTCAGATACAATCTAAATAGTGTTTGTGCTTTACAATTGGGTATACTGCACCATGTTAGCAGTTAGTGACTAGATGCTACTAAAGGGATTATTTATTGCTCATTCTTACAAAAGAAATGTGGGGAGGGGCGTTTCTTTACAAGAGATATTTTATAAATGTGTGAGAGCTAAAAAATAAAAAAAAAATTAGTACATTTTTTGTACGATTTTTTCACACTAGTAAAGTAACTGTTTATAAGTGATGAAAATTGTTAGGTTGTACTTCTGTGCTGAACATATGCAGGTCCTTCAGTGGGCCGGATTTTGCTGGTGTTGAACACTGCTACAGCTTTTAGACCACCGCCATTTTTTTATCTCATTGAAAGCCCTGAATATACGTATAGTAAAGAAATGGTACAATTAAAGTTTAGGAATTACAACTCCGTTTACTCTCTTCATCTCATAATCTTCATTTTGTGCACCCAATAGTAGTGTTTTTAAAAATTAAGTAATATAGCTTTATCTAGTATAAAAATGGCACTTATCTGTAGTGTATAGAGAAGGTGGTTTTCAGTTTCAATAGTACAAAACAGACGTGACATATGTTTGAAAGATTACATGTTTTAGGAATAAGCTCTCGCTCTGCGAGTCCTCGGGCTCCCAGTTGTACCTCTGCAAGCCAACACTGGAAATATACTGCAGATTTCTCTCTGCGAGATACTCCCTTATTGCTCCCTCTCCCCACATCACCGTCCTGCAGCTATCCCTTCGAAAGTCGACAGCCCACACATCTCCCTATACTAGTTGGCCCGCAGCTATTCCTCTGTGAGCTGTCCCACAGTCTCCCTCCATGAGCCAGCCAGTCAGCTCACATTTCTTCCTGTACAAGCCAGCCCTCCGGCCCACAACTTTTCCTCTACATGCTGGCCTACAGCTCTCTGTCTACGAGCCAGCCAGTCGGCTCGGAGGTCTTCCAGTATGAGTCAACCTGCTGGTCCGCAGCTCTCTTCTGCGAACCCCTGGTGGGCTTGCAGCTCTTTCTCTGTGAGCCAGCTCGCAGTTGTGTCTGTGTAAGCTAACTGGAAATATACCACAGTTGTCTCACTACGAGATACCCCCTTCACACTCCCTCTCTTCACATCATTCTCCCGCACCTATGAGTTGCAAGCTGATGGCCCACACTTTTCCCTATAGCAGTTGGCCCACCGCTGCTCCTGTGCGAGCCAGCTCGCAGCTTTCCCTCTTTGAGCCGATGGGCTGCAGCTGTTCCTGTATGATCCAGGCAGTCTGCTCGCAGTTCTGCCTCTACGAGGCAGCCGGCCGGCCTGCAGCTCTCCCTCTGTAAACCATAGTTCGGCTTGCAGCTCTTCCTCTGCGAGCCAGCTTGCAGTTGTACTGCTGCAAGCCACACTGGTAATATACCGCAGTTCTCTCTCTACGAGATACCCTCTTCATGCTCCCTCTCTCTACATCACGGTCCCGCACCTATGCCTTTGCAAGACGACGACCCGCACCTTTCCCTAGTAGTCAGCCTGCATCTGTTCCTGTGCAAGCCGGCCCACAGCTCTTACGTTGCGAGCCGATGGGCCGCAGCTGTTCCTCTACGAGCCAACCAGTCAGCTTGCAGGTCTTCCTGTATGAGCCAGCTCGCTGGCTCACAGCTCTCCCTCTGCGAACCACTGGTGGGCTCGCAGCTCTTTCTCTGCGAGGCAGTCTGTAGTTGTACATCTGCAAGCCAACACTGGAAATATGCCGCAGCTCTCTCTCTCTACGAGAAACTCCCTTCACACTCCCTGTCTACATTACTGTTCCGCACATATGCCTTTGCAAGCTGACAACCCACATTTTCCTTATAGCAGTCGTTCCGCAGCTGTTCCTGTGCGAGCCGGACCGCAGCCGCAGCTCTTCCTCTTTGAGCTGACGGGCCAAAGTTATTCCTCTACGAGGCAACTAGTCAGGCTGGCTTGTAGAAGTAGAACTGTGAGCTGCCAGCCCGCAGCTCTCCCTCTGCATACCATTATTCAGCTCGCAGCTCTTTCTCTGTAAGCCAACCCACACATGTACCTCTGCACTCCAACACTGGAAATATTAATCATCAAGAAGGAGGGAGGGTGATCAATCGATCAAACGGGCACCAATTACCACTCAAGGGAGTGGAAGGTCCAGTATCAGCTTGTGCCCGTGTAAATTACAGGTCAAAGAAGAAGGGGGGGTGCTGAACTGTTCCTATGGAAAGTGAGAAATTAAATAGGACTGGCGTGACCGGAGGTGTGTATGTGGCACCTTTGGGCAGCCATTTTGTTTGACGTATTTGCCTCACACACCCAAAAGGGTGTCATGCTTCATCATAGGCGTTGCTCCTTGTCGGGGAGGCGGTGCAATCCCCAACGGGCTCACCTTCACGCTTCCTCTCCCCACATCACCGTCTTGCACCCATAATTTGCAAGCTGACGACCCGCACCTTCCCCTATTGCAGATGGCCCGCAGCTCTTCCTGTGCGAGCTGGCTCACAGCTCTCCTTCTGCTGATGCAATATGTGACATAATCAGCTGTGCATTGCGGTCGCACGAGTTCTAGTTAGAAATTCCTCCGTTATAGTTAGTTCTTCTATGGTTTTGTACGAGTGAAATGGCCAACTAACTATAACACCCCTGAAACCTATCGTTTTTCTGTGAATATATATATATATATATATATATTACCTACTGGCGGTCGCCAGTAGGTAGTTATAGTTAGGATTTTTTTCAATGTTAAATCTCAAAATTCTATTTGGAATAACTTTGGCGCCGGTTGACGAATCTGCCTGAAAATTTCCTGAAAATGGCCTCGCGGGGTTCCGGTCCTTCCCTGAAAGTTTGGGGGGGATACGTTAAGCGGGGGCCGAGATAAAAGGGGGGTCCCAAAACGCGTTTTCCCCATGTTAATTTCCATAGGGCGGTCGATTTCACTTTTAGCCCGAACGGCTGAATGGATTTCCACGAAACTTGGCAAAATTGTAGGGACTGGTAGCCCGATGTGCCTTTGCTATGTCTCAAGATATGTGCTCCAGTGGATTTTGAGTAATTTAGGTTCAAAAAAATATATATATCTATAGGCGCTCTCCGGTGCGCGCACCGGAGTGCGCTCCAGGCGCGACACGCGACTTGCGCGCAGAAAGCTGATTGGCTCTCGGGTGTCTGTAAACATTCTAAACAGTCCGGAGCGGCCGCCATCTTGTGTCTCGGTAGGATCGAGACACAAGAGGTGGCCAAAACAAAGGGGGAAATGACCATAAGGGGGCAGAGTAGACACTCCCTGTACCCCTAGGTTTGATGTGGGGGCCATTAAAGGGCCCGCGGGGTCTCACCCCCTTTTTTTTTTTTTTTCGATTTTCGCGGGGGAAGCGCCTGGTGCGCGCACGGGGGAGCGTATCGAGGAGGGTACTATGGAAAAATAATCACTTTAAAACATTGTATGTTTATTAATTGTTTTTTTTTTATTTTTTTATTTTATGTAAGTACCTACATGTAGGTACTAATGAAGAGACTTAAATTTAATGTTCACCATCTTCTTTGTAGACATCTTACATGTTGTTATTGTATTTTTTGTGGTATATGGAATTCATAACATAGTCTGTCTGGAAAGGAGAAACAGATCTTTTAAGCACTCCCTGAGAATTTCTAGGGGATCATGAGTAGTCTATCCTGCTCACTTATGAAAATGAGGTGTAAAATATTCATATGAGATAATATAGTGGGAGAAAGGTAGTAACTATGAGTAAACTTACTATGTAACAGAAAAATAGTTGAACAGTATACTATAAGTCTCACTTTATATTTTAAACATTTTTGGTAATACTTCATGAATTACATATAAAAAAGAATATTGTCTGAAACAATTGAAATTATTAAAGATACATTTATTCCTCTGATTCTTTTTCATAATTTAATAAAATTTCTAACATAATATTGTCCGGAATTTCCTCATAATTATATGTACATGATTCAATTTCTTCCAAACATTCTATAAACTGTTCATCCAAAGAGTCATCCATGAAATCAACTTCTTTTTTTTCATCTTCTGGTTTTTCCACCTTTACTTTGATAGAAGTATCATTTGCCTTATTTTCTCCTTCCATTTTCTTTCTGAAAATTGCATATAAATTAACTATATTAGTAGAGCTAGTATACCAGAGAAGCCTAACTCAATCCATAACTATTACAGAGAAGTCTATCTCTATCTCTAACTATTAAAGAGGGATAGCATATCACTAACAGAATATTTTTTAAGAAATAAACTTAA
Source organism: Lissotriton vulgaris (assembly GCF_964263255.1). Lineage (NCBI taxonomy): Eukaryota > Metazoa > Chordata > Amphibia > Caudata > Salamandridae > Lissotriton > Lissotriton vulgaris. The sequence goes on along the minus strand of NC_141695.1, from coordinate 1,210,348,695 downwards.
AGTGTACAATATACTTCCATAATTAGAAGTTACCTTAGAGAAATTAGTTGAAGTTGTCAGTGAAATTTGTTTTCAAGTGTACTTCAGGAAGCAGTAGTCAAAATGGCTGTGTTTCCCTCTCTTCTTTTATATATATTCTTGTACTTAACCAATCAAACGTCAGGAAATAATCGTAGAAAATGAGAGATACTTTTTAATTGGTTGTAAATTCTAACATTACAAGTGTGTTTTTGTCATGTAATTTACCTCAGGATATTTAGACAGGCCTGTAGCCTAAATGTCTCAAAGGAATTTCACCAAATTTGGGCAAATGGTAGGGACTGCTATGTAGTAGGGCCTATTCTATATTTGATGAAAGTGTCTCCAGTGGTTTTTTTGTAAATTGCTTTCCCACCTTTTTTTATCGAGCGCTTACCGGTGCGCGCTCCTTTACGCGCACCGGCAGCGTTACGGGAGTCCTCCATTTTGTGTTTCGGTACAATCAAGACACAAGATGGAGGGTAAACAATGTTCGGTATGGGTAGAAGGGGGCACTGTAGAGACTTCTTGACCCTCTAGGTTTTCTGAGGGGGCCTTAGGAGGCTCATAAACGTAAAAAAAAAAAAAAAAAATTGTAATTTTCCACGGGGGTAGCGCCTGGTGCGCGCACCTTGAAGCGTACCCGAAAGCGTACTTTGGTGAAAAATAGTGAAAAAAGTTAGAAAAAAATAAACGCTTTGAATGATCAGAGTTAGGGTAGCTCTGAAAAGAGCTTTTGGGTTCTGTGGTTGATTTAGGTACCTACAAGTAGGTTCCAATACACATTCTTAAATTCAGGAGGAATATTCTATTCCCCTCATCTGAGAAGTGCACTCCATCTCCTCTGTAGATGTCTTGCATGCTGTAACGCAAGTTATTATTGTATAATGAACCCATTCCATAGTCTCTCATGTAAGCAGAAACAGATTTATTTACATGTTTCCGTGCTTTCTCAAATTGTGGACCAAATTGGTTGGACCAGTTCCATTTCTGTCTTTGGCATATATTGGAATATACCAAGGCAGTGTGGGGAAAAAGTATCATCAATTGATGAAAGGTGTCCTTTAATAGCATTTCCAGACCTACCCCAGTTAATGTGCCTAGATCGTTTCCACCACAGTGCACAATTATAAGGTCAGGTTCTGGCAGATGCAAAAAGGTTTTCACCAATGGTATCAATTGGTGACATTTTAATCCTCTGTGGCCAATCCACTTGATTTCCACATTTGATAAATCAAGGTTATGAAAATTTCTGCTAGCTGCATACCTTTGAGCCCAGTGGATGTAGCTATGTCCAATAACCCAAACAGAGTACATGATGTGAGAAGGTTCTGGTCCAGTCAGATGAAGTGTGGGAATGAAATGGCAGTTGGAACAGTAGGAGTTCACAAAAAAATAATTGTGGAGTTTCTGTGCTCTTGAATCACAAGCAATGATTGGTGGATTCAGATAGTTGAAAACTGAAAGTTAGGGTGTATGGTTATGCTGTGTGAAAGAAGCAATTTGAATGGTTTAAAAAAAGTCACCAAAAGCAAAAATACCCTGTATAGGCTGCTGTATTGACAGGTCAAACATCCTTGCTGAGTTAATTTGCAACATTGTAAGATAAACTTTTGAACCTTACAGTTCAGTTAGGAGGGAGTTGCTATGGTAACAGATAGAAAGGTTTGAGAGGGGGATGGGTGTTGGTTTGAAAATAGTGAGGGAAGAGTTTTCATTGGTTGAATTAAGGCATATGTGTACAAAGATAGAGATTTTCTATGCCAGTCTTGGTTTCAGTGTATTGAGAGCACACCTTTTCCTCTGCTAAAGAAAAATTGGTGTGTGTGTCTGACACTGTTTTCAATCTCCAAAAGCATTTGTAAAGGTAAGTAATGATTCATTTAATTTAGATAGAGATTTATTTGCTCTATGGAGAATATTTGGAAGCAGATAGTTTTGTTTTAGAAGTGAAATTGTATGTTAGTATATAAGTCCTGCGCAGTGTTTTTTACATGTTATTTAAAAATCGATTTTGGGTGCAAATGAATGGTATTTTTATTTGGCCTTTTTTATGATTGCCATGTGCAGTTGATGCATCACTTTAAACATGGGTAATAAGTGATGCACTGGTGGCGCCAGGCCTTTATAAATGAGGCCCTGACTTTGTTTGATGATATTGAGTGGTTGTACTTAGGTTCTGTGCAGTGTTCCTTACATGTTATTCAAAAATCGATTTTTGGGTGCAATTGATTGGTATATGTATTTGGCCCTTATTTATGAATGCCATGTGCAGCTGATGCATGACTTTAAACATGGGTAATAAGTGACGCACTGGTGGCGCAAGGCTTTCATAAATAAGGCCCTGACTTTGTTTGATGATATTGAGTGGTTGTACTTAGGTTCTGCGCAGTGTTTCTTACATGTTATTGAAAAATCGATTTTGGGTGCAAATGAATGGTATTTTTATTTGGCCCTTATTTATGATTGCCATGTGCAGCTGATGCATGACTTTAAACATGGGTAATAAGTGATGCACTGGTGGCGCCAGGCCTTTATAAATGAGGCCCTGACTTTGTTTGATGATATTGATTGGTTGTACATAGGTTCTGTGCAGTGTTCCTTACATGTTATTGAAAAATCGATTTTTGGGTGCAATTGATTGGTATATGTATTTGGCCCTTATTTATGATTGCCATGTGCAGCTGATGCATGACTTTAAACATGGGTAATAAGTGACGCACTGGTGGCGCAAGGCTTTCATAAATAAGGCCCTGACTTTGTTTGATGATATTGATTGGTTGTACATAGGTTCTGCGCAGTGTTTCTTACATGTTATTCAAAAATCGATTTTTGGGTGCAATTGATTGGTATATGTATTTGGCCCTTATTTATGATTGCCATGTGCAGCTGATGCATGACTTTAAACATGGGTAATACGTGACGCACTGGTGGCGCAAGGCTTTCATAAATAAGGCCCTGACTTTGTTTGATGATATTGATTGGTTGTACATAGGTTCTGCGCAGTGTTTCTTACATGTTATTCAAAAATCGATTTTTGGGTGCAATTGATTGGTATATGTATTTGGCCCTTATTTATGATTGCCATGTGCAGCTGATGCATGACTTTAAACATGGGTAATAAGTGACGCACTGGTGGCGCAAGGCTTTCATAAATAAGGCCCTGACTTTGTTTGATGATATTGAGTGGTTGTACTTAGGTTCTGCGCAGTGTTTCTTACATGTTATTGAAAAATCGATTTTTGGGTGCAATTGATTGGTATATGTATTTGGCCCTTATTTATGATTGCCATGTGCAGCTGATGCATGACTTTAAACATGGGTAATAAGTGATGCACTGGTGGCGCAAGGCTTTCATAAATAAGGCCCTGACTTTGTTTGATGATATTGAGTGGTTGTACTTAGGTTCTGCGCAGTGTTTCTTACATGTTATTCAAAAATCGATTTTTGGGTGCAATTGATTGGTATATGTATTTGGCCCTTATTTATGATTCCCATGTGCAGCTGATGCATGACTTTAAACATGGGTAATAAGTGACGCACTGGTGGCGGAAGGCTTTCATAAATAAGGCCCTGACTTTGTTTGATGATATTGATTGGTTGTACATAGGTTCTGCGCAGTGTTTCTTACATGTTATTCAAAAATCGATTTTTGGGTGCAATTGATTGGTATATGTATTTGGCCCTTATTTATGATTGCCATGTGCAGCTGATGCATGACTTTAAACATGGGTAATACGTGACGCACTGGTGGCACAAGGCTTTCATAAATAAGGCCCTGACTTTGTTTGATGATATTGATTGGTTGTACATAGGTTCTGCGCAGTGTTTCTTACATGTTATTCAAAAATCGATTTTTGGGCGCAATTGATTGGTATATGTATTTTGCCCTTATTTATGATTGCCATGTGCAACTGATGCATGACTTTAAACATGGGTAATAAGTGACGCACTGGTGGCGCAAGGCTTTCATAAATAAGGCCCTGACTTTGTTTGATGATATTGAGTGGTTGTACTTAGGTTCTGCGCCGTGTTTCTTACATGTTATTGAAAAATCGATTTTTGGGTGCAATTGATTGGTATATGTATTTGGCCCTTATTTATGATTGCCATGTGCAACTGATGCATGACTTTAAACATGGGTAATAAGTGACCCACTGGTGGCGCAAGGCTTTCATAAATAAGGCCCTGACTTTGTTTGATGATATTGAGTGGTTGTACTTAGGTTCTGCGCCGTGTTTCTTACATGTTATTGAAAAATCGATTTTTGGGTGCAATTGATTGGTATATGTATTTGGCCCTTATTTATGATTGCCATGTGCAGCTGATGCATGACTTTAAACATGGGTAATAAGTGACGCACTGGTGGCGCAAGGCTTTCATAAATAAGGCCCTGACTTTGTTTGATGATATTGATTGGTTGTACATAGGTTCTGCGCAGTGTTTCTTACATGTTATTCAAAAATCGATTTTTGGGTGCAATTGATTGGTATATGTATTTGGTCCTTATTTATGATTGCCATGTGCAGCTGATGCATGACTTTAAACATGGGTAATACGTGACGCACTGGTGGCGCAAGGCTTTCATAAATAAGGCCCTGACTTTGTTTGATGATATTGAGTGGTTGTACTTAGGTTCTGCGCCGTGTTTCTTACATGTTATTGAAAAATCGATTTTGGGGTGCAATTGATTGGTATATGTATTTGGCCCTTATTTATGATTGCCATGTGCAACTGATGCATGACTTTAAACATGGGTAATAAGTGACGCACTGGTGGCGCAAGGCTTTCATAAATAAGGCCCTGACTTTGTTTGATGATATTGATTGGTTGTACATAGGTTCTGCGCAGTGTTTCTTACATGTTATTCAAAAATCGATTTTTGGGTGCAATTGATTGGTATATGTATTTGGCCCTTATTTATGATTGCCATGTGCAGCCGATGCAAAACTTTAAACATGGGTAATAAGTGATGCACTGGTGGCGCAAGGCCTTTATAAATCAGACCCTGACTTTGTTTGATGATATTGAGTGGTTGTACTTAGGTTTTGCGCAGTGTTTCTTACATGTTATTGAAAAATCGATTTTTGGGTGCAATTGATTGGTATATGTATTTGGCCCTTATTTATGAATGCCATGTGCAGCTGATGCTTGACTTTAAACATGGGTAATAAGTGATGCACTGGTGGCGCAAGGCCTTTAAAAATAAAGCCATGAGTTGCTATTGTATAAACTTAAATATGTTGCAATTTATTGTTTATATTGTTTGCTTTTTAACATTACTTTGTTGTTTGCTAATAGTGGTCTTTCATGTGTTTTTTTAACAGAACAACAGATTCAAATCAACTTCTGAAAAGGAAGCAAAAATGCCTTCAAGGCAAAGAAATATCAAAAATACCATACGGAAAAGGAGAACATCAACAACAGAGTTTATGGAATCCTCTTCAACAACTACTTCAAAAAACACCAGAAAAGCTTCTGGTAAGCCAATTAAGTCTTTTCTTCGCAACATATGTCGTAGGAAAAAAAATGAAATTGCTAATGTGAATATACAGAAAAAGTCAACAAATCTAAAAAGGAAAGAGAAGCCCACAAAAAATGTTTCCATTGGACCAGGAGAGAAGAGAATGGTTAGCAATAGAAGGGTAAATGTTTTTAGGGACATTCGTAGGCGAATGTTTCGCAATAGGGTAGTTTTAAATTTGCTAAAAAATGAAAAGAAAAGTAAACTAAAAGCTGCTTTTTACAAGAAAAAGAAAAGTGTAGAAAAGATTGTTGATCAGGCTTTTGAAGTTAAGAAAAAATTATTTATTTTAATAATCAATAGAATTAGGATACTTAATAAGGCAATGGATGTTTTCAAATCGAACAGTAGATGGAAAAGAATTATTAATCGGAGTAATTTTTGTGAAGTATTTTCTGGTGAATGGATGCATAGTTCAAGTTCTGAGCCTTTTTTTAATGAGGAGAGTTACTTTCAGGAAAATGATTTGGTGCATGCAGTTGACACCAGTGGTCGTGCATATGAGGTGAAAGATAGTTGTGTGATGGAAAAAGAGAAACTTGTATCTAGAGATGCAGAAGAGGTGTTAGCTGATGAAGTTTTAGGGAGACGTACTAAGGGTCCAGTGTACACATGGAAATGCAGTAGTATTTGTAGTGTGCGACAGGAATCAATTGATTTGCTTCGAAATTTCTTACGTACATATAGTAAAAAAAGTCTCAAACAAAAAATGAAGATCCTGCAAGAGTTAGATCCTTGCAGAGTGAGAGAAAGCACAGGTTTGCAAGGGCATTCACTAGCATGTCTTTCTAGAAAAGTTTGTCGGAGTGTTTTTCATCATTTTAGGATGTTAGCAGTGCATCATAATAACGTAAGGAAATTAGTGAGGAAGTTGTATTATGCAAAAAGTCCTGCACTTAAGCTTAAACAGTTAAATAGTGCTCTTTTGCATGGATCTGAAGTGGATGTGAAGACTATTTGTGAAGAAATTGAGTTTTGTTATTTTGGGAACAAAGAGGACAGTGTAGAAATAGATATAGTAATGGATGGTAATGCAGAAGATAATGGACAAATTTCAAGTATTGAAAAGTTTGATGAGGAAATTATCAAGTTTAAGGTGAAATCAAGTGAGAGGCCTAATTTAACTTGTGTGTGTTGTCGACGGACTCATTATAAAATTCAGACTAGGTTAGTTGATTTATATGCAAAAAGTGAATTGGAAAATAATAGTGAATGGGAGGATTTTGTAAGTTATTTGTTGGTGGAGAATTCTTTTGATTTGAGTTTGGATCAGCGTATTTGCACTTATTGTTTGAAAAAATTAAATGAAAATAGAATGCCTGCAAGAGCAGTTTATAATAATCTTCAGTTGATAGATATTCCTTCTGAATTGATGGATCTAAATACTTATGAATCTATTTTGATTCAATGTGTCCATCCTTTTCAGGCTATTGTACGCATGGAGCCTAAGACAGGGAAATTGCCTCCATCAGATTTACTGAGAGGATTAAAGGGAAGAGTTGTTTATTTGCCTCTAGATGTAAAGAAAAATATTAATACAATTGGTGTAGAAAGAGTAGAAGAAGATCCTTTAGTTATTCTAGTTAATGGGGTTCCAACAAAGAGTAAGAAAATTTGGCAAGATTTAGTGGATGATAAAAAAGTCAAGAAGGCAACGTTGTATTTAGTTAAAAACAATGAGTACTACAAAAATGTAAGTGTTGGAGTAGAGGAAACAGCTACAGAAGAAGATAGTGATTCTTCAGTTGGTCAAATTGAAAAAGTTGATGTGTCTAGAACTGAAGAAATATATGAACATTATACTGTTCATCCTTTGCATTCCAAAGAAGTAATGGGAAATGCAATTGACTTGTTTCAAATGAAGGCAGCAAAAGGAAGTCCCATTAGTGTATGGGAAGAAAGTTTGGAAGCTCGTTGTTTTCCACAATTATTTCCAACAGGTTGTGGTGGACGATATGATGATCGACCAGTTCAAATTCCTGCAGCTGAATACCGGACTCTAAGATTATATGCAGAAGATCCAAGGTTTCGTCAATGCATTCCATATTTATTTCATCTACTGTTTGAAAGTGATTTGTCTGGGCTTTCTTATGCAGTTAATCATATATTAAAAAGTGGACCTCATTTGCAAAATGTTTGTGCAAGGGACTTTATGGAGAAAGTTAATCTGCAAGACAGTATTTTGGAATCTCAGCTAATCAATCTCATGGCATGTCAACGTGGAACCAACGAGTATTGGTTTCGTCGTCATGGAGAATTGAAATGTATGCTAAGAAACTTAGGAACTCCTACATGGTTCCTCACTCTTAGCTGTGCTGAGTATGCATGGGACGATTTACTTCAATTTCTACGAGAGGCAAATGAAAACATACCAAATATAGAATTGAAAACACCAGGAGAACTGTGTTCTTTAGATCCAGTGAATGTTTGCAGATATTTTAATCATAGATTTGAAGCTATGATGTCTTTTATTACCAACAAAAAAAATCCTCCCCTTGGAGAGGTTTTGGATTTCTTTTGGAGGAAGGAATATCAAGCGAGAGGTGCTCCTCATATACATATGTTGTTGTGGATTAAAGATGCACCCAAATTTGGATCAGATTCAGATGAAACAGTGATGAGTTTCATTGAAGAGTATTCAACATGTGCTGTTCCAAAATCTACTGAAGAAAACAATTTAAGGCAACAAGTTTTACGTTTTCAATCTCATCGTTGTGGAAAGTATTGTCGTCGAAAATTTAAAAACAAGGAAAAGTACTACACGAAATGTCGTTTTGCATTTCCTCGACCAGTGATTTCTAAGGGAAGAGTAAATAATTTGATGTCATCTCTACGACATACTGTGACGAGAAAATCTCCCAAAAACACATATAATTTGAAAAGAAATGAAGAATCTAAGTACATCAACGATTACAACCCAGTGATTTTGTCCATGTGGAATGCTAACATGGATATTCAGTTCGTTGCTGACAACTCTATTGCTGTGGCTCGATATGTGACATCTTACATCACCAAAAAAGAAAAGACAGAACTGAAGGAAATGTGGGAGGACATTTCACATGAAAAGAGTCTAAGCAAGAAATTATACAGTTTCAGTCTGAAGATGTTGTCGCATCGAGAAATTGGAGCATATGAATGTTCTGATCGGTTATCATCAGCAAGTCTCTATGCCAAATCAAGAACAATCATTTGGGTGAGTCTTGGTCTTGCTGCAACACGAAACCGAGTTTTGAAATCTGTACAAGAAATTGAATATTTGGCGGAAAAAGAACCAAACAGTACAGATATTTTGAAGACAAATATGTTGGATACATACTATCCAAATAGAAGTACTCACCTTGAGAACACATGTTTGTATGAAGTTCTTCAAAACTACAGTTATAAGAGGAACATCACAGAAGATATCAATAATGGAAAATATGCACTCATTGGCTATGAAGGATGTCTAGTGAAGCAGAAAAAAGGCCATTTGATTAATCATCGAAAATTGAGTTGTGAAGTTCCAGACAAAAGAGAATTTTACTATTTAGCTCTTTTGCAACTCTTTAAGCCATGGCGTACAGAAGAGGAACTACTTGGAGATTTTCTCTGTTATGAAGACTCTTTTAATGCAACTAAGGATACCATAGAATGTCCTATTTTTCTAAATTATCTGCAAATGTTGAATGAAGAAATGGAGCAAGAAACCACAATTGCTGAAGAGATAGCTAGAAACAGTTCTCAAGATAGTCAGAGTTCTACTTCATTGAGCCAGGATCCACTAGGAGGACCAATTATCCAAAATGAAGCTGCCACTGCCATGGATGAGGTGGAAAGAGCTATGGAACAAGCTCAAGAGGATGGAGTTAACTTAGAAGATTTGGTAACGCAACTAAACATTGAGCAGAAAAAGATATATGATGAAGTCACAGAGCAGATTGAACATGGATTCAGACATGAGAAAAAAGAGTGCTCATGTATATTATTTGACCCTGTCCGACTGTATGTAAGTGGAGAAGCGGGGACAGGAAAAAGTTTTCTAATTAAAGCCGTTGCAAGTTATCTGCAGAAAAGGACTGATTCACCACTGTCTTGTGTTGTAACTGCTCCAACTGGTCTGGCAGCACATAACATTAAAGGGATTACTCTACATCGTTTATTGATGCTGCCAGTTGAACATGATAATAAATTGCATTACAACAAGCTATCTGGAGATGCGTGTTCTGAAGTTTCAAGAGTCTTGAAGAAAATGAAACTTCTTATCATAGATGAAGTAAGCATGGTCTCAAATCTAATGCTTGCTTTTGTGCATTTGAGAATGCAAGAAATTCTTAAAACAGACTATGATGTGTTATTTGGAGGAAAACACATTATTGTTTTTGGAGATCTATTGCAGTTGACTCCAGTAAAAGGACAACCAGTGTTTAAAATGCTCACGCATGAAGATACCAGGAAGTCCCTTGGAAGCATTGGAAATGTTAATATATGGCTAAATTTTAAATATGCTGAACTGCTTCAAAATATGCGACAGGCCAAGGATGAAGATTATAAAAATATTCTACAAGATGTAAGAATTGGAAAAATGACTGAGAAAGGGAAAAAAGCTTTGCATAGTCGATTAATTTCAAATTTGTATGCAAATGAAAACATTCTTCCAGAGAATATTTTTAAAAAAATGACTGAGAAGAAATCTGGGATATGTTTGATGCCAACTCTGCAAGAATGTTCCATCTTCAATCAAAAAATGTTAGACTTAGAAAATGAAGAGATTGTGAAACTGGAAGCAATAGATAAAATAGAGCATATGGGTGCAACAATTGTTTTGTCAGAAAATTTGAAAACTAAATTGCATTCATTGGAGAAAAGTATTTCAAAAACAGCTGGTTTTGAAAAGACTCTGAATGTGTGTTTAAATTGTCGTATCATTTTGAGAAGGAATTTAAATGTTGAAAGCGGTCTGGTAAATGGAGCAATGGGTTATGTTGTTGATTTTGTGAATTACAGAAATAGAGATGGAATTGAATTTTTAAAAATAAAATTTGATGGCATTGAAGAAGTACAACAAATAAGTCGTTGTTCTGCTAGATTTTTACTTGTAAAAGACTTGTATGTTCGCCGAAAACAGTTTCCTGTTTGTTTAGCGTATGCGGTGACAATTCATAAATCTCAAGGTTTAAGTGTAGATAGTGCATTGGTGAACATTGGAAGATCTGTGTTTAAAGAGGGTATGGCATATGTGGCATTATCTCGAGTCAGAACTTTATCAGGATTGTACTTGATTGCGTGTGATGAGACAAAGATTTCTGCCGATCTAGATTGTGTTAAAGAATACAATAGGTTAAGAAGAGAGTATGCTCCACATTTGCCTCAATATCCTCTGTTTGAAAAACGTGTGGTAGGCCGAAAAAGAAGAAATGAGGATAATTGTAGTGAGGTAGTTGCAAAAAGACAAAAAGTAGAGAAAACTATAATTGAAAACAGGAAGAAAAAGAATTGTGGAGAAAATGTTGTTGGATTTCAGTTTGAAAATAGTTCTGGTGTCAACTGCTATGCTAATGTAGTGGTTAATGTTGTTTTTTTTCTTAAAAGTTTACAAGAACAGATTGTTGAAAATCGGGATCAAAGATTGTGTGGTTTATTGAATTCTGTGTTTCAGAAATGTAGCAGTGGTATACCACAAATAGAAAGTGTAACGGAAATTCGAAATATTTTAGATTTGTGTTCTGGTCAAGATAAATTTTCACAAAACATTCAGCAGGATTGTCAGGAATTTTTAATGTATATGTTTGGTGTTTTGGAAGATGAAGGAGTAGATGTAGATAATCTTTTCAGTCTTTCTTATCAATGGCAGCATGACTGCCACAATTGTAGTTTATCAAGTACTACTAGAATAGACACTGAAAGATTTATATATTTGACTTTACCAGACTGTAAATCAGTGTCTTTTAAAAATCTAGTTAAAGCAGCAGATCATAATATGGTGTGTACCCAATGTAACTGTACAATGCTGTCCACATTATTTATACAAAGGTATGGGCAGTATATCATTTTAGTTTTGCAACGATGTAGACCTGATGGAACTAAATTGACAACTTCTATCAAAAATTTTGTGGCTTCTCAGTTATCAATTTCTGGAAGGACCTTTACAACTGAAGCTATTATTTATCATGATGGACCTTCGACCACCTCAGGACATTATACATGCTACTTAAAATCTGAAAATGGATGGAGTTACTGCAATGATTCTCATTTAACTTATAAACAACGTTTGCCTTATGACTCTACAAATTCTTATCTAGTGTTTTTAAAACCAAAGTTTTAGTAAAGGGAATTGGCCTTTGAAGACGGGAATAGTTAATAAAAGTTAGTTAGTTAGTTAGTTAATCTAATATTTTAAATTATTTATCTCATGTAGATACTTTAAGTGGATCTCAAAGTAAAAAATACCGATATATCAGACACAAATTGGCCGTGAGGATTGTGTATGGTATGATGTTTTTAGATCTTTTTTCATAGGAAGTCGATGAAATGGAACTTATAAGGAACAGCAGACTTTTTTTCTACCAAAAGGACCTTCACTATCTTCTACTTGGCCTCATGGAAAAGTAAGTGAATCAAAGATTAGTGTACATATATGAGATGTATGTTTGAAAGGGTTTTTTTAAACACAATCTTTTAGATTGTGTTTTTTTTTTCCCGCTGTTATATGATGAAGACTTTGAACTCACTAATTTAAGTGGAATTCAATATATTCTGAAAACAGCAAAAATAAATAATGTAACATATTGTAGAAGTTATTGTGTAGTTTGCATTATGTAATTTATATTGTGTTCACATTGTTATGCACTCATTTTCTTTTTCACCCTTATTTACCTCTCCTCACTAATTTACACTCTTTTTTCATCGCTGTTTCTTTACTGCACTTCATTCACAACTTCTTAATCTAATAGGGACTATCTGCATTTCCTCAGTTCCTTCCACCACTTTTTATCTTTTCTATATTCTCACAGTACCACTGCTTTAGTGTCCTAACCCTCTTTCTCTTTCTCCTTTTTTTTTCTTTTACACTCATTATACTGTAGTTCAGTTAGTTCTTCCTTTTGTCTTTCTTTTACTCTCTCTCTTCTTTCTCTCTATTACTCCCCATGTGTTGCCCTTATTCACTTATATGTACCCTCTTTCACCCCTCTTTACTTATATTCACTGATATTTACTTTCCCTCAATCACTGCTATTCTTTTCCTCTGATTCCGTCACTACCTGTCATTCTCATACTTAACTGTCCTTCTTTTTACTTTCAATATCCATTTATATTCTCCCTTAACCTCTGCTTTAGTGTTCTTCCTATTTCTTCTTTCTTTTGCTCTCTTATTAATTTTTCTTTTCTTAGTTACTTCCTTTTACACTTTTTATCTGTCTTACTATCTATTACACAGTCCCTCCTTCATTATTTTTTTTTTCTTTTTTTTTTATAAGTGCGCTGACGGTACGCGCACCGGTGCGCGCACCGAAAGCGCACCAAAGTGAAATATAAAAAAAAATATTTTAAATTAAAAATATTATCTCAATATACATTATAGTGTTCATTTTTACAAAAACATACTTTAGCAATTCACTAAAAAACACATAGGTATGAGTCTGTATAAAAAGTTAGGAATTAGCATTAAAAAAACCTATGAAATTCACTGAAAAAACCATAGGTTTCACACCAGTTATAGTTAGGAATTAGCATTAAAAAAACCTATGAAATTCACTGAAAAAACCATAGGTTTCACACCAGTTATAGTTAGGAATTAGCATTAAAAAAACCTATGAAATTCACTGAAAAAACCATAGGTTTCACACCAGTTATAGTTAGGAATTAGCATTTAAAAAACCTATTAAATTCACTGAAAAAACCATAGGTTTCACACCAGTTATAGTTAGCTGGAAATTTTACTGATATAAAACCATTGAAATTCCCACGTTATAGTTAGTCGGACTCACTATAACTTGCGCGTGCAATGCACTGCTGATGACATCACATATTACATCACTCATGACATGGTCAGTGACATCACTCATGACATCACTGATGACAACATCCTTGTGACACAGTGACAGACCTCCTTTCACTGTAAAGTAACCTTTGAAACACATATTCAAAAATAGAAACTAACATTAAAAAAAAAGTGGATATACCCATACCAGTTACAACAACCAATTCAGTAATTTCACCATCTATATACAAATTTACACATTCACCAACAGTTTTATGTATTCACTCATACATATACTCACTCATCATATGTAGTGATACCCCTATTCATTCTGTTACACACCGACAGTCATCAAAAACTTACTCATACATATACTCACACATGCAAATAAACTAATAAACATCCATTTATTTGCATATACAACTATACACACATTAGCACATTACTTCTAAGGAAACTTGCACATACTTGCTCTCTTAAACAATCACTTATAGAAACACATACTTATTTAAACAGGAACTCTTTCAATCTCTCACTCTCACATATACTCACTTATATACATCAATTCTCATATATACAAGATTAAAACATATGTAGTTACTCATAAAGACACTAGTGAGAGAGGCATTCACTCTCTAACACACACATATACACACTCATCCACCCATACAATCCTACACAAATGCTGTCTTCAAAACACATACAAACAGTGAGTCAGTCATTGATGCATCTATGTGCTAAATAACAGCCCCACCAAACCATACAGACACTCATACTGATACTAAAAAAGCATCTAATAACCCATATACACACACATGTAGCTACTCACCAACCCATGCAGCCACTTATACACAAAGTAAAACACTGATACATATATTTAAATATTTAAACATTACTCGCTAATATATGTATTCACTAAGATACACTTAATAAGCCAGTTAAGCAATCAATTTTTTTTTAAAAAACATCCATTTAGACACTTATTTAAACATTTATTCTTCCATCGACCTTAACATATACATATATAAAATATATTTATTTTTCAGAAAGACACACACTCACTGGACGATGTCATGAGTGATGTCATTTGAGATGTCATCAGTGATGTCATGAGTGATGTCACTGACCATGTCATGAGTGATGTAATATGTGATGTCATCAGCAGTGCATTGCACGCGCAAGTTATAGTGAGTCCGACTAACTATAACGTGGGAATTTCAATGGTTTTATATCAGTAAAATTTCCAGCTAACTATAACTGGTGTGAAACCTATGGTTTTTTCAGTGAATTTAATAGGTTTTTTAAATGCTAATTCCTAACTATAACTGGTGTGAAACCTATGGTTTTTTCAGTGAATATATATATATATATATATATATATATATATATATATATATATATATATATATATATATATATATATTCACTGAAAAAAAACATAGGTTATAGACCATATATAGTTAGGAATTAGCATTTACAAAACCTTATTTTACTCACACAAAACCATTGAAATTCGCATATATAGTTAGTTGCACTAACTATATATCGCGCACCCGCAATCCACTGCTGAACATGTCACATATTGCATCATTCATGACATGGTCAGTGACATCACTGATGACATCACTGATGTCATCAGAAACAAAATGTGCCATTTTTCTGAAAATTTCATCCAATTCCGTCCATCAACGCCAAAGTTATTCAACATAGGATTTTTTTGAATTGGGATTTCTGAAAATTCTAACTATATATACCTACTGGCGACCGCCAGTAGGATATATATATATATATATATATATATATATATATATATATATATATATATATATATATATATATATATACATATATATATATATATATATATATATATATATATATATATATATATATATATATATATATATATATATATATATATATATATATATATAACCTACTGGCGGTTGCCAGTAGGTATATATAGTTAGGATTTTTTCTCTATGGAACTTTTGAAAATTCTATGTCTAGTAACTTTGGCGTTTGTGGACGGCATCGGCTGAAATGAGCAGCCCCTGAAAATTTGGGGGGTTCCGTCAAGGGGGGGCCGAGAAAAAAGGGGGGTCCCAAAACACATTTTTCCCCTTCATTTTTCCATAGGGCATTTGGCCTCACTTTTAGCTCGAACGGCTGAATGGATTTACACGAAACTTGGCAACATTGTAGGGACTGTTAGCCCGATGTGCCTTTGCTGGGTCTCAATATATGTGTTCCAGTGGATTTTGAGAAATTAACGTTTAAATAAACAGATATATCTGTGACAGCATCCCGGATAGCGCTCCAGATCGCGTACTTTTCGCGTTACGGAGCTTTGCGAAGCGGAGCTGATTGGCTCTCTGGTGTCTGTCAACATTCTAAACAGTCCGGTGCGGCCGCCATCTTGTCTCTCGGTAGGATCGAGAGACAAGAGGAGGACAAAAACGAAGGGGGAATTTAATGAAAGGGGGCAAGGTAGACTCCTCTTGACCCCATAGGAATGATGTTGGGGTTATTAAAGGGTCCCGTGGGGCAAATAAAAAAAATTAGATTTTTCGCGGTAGAAGCGCTTCTCGGTTCGCGAACCGGGTCGCAAACTGGTAGCGAAATGGGAATTTTGCCATTTTGTGTTTCGATTTAGTTAAATTACAAGATGGAGGAAAAGCAATGTGAGTATTGGGTATAAGGGGGTATGGGAGACGTATCCTGACCCCCTATGTTTTCTGAGGGTGGTTGAGGAGGCTCATATATGTTGATACTTGTCTTCCAGCGGCTGCGCGTGAGCGTTTTTTTTTTTTTTGCCGCTTGACTTCTGTTAACGTTCGATTCGAAGGAAATCAGGAAGTGTTGACCGCCATTTTGACACTGCGAGTAAATATATTGTTAAAAATAATTGTTATAAATTAATTCCTATTGATAAACATTGTCTGCGCCATCTTGCTTTTTTTCCAATGCCACACTTTTGTCGTGCACGACATCCATTTTAGATGCCTTGACCAGACCCACTCTCTGCACGCCGCCGATCCTCAGCATGGCTCCCCACCCTCGCAAGCATCTCCCCCACGCACTGGTCACCCCTGCTCTCTCTCTCATGCATGGGCCATAAACCTCCCCCCATCTGCCCTGCTTTTCCCTGAGTATCACACCCTGTGCCCGCCCGACACCTCCGTTTCACCCTATTTACTACCGCACCCTCTGACACTCCTGTTCCTCTGTGTCTGATTGTCCAGGCCGGTCCCAGGCTATCACCTAGCCCTGCGGATGTAGTTTATGGCCCCAACTGTAAAGAATCACCCCTGTTCAAAGGAGTTACAGTAGATCAAGGCCCCCACCTCATGAGATCCGTCACACCACACGCGTTTCTACTATCTGATAATGATCCTGTATTGTGATTGGGGAGGGGATTCTCACTGTAAGGGTGTGTGGGACCGAGCCTGAAGCGGAAGATTCCAGGGATGCCTTTTTGTACTTCAAAGTCTTCACAATTATGTGTCACATTAAAAATATACAGCACTCCAACAAAGTAGTAGGATTATAACACTTTAATAACTTATAAATATATACAACGCTCCAACAAAGTAAACACGTTAAAAAAAACCTTTTTAAACAACTATTTACATGACATTGCTTTAACCAGGATAGACAAAGAAATGACACAGTGATGTAAAAGTTTCTGAAAGAAATGCCAAGAACGTCCCATGTGAAAGTGAATTTTATCTGGCAATTTTTTATCTTTTCCTTCTCATGAAAAGAAAGTTAAAGCCAGGTTTGTTACCTGCCTCATCTGCAAAAAAAAAACTCTCGAGAGGGACCGAAAAAAATATAGCTATGGTAATCATACCATGCATCGGCACATGGAGAGGTGGCACCCTCTTAATTATTCTAAAGCACAACTTCGAGATTTGGTGGATAACCCCCGACCGGCAAAAACATCCACCAATGACTTAGCAATAAGTGAGTCAGAGGCAAGGGAAATGGTCCCAAATCTGCAAAAGAACTTTGGGCAGATGAGATTGACTTGTGTAGCATGTGGAAAATTAATTTCATGCGGAGAGATGAGTATTACTTTAATAAATAGATAATATGAAAATCATCAATGTCCAAAACGTCCTAGAAAGTAATTTTTGTCATTTTTGAGGAAGAGAGATAACCTACAGTGGTACAGGGTCGTTTTCGTTTGTACTAGGGGGGCCAGGTGACATTCCTTCGGGGTGGCTTAGGGGCATTTAAAACAACTTCCCTGATACAGGTAGCATATAAAGTAGAGGCTAAATACCAGGATCTTTATCGATTGCTTTATGCTGTACAAAAATGAAAAACACATACAACAAACCTGGACCATTCATATTTTCAATGTTTCTGCGTACCATACTTTTTAACCCTTAACTAATTGAGCTGCTTCATTTCACCTGCTTTTTTTTATAAACCTTTAATAAAAATGTTGGTGCCCAAATACGGGCCTACAACCCCGTGGGCCGGCCACGGAGCAGGCTGGAACTGTAAATGGGGGGGGGGGGTATTTATTTGTGGAAAACATAACAGAGTCAGTGGTCGTTGATTTCATAGTAAAAAGTGCGACAAGTGCAACAAAATCATATCGATAATTCATTGTGAGCAAGTACCAAAAGTGTCGACAATTCGAACCTTCAATAATAAATACAGTAATCAATGATGCATTAGAACTTAATATCAATTCATTGTTCGAACGTGTAATCAGTACCCGTCCCATGTCAATTCATTGTTCAAACGTATAATCAATACCCATCCTGGATCAATTCATTGTCCGAACATATAATCAGTCTTATCCCATATCAATTCATGTGCTAAAAACTGCATACATATCTCATGATATCAAGGCTGAGCAATCAGGGCACAACAAGGAGTTGAGAGTTTCATTTGTACCAGCGCCATTTTGGGTGAGGTCAGGAAGGTCCAAGTATAGTCAAAATGTCTCCATCAACTCGTGGTTGGACCGGGACCTCTTTCGGCAGTCCAAAAGTTTTCGTTGAAGGGTAGCAGAGGGGACTGCCGACATGAACCATCAGTCAAAGTGGGGTGGGAGGCAACAATCTCTCCTACCGGGTCATACTGGTGTCCCACCGGAACTGATCAAGTTGGTAGTCTTGCTGGATTTTGGTCATTTCAAGACTGAGGCCGGCGCCGGCATGAGCGCGCCGACGTCCCGCAGCTACGTCGTGGTCGTTCCGTGGGTGATCATGGCAGTCATATCCCAGTGGGGGTGTCTGCGGGGGTCGGGGGCCCCCGTGGCTCTTATAGAATCTTCAAAGTTGAGGAGAACGTTTCTGGACGCAGGACTCATTTTCTAGTTGAACTCAGAAGCGCCGTTGCACCGCAACAGTGGACAAGACCCCCGCTGGGTGAGCGGAGCATCATTGCCTCGCAATAGTGGACGAGACCTTTTGTCGGGTGAGTGCAGTGCCGCTGCATCGCAAGAGTGGAGGAACCCTTGTCGGGTGAGTGGAGCGTTGGGGGTGCAGCTGAGGGGCCCCCACCTAGGGGGGTGGGAGAGGCTCGTTCGCACCGCCTCTCCCTCCCAGCGCACCCCACGCCAACACCTGGCGTTGATATCCGTGATGTCCGGACCAGGCGATAAGAGGGGGGGGTCGGAGGCAGAGGCAAGACATCCCCCGTGGCCTGCAGGGCGCTGCTTCAGGACCGAACGGGGAGCTCATACCAAGCCGGGGCCAGACCAGGAGATACGAGGGGAGGGGGGGGTCGGTGGCATGTGCAAGACATCCCCCCCAGTGTTGTTGCAGCCATTAAAGAAAGAAGATTGATCCCGTCGGCTCCTCTCCTGGCCGGGGGGGGGTCGGTGGCATGTGCAAGACATCCCCCCCCCAGTGTTGTCGCAGCCATTATTGAAAAAAGAAGAAGATATCGTCGGCCTCGGCTCCTCTCCTGGTGCACCTTACGCGACGACCCTTTTGTTGGGTGAGTGGAGCGTTGGGGGTGCAGCCGAGGGGCCCCCACCTATGGGGGTGGGAGAGGCTCGTTCGCGCCGCCTCTCCCTCCCAGCTCACCCCACGCCGACACCTGGCGTTGATATCCGTGATGTCCGGACCAGGCGATAAGAGGGGGGGGTCGGAGGCAGAGGCAAGACATCCCCCCCGTGGCCTGCAAGGCGGCAGAAGAAGGGAATCGGGAGACCAGTACATTTCGGGCCATCCACCCCACGGCTGATGGCGGTTAGCTGGGCCCCGTCCCGCACGTGTCGAGGCCTCATCTTCCGGATGGGCGTAACCGTGGCCGTGTTGCACTTCGGGAGTTTCCGGAATGGGGGTAGGTATCTTCTGATTTGTATCTATTTCATGTTACCGTTAATGGGCGTGGCGGGCGGTGGGACAGACATGCTTGGAGCAGTGGGGGGGTGGCTGAGCCTAGCTACCTCGTGGCTGCCGTAACATCAAGCTTGGCTTCTTTCACCACTTCCATGTTTCTTATTTCTAGCGAAGTCAAAAACTCATCAGTGGCCTACTGATTTTGCTCGATTTCTTTCCCTTCCTTTTCAAGTGTGTTTCATGCTAAAGTTTCTGTTTAACAGGATACAATGATTACTTCGTATTTTACATATGTCTTCTTTATTAGGGGTATTCTCCGGTTGAGCCAGATGATGTACCTCTAATAAATGGTCCGGGTGGAACTAGTTTCTCAATCAGTGGGGAGTAGATGGGCATGACAGATTACAACGGGGGACAAAGGTCCGCATTACCCACCCTTCACTACTTGCAAAGACTAGACAGAATATTTCTATTCCACGTTATTTGTAAACAGAGAATACCTCGAAAGAACTATTCCTTGAACAATAAATGTCCAGCCAATCAATCAATCAGTGGGGAGAAAAACAGGCATGACGGATTACAACGGGGGACAAAAGTCCGCATTACCTATCCTTCACTATCTGCAAAGGGAGACAGAATATTTCTATTCTCTGTTTGTAGACAGGGAATATCTCAAAGAGCAATAATCGATAAAAAATTTGGTAGGATTATAACACTTTAATAACTTATAAATATATACATCGCAACAAAAACAGTAAACACCTTAAAACATTTTTTATTAAAACAGCGTTCAAAGCACATCAGCGTGCATAAACACGAAAATGTTTTTACCTATCACGTACTTGACATTTGACAGCTTTTGATATTTGCTATTAAAAAACCATTGAAATTCACTGAAAAAACCATAGGTTATAGACCATATATAGTTAGGGATTAGCATTTTCAAAACCTTATTTTACTCGCACAAAACCATTGAAATTCGCATATATAGTTAGACGCGCTAACTATATATCGCGCACCCGCAATCCACTGCTGATGATGTCACATATTACATCATTCATGACATGCTCAGTGACATCACTGATGACATCACTGATGACAACATCCAGTGACTGTATGTTTCTGTAAAGTTAAAATATGTCTTACATATTGAAGAATGAAACCCCTCATTTTTTTCCTTTGCAAATTAAATGTTTTAAGTGTTAATACTGTATTTCAATCAAGATGACTTCAGGTGTGCCATACTTTTGTCATAAGTAAGACTGTTAGAATGTCCCAGAGTGTTCTAAAGAAGAACTAGAGCTCTGTCACTGGGCTATTGTTGGGCTACATCTGGCTGATATTTGGGCTACATTTGGTATTTTTTGTCTCTGGTGGCCATCCTTGGGCTACATTGGGCTACATTGGGCTACATTAGGCTACATTTGGGCTCTAACATATATATAGCCCAATGTTGCCCAATATATATTTTTCAAAGTTAATTTTCGTAAAAACCACTGGAGCATATATCTTGAGACATAGCAAAGGCACATCGGGCTACCAGTCCCTACAATTTTGCCAAGTTTTGTGGAAATCCATTCAGCCGTTCGAGCTAAAAGTGAGTCCAAGCGCCCTATGGAAAACTCAATGTTAAAAACGCGTTTTGGGACCCCCCTTTTTTCTCGGCCCCCGCTTGACGAAACCCCCCCAAACTTTCAGGGGATGCTCAGAAACAGAATGTGCCATTTTCCTGAAAATTTCAGCCAATTCCGTCTATCAACGCCAAAGTTATTCAACATAGACATTTTTTGAATAGGGATTTCTGAAAATTCTAACTATATATACCTACTGGAGACCGCCAGTAGGAGATATATATATATATATATATATCTATTACTATAACAGTCACTGTTAAATTGTCATGAACACCAAATCCTAAATCCAGTTATTCACTCATTCGATATTTAAAGCAAAAGTTGTTTTTGTATTGTTGTGACATCTTGGGAAAGCACTTACTTCCGCAGTGTTTGCTCACCAAGCCTTGGTCTCCAGATGCCTGCAAAAACCAGTGGAAAGTGGTTGATGGCCTGACATTTCCTGTCTATCTAAACTTTCACAGACACGAGGAAGGCTCTGTCTCTGCCAACCACTACATTCCCCGTCAGCCAATGATCTCTGCAGAAGCAGGTTGACATGGAACTCGGTACTGAAAGCCATAGCTGGGCTAAGAGGATTTCTGACAGCTCTGTCTTTCCAGCTTAAATTGAGACAACTTCAGGAAGGAAGGAAGGGGTAAGCTGCAAGCAGTGATGTGGGCTAGTTAAATATTTATATTAGGTCAGCGAATGCGGAACAAAATCCAAACTGAGGCGTAGCTGGGTAGCAGCACACTAACTATTCTAAAATATTTATGTGCGGGATGGAAATACTGAAGCTGGTGGCAGATTATGAAATGAATATTTTCGACCTTGAGATTCCGAGTAACAACTTATACTTTAGCAAGAGCAAACCAAGAGTTGTCTATTTCATACATTGTCGTAATTACCTGTGATATTGGAAATTTCATGTTACACCTGTAACACGAAATGCCTGTCGTTATAACATGTCTAATGAATGCCCTTCTTTCGAGAATACATTTATTCGGAATGAAATCTCACAGTCCTGTTGAGGCTTTTAGAGCATGAAAGGCAGCTGTGTGTGCTGCTTTGTATTGCGGGCATCATTTATTGACCAACACTTATTTTATTTGATTGTTTGACCAATACACCATGTGAGGAGATTTTTAGCACCTAATGAAGTGCGGCTAATGCTCATATATTAGCAACTTTCACTTCTTGTCCAGAAGACTTCTCCTACTATTCCAAAACATGGTATAAAGTGCCTAAAAAATAGACACTTGCAAAAGAAATGGTGGCAGGCTTTTGAGCACTACTTTCAGTTTATTCTTTAAAAATTCATAACTCCAATTCTACTTATTGGATTTTAGTCATTTTGTTCTTGTTTTATTTTTTTTTAATTAAGCTCTACAGTACTAACATAGTGTGGAGTCTTTTTGTGGTGTTTTCATTGTGCTACTGTTTGAAGTATTGCACAAATACTACACGGATTGCCTCTAAAGGTAAGGCTGACTGCTCTGTGCCAAGCTACTGGAGGGTGAACATAGGTCAATTTAGTGTGTGTTTGTGGTTTACCGTGACTAGGACTGACGTTACTTCTTGACCTGAGCTCATACCCAAGTCAACCAGGAACATCATTTGTAACAGCACAGATTATATCTCAGTGAACATAATTTTTTATGTGAAATGTAAAACAAAGGCAATGTGTATCTAAAAGAAACATGACTGCCTTTACAGAAGCCAAAGGCAACCATTAGCCAATCACATATAGATTTGTCCTCACTATGTACCAAGGTACAAAATACTGTGAATTTTCACCACAAAACCGCACCAACAGATATTGTTGAGTTCAAATGTCTTTCAATTTAAATCGTTTTTTATCCTTCTTAACTGTACTACCCAAAAAGATCATCTGTTCACCATAATTTCTAATCCTGCAAAATTTCATATAAGTCTCTGAAGCCATTTTCTATACAAGATACAAAGGAATATTGAAAAAGCATTGGTGGAAAAATGTGTTTGGGCCCCCCCTTTTTATATTCGCATTGCCTTTTAGAATCACCGCAAAACCAACGTAGAACGAAGAATAGGTCTTCAAAGTTTTATTGAGATTTGTCTGTGTGTGTGTGTGTGTTGGTGTGTGTATATATATATATATTCACTGAAAAAAACATAGGTTTCACACACGTTATAGTTAGGAATTAACATTTAAAAAACCTTAGAAATTCACAAAAAAACTATAGGTTTCACACGTTATAGTTAGCTTGACATTTTACTCATACAAAACCATTAAATTTCCCCCGTTATAGTTAGTTTAGCTAACTATAACTCGCTCGCCCGCAATGCACTGCTGATGACGTCACATATTACATCACTCACGTCATCAGTGACGTCATGAGTGATGTCACTGACCATGTCATTTCAAATGACATCACATGATTAAATTACATATTTTTAATAGAAATTGAAAAAAAAATGTTTTTAAAATTATTGAAATTGTAATTTTATTTTATTCAATTTTTTTAATATATATTTTATATATCAGGCAATGATATCCTATGGTTGGAAATTCTAACTGTACTTACCAGTAACTTAATTTACTTTTCAGGAATAGATGTGAGCTAGATTATAAATACACTACTTTGCATTGAAGAATGAGTGGATATATAAATGTGTGAATGGTGGATTTAGTAACAGTGTCATTGATTGTTTCCTTGACTAATTTCTCACTATATATAATGTGTAGTTACTAAACTGTGTGAAAGTCGTTATTGCTTTGTCTTAATTGTTATGTTAAAGACTGTATTTGTTATTGGTTTCTTAACTGAGTATTTGTATGGGTAAATGAATGTCTATGGCAAAATGAACCCCCTCATTGTGTTCCTTTGCAAATTAAATGTTTCAAGTGTTACCATTTTATTCCAATCAAAGATGACTTCAGGTGTGAAGACTGTTAGCGCTTTAGTTGTTCTTTAGAACACTCTGGGAAGCTGCAGTAGAACACAAAGGGGCAGATTTATGAAGGGCTTGCGCCACGTTTACGCCGCCGTTGCGTGACGCAACGGCACGGAAACGTGGCGCATCCCTGCACCCTATTTACAACGTGACGCATCTAGGAGATGCGTCACGTTGTACAGCACTGCGCCATGAGGAGGCGTTCCTGCGCAGGGGGGGGCGTTCCTGCGCAGGAACGCCTCCTGAAAGTGGCTGAGTGAAATCTATGAGATTTCACTCAGTCACTTTCAGGGCAATGCTGCGTCAAAACCCTGCGCCTGCTTGAAGCAGGCGTAAGGCTTGAGGCAGCATTGAAAGAATAGGCCCCCCCCAGAGCATTGCTGGAGCTGCGTCGCGCTTGCGACGCAACTCCAGCAATGCGCCACATTTCTGGCACAGATGCGTCACGCATCTGTGCCGTTTTTGCCCCATGGTGCGCCGCATCATAAATGCGGCGCACCATGGGTGGCGTAGCTGTGGCGCACTGTGGCGCATGTTAACTGGCGCATCCCTCGGGATGCGCCAGTTAACATAAATCTGCCCCAAAGGAATCAACTGAGAGTCTCTGTCCTTGTTGGATGTACATGTTTTACTGAGAATGTCAGACTTCATTCTCACATGACTGAGAAAGATAATGTGAATTTTCAGAAAATATGCTTTCAGTTTAGCTTATAGATCCCCTTCAAAACCACTGTGGGAAAAGAATGAGATAATAGTTTTCTTACAAACATGATAGATGAAAATGCAGCAGAAGGCTTTTTCACATGGTAAAATCACCTTAGAACACACCACAATTCCTAAAATTAGTATGGTACCATCAACAAATGATTTATAATGTAACTAAAGTCCTAAAACCTTCTATTAACTGCAAAGCTTTTTAATGAAGTGCTATCATGTATATTGGTCCCAAGATGGCCGCCAACACTTCTTGGATAAAGTGCTGACAGCCAATCAGATCTCACTATGAGATGTGTGGTTAGGCTCCACCCAGATATATATATTTTTTTTCTTTTGATTTTCTCAGGAACTACTGGAGGGATTTACACCATTTAACCAAAAGCGTAATCTGCGTACCAGACCCTACCATTTTCCCAAATTTGGTGTAATTGTAATCGTAATTTATATTTATATAGCGCATTATAACCAACGGTCTCTAAGCGCTTGCTTTGGGAACCTGTCCTGGTTTTTCCCTGTGAGATAACACTTACTGGGCACCCCAAAGGTGAAAGCCAGGCATCCCGCCATGGTGGCCATAGTGGAGATTAAGTAAGCTAGTGCCCGGAGTTGCAGAGTGTGAACCCGTGATTCGAGCAGGCACCGAAGCGAGAATTATCGAGTCCGTGGACATTTTGGGCTCAAGACCCTGCCGCGTCGGGAATTGAACCCTGGTCCCGGGTCTGACCTCTGCTTCATGGTCTGCCTCTTCTAACCATTGAGCCACACTACTCCTCATTTCCTATATAACGATAACTACCTACAGGCGCCAGTAGGTAATATATATATATATATTCACTGAAAAAACATAGGTTTCACACACGTTTTAGTTAAGCTAACTATAACGTGTGAAACCTATAGTTTTTTTGTTAATTTCTAAGGTTTTTTAAATGTTAATTCCTGACATTTTACTCATACAAAACCATTGAATTTCCCCCGTTATAGTTAGTTTAGCTAACTATAACTTGCTCGCCCGCAATGCACTGCTGATGACGTCACATATTACATCACTCATGTCATCAGTGACGTCATGAGTGATGTCACTGACCATGTCATTTCAAATGACATCACTGATGATTACATTACATATTTTTAATAGAAATTGAAATAAAATGTTTTTAAAATTATTGAAATTGTAATTTTATTTTATTCAATTGTTTTTAATATATATTTTATATATCAGGCAATGATATCCTATGGACGGAAATTCTAACTGTACTTACCAGTATCTTAATTTGCTTTTCAGGAATAGTTGTGAGCTAGATTGGGGAATTAATTTATTTTCAATCCTGAGGTCCCCTGTGAGCCAACTAGCCCACCAGGTACCTCCAGTATGTGCCAGGCAGCTATGTTGCGGAGAGGTGTTCAAAGTGCACTCCCCCTTTTTACAACACTCTTCAACACAGCTCTGGAAATACCGGTTGGTGATACCTGTTGGACTAGTTGCGCCCTGGTACCCTCTGGATTGAACAGGAATTAATTCCCCAACATAAAACACACCTCAGGGCATGTTTGCGCTCACATCACCTCAAGCCCGACCCCCTACCTTCACCACTGTGCAAACGCGCCCTGTAGAGTGTTCTAAGTTGGGGGATTAAGTTCCCTTGCATACTGGGGGTCCCTGGAGACAACTAGCCACCTGAAACCTCCAATATGCACCAGAAGGCTGCGTTGCAGAGAGATGTAATGAGGCCATGCCCCTTATTACACCTCTCTGCAACGCAGCCCCGGGCGTGTTTGCAGAGTGGGAACTAATTCCCCTTGCATACTGTGGGTCCATGGGGGCCAACTAGCACACCAAGAATCTCCAGTATGCGCCAGGGGGCTGCATTGCAGGGAGGTGTAATGAGGCCATGCCCTTTTTACACCTATCTGCAACGCAGCCGACGGGCTCATTTGCAGAGGGGGAACTAATTCCCCTTGCATACTGGGGGTCCCTGATAGCCAACTAGGCCATCAGGAACCTCCAGTATGCACCAGGGGGCTGCGTTGCTTTGCCCCGGGGGTGGCAGTCCCCTGGGCAGTGTGGGGGGATTGGGGCCCAACCAGCACTTCTTTTTCACTATGCCCCCGAGATTTGGTCCCCCCGGGGGGTAATTTGAAGAAAAGCACACCGGGTTTTAAAAAAAAATTGGGGGACCTTCTGAGCAGGCCTAGGGGGTCAGGGTGTTTCTACCCTGCCTACTTTTTGTGACCTCCACATTTCTTTTTCCTGCTTTTTTGTGCCTTGGTCTACCGAGCAAAAGATGGCTGCCAACACTTCCTGGTTTGGAGTGTTGACAGGCAGTTGCCAGCCAATTAACATGCAGCTCGTGCTCGGGAAGGTCCGTGGACCCGTACGCCGACAGTACGCGTACGGTGCGTGCCTATAGATATACTTATGATTTCACTGGATTTTCACCATTTAACAAAAAGCGTGATCTGCGAACCGAACTCTACCTTTTTGCCAAATTTGGTGTAATACCGTTAAGCCGTTCGGGCTGTAGCCCGGGCTAAAGGTCCTAGGGAAAATTGCATGGGGAAAACAAGTTTTGGGACCCCCATTTTTTCTCAGCCCCTGCTTCACAAATCACACCCAAACTTTCAGGGAAGGAGCGGAGCGGAGCAGGCCATTTTCTTGGAGAAATTCGCAAAGATTCGTCCACCGGCGCAAAGTTATTCCAAATAGAATGTTGCTGATTTCCTATGGAAACTAGGTCCTAAATATAACTATATATTACCTATTGTCGGTCGCTAGTAGGTAAATACATTTTTTTCAATGATAAAAGAAAAGTTATTGTAACATGGTTATTTGGTGAATTTCAGTTTTTTTATGTTAAAAACATTCATGTTGTCACTGACATTATTCACCCGTCATATTTAGCAGAGATAACTTACACCCCTACCATGTACTGCTTATGTCTCCACATATTACATCACTTATGAAACTTTCTATGACATCATCTATAACACCACTGATGAAATCAGTTATGAGAATATTGATGACATAACTGATAACCTCACTCATTGGATGATGTCATCAGTGAGATTATTTAATTTACAGTTTATATAGTGTTGAGTGAGTTTATTTAATTTACAGTTTATATAGTGTTGGGTTGCTATCATATAACTTTTCTACCTAATTTTATACATGTTGTGTATAGCTAAAGGTGTGTTTACTAAATGCATGTGTTCCTTAATGCATCATAGGTGTTTAGAGGTAGTGAACAAGCTATAAATCTTTGAATTGAAGAGTAACTCTGTGTGCAGGTGACAGTTAATGACTTGTGTTCAACATGTTACACATATGTTTATGTACTACATCCTAAGTATTTAACTCTGTAGAGTTTGCACTACAGTATAAAAGCTGCATGCAGTATAATCTTTAGCACCTTCAGACCTTGGTCGTTTTTTAAGTCAATAGTGTCTTTCTTGACAAACAAGTGTTACATAAAGTTTGCACTGTTCTTAGTACATAATTTTAATACTTTTTGGTGCATTTCTCATTTACTGAAGAAACAAAAAGTTACAGGAACGTTATAGTTAGGCGACAATATCAGTTAAAACACACTGTTTCAAACTAACAAAACCACTGAAAGTCACCAGTTATAGGTATTTCAAGTAATTATAATTTGTAACCTGAAGTAACTAGAACTTGCACCCTCCAAAATATAATCCTAGAAAAATGTGTTTAAATTCTTTCATGACAAATGTAATTGTGCATTATTACTGATATTGTTAAGGTAATTAATATTAACCTTGCAGATTCTGCACTTTACCTTTATGACAAATTATGTTTTGACAGTTTTAAATTATGTGTTCTTTTCGAAGTAGTGGGGTACATATTTCATACAGTGCTTTTTTGAGTAAGAGGAAGACCGCATCAGTCTTCCTACAACATAATTGGTAAGCTGTGTTCATACCAATACACACTATATTATGATGTGCTTATTGCACATGATTTAGAAAATGTTCCCATATGTTTGCCATTATATTGAGTTACAAACTTACACAATGCGTTATTCAATAATATTTCCAACTCCACAATTGCTATGATACAACTACATTTCTAGATATACTCCTGAAAAACATTTGCGAATTCCCTTACTCACATGCAGAGGAAGATCTGCATTCATAGTAAAATATTGCATGCATGCATATCATGAAGGCACTTCCAAGCTTTTGTTCTGTACCACAAATTATTGTCCCCATGGAGAATCTCCTTCCTTACCAATTGTGAAGCTGTTCCCTCCTCTTTTGAACACTGAGCATTGCTTTCACAGGTGCAATCCTTCAACTATTTCTAAGTTGGGAATCGATTGAGAAAATGTTTGAGAATATACTGAAAAGGTTGCAGTATTTCAACATTTTCATGCCACTCCTTCTTCGAAACACCCACACCCTTTCCCCTGTAGAAGACTACTGACACTTAACCGAGAGAGCTCATATATATTTTAGTGTGTATGAAGCCATTTTATGGGAGTTACAAAGTGACTTACATGCACAAATAGCCTTTGTATAGGTGTAAGTTTTACATACATACTCATTTGTCTATTTCAGTGGCCATTTGCCTGTATATGCATAATGTTAAACATGCGTTATCCACAAAACGTTTACCTTTAAGATGCATTACATATTTTCCTCATACTTTCACCAAGGAGCCTCTATTATAAGGTTGTGTATAATGCACATGAAATAATTCAACTTGTAGCATGTTGAATGACATTAAAATGTATGTTATAGTATGCCAATTGCTCAGCAGTGAATAATTCTACTACTTATTGGTGCTACATTATTTTTCAGAAAGAAGTGCTCAAAAAGCTGGACTGCATAGCTGACACCGTCTTACAACAGCTGGTAACAATCTCCCCACTAAATACACTAGCCTAATGGTATTTTCTTGGATTTAATAATACTTGTGCTAAAGATTATCTATGGTCGGTTGAAAATTTCATGTTGTTTCCTTTTTGTCCTTTATTACATACCATAGGTTACCAATGTAGCCTAAATTGCGCCTGTGTGTAGGGAGTGTGAGTGAGATGTCTACCCAATGGGAGTGAATTTGCATGTTTAACTAGGAGGCAGGGATTTGGCAGGCACTAGGATTTTGTTGGCACTGCCTGTGACTACCTTCAATAGCTCAACATATTGAAAATGTCTGCAAGGTCTGCATCTTTTCTGCAGAAGGAGATCCTGCAATCAGGGCTGTGACTTTGTCTTTAATGAAGAAGACAACATTAGTTCTCCTTCCATTTTAGGAGTTTTATAACAGCAAGAGGGAAATATTTGATTCATTTTCCTGCTGAGTTCTTCCAGGCATTTCTTGGCAGCCCCAGAGAGATGAAAAGTTGGCAAACTTGGTTCCAAAAATCTGACTTTAATAGAGCGCAAATTCCAATACAAATTCCATTGCGTTCTGAACACTATGAACATAGCTGGCATTTCAGCTGGCAGGGTCTTATCCTTTAGAAAAATTGTCTTGTATGAGTCTATAAATGAGGTGGAGAATGGGATCAGTTGGTGGAAGGGAAGCTACTCCTAAATAGCCCTTTTAATGTTAAAGGACATTGACAGTAAAACCTGTGCTTTCTGTATAGTATGTTGTTGCTCAAACATGAAATACCTTTGAACAACAAGAGACAAGATGAATTTGGAAAAACTGGAACAGTTTGTTTAAATAAACCTAGCATCCAGGACAACAGTTGCATGCACATTATCTAAGAACTATCTCAATTTACAGTTGATTCGAAACATTCTCATACACAATTCATTATAGACCATAAACATTTCCAGTGATCCTTGTATGGTGAGGAATGTAAAATGATGCCTTTGGAGTCATGAATTAATTTAAATGTACAATACAGGCGGGCCTTGACATTGCATGGTCACAATATGGCCAGAGGGGAACATGTCCAGATATCTGGCATGGAGAATGTGGCATCTCACTATGTGCTGTGATCTGATTTGCTCTATGTTGCAAAGGTATGTGATATTTTACTTATTTTGAAGTTTTATAGAGTAAAGACCAGACCCGTGAGGGTATCAGAGCACTTTACCCCCTTCTTAACACTTTGTATACCACCCTCAAACCTGTAAACAATTGGGTAAGATCGGGGATTCATTATACAGTATACAAGAAAAAGCATGCAGTCTAACGTCCCGGTTACAAGAAGGGTAAAAAGTTAACAATAGGTAGAAACTTATTAAAGAAGACCTGCAGTCTCAACTCTTGGGAGGGATGCCCAGGGTCCAGTATTAGGGATGCTTTGTAAAGCAGTGGATGATGTCAAGGTTGATGTTGGAGACAATTGGCTACTGTGATTGCGATGTAGTCATAAGACGAGGAAATTGACCATTAGGGAGGTTTTGGTTTCCCTTTTAAAGTGTGCCAAGGACGTGAGTCTTCTAATGGAGGGTGGGAGGGAGTTCCAGATTCTTGGAGCTGCCCCAGAGAAGGCCCAATTGTAGGTTTTTTTTCTTGCAGAAGCGAGCTGGTTACAGCAATAAGACTTTGGCAGATAGGAGTTTCTGACTCCTCCTTATGGGCCAGAAAAGCCAGGGAATTGGAGTAGAGAGCTTTGTGGGTAATACAGGCCAGTTTGAAATGGCTTCCGCTAGAGGCCAGAATCCACTTTAGAGTTTTGAGGAGAGGAGAAATGTGGTCAAATATTTGGGCCAGTTAGGAGTCTGGCAGCGGTGTTGAGGCAGGCTTTCAGTGGGGCCAGGGAGTTCTTGGGTAGCCCTGCAAGAGTGGAGCATCCATAGTCTAGTCCGGAAACAACTAGGCCTGGATTTTTGTTTTGAGGTGGGAAACCTCAAGGAATTGTTTTAGGTTTCTTAGGTAGCTCAAGTGGAACCTGGCCAAATTGGCCATCGAGTTGATATGGCTGTACATGTTTAGGCTGCTGTACAGGGTTATTCCAAGGGATTTCGCAGAGTCAACAATGGTGGGAGGGCAATTTAGTGATGTGATGCTCTTTATCCATTCATGGATGTCAGAGTTGGTTTTGAGTGGGGAGATTAGGAGAAATTGCGTTTTATTTGCATTGAGTTTAAGTTGGTTGGCTGTGAGCCAATAGCCTGTCAAGTGTAGTGCCTCATTCAAGAAGATTTTGATATAGATCTGTGGATCGTCTGTGTACATAAGGGAGGAGATATTGGCAGAACGTAATACCTCAGTGAGTGGTTCAAGGAAAAGTTTGAAGAGGGTATGGGAGAGGGTTGATCCTTGGGAGACTTCAACCGTGACCGTAGAGGGGGCATAAAGATCGCCAGAGTAGAGGACTCTCTGAGAGCGGTTTTTGAGGAAGGATTTAAACCATTCAAGAACGGTCCCATTTAACCCCATCCTGAGGTTGAGTCGTTCAAGGGGGATTTTGTGGTTAACCGTATCAAAGGCGGAAGATAAGTCCAGGAGGATTAGGAGACAGGTTTTGCCTTATTCGAGGGCTTGGAGGGTGTCATCCACGATGTAGAGGAGGGTGGTTTCCGTACTGTGTCCAAGTCTGAAACCGGGTTGGAAGTCATGTAGCAGGTGTAAATTAATAAGGTGTAGGCTTAGCTGCTGTTGTACACATTTTTCTAGCACTTTGGCATGGAGTGGGATGTTGGATATGGGTCTGCAATTCTCAGCGGAAGCAGGGTTCAAGGTAGGTTTTTTGGATTGGGACAACTTGGCAAGCCTTGAGTGAGTCAGGATTTGAGCCTTGTTGGAGGGTGGCGTTGATTATTGAGATCCAGGAGGGAATGATAGCCTGTTATGAGGCTGCTAGGCAATTAGAGGGGAGAGGATCATTGAAGTGGTTGTTCGGGTTTAAGGAGGCGAGAATTTTCGAGATAGAGTGTTCGTCATAGAATTTAAAGTTGGACCAGTGCGCTACATTTTTGGGTGAGGTTTGGGAAGATGGCGCATGGAGAAGAGGTGGATCTGGTAGATTTTGAATTTGGCAGTGAGTTGCAGATTTAAGTTCATTTCCTAGGGCAGAGATTTTGTCGCAGAAGAAGGAAGAAAATTCCTCGCTTCATATTATGGGTTTGGGTGTTTCCTTGGAGGTTTTTGTTAGTTTGTTGGATTGGGGTGGACCATGTCGAACAGCGTTCGAGAAGGGTTTTTGGCACACTCTAGTTCGGTTTTGAAGAATTCCTTTTTAGAGTTGAGTATTTTCTTATTATAAGCATTTCTGG
This sequence comes from Lissotriton vulgaris, assembly GCF_964263255.1. Lineage (NCBI taxonomy): Eukaryota > Metazoa > Chordata > Amphibia > Caudata > Salamandridae > Lissotriton > Lissotriton vulgaris. The sequence continues at coordinate 1,210,315,416 of NC_141695.1, read as the reverse complement.
CCTGGCAGAGAAGGTTTAGATGGGCTGCTGATGGGTGTTGTTTCCACTTTTGTTCAGTCTGTTGAAGGGAACTCCTCTCCTTGTAGGGGAATCCGCTGAACCAAGTATTCTTGTCCTTGATTAGGGTTCTTTTTAATGTCAGTGGTGCCAGGTCATCGAGAATGTCGGATATGGTTGAGAAATAGTGATCCACTAGGTTGTCGGCCGAGGTACACTGAGTGGGGGGGTCATAACACGCTCTAGTTTCCTGCGATTGAAGTTCTTGGTATCTGTAACCCATAATTTGGGAATCACGTGTTGAGGTGTTCATGCCTTTGAAGAGCTGGGCAGGAGGAAGGTAATGGTGTGGTGGTCTGACCAATCACACAGGTCAATAGAGATAATTTTGACCGCAGATTCCTTAGCAATGATCTAGTCTAGCGAGGTGCCTTTCGAGTAAGTAGAGAGAGCAGGCTTTGGTAAGGGCTAGGTCGGCCAAGAAGTCACTGATGGCATTGACCGAAGGGTCCTTGGGATCGTTCCAGTGTAAGTTGAATTCGCCAAGGAAAATGTCATTAGAGTTTGGAGAGACCTTGGCTGTGATGATTTCCATTAGGAGGTCCATGAAGGTGTTATTCTTGCCTGGGGGGTGGCAAAATATGTGAAGTTTGCACAGTTGTGGGGAGTTGTGGGAGGCGGAGAGTGCAAGGTATTCGCAGGAGTGTGTAGGGACTACCGGCAGTTCCCTACCCAGGAGGTTAGAGTGGTAGATGCAGGCAATGCCACCCCCTTTTTTCTTTGAGTGCCTATCCATCCTTACGATGTTGTAGTTGGGTGGGACTAAGAGGTCTAGATAGGGCGAAGAGAATTCCTTGAACAAAGATTTCGTCAGGATAGCTAAGTCGGATTTATGTCTCAGGATGAGATCGGCGACATCAGATGCATGCTTTACTACAGAACGGCAGTTTATTAGGAGGCCGGTTAAGGAGGTAGAAGTGAGAGTCAGGTATAGTTGCAGAGATGGGAACTCTAGCTAGGTTGCTATTGACGACCCCTCTGAACAGGAGGTTGGCAGATCTGTTGGGGTTGGTTGCCACCGAGCGGATAGGGTGTTCTTCCTTCAGGATTGAGGAGAATGGGGTTGTCAAGGCGGACTCGTAGCTAATAAGGAGGTCATCCACGTCTTTTTCTGTGAAGTCTGGTGGGATAAGCGTGTCAGGGGTGGGTTTGTAGGTCTGAATGAGCGCAATGATTTCTTCCTCTGACAGGTGGCAGGGTTGCTTGTGGGGGCACGAGTGTCTTAGGGATAGTGGAATTGAATGAAGGAGTGGCTTGGCGGGGGATGAGGAGGCACTTCTGACAGCTAGTGCAGGATGAGTGATAGCGGGTCTAGATTAGTTTGAGATGTGGGCCCTAGGGGGCATTTCAGAAGCTGATTAAGAGGGGAGCGATTTTGGGTCTATGTTCAGTGGTATGGGCGTGCAGTGGTTGGTATGTGTGACTAGGTTGGGTCACCCAATGACTAGATCCCTGGCATGTGCGGTTAGTGAGAGGTTAGGTACACTTGCAGGATTAGGTAATAGGTTCTAGCGGTGGGAGCATGGATTGTGAAGGGTTGTGAACATATTGTTTGAGGAGGGTAAAAAGGATCGCAAATTTGATGAGGTCTTTGAGAGGGCCTTGAATCAGGATAATGCTGCTGTTATATAAGGTGATGAGGAGGTCAGCACGCAGGTTTGCCAATGGAGAGAAGGTGAGTTTTTTTCCGTGAGGGATGTTCCTGGTTTCCTGTACTTTGAGGAAGCTCAAGAGGGCATTATGCCAGAGATATGAGTGGAAGATGAGGTCGTTGATGACAGTGCCCAGGTTCAAGCAGAGACGGTGATCAGATATCAAGGTCTTGGGATGGCTTTTCTGGATGGAGTGCCTGAGGTATTTAGAGGCAGATTTGGAGAGATTAGGAGGATAGTTAACAGTATCTGACTTTATTGTGTTTAGGAGTACATGTACCCTCTCTGGCCATGTGTGCTTTATTTGGGCTAACCTCCCTTGACCCCTGTAGTGGTGCTGTGCCTATCTGTGTGATTTATTTAACGTTTCCTGTCCCTGCATTTGCCTGCCAGCTTCATGCCGCCACACCTGTGACTTATAAATCTATAACCTCTGGCCTAGGTCTCAGTGCTTGCCCGACTACATATTTGCAAGTCGGGTTGATGTGCAGTTCACAACAGGTGAATTTGTTAAGAAGTACACTATTTTATTCACATAAATAATGTATTGTTTCTTATATCATAATCAATTTTATCCATAATAAATTAATGTATTGTTTCTTATATCATAATTTTATCCATAATAAAGTGATTTGAATATCAGATGTGTTCAGGGGTATTAGTCAGATATGAGTTAGGAAGAGTGGGGAATGCTTCCTGGTGGACCATTTCTGAGAAAGGGGTTCCAACCGTGGTATTCAGGACAGTCAGAGTTGTCCGAAATCAGGAGTTATAATATAGAGGGCTTTGCGGAAGGGAGTTAAAAAGTTGCAAATTCATTGTTATAGTTTGCTGATATCCTCTACTTTCCAGTCTGTGAAGATTAATTTTGCGTCCTTTCAGCTTAGTCTTTATGTGTCTGTGTACTCATCAGAGCTTTTTGTAAGTCACTTGGCAGCTGGCAATGGTCTTGACATTGCTAGTCTTTGGCCTAGTTTGTATCTGTGTCAGAGGAAAAAAATGTCATTATTCACAAGTACAACACCTGATAAATGCATACACTTAGACCAGGAAAAGTGCAAGATTGTCCATGTTCCTCATTAAAAGGAGTTTAATGGCTGGTCCATGGATTTAGGGATTGACATGGAACATTCATTAGCCACAGTGGTAAATGTCCATTTCTTTTTGGCTAAATTAATGTGGTGTTGATTAAACAGAGGCAAATTTTTTGTTGATGAAAATGAGTTGTTAGAAAGGGTGATGTGTGTGTTTCTGTGTGTGTGTGTGTGTGTGTGTGTGTAGGGTGATGTGTGTGTGTCTGTGTGTGTGAGAGGGAGGGAGAGAGTCTGAGTCTGTGTGTCTGTGAATGAACATATTGATCTTTTAAATTAACATATTGATCTTGTAAAGGTTAACAGAGAAGATTGATTCTTTAATATATATTTTTGTATCATCAGTTGAGTTGTCCCAACTATACGTGGCTGAAACTTAAACTAAATGTTGCCAATTGTTTATTGGGAATAATTGAACACAAACCTGCTGACTGCAAAGGCTAAAATGTATATTAAATAGATTCAGACACTCTTCAATTGTGTCTCCTAGTAAGCATTTGTTTTCACACTTGTAACAGTCTTGTAAATTCCCACCATGCAATCAACTTGTTTTCAAAAGTTTATAAAAGTAAATGTGTTTCCATAGCTTCATATGGTGCAGCTTTGTGGGGGTATGCTAACCTGGATAACATTCAGACGGTAGAAAACAAGCTTATTAGAAGAATCTTATCGGTTCCAAATTCTACACCTACCTACTCCATACATGAAGAAGTTGGTCTACCCTATATAAGAGATGGACTGAAATTGGCCCCTTTACTTTTTTGGGCCAATACCTGGTTAAATACGGAGTTGTCTTTAAACCACATAATTCTTAAAGATGTGATTGCAAGGGAGGGGGCAATGAAAATATTATGGTTGAAATACATAAACTCATCATTCACTGCCCTCGGGAGACTAGACCTATATACAACACCGTCAAATATTAGGAAAATGGACATTGCATGGATTAAGAAGGAATTCCAGGGGAGAGCACGTTTAGAGAGAGAGGAGTTTGAAGTTAATAAACCATTAGTAAGAGCACATTTGGTTTTGTCCTCTTCCCCCTCTATGGAACCATACCTGCAATTTGTTACTAAACCCTTGCACAGATTTTTATTAACCAGATTTAGAATGAACCTGATCCACTATTCACTAGGCTGTTTCCCTATGTGGGGAAAACCTGAGCACGCACCACCCTGTGAGTGTGACCAGTATTCTAATCAGGACACTCTCCACTTTTTGTTTTTCTGTGGGTTTTATAATATGGAGAGGATAAAATATCTAATACCCCTCCTGAAAACTATGGGCTTTATACAAGTGAGACCAGCCTTGCTTTTTCTTCAACGGTTACCGAATGCACATGTCACTTTCTGTGTTGCAAGTTTTCTAACAGCTGCATATAGAGGAAGAAACAAAAGAATCCCTAGAACTGTAACATTTTAAACTAAATGCAATCCAGTATATCAATTTTAACTACTTTCTATATATTATGGTGTTTAATCAAGTGACCCTTTTTATGGAGATTGTGTAAAATACATGTATTGTGGGCATTTTTAAAATGTTTTTAATGTATGTATTATTCTTGCCTTTTATGATTTTAACAAAAATGGAATAAAGTGTATTTTGACTGACAGAAGTAAAAACATTGTTTAACAAGTTCAGTCAAAGTCCTGCATGAATTCAGCATCTTTTTTTCCGTCTGGATAGTCAACATGATGAAAATAATGACAGAGAAATGCATAGCAAAACCTCACCAGTGAATCGTATAATAGAGAAGGGATGTGTGTTAACCTCAGCTTTATGACATCGACACATTTAATTTACACATTTTTGGTTAGAATTTGATCTTTTAGCATTTTGTATAGCTATGTTTTATTATGCTTGTTTTATGATTACAGATGCCTAATATTTCACTATGATGCATTTTAACATAGATAATCTTTAACCAGTATACCCTTGTTGTTTTAGGGAAGATACATGCAAGATAATGAGCTATTTTTGTCCCACCTTGGATCAAATGGGCCTTTTGGAAATATTGATGGACAAAACAGGCATGTTGAAGACCATGCTGAAAAGGAACTTTTAGGATGTGATCTTGGCAAGCATGGACCTGATACACATCTGCTGAGAGATGAGGAAATGACTGAACACATTTTAGGAAAGATTATGGCTGATGGGGACATTCAGGGAAACAACAGAGCAGCGGGATGCAACAATAAGCCTATGGAAAACAGTTTAGAGCAAGTTAAACCTGTTATAGAATTTTTAGTAAAATATACATCAATTCAACACCTTCCTGCAGAAGGTAAAATATTAGGAGGACTTCTAGCAAAAGAAGTAGCCAGGGAGAGACTTTCTAGAAAGAAATGGGCTATTGATGGGCTTTTAGGAAGTACAAATAAAGGTAAGTGCCATATTGTAAAAAATGAATTTATCAAAGCACATCTTGGAAAAGACAGTCTAGTTGAAGGGAGACGTGGAAGAAATAGACTTTTGGGAAGCTTTTTGGGAGTGAAAAGACCTATTAAAAATCTTTTTGGAGGTGATCATGTCGGAGGGATTCTGAGGAAAAATGGAACATTTGGAGTTCTCTTAGGAATGACTGGACTAGCCAGAGGTCTTCTTGTAGACAATGGACATGTACAAAGTCTACTAGATGCAGGTGGGCCGATTGCGGGTCGTTTAGGACAAACTAGCCCTGAGGGAAGTATTCTAAGAGAAAATGAAGCTGAAGTAGCTAGAGCTGCTGCAGAACGTTTAGGAAAAAATGAGCCTGCTACAGATTTAGGAGTACACTCACTTGGTGCTCTTGAAAATACAACACCAGTTTCTGATATTCCGTTGAATGACACACATACTAACAGCCTTCTGACAATTACTAAACCTGTAGGAAGTTTTGTTGCAAATGGAGGAACTCCTGGAAACCTTCTCAAAGGTAATGGAAGTATTGAAAGTGTTCTTGGAAGCAGTGCAGCTGCTGAAAGCATTATTCAAAATGGCCTATCTACTAAAGGTGTTTTTGAAAGCAACAGTCCTCTTGGGGAACTAATTGCAAAAATTGTACCATCTACAGATCTTCTAAGTAACAGTGGACCTGCTGGAGACCTTCATGCAAACAGTGCACTAGTAGGATATCTTCCTGGGAATAGTGTTGCTGCTGAAAATATTATTGCACAACGTGGACTTGTTGGTGCCCTTCTTGAGACTAGTAGGCCTACCCTAGCTGTTTTACAAAAAATTGGACCTGTATTATCTCTTTTTGGGAACAATGGAGCAGATAATGATCTTTTTAAAAGTAGTGAACCCTCTAGGGCACCTCTTGAAGATAGTGGGCCTGGCAGCTCCATTTATATAGACAAAGGACCCATCAGAGACCTTTTTTCAAACAGTGAGCCTCCTGGAGAGCTTAAGGGACATAGTGGATTTGTCAGTTCACCGGAAGAAAAGAGTAAGCCTGCTGAAACCCCTCTTTCCAAGGTTGAAGCTGGTGAAGATCTTTTAAACAGTGGGGCTGCTGGGATGCTTCTGGGAATCAGGAAAAGACTTGGAGGCACTTTTAGGAACAATAGACTGATATGGCGTTAGGTACAGCAAAGAACACTATGATATTTGCCTAATTACTTACATTTGTGATTTCAGTTCAATAACATGTTTAGGAAACAAACATAGATGGTCAAGTCAAATTGTACAGTACTTTAAAGAAGAAAAACAAAGGCTCTACCATACCTTTTCTTTCTTACTTGTCCTTGTACACCAGTTGTAAATGAAGTAATATCTGAACTTTCTAATCTTTAACTTGCTTACAACTGTGAATGAATTATTCAATATATACAGAGGAACAGTACTCAAATCTTAATTTACACAGGCATCATTGTGCCGCATAGGAGACATTAGATAGGAATATTTAGCACAAAAGCATTATTTAGCATTCTGGTAACTGCTTATGGGTGAGTAGACAATACACTGCTTGCAAGTAGCAGTGAACTAATGAATATTTACACAATGCCTATGCCTGATAAAGCATATTTTATTTATGTCTGATTTCCAGTAGTTAAAGGTTGGCAATAAATTGGGACTCAACTCTTCGGATCTTTAACAATTGATAGAGAGCTGGAAGAGGCAAAACAAGTGATTCATGGGGAAAGAATTAAACAGTTAGACTTATTGTGACTTTCCGTTCCTTCTCTTTTAACATTGAAGGCGGCATATTTTCACTGAGGAACAATATGTTTAAACTTAAACTGTAAAGTGGTGTTGTGTCTCTTTCAGCTCCCATATTCTATTTGTATGTTGAATGTGTATTTTTAATGAAGAATAGCTCTGAACATGGATCTCATATCATTTCAAAATACTTTTATGGTTTTATTCATAAAACTGAATAAAGTTACACAGCACCATAAAACAGTTTATAAAATACAGGACATATCTTTAAATATAGTGATAAATCTAATTACAATAGGATTAAAATATAAGCATCTGACACACAATTATAGAGCATATACAGGGCCAAACAAACAATGTACAAAATACAGACTCAAAAGGCGAAAAGTGATAAAGCAGAAGGTGGCTATCAATACTCCATAAATATTCAAGATCGCAGTGTAGACTTTAAAAAACCTGCTACAAATGGAATACGTATTTAACAACAAGGGGTGGTGATGGACAGAGTTTCTGAATTAAGCAGAATACTCTCACCCAGTCAAGAAATCAGGGCTAGATGCAACACCGTTTTTCAGCTCACTGCACCATCCCAGTTTCAGAACCTGGCTGTATGCAAATTAGTCTGTTCCTGTCCCAGTGCATGATGGGAACAGGGCAAACCAAACTACAAAAGCCAATTCTTACACTGGGAAGGAAACAAGCTCCCGGGGACCGGTTTCTGGCATTACAGCCGTCTTCGGCCCGGTTTGCTTGAATCCTGATGGTGCAATGAGCAAGGGTCTCACATCTGAGAATACCCTTCCACGCTTAGGGTGGACAAAAATATTTACAACAAGGGGTGGTGAGGGACAGAGTCTCTGAATTAAGCAGAAAGCTCTCACCCAGTCAAGAGATCAGGGCTTAGTAGGCAGCAGTGACTTCTGTCTCTTCCAAGAGACCTGGGCCAGGGAACCCCTGCGTAGAGCAGGTTATGCAATCTTTGAAATTAAAGCTAAGTGGAGTGGTAATAGGAGGCCTTCAGGTGGTCTGGCGGTCTGGGTGGCCAGTGATATTGGGTGTAATGCGCAGAATGTACCTACCTTTTTGGAGGACATACAATGTGTTCTACTTTAATGATTGCCTGATTGAAGGCATTGGGCCATTTATGTGTACTCTCGCCCAGTTAGCGCATCCATGGAATCATCTACACTGGACGATCTCTCGTCATTCTTGGGTCAACTCCCCATCGACTTTAAGATAGTGATGGGTGGAGATTTTAATTGAAGGAGGGTGCCCTAATTGACAAACCTTCCAAGGGTTCAAACTGCTGAAGATGATTACTGGGGGGGTCCTGCCATGCCAATCCCCTCATCCTAAATCTTGGTCCCCTCATGCACTGCAAATTATGTCCCTGACTCTGAACTTTGTGCTAAGGGCTTGTAATGGGGGCACCCCATCTGACACCCCTTCATCGTGTACCTTCAATAGGAAGGACCACAAATTGCGCCTGGACTACTTTTTTCTAGACACAGGCCTGTAGTCTAAGGTTCAGGATTTTAGGGTCATTGAAAGAACAGATAGTGACCACAATGCACTTTCATTAGACATGGTTCCCCCACCTGCTGCTGGGTCACTATCCACCGATCCCAGTGAAGACCCAGGGAATATGGTTCTTAGCTCCAACAGACGTAGGGTAAGATGGGGGAAATTGGTAAACTCAAAAGAGAGTATAAGCAAAATTTATGAACTAGCACTTCCCAAGCTGGATGAAATGGACAGACTGATCAACCAGCCTAGACCCCCAGATTTAATGAGAAATTAGCCAAAATCCATATAGATTTAGTGGGAACCCTAGGAGAGGTTTTCTACCCGGTGGTGGTGCCAAGGAAGAAAAAGACTCGAACCTCAACCTGGTATAATTCCTCATGTAAAAAGATAAAGACCTAGCTAATTGCCACAATAAAATCAGGTACTAATAAGGGTAAGGTAGCTGAGCTTAGGCGGAAATACAGGGAAGCCATAGCACAAGCAAAGTCTGAATGGGACTGGAATAGATGGCAGGACCTCTCCCTAGCACTAGAAGTGAGGGATTCTAGAACATTTTGGTCTTTGGTTCACACCGGCTCAGGAGAACCAAAAACTGTAGTGGAGCCAAACATAGCAGCTTCTGTCTGGGAAGCCCATTTTAGCAAATTGTACCAAGATACCCCTGAATTTGCTAATGATGTGGCCACTGATGCCTTACCTGACCCTGTAGTTGGACTAGAATTTACTCTGGGCGAGGTAGTTAGTGCATAGGGAGACTGGCGTTGGGGAAGGCCCCTGGACTTGACAGATTGCCTGGCGATCTTTTTAGACATCATCCAGAGATCTGGGGCCCGTACCTCCTAATCCTTTTTAATTCCATCGCGGGAGGTATGGAGATCCCCTGTACTTGGCTGGGGGCAGAGATAGTACCGTTCTTTAAAAGGGGCTCTCCTCTGCTCCCAGCCAACTACAGGCCGATCAGCCTTATAGACGTCCCCCCAAAAATGTTCTCTCGTCTTCTCCTGGACCACCTACTAGACTGGATGGAGGAAAATGAGATCCTGAGTCCCCTCCAGGCGGGCTTCAGGAAAAACACGTCCACCATGGATCAGATTTTCGGCATCGTTCTCCTCTATTGGAAAACTGTGAGGATCGAGGGGGGGAGGCTGTACATGGTGTTCGTGGACTTGAGGTCCGCCTTTGATCTGGTTCCCCGTAAGAAACTATGGGAGGTCCTAAAGGAGCTGGGTGTTCCTACTTATCTACTACATGCCATAATTAGGCTCCATGACAGCAACTTTGCTCAGGGTAGGTGTGGGAGGGATGGAGCGCTGTCATCTAGGTTCCCAGGTCTCAGAGGGGTAAGACAGGGTTGCGATCTGGTGCCAACCCTGTTTTGCCTCTTTGCTAACAGTGTCATATCCCATCTTGACAATGTCAGGGACAATGACGCTCCCCTGTTGGCAGGCAGGAGGGTACCAGCTATCATGTTTGCCGACGACACCCTCCTGCTTTCCAAATCCCCGATGGGGATCCAACGGATATAAGATGGGTTTGGTGTTTTCTGTAGGCAACACGGTCTAGAGATCAATACAGAAAAAACAAATTCATGATATTCAACCTCTCCCCTAAAACCAGACCTAATCCAACACTGGGCTCTGCAAGACTGGAAAGGGTAAAAACGTTCCAGTACCTGGGGTTAACCCTACATGAGAACTTATCCTGGGACCCTCAGATAGCCAGATCCCGGTTAAAGTTGTCCCAATTGTCGGGGGCAATTTTGAAGGTTGCAAACACATCTACCTTCAAACCCATTAGCCCGGCAGTAGAGATGTATAAAACCCAAGCTAAAGCGGCCGCATCCTATGGTAGTGAGTTGTGGGGGCACAAAGCTGGGACAGAACTTGTCAGAGTAGAAAATAACTTCCTCAGACGTCTCTTGGCCCTCCCCCGTGGCACACCCTTGCTTCCCTTAAGACTAGATATGGGTCTCCCCTCGATAGGGAGGATCTGGAACTAAAACCGCTAAGATTCAGGCACAGGCTCTGGACCAGCGGCGAGCTTGCACATTATAGGCAAGACCTTATCCATGTAATGAATCTGAACCAGCGTGATAGAATCCCGTGGTTGGCCTTTATAAAGAGAGAACTGTACCGTCTGAGACTCCCCGAGCTATGGGAGTTTCCTGAACAAGGTTGTCAAAGGGTCCCCCGCAAAATACTGGTTGAAATATACAAGGAGAAAAGTCTAGTTTCTCTGGTGTGTGCACCCAATAATGGCACTTTAACTGAACAATTCTTGGATTCCAAAAATTCTTATCAATTTGAAGGTTTTATGGACATCATTTTCCCCATTCTAGCAAGAAAATTGTTTATTCAATGGAGGTTAGGCACCCTGCCCATCACAACCTTTACTTGTAAATGGACAAAATCTGTCCAGGGTGCAGTAATCATGATGAGGAGGAAATTCACGTTCTGTTTTTTTGCCCAGCCTACAATAGACCAAGGAAATACTGGCTAGCGCCATTATGCAGGAACTCGGGCATAAGGAACTATTTACACTCATACAGAATACTGAAAACAAGTAGCCTGCCCCACATAGCTATTATGAACTTGGCAACTGCAAAGACTATGTGGCAGATAAGGAGAAAATTAGCAAAAGACTGAACACTGATATGAATTGTGATGTTAACTCCTACTCATGTTCAGATTCCCCAAGGAAATGAGGGGCATATTATCAAGCCTGTGCGCTAAAATTATCGCCGCTTTATCGGCCGAAAACGGCCGATAAAGCGGCGATAATGGGCTTGATAATAACCCTTTATATGTATTTCACATATAGCCCACGTTTCTTGAAAACACAGCACATTAAAGTTTTGTATAAATCCACGCCAAATATCATTCGCCACTTTTAATCGAAAACCTGCAATATTCCAATAAAGAATACTAAAGGATTTTATGGCCCGACCTTTAACTGGATCAGGTCCTGTACTAATAGTTTCGATTAATGGATTGGAGTGGTATGTCCTGTCCATATCTACTTGTCTGTTACTAACAGCTGGGTCCGGATTTACTAATAGAAAGTAAAGATGTTCAGTAAGGGATTGTAGGTCCGGGGTGAAGGTAGTCATAAACCAGTTGGGTGAGACCATGTGTAAATCCTGTTTGTGATCCGGGAGGAACGAAGAATCATGTTTCCCAGATAGGAATGGGAATGACGAGATAAGTCAATCAGTCTCTTCCAATCTGACAGGATATTAAATCTATCACAAGTTGGTATGTCATAACCCTTACTAAATACATTTGTGCCAGACCCAAAAGCCCTCTGGGACTGGGTAAAAAAACTGGGTGGCAGTATATTGATCTCACCCCTTTCTATAGAATGGGTGCAACTCTCTCGCAAGATATTCTAACTAAAAAGGGAGATCTAAATGTCAAAACGATACAGTCTCCCTGAAAAACTTTCCCTCGACTGCCCAACCCACAGACCCTTCTTGCCATCTTGAATTCATTAAATGGATGGTCCGTTAGACCTGTTTTATTACCCAACCAGTGGAGGGATTTCTTCCTTATTGTTTCCCAACCTTCTACTACTGCTGTTTCTTTTTTTGGGACGTTCGCCAGAACAATTATGTAGGGAGTGGCAGCCGGTGGTAAATCGAGGTGTTGGTCAGTCGCCAGGTTTGACCCACTTGAATCCAGTTTATTTGGTGCTAAGAAGCTGCATGCCTGAGCGGGAAAAAGGGAGGTAGGGAAGCTCGAGTTGTCAGTGGCTCTCTTTGAAGCTCGGGTCCTCCGCTCAGGATTGTATTTTTCCCTGCGCCCGCACCCAAACTCCTACAGGATTGTTAATCTGATGGTTACATCTAGAGGAGGCTATCGAATGGGATACGCCATCCTTAATACAAAAAGTGGTCTCTAATTGAGGTGGTATATATCTGGTTTTCGTAGCTGGACCCATATTTACCTTTCCTTGTTGGATTGGGAGGAGTTTAATATCATCTCCATATTGTATGTCAGTATTAAATATATGGTCTTCTATGACAGTTAGTCTGGAGCTCATTTGATCCAGCCTTACTCTCAAATACAGGTCCAGCCTTTCCACCAGGGTCGTTAAATTCTTGATGTTCTCACTATATACCTCTGCGTTTTTAGTGGTTTCATCTCTACCCTTTAACAGAGGTTTTCTTAGTACCGGCTCTTTTCTAGCATGTTGACTTGTTTTTGCCTTTATAAGTGGAGGTTCTAAGGAAACAGTTTTATCACCATTTGTTATGGTGCTATAAACCACTATATTCTCATCAGGGGTGGGATTTATATGTTTCTTTTAGGGGGGTTGAGAAGGTGAATCTAAGTCACTTAGAATTATTCCTTCCACTTTATGCTGAATACAGCCATTGATGTCAGTTTGAGGTGGACTACCACTATAAATATCAGATGCCTCAGGATGTTCCAAGTCAGTAGTAGATCGTGAGGCACTTGCTTCCAGTTTCCTTAACTGAGATAATCTGTTTATCTAAGGCCCCCAGAGCTCCAGTAAGGTAGCTTAGTAAAGTTTGTTGGGTTTCTTTTTGGGTTTTCATGCCTGAGCCAAGCTTTGCACTAGCCAATTTCCTTTTACCCATAGTTGCCGGTTCTGCCTAAAAAAGTATATTTAAATTTTATTCAAGCTTTAAAATCTGTCCCTCCAATATGAGCAAAGACTCTTCAGGCACTCTCTAGTTAATGTGTGTTTGAGATTACTCCAACAGCTGCTACCATCTGCACCAAAACCCATAGGAACAGAGATTAATAATCTCGATAGCATGAATGAATTAACACACATAAAATGTTCTTACTGTACAAACTGTCCATTTTCGCTGTAAAAAGGCAAGAGAATGGGCTCAGCCCGGCCTCAAACAGTCACAGACGGGCAAGGACGGGCCCGCCCTTGGCCCGGGCGAGCCCACGTGAGTCCCGCGCCGCGGGGACTCACCCGTGCTTTAGTAGATGGCGCTGGTCCTCGAGTCAGATCTCGTGCGGCCGCACCGCCTTCTGGGGGTTGTAGTGCCCCGGCGGTCTGCGATAGAAAAGGTGAAGGTGTTTTGCTCACTAGGAAGGCTTTGCCTCAAGGTACCTTGGCCGCACGAAGGTGAGGGAACAAATTAGTAGGCAGAACAGGAAGGCAGAAATCCGATGAAGCAGTTAGAGCGTCTGGAATAAGTCACAGCATTGTGTGGAAAATTATAGCATGCCTCATCCACTATAATTCCAATTCTTAAACACAATTTGGTTAAGAGATTTCCGTTGGAAATCAATTTTTCTCAGTTCTCGGTTGTCAGATATCTATATTATGCACAGCAAGAAAGATTCTATGAGAGGTTAACAATCATGGTGAGAAGTCTTTTTAGTAAAAAATAGCCATAAGTCTTTTTAGTAAAACATAGCCATAAGCAGCCACAATTCTCCAGATTGCATAGGCAAAAGCCTATGTTTCAATGGATTTAAGCATATAGGATAATAAAATGCAATTTATGAAAAAATAGTAACAGAATAAAGCAAACTGCATTCTAAGAAAAATATTTTCAGCAAGTAGACTTGTAAAATATCACTCATTACTTCATAGAGTGGCATTTGTTTTACTCCTGCTGGAGCGTTTTGGAGTACATAATCAAGAAACAAGTAAGGTAAACAAAATAAGACTTCTACTCTCTGCGTTTTATTGTAATTTGGGAAGTTCCTACTTATCCTTAGCTTTTTTGCATCACCTATACATAATTCTAAGCTTGTGAGAAGTCTACATTAGCATATACAATATAAACCTATATGCTGTGTGTGATTCAACTGTTGCTCATATACTATTGTGTACTGAACTGTAAGACCCAGAAATATGTGCTTTATGACAAATGCAAATAGGTGTTCTTCATTTTATGCACGTTCTTCCACCTTTTTAGAAATTGGTTTTCTGGCTGGCAGAGGTATGCACCCTGTCCAAGTAGAAACTACAATCCTAGTCAGGGTAAGTCAAATATACACTTTAAATTAACAAGTGCTCACCCTCCGGGAGCTTTGCACAGATCAGGCAGGCTTAACTTAAGAGGGAATGTGTAAAGTATTTGTGGTTTTTCATTGTGTTCGAAGTGTTGCACAAACAGACATCCCACAAGTTTCGCAAAATATATTATGATTTTAATAATCAAGCATGACCAAAATGACAAAAAGACACTAAATAAAAGTCAAGGTATGAATTTTTCAAGATTAAAAGTGAAAATAGCGCTTAGAAGCAATACGTGCCCATGGGTGTCATCTGGACATGCTGGCCAGGGCAAAGTCAAGAATTCAGGCCTACCGTGATGGAGTGCAGGCTGGGCATTGAAGCCATGCAAGGCCCACTGAACAAAATTACCCTGATACTGGTCACAACTGCAAGATGCAGGGTGTACCAGGGTGATGAGTCATTGACGATTTTGCAGTCATGTTGATGCACCGATTTTCTACAAGCAATGATGGTGATGCACCAGTTCAGAAAAGGAAGCGCTCCGTCTGAGATACCTTAGTTCTGAAGCTGATGCACAGTGTTTTTACACACAGGTAAGGGCATGCACAGATCTTCTCTCACCGCAGTAGTGGTGATGCAGTGTTTCTGATACATTGGTTCTGATGGCGATGTGCTGGTTCCAAGTGCAATGCAGTGGTTTTGTTACCACAACAGCAGCGATCCAGCGGTTCTGCTTCATTCAGCAGAGGATACATCAGTTTCAATGGAGCAAGTACCTGGGTGCTCTTCTAATGAACCAGGCACATGAAGGAAGACTTTGATGTTCCTCAGTCTTCTAAGAACAGGAAGCTAGTCAGCTAACCATTGCAGTCACTCCGGGTCAAGTGATGAAGATCCAGTTAGAGAGGGTAGCAGGCAGCTGGGCAACGCAGCAAGGCAATCTTCCAGATCAGCTGTCCAGCAGAGTGGGAATCCTTAGCACAGCAGTTCTTCTTCTTGGCGATTTGGTTTCAGGTCCAGAAGTGCACTGACTTGGTAGGGTCAGAGGTCCAGTACCTATACCCAATTGTGCCTTTGCACTTCAAGGCCCCTTTTTGTAGTCACCTTCGCTACAAAGAGGTCCTCCCTCCCAGCTCTGGCTCCAGACTCACTCCAGGGGGGTATGCATCCCGTTGTATGGTGATAGGACACGGCCTATCCAGATGTAAGTGAGGCACTCCTCAGCTCAGCTCCGCCTCATCGTGCTTGTTAGTGGCCTATTAAGGCCCATCAATTCAAACCAAGCCTCTTATTGTGACTGGTTCTCTAGAGGGAATGCACGAAGCCCACCTCCCACTGTCCATGGCTTTGCACTAGAGACAGGCTGCAGGTACACAGGGCTAAAGGCAGAAAAATGCTAACTTTCTCAAAGTAAAACCACAGGGGATGATGGAGGGAGTGTTGAACATTGCAAGCACTCACCCCCAGTCAACTGATCTGGGCTTAATCCATCATAATTCTTCACTCTGCCACTCCAGTTCTGACATGGACATATGCAAATCAGTCTGACCCTGTGCCTCATGGGAACAGTCAAGCCCGAACTACCAAGCCATGTCTTCCCTGGACCGGAAGCAAGCATCCTGGGACCGGTTTCTGGCTAATCAGCTGTCATCAGCCAGGCTAGCTTGAATCCAGTGGCAAAGTGAGCAGGGAGCAGGTCCAGGGAGGACCTGGCTTGGCAGTTCGGGCTGGGGTGTTCCCATGAGGCGCATGATCAAGGCAGATTTGAATATGGCCAGGTCTAAACTGGGGTGGGATGGTGAGCAAAAGAATGATGGATTTAACCCAGATCTCTGCACTGGGGGTGAATGTGTTGATTTGTTCAGCATTCCCTCCATTAGGTTTACTTCATCAGCATAAACTTTCCACTGACCGCCTGAGGGAGTAAGGATCATTGGAGGTAGACTATCCAACTTTCTTCCCCATTTAGAATGGCCAGTCAGAAGGCATCCTTTTATTTCCCGTCACCTTCATATATATCTTGTCAGTGAGGGACAGTGAAAAAAGAAACATTACCCTCACATCACAGAAAAAAAATCTGCTTTGGAATTTGGGAAACATAAAAAATGTAGAAGAGTTTGCTAGCTGACTGTCATGTTTGTAATTGTTCTTACTTTCACAGGAACTGCCACGACTGTAGTTGCTGGCAATGTATTGAGATGTCTGCAGACTGACAGACATCTCTAATTTGTTGGGCAGAGTGGCAGATGTACTTTACTTCATCTTCTGAACCCTAAATCAGGCCTCTAGCTTTTCAAAATAATATGTATTTGATTAAAATAGTTCCTATCACCTTCAAAGTTCAAGATACAGCTACAATATTTGGGGCATGTCATTAGTATGAGGTTGCAATTAAACTTACACTACTTAATGTTATCATATATTGGAATGGAATTGCATCATTGTTTGTTCTCTGAAAACTTTGCAGACATCAAACCGCAGACCACGTCGAATAGCTTGCTTGCAGGTCGGAAAATAATAAAGGTGTCAGAAGGAATGCTACAATGCAAACAGTAGGTAATGTTGTTGTTGTATGACTTTTATGATATTTTCTATTGAATAAAGTGAACACAGTCAATTCATCCCTTTAAAACATCCAGTATTATAAAAGGAAATAATATCACGTTGTATTACAAACAGTACAAAGAACTAAATTCGACATGGTTAAAAAAGATTATGCAAAATGTAAAATATTACTTAAGAAGCTGTACACAGATAAAAAAATTCATATACAATAAAAACCATTTAGTTAAAGGGGGGCCTCGCTGGTGTTTTTATGTCTGAGCTTTGTTAACCCGCAGGAGCTTAGTTCTGGTCAACCAGGCACATCCCAGATATTTGGCTAATCCACAAATGACACTGAGAGAGGATGTATCCGTTTTTAAAATGCGTAGCGCCTCTCTATAATTCTTTACTCCCAAATTAATACAGATGGGTTTTAGCCATTTTCTTCTTGCCCCTTTATACACCGGACAGGCAAAGAGAACGTGAGGAATGGATTCCGTAGGGGAGGTGCATCCAGGGCACCTGCTATCTTTCTCCTTCTTGAGTTTCCACGCCGCTGTGAAATGATTCAGTCGGAGTGTATCGAACCTCAGCTTCAGATAGAGTAACCTATCTCTCGGAGATTCAATGAAATCAAGAAAGGGCTCTAGTCTGAGAGCGGGCTTGTGATCTAGAAACTGCTCCGTCAGGGTGCCCTGCTTCAGATTTTGTGTGGCTTCTAAGGTAACCCACCACCAGTAAGCCTTCTTTACTGCATGTTTAGGCAAGGGTTCTGGCTTTCCCATTGCCAGTCCGATATCCCCCACCAGCTGCTTCAATTTGGCTACCCATTTTATCTTGTGGCCCGTGTCTAGTCTGACTAATTTAGTCAAGGCAGAAGCGCAATTACACAGGTCTGGGGTCCTTCTCAGGCGTACCCAGAATAGTAGGGGACGTAGCCTTGCTGTTTTGTTGATTGGATGTTTTCCATAGTCATAACGGAGCAGGACTAGTGGGGTCGATGGAGGAAGCGAGACCAGATCTCTAAAAAACGTATTCTCCGATCTCACTTCATCCATGGTTTTCTCAAATCCCCACAGTTCCGTCCCGTATAGAGATAATGGCAAGGCTTTTCCCTCATAGACCTTGATTGCAGGAGCTATGGGTCTGCTATGGGAGAGTCGCTGATGTCTTGCGATTGCCCCCAACACACGTTTGTGGCTAAGCAACATTTTTGTCAGATGGGAGGCCCACTTCATCGAGTTGTTGACCCGTACACCTAGGTAGTCGAAAGCTTTGACTAGTTCAATTGGGGAGTCATTCAACTTGATGGTGTTTCTAAATCATTTAGATGGTGCCAGTGCAATAAGCTTGGTTTTGGATGTATTTATACTCAAGCCCCTGGAGTCACAAAACTGGCTAAATCGATCTAATAGTTTTTGTAGTCCCATCGGGCTTTTAGAGATCAATAGGGTATCATCTGCAAAGAGTAGTGTGGGTGATTTTTCCCCTGCCAGGGTTGGGGCGTCGGCTGGGTCCTCCCTCAAATGGTCCACCACCCCATTAACAAAGAGGGAGAACAGAGTCGGGCCAAAACACAACCCTGGCGTACCCCTCTCTCTACCACTACCCTCTCTGTCAAGTAGCCATGGCGGCCCCACCTAACTCTGGCATAATTCCCCTCATGAAGGTGTTCAATGAAATCTAAAATCAGAGGGGGAATGCCTAGGTCAGACAGTACCTGCCAAAGCTTGGCACGAGGGATCAGGTCAAAGGCTGTTCTTAAATCTCTAAATGCCAACATTAAGCTACCTTTTTCAATTAACACAGATTTCCAATAAATCAAAATTAATCTGAAGACCTGGTCCATCGTGCCAACCCCCTGTCTAAATCTGCCTGAAAATGTGACAAGACATTGTCCTCAACTATCCACGACCTTAGCCTTGTAAGGTTGACCCTGCCAACCACTTTCTGAACTACATTGATTAAACTAATCGGTCTGTAGTTGGCAGGATCCTCCCTGTCCCCCTTCCTGTAGATGGTCACAACATCAGCACCTTTCCAGGAATCTGGAACAGGATGACCACTCGTGATGAGATTCAGTGAGAATCTGGAACAGGAAGACCACTCGTGATGAGATTCAGTACCCGTAGGATGAAAGGGGCCCAAAGGCTCTGATCGTGTAGCAATAAATCGCCTGGGAGGCCATCAGGACCCGCCGCCTTGCCTGGCGCAATGCTTGCGATAGCTGATAGGACCTCTTTGAGCCCAATTGTTGTCCCCAGATTCAGAGTCTCGAGAGTAGACAACCGAGTGCCCTGGTCGGAGGGTGAACTCCCAACACCTCCTGAGTACAAGCCATAAAAGTGGTCAAACCATTGACGACCTGTAATATGGTTGGGAATTGGCTCTGACTCTGCATAGGGCAGAGTACCACAGATTCGTTGATTGAGGAGGGTGAGCTTTCCGGTCCCTATTGTTTTTTTATGAGGAAAACCTCCCCTATCCTGTCTATATTCTCCTGGTATAGCCCGGCAAACTTGGATTCATTTGATACTACTCCCATGGTCACACAGGATTCTAACTCCAAGGTCTTCTGCTCGAGAAGATCCCTAATCTTTATCAGTGACTCTCCCTGCTTAGCAACCGAATTCCACCTGAGGTGACGGTTGCGATTCGATGGCTTTACCTCCCTTGTTGACAACATCGGGGTTCTATCCAACACTATAGACGTAATGTCCTCAGCTCGTCTAAGTTGTATTGAGAGCGGGTTGTGATCGCTATCAAGGCTTGATATGACCTCCATATCAATGAGGTCGGCCCATAGACCCACGTCTAGCAATATATAATCAATGCGGGAGGGGGAGCTAATCCTGTTGAAAGTGTTTGCTCCGCAGGGGTCGGAGCAGGTCCTGCCATTCGCTGCTCTTAGGTTATGCTCCAAAGTCAGCGCGTTGATTTTTATGGCTCTTTGGGACGATTTCTTTATTGGCGCTAGATTAAGTGGTGGATTGGCCCATTTGATGTCCTCCTCTCTAGTACCCAAGGTATCTTCTCCGCTCAGGGGTTCAAAGGTGCAGTTGAAGTCGCCTGCCACAATAATCCCTGTGTTGGTGGAAATAGCTGACAACTCCATATCTAGACTTTTTAGAATAGATGCCGCTTGGGCATCAGGGGACCCTCTAACATAAATTGTTAAAAATCTCCAAAGGTGCAGCGTTTTTATCCCCTCTGATGGTCAGCTGCAAGATATTCTGAGAAGGGGTGTTCACTTTGGAAGACGACCAGTTCAACCGGATGTTTAACCATATAAGGAGCCCCCCGAGGAGCGTCCTCTGCTTGAGCTAATCGAGGGGATATGATATGTGGTAAACCCCGGCATGTGAAGGAGAACCAGGTTCCATGTCTCCTGGAACAGGCAGATGTCATATCTGCCAATAAATGTATTCCATTCAGGAAGAGCTAATTTTTTTTGTAACCCTGCTACGTTCCAGGAGAGCAGCTTCATTATCCCCCCCAGTTTTGTTACTAAGATTGGCACATCTCGCCTCTGCTTGCCCAGGTGAATCAAGGTTATTTGTTATGGTCTCCCTTGTGATCTCACCTGTTGCACCTCCTAGCTCTAGTGGGCCAGAACCTACAGCTTCGTCTCTTGATAGATAGACCTCAGGGACCAGGGAGAGATCATCTGGCCAAGCCTCCTCTAGTCAGTCGACTAGGCACAACCCAGAGCCCCCATCCTCCTGGTCCATCAACCAACGCGGGAAGCGGCGGATCTGGATGGCTGAGTGCTCAGGAGGGGATGTTCTAAACTCAAGGGCCAGTAAATTCTCTGCAATCATGGGGTCGAAGAACTGTATCTCGATGCAGTCGGTCTTAGAATTGGCCATTGTGACCTACCTCACTTTGGCCATATCCTCCTGTATGATGGTTCTGCATCCCCTTGTGTACCTCAACCAGTGTATTGCTTTGTTATGAATAGACTCACTGCTTTCATAGCCCCCCGCCGTGTCCAGTCTTGGAACCTGTGTCATGTATACTGTTGGCCTGTTGTTCGGGCGACTAGTTGGATCGCCTTGCAATCCTCTACATGTACCTGGGATATTGAAAGTTAAGTTGGGAAGGGCCAAAGAGTGGATTTCAACCGTGGAGGAAGCTTGGCCCAGAGATCGC
Organism: Lissotriton vulgaris; assembly: GCF_964263255.1. NCBI lineage: Eukaryota > Metazoa > Chordata > Amphibia > Caudata > Salamandridae > Lissotriton > Lissotriton vulgaris. The sequence goes on along the minus strand of NC_141695.1, from coordinate 1,210,294,298 downwards.
CCCCTGGGTACCCTAAGTCTAGCAGAATCAGCCAATGTTCTAACAATGGGGGAAGTTGCTTTTGTCCCCACAGGGCCCAGTGCTCGACGGAATACTGGGGGGAACTGGAACAAGAACCCCTAGGAAGGTCTATTCTGGCCCTTTTGGCCGTTGTATCAGGCCCACAGGAAAAAGATGGAACGGGAACAGCGACAGTGGCCATTCAACCAGCCATTAAACCCTCAACCTTATCACCTAGTGATACCATGATTAATTCCAGCTCTCTAATCCTCTCTAATAGCTCTAACTTATTGAGCCCACACAGATTAAAAGTAGCCCTGTTTTCTGTAATTGCATTGTCAAAATTACCCCCCGGTGGTGTTGAGATGGTATCATCAGCTTCCAGGTCGAGAGGAGCAAATCTATTCGAGCAGGGTACCGAGTGGGCCAGGGTAAAATCCCGATCTGACCTCCCGGGAGAGTCAACGGCTGGAACTGGGTTAATAATGGAGGTTGAATCAAGTCCTTCTTTAAGCAGGGCTGATGTATTCTGCTCAATGCTTACAAGGTGCTTGAGGGAATTTTGTTAAGAAAACTTGGAGGGAATTATTTTCCCTTGGCCAGGGACAGGTTCTCATCAGGGACAGGTTCTCATCAGCTTCGTGCTTATCACTAGTCACAGTTTTGATGCTATTGTTGCCCAAGACATCTTTGCATTCATTAACTAATTCTTCAATTCTTGTTAACACGCAGTTCATCGCTGCATGGGGCACTTTTTTTGCTTTTTCCTTTTTTTTGGTGGTAGGCACCCCCCACCATCCATCGCCTTCCTCTTCCCCATAGCAATGACATGTCAAAAAGAAAAAAAGAAGAGGGATGGGCACAAAAAAAAGCCTCCCCGCCAAGATAACCAAACACTTCTTTATGGTAAAGTTCAGCTGAAACGACAATTGAAGTTCATAAAATCCCTCTGCTGTCAGTTTATAGTTACACAGTACCTTTGGTGGCTGTGTGATGCAGGCCGCAAATAAAGGAGGGGGGACCCGGCCCGGACCCCGACGGCCCGCCCTCTGCCCGGGCTTAGCCCGGTGCATGTCCGCGCACGTCCAGCGGGACGAAAGTGATGATTTCCTTTTGCCCTGGTGCAGGCGGAAAGGGAGGGCTACGGCACTCACGCGCTGCCCCAATGCCTCCTGGTGTCTGTGGTTTGTCTGCTTGGTCGCCCCTGTACCTGGTGCTGCATCTCCCGTGAAACGGGAGGTGCAAGGTCTTCTTATGCCGGTGCAGGCGGTGTGGGTGGAAAGGGAGGGCTCCGGCGCTCACGCGCTGCCGCAATACCCCCTGGTGCTGTAGTTTGTCTGCTCGGTCACCCCTGCACCGCGTCTCCCTTTATATAATGCAATCAGCAACCCCTTTTCTTTTTTAGAAGCACCTTCCCAAATTCTTAGTGTTTTTCCCCAAGAAGAAAGTCTCAAAAAGTCTCAGAAGTCTTACAACACACCTTAATAGAGTTTCTCCTACTGTTAGGAGCATGAGCATAAGCGCCAAGCGCCTGCTGTTGTTATTCTCTGTGCCCCCTCTGCAGAGCCTGAAAAAAGCCTTTCCCTGAAATTGAGGAGGGGAGGACACGAGAAGCGTAGGTTTGGCGTAGGTTTAGCGTGGCAGTGGCAGGGCAGCGGTAGCGAGGACAAGCAAAGATGGTACTCACATTGAATCAGCAGTGAGCGTGCTCGGTCCCGGCTCGGTCCAGGTGTTGGCGCGGTGCAGGCGCCACTCAAAACGTGGCTCGCAGCTGGGCGGTGCTCCACTCCACTCCCGAACGGTGAAACAAACCCACGTGGCCGTCAAAGAATCGGCTGCGGGACGGAGAATATCAGGGAAGCGGTAGCGGTAGCGGGTTAGCGGTAGACAGACAGCAGCAAATCTCCAGATCACCAAAACAGCCGAGACAGAGCCACGTTTGCGTTACTGCCTGTAATCAGCATAATCAGCAAAAACAGCGGTCAACAAGCAGCATTGTGGGTCGGCGGCCATTAACAGTAATGTGATTTCTGTCTTTTGGAGTACCAGCTTAGTGATTGTGATTTTATTCACCTGTTAGATTTTTAGCCCTATGATCTCCAAACAACTATGGGGCCATACCACATATTACCAGCTGCACGTACCTCGATGAATGCTTCACAGGGGTCTGCACTTGTGAAGAGTCATTTGCAGTAGTCAATTTAAGTTATAGTTGGCCTTATGAAGGTTTGTTGATTTTCCCACACTTATATTCCAAACTCTGAAAAATAAACTGAAAATGTTTGGATATTTGCTTCAGCCAAGGACCTGAGAATCTATCCTAACAAAGGGGGAAACATCTACCCCAGATTTCCTTGATGCTTAGTGAAAGGATTTTGTCAATGGAAAACACCTAAAAACCTGCACAAGGCACAGCATTTCATTTCAGGTGCTGGGAATATATGGAAACTACCCTGCAAAAAGTATACAATCTCAATTCATATGTAGGTGTGCATTAATGTGTTGAGATTTACTAGTTTCTTTGTGAATTGTATTCAGCATATTTTTATCATCCAAAGACCAAAAACTCAATAGAAAAACTATTTTGAACAGCATCCCAGAGAAAGATATTTTAAGTTACTACAGGGATAAATCCACTTGAATGTTCCAGTGTCCTGTTAATGTGGATATTGGGGCTTGATGCTCAGCTTTCTACAGCTGCAGCCCTGGATTGTCTCCTACTTTAACGGAGCTATCCTGCAAAGAAAAAATATTCAGCTTGATTGTAGAATCTAGGCTACAAAATCCCCTTGGGTTTTGCTTGCCTAAATCCTTTGAGACCACTCAGGATGCATGCTTCAATATGCTTACACTTACTTCTTTAGCCAGTGTTCAGGGGCTCCTTCTTGTGTTCAGGGGCTCCTTCTTCTCCATGGTTTAGACAGTCTACCCTATTTTTACTACATGGCAGGTTACCAAAGCATATTTCTACCAGAGTCAATGGCCTTGGGAAGAACTGAAGCATTGCATTGCTTTTAATATTCAGATGCAAACGGTGTTGGTGTAGCAGGGGTTTGCCAAAAATCCAGAAGAATAAAATCTATTTGATTAAAAGGACATCATTATTCGAAAATTTCAAAGGACTATCTGGAAGGCTTGATCAATCTTACTGGAGTGCCAGGTTTAAGTACAAACACCAAAGTTAAAATAGTATTTTTAGTGGCTTTCTTCAACATTTCCAGTTGGGCAGGCACAACCTGGAAATGTAGTTTCCCAGAGAGATAGTGCTAACTCCTTGAGTGTAGACTATTTAATTTACAAACAGTCCTTGCCAGAGTGCCAAGTTGGAGACCACAGTCTTTTTGAAGATGGTAGTTTGGTCTCAACAAGAGAAGATTAGCTATGGAATTCCATTGAACTAATGGACTCTAGGAAAGAACAGGCACCTCAATCATTTTTGCATTAGACAATAAAGACCCTATTAACTTAGTCCTACATGATCCTAGTCTTATAGTAGTGCATATTATTTTAAATTAAACACATTAAAATTATGACTAAAAGGGATGTTCAGTCACATGCAAAATACTCCTAGCAGGTATACACACAAACCAAACACATTAGAAAACAGTAATGACATCTGATGAGCCCCCCTAGCCAAATTCCATTCCTGGTGAGAAGGAACATCAGTGATGAGATATTCCACCTAATGATTGTTCTTTTTAAGGAAAGTCACTTAAAGAAAATAGCTCCAGATTAATTCACAAAATATTTGGGGTGGGGGCAACTCGTGGAGTTCTACTTTGTGGAATTCCATGGAGTTAAATAATAACTGTGCAATTCTGTGGAGTTCTGCTCACCCATCCTTGACATGGCATGTTGGATCCTATGGCATGTATCTATTCCAATAAACCACAACAAGCATCTTAAAAAGTGGCTGAATTAATTGCCAAAACCACGCATTTTCAAAACGCGTCAGGGTACAAGGTTGCATACAGTATACAAAAGAAGCCCAGCAACAAGGACTCACCCTGGGTGCTGCTGGGTGGCTCTGGTAGTGCTTGTGCACCCTGCAGCTGCTGGCATGGCAGGGAGGGCAGAAGATGTTGGGGCCCAGTTGGCAAACTGACAATATTATCACTCAGGTGGGGGCAGGCAGCTGTGGAAAAAGGGCAGCAAGCAGGGTCCACACAATGTAATCTGTTTTCTCTCCACTACCCTCCTCCTGGCCCCACCAGCTATTTTATTAGTTCTCAGTGCTAAATGGGGCAAAAGGATAAGCCAATGCTGGGGACGATGGAAGCTGTAGCTCAGGAATCACTGTCCTGCTCCTTTTTCTATCAGGGTGGCGGGAAGTTTCTCACTTTCTCCATGACTCACAACTTCACTTTACCCCTTGGTGGATCCAGGCAGCCATTAGAACGCATGCACGCTGCTCCCTACACCAACAAGAATAGGACAGATATGTTGCCTTCACTTTCCTCGAGCAGTGATTAGGCAGTAAACTCAGCCATGCGGAGGTGGGCAGAGTTTTTGCCGAACTCCGCGCTCCAAGCAGAAGACAGAGGGGCAAAACTCTGTAAACTCTACACGCAGAGCAGTTCACTGCCCGCCGCTACAGAATATGAAAGAGAAAGGAGGTGATTTCTCTCTTCTGAATCTGCCTTGGTACTCTCTTGTGATTATGATTGAGGGTGAAAAGCTTTTTTTCACTTTTCTCTCTCCAAAGTAATTGTTCTAGTTATCACTTGTGGATCTGAAACCCCTCTTATAACTTATAATCAGTAGGAAAAGGCTCAACTGAACATAGAATAGCTCCAGATGAGCAAATAAAACCCACACTGAGGCTAACATGGCAGAAGAGAATACATTGGCATTCATTTTAGAAAATGGTGGAAATCATTCTTTCTGTGCCTTCTGTGTTTGGGGATGCCAACAGCTATTTGGCTTTGGTCCTGGTGGATAAATGACGGACACTTTTAACACTGAAATAGCTGATAAAATGACATTAGCCAATGAAATGATGACTAAGTACCTACTAGGAAAAGGAACCCAGCAGGGTGTATTAGTGATGCGCAAATCCAGGACATTCTTTGAAGACCTCTTTTATTGGATGGTATTGTTCTATATAGCCTGGAAATGTAAAAAGAATTGGCAGATTTTTATTATCAATATCGCCAAGTGCATATCCTAAGTAATGATAATTTAAAAAACTTGGCAAATGTTGGAAAGTGGTATATAAGTAAATGTTGGTAGGGACCTACCACTGGTAAAATGGCCACAATCACACTGTAAGGTCCAGTCAAGGTCTCAGTAAATTATTCCCTTGCACAGCCCTGGGGAGCTGGCAATGAGCAGGCAGGCTTAACTTAGGAGACAGGTATGTGAATCATCTAAAAACACCAATACATTAAATGAGCAAAACACAATACACAATAAAAATCCAACTCCAATTGATTAACATTGATTATATTTGTATGAACAAATAAACACCAAAACAACAATAATCCAATATAGGGAACCAGAGATATGAATTTTTAACATGAAATGTAAATCTATTGCTTAGAAGCAAATAGTGCTCAAAGGGCTAAAAAAAAAGGTAACCCTGGACTGGGAAAAAGTCAAGAGTTCTTTACACTTACTTCCAGAAGTGTTTCTTGATGCAGTAAAGTGGTCCACAGCAACACACAAAGTTTCAGATGCTCTGGTTTGCCTCTTGGGGTCTGGGAGTGGGACTACAACTCCCAAAATGCACCTGGTCAGTGTATGGAACTTTTTATAAATGTTGCTCTAAACTTCTCCAAACTTCTGGAATATCTTTGAGGGATTCAAAGTGTCCCACAACACACCTGGCCAAATCATTAAAGGTCCACTGAACACACTCCAGGATGGAAACTTCTTGGTGGATATGATGCAGGTGGGCTCTGTTAAGCTGTATCTTGAGGTTGCATGGAGTCGACTCCTTAATCCTTCTTGAAGCTAGGCAAAGTCCATAGGGCTGTGGTCTCGGTATTTGCCACAGTTGCAGTCTTTCAGAGTGCAGACCTTTGTGGTGCAGATAAGGTTTCATGCAGGGCAGTCCTTCTTCTTCTTGTAGTTTCTGGCAGCAGATCTGAGTAGCTTTGAGGCTCCTCCATATTTATTCAGTGATCCTGGACACCAAACAGGGTGGCAAACCTGACCAATGGAATGCTGGGTGCAACCCAGGTGTATCACCACTTCCTCCAAAGTGTGGCATGCTCTTATTCTAGAAAGTGACATTTTTCCAAAATCTAAAAAGGAGAAAATGTCTACTTGGAGTTTAGATCAGGCTATGCCAACCCACTGTCCTGGACACAATACCCTAACACTCCCCATACAGCTTTCTCCCATTTCTTATTACTGGGGCTCCTGTATTGATGGGGGTGCAGGATGTGGGAGTTAGTCTGTGCTGCCCTAAAGTGTGTTTCTCCCTTTGAATATCAGTTTAGCCACTCTACTCTACTTCCTGAATGTAGCTTCGACAGCTGCAGTTCTCCTCCCACAGGAAATCCATTATCTCTCTAGGAGGCTAATTTATACCTCATTAAGGCAGCTTGACTCAGCCTGACAGAGGCTAGTCAACCAGCAGAGAAAATCTGGTTACCTACTACATAGTAAGGGCCTGATTACAAGTTCTCCAGTCTTAAGACCGAAAAATCCATGGCTGAGATCTAATCTCCATGACCTCAGCAGTCCAACTGCTGTATAATGAGTGCGGTGGTTGAACCAGAACCAGCCACATCACCAGGATCCTGGATCCTGCGGTGCTGACGGAGTTCAGAGTGGGGAGGAATGGAGGCAGTGCTGAGCCCTGCAGCAATGACCATATTAGATTCGATTCAGAAAAGGGGGTGGTGATGAACAGAGTGTCTGAATTAAGCAGACCACTCTTACCCAGTCCAAAGATCAGGGCTTGATCCATCACCGTTATTTATCTCACTGCACCATCCCAGCTCAGAACCTGGCTATATGCAAATCAGTCTGTCCCTGGCCCAGTGCATCATGGGAACAGGGCAGACTAAACTACCAAGCCAATTCTTCACCAGAAAGGAGACAAGCTACCGGGGACCGGTTTCTGGCATTTCAGCCGTCTTCGGCCCGTCTTGCTTGAATCCTGATGGTGCAGTGAGAAAGGGACTCATGTCTGAGTATACCCTGCCACACCTATAGTGGCCAAAAACGATTCAGAAAAGGGGTTGGTGATGAACAGAGTGTCTGAATTAAGCAGACCACTCTTACCCAGTCCAAAGATCAGGGCTTGATCCATCACCGTTATTTATCTCACTGCACCATCTCAGCTCAGAACCTGGCTATATGCAAATCAGTCTGTCCCTGGCCCAGTGCATCATGGGAACAGGGCAGACTAAACTACCAAGCCAATTCTTCACCAGAAAGGAGACAAGCTACCGGGACCGGTTTCTGGCATTTCAGCCGTCTTCGGCCCGACTTGCTTGAATCCTGATGGTGCAGTGAGAAAGGGACTCATGTCTGAGTATACCCTGCCACACCTATAGTGGCCAAAAACGATTCAGAAAAGGGGGTGGTGATGAACAGAGTGTCTGAATTAAGCAGACCACTCTTACCCAGTCCAAAGATCAGGGCTTGATCCATCACCGTTATTTATCTCACTGCACCATCCCAGCTCAGAACCTGGCTATATGCAAATCAGTCTGTCCCTGGCCCAGTGCATCATGCATGGGAACAGGGCAGACTAAACTACCAAGCCAATTCTTCACCAGAAAGGAGACAAGCTACCGGGGACCTATTAGGGCTTGCCCTTCTGCAAGCCTTTTCAGAGCAGTGAAACCACCATGAAAATGCTGGTGGAAAGGCAAAGCAGAGACCCCAAACAGGGACCCTGGGCATTGTTGCCCATTTAGTCATGTGACTGTGGGCACATGTTGTGCCCACCTACGTCTGCATGGTTGTGATGCACTGTATGGCATGCAAAAAATTGTGCATGTCAGCAGTGCGCGCACAACAGAGCAGGTGCTGCTGAGCTGCTGCCATGGCTTCAGGCTCAGTCAGTTTGCTGAAGCATGCAGGAAGGCAGGATTACAGTTGGTGCACCGGTGTTCCAGCATTCGAGACTTCTGGACCCCCGAGTCCATAATGAGGTCCTAAATATTCTTAAGCATACATATGCAACTTAACTGACATACCTCCATAATATATGAAATAGAAATTGGATCTAAAGGCAGGTCCATAATGAATCTAGAAACAATAATACACATGTTTTCTATAAGTTGTGTTTGTCACCACAAATATATTCAGTAGCAATAAAAGGCAATATAAATGTAAACATTAACAACTCATAAATGTAAATTTTAATCTAAAGTACTACGCACTGTTCCCAATATGCAACAACAACTTAAGAAGTGCAGAAATTGCATATCTATAAAGATCTATGGTGTTGTCCTGTTTTAACCAAATGCTTAAACAATTTCGGTCGACAAATACATGAAAAAATAAGCTGCAGTAGAATGCAGTGATTTTTACCGCACTTAAATAAACACACTTCTGGAAACTAGAAGTAAATGAGAGTTCAAGTCTTGCACCTTCTCATCAACTAGAAAGAAACTGAAGACAGAAAAGTTCTGCAAGGGGCATATGTTTATGTAAACTTAAACCTGTTACCCAATCAGAGAGGAGCATGTTCTACAAATGTGACTGGGTACACTCATTACTGGTTAAACCTAATGTAACCTTACTCTATATGTCGTGCTGGATTCATTGAGCCACCAAACTTTCTCAACCTGCAAGCTTTACTGTGTGATGCTTATATATTGGGATCTGCAGATGCATTGAGGAAGTCAGAAAAGCCCCCATGTAACTCTGCAATGTATCCACTGATCCTAAAACACCCTTAAAAAATCAAGAGAAGCTAAGATAAAGGGAGACTTTACTTGTACACATTCATATTCTCTACCTTCCACTTCAAAATTGACTATCAACAAAGGATTTGGAAGCAGTGTCCTTCAACTAGGTCATGGACGTGAACGAGAAACTTCCAACCAAAACAAGGGACAACTGTGGAGCAGATTACTTTCAGCTCCGGGCAGAAGTCTTCCTACCATTCCATTGACAGAGAGAAGTCAGAATTAAACCTCAGCATTGGTAGCATGCTGGGATAACAGTGCAGCACAGCTGAAGACCTGGACGCCCGTTTGACCTGCTGTTCTGCCACTCGCTTGGGGACAGGAGACCGGGAGCCGGGGGCCAGGACCACTCTCCCCAGCATCACTTGCTGCCCAGCCTGTTGCCGCTGACGCACATCCTAGCAACAGGAGGCGCTTTTAAAAATCATCATTGGGTCCCGCAGAGTGGGTCACGCGAGGGAGGAGGCAGGACAGGAGGAGGCCCGGCTAGGACCTCTCTCTTTGCTGTGTGATCTGGTAGTGTCCTACATCCATACGCCCTCAGTGCTGGTGAGGACTCTTCTGCAAAGTTACTGTAATCTGTGAATGTCCCCTTGTTTTGCCGACATTTTCATCATTTAGTGCTTAGAAAGGTACCACTATATAAAACCCAAACTATTATTGGACATGTGGAAATGAAAACAACCGAGTTCTGCTTTAGAAAAAATCACCACCTAAATCACGGCAATCTATTATGAATTTTATAACAGGGACAAAGGGAGACATCGAGAGGCAAATTCGACGTGTGGAGGAAACATTAACTACCTGCACTGAGAGTGGGACTGAACCTTTAAACAAATGTACTTCTTCCTCCTCAGACTTGGCTCTAACGCCTGATATGCGGCCCGTTAGCCAAGATGCTGTGAAAAAGAATGAATTGGTCCAAACCTTTACCCCTGCTTTGCTGGGCACATCAAGTTCCATTCCTCCAGCTAAATGCCCTAAAACCACTAACCCCATCTCTGCTAACACCAATATAACTTTATGTGACTGGAAAATAAAGGCAACAAAGAAGGTACCTGCCTTAGAATTGGGGCAAGGCTCAAAAACGCAGAGACTTAAATAACGGACTTCCCTCTGCATCATCTGACTCTTTGGTCTGTTCCTCATTAGTGGCATGTGTACAGGAACTGATAGACCGTAATAAAACCTCCTAATGCAGCCTTATTGACCACCTGAAAGCTGTTGAAAGTGCCTGATTATCATTTGCAGACAGATTGGATACAATGAATATGTACACTGGGACTAGGAGGGAAGAACCACATGATTATGATAATACTGCTGGCGCCCGCTCCCAGTACAACAACTTGTGAAGGGGTCTTGTGGGTGCCCCAGCAATTACCTCAACCCCATTATTGAGTGTCAACAACAGTGACCCAGACACAAGCTGTTCCGGTTATAGACACGACAGGGGGTCATTATAAGGCAACACAATCAATCCCCAATTCTAACAGTTATGCAGGGGGCACAACCCATAAATATCCTCTGTTTGCCAGGGATCAACTAGACCTACCTCCTGATGTTACACCTTATTTGATCATCTTGGCAAATGTTCCACCCACTGTGAGTCCGTTTTTATGAAACATGGGAGTCATTGAGAAACACATCACTCAATTGGTTAAATTCTAAAGTGGGATTGGGGGAATACTTTTTGCCGATTTTAAGATGGCCAGACGGGTTGGTTGGGTCAGTAGAGATTCTAAAGTATTTCAGGGTGTCTGTGTAGTCCTCTCCTATAAATCACCAGGACTGGTTAAGGATATACTGGGTCGGGCCAAGTCTTTGTGTTCAAACGAAAAGCAAATTATGGTTCTCCCGCTTGGTTTCTTTTATAAGCCTCCTAGGCAATGTTTAAGCCAGCCGAATGCATTGACACAACTCTGTCCCCCATAACAAGGTATATTGCAACAATCACCTTTAATTGCAAACTGCATAAATACCCCTTTGCAACCTCTAATAGATTTGAAACTCTCTTTAATTTTGCTGGGATAGATTGATTAAATGACAAACCATTGGAGGCCACCACAATGCAAAATGTTAGCTCTACTACTTTGACCCCTGTTAATAGTACGCAGCCAGATAAGAGTTGTGAAGAACTAACGAGCCAGGGACCATCTATGCCAGGCAAAGTGTTAACTCTGGAGCTTATGCCCCTAGACTCTAACAGTATTACAGTTGTATCCTGAAATATAGCGGGCTGCGTAGTAAGCTTAACTCTCCTGGGTGGTTACATTTTATAGATAATTTTACTATTGTTTGTCTACAAGAAACTTGGGTGGTTGAAGTCTGTCATCTAAATGGCTGTAAAACCTATAATTTGCCAGCTATTCCATCCAGCCATGGTAGAAACAGGGGTGGTCTTTGCACTTATGTATCAAATAAATAACCCTCCTCTTGTGTAAATATTAGGATTTCTAATATTTATTATCAATTCGTCAATATTGACTTTTCTATATCACTTAAACTGATTTTAGTCAACTTTTAGAATAACGCCTGTGGTTCGGATACACTGGCCATATTGACCACTCTTGACAATGATTTGAACACCATTCTTTCGAAGGGGACATAGGACAAAATTATAATCTGCGTGGGGGACTTTAACATTCAACTAAGTAAACTGCCCTCACAATTTTTCTGTGGAATGACCTCACCAACAAATGAGGACTCCACCCATTTTTTATTACATTCAGGTTGTGGCAGGAAGCTCAATTAGCTTATTTTGAAATATGATCTAGGCTTCAGCAATGCGCTTGGTACCAGCTCAGTTGACGTATGCTGTACCTTTGATGGTATCATGAGCAAAAGTGCTATAGATTTTTAACTCTTTCCGAATCGTTACTCAACTTTTTTATTACATGATTGTGCACTGAGTGACCACTACCCCAGAGCTTAATGTTCTATTTTTGGTCTGTAAAGGATCAGAGGGATCATCGCCACACTTTAGCAGTGGAGAATTTAGAGCTCTCTTGAATTAACAGGTTCACATTAAGCTGGTCTATGGTCGACCCAACTGACTTTCTAGAGAAACTAATCCATCAGCAAATGAGCACCTTCAATGTTTGCTTGAACACCTCAGAGGAGGCCTCTGCTATTGCGCATTTATTTGGACAAATAACAAGGGCTATTAAACTGTGCCTATTATCCAGGCAGAAGGCAGAAAGCAGAACGGGAAAGAGGAAGAGTTGGTTTAACCATGCATGCAGTGAGACTCATAAAAAACTTATAGGAGATCCATAAAATAACCCCAGGAATATTGAGGAGGTTCAGGACTGGATGCGGGAATATAGGATTACTTTAAAAAATCGTTAGAAAAACATTAAAAGAGGAGACTTGGGAGAAACTGTATGAGGCTAGCTGAAGTAATGGCACCACTGCATTTTGGCACATGGTCAATTCCCCTTTCCTTTTGAAGATGACAAACCAAAAATTGAGGTTGCAGTGTCTGAAGAGGAATGGTTAACACATTTCCACCTTATTTCCGTCTACTGCAAATAGTGCTATTTATCATCCAGTTCGAATCCCTGTGGCAGCTCCACAGACTCTAAGGCAGACCAGTCAGGTGCTGGAGTAAAAGTTTAGTCTGGAAGAAGTCTCCCTTGCTATCAGCTCAAGCAAGGGAAAGAAAGCACATAGGCCAGATGGGGTTCCAATTGATTTATTTGAAGCGAATATCAACCTTTCACACACGCTTTTAGATCCTACCAGAGCACAGGGTTCCCCTAGACCTGGGCAGAGTCTCAAATTGTATCTATATTTAAAAAAGGTATCAAAACTGTCCATCACAGTATAGACCAATCTCTCTACTAAATTCATTGGTCATTGTGGTAGTGGTATACTTGTAGCTAGATTACAAAGTTGAGCAGACAGCAATAACAAGATCTCTGACCTACAATATGGATTCCATCAGGGAATTGGCACCATGGAGCAAGCCATTAATCTGAATCTGCTACGGGGCACATATGCACACATTCAAAATGGTAATATATATACGGTATTTGTTGACTTATCGTCAGCTTTCGATTGTGTCATTCATGATAAGCCATGGTCAGAGAAGAGCTATTTGGGTATCGACAGTACTATTATTAATTTTTTAAGACACATGTATTCAAATAGCTACACAGGGGTACGGTTTGGTACAAAAGGAGAGTGCACCTGCCCCTTCAGAATAGAAAAAGGGGTCCACCAGGGGTGCGTACTTGCCCCTTTTTTATTCAATTTATATATTAACAACCTGGGTAATACTCTGGCCAGTTCACGCGCGGATCTGCCACAAGCAAAGCATCAGCCAATACCGTTTTTGCTGTACGCGGATGACGCGGTTCTCATGGCGCACACTCCTTTGGCCATCATGTGCCTCCTTGATAAATTCACCCTATTTATAGATAATCTGGGGCTATGGACTAACATAAGCAAGACATTTGTTATGAAAGTGCACCATAGTGTAGCCAAGTGTTGTAACATCTACATAGGAAAAGAGAATTTATCTCAAACCTTGAGTTTTTCTTATTTGGGTATTTTATTTGATTGTGAAGGAACCTGGAAAAGCGCTATTAATTCGAGAAGATTGCAGTTTGTAAGATCTATTACAGCCCTTTGCAATTTTGCCAGGAAATTGGAAAATATGCTACCAAAAGAAATGCTAACCATATATTATGCAAACTGCAGAACTATTGCAATATACGGTTCTGAAATATGAGGATACACGAATGTTGAATCTCTACAGGTGGTGGAAAATGCCTTTTTTAAAAATCTTTAATGCACTTTCTTCCAGTTGTTCAAATCATATATGTCAGTCAGAATTGGGTGCAAACTAATAGACCTGGCTAGGATTCAATCAGTTCTGCTCTGGCACAAAATATGGACCTCACAATAGATGGACTTGAATTGTGCCATAGTCAAGGACTGTTTTGATTCTGAACTAGACTTACAAATTCCTTGGTTAAAGTTTATTAAGAAATTTATGTTATACATCGGTCATCTGGAGTTGTATTGCTGACCTGCATCTCTGTCAAACAGCTCAAGTAATTCACTAAAAACAGAGGGGCATATTAGCAAGGGCCATATCGCCGCTTTAGCTGCACTTTTTGCCGCTAAACCAGTGATATTTCTATTGCCCTATCAGCAAGCTGTCGCTAACAGCAGTTAGCAACAGCTTTTAGTCAATAGCTTTGCATGTCAGCGATATTTATTGCCAATGACATGCAAAGTGGGCTTACCCAAACTGTGTCGCTAACACAGCTATCGCCTATTAGCAAGGCAGGCATAGTGATAAAAAAATTGTGCTAAGCGCGATTATCGCTATAATCTAACGCCTGCTAAAAACATGACTTACCTGTTTATGCAATGGGTGGTGGATTGTCAGGTTAAGTCCCCATTGGTGTTAATGCGTGAATATCGCTGTTTACATGAGTCTGTTGATGCCTGTGAGAGTGAATGTGTAAGGGTGTTTGTGTGGCTATGTGTGTCTTTCACTGCAGAAGTGTGCTGATGAGTGGATGTAGGTGTGTGTTTGTGTGACTCTTTTTGTGGTGTGTGCATAATTGTGTGGGAGTACTTGTGTATTTAAATAAGTGTGTGAGAGAATGTGTGTGGAGGTATGTGTTGGTGTGTGCATGACAATGTGATGATATGTGTGTAGGTATGTATGAATGAATATGTAGGAATGAGTGAGGAGGTGTCTTTCTGTGTTAGTATGGTGTGTGTGTCTGGGTGTAGCTGTTTGTCTGTGCATCTTTGTGAGGGTTTTTTCTGATTATGTGTGAACATTTGTGTGTGTTTTTAATGTGTGGTGATTGTGATAATGTGTGTGTTTCACTATGGGTGTGTGTATCTTACAGTGTATGCAAGTGTGTGTATCTGTGTGTTTGCAAGGTGCCTGAAATCACTTGCAAATAGTGTGTTCTTGTGACAGTGCAATAGATGTTGCAAATGTAATATGTAAGCTTGTGCTGTTTAGCCAAAAACATACCAAAGACATCAACAGTGTTCAAGGTGGTTGGCAAATATTTTTTACTGCTCACATGCAGTACATAGTTGCAGTTTGTACCCCTGAGATTTTTCCCTATAGTTTTTCATGAAGTAACTTCAGAATATTTGTGTGAGTTCTTTTCATTCTTTGTTTGGTGTATTTCCAGGCATCAGGCCCCAAAATTCTAAGCACAAAGGAGGTGCCACCACACCTGTTCACAGGGAGAGAAGGAGAGTGAATCCTCCTGTGATATAAAAGGATGACATATCATCCGCTGGGCAGGGCACATTTCCAGGCATCAGGGAACTCCAAGCCTCATATTTCTAAGCATCAGGGAGGTGCTGACACTACTTCTCGAAGGGGGAGGATTTAGGTGATTTACCCCTGCGCTATAAAGCGTCAACATATCACCTGCTGTGCGGAACACATTTCCCTGTCCAAACTGGTCTCCAAAGGGGTAATGACACTTTAGGACTGCACAGGCTCACCCCTACATCATGCAATGTCAGCCAAACAGGAAAGCCGGCAATTAGAATAGGGGGCTGGCTGCAAGGGCAGTGTTAGGGAATCTTAGCCCACCAGCAGGTTGGCTTAGTCTGATCTAACCTCCAAGGAGAGACGTTCTCTATTTTGGATTTTGTACGCTTTCTGCGCAAGAATTTGCCACACTTTGGAGGAAGTGGTCATACACCTGTGTAGAACCCTGCATCCCATGGGTCAGGTGTGCCCCCTGCTTGACGCTTGACGCTCAGGAACACTGCAAGTAATAGTTTAACTGAGCCCACATGCATCATCTCTACCAAGAAGTCCCCATCCTGGAGTGCATCCAGTGGACTTTTAAGGAATTGGCCTTGTGAATTGTGGGCATTGTAGTCCCAACATCCCAAGTAACATCTTAGAGATTCCAGACCCCTGTATTGGTGTTATGAACACTTTCAACCTGATAGGAGACCTTCTGGGTGAAGGGAACCTTTTTGTAAAAATCTCCATATGGTGATCGACTCGACGTTGAGAGTCAAGCTGGCAACTTTCAACCATGACCCTGAGTGGATTTCTGGTTCACGCACTGAAAACTCTGGAGCTCCATACTTCTAGTATTTTATTGGGGGCGCGCAGAAAACCAAGCCGATTAAGTTGCCTCAAATCTATTTTGAAGAGTAGCCTCCCTTGACCTTGAGAGAAGAAATCCATATAAACGACTAAGTACATAGGTAGAATATTGACTAAGGGTATTGTGTTTTTATCTAGGAACCTAAATCGATATTTCTATTTTATGCCATTATACGGTTATAATTAATAATATCCCTATGGAGGCATAATAATCATATCCATATTAGTCATAGCCCATGCAGTCACATTAAGCAAGGCTACTTCCCCGGACTCCTAGAAAGCACAATGAGTTCTCTAAAAACACAAAACCTCCAGCAACCTGGGACATCCCCATTTGCTTTTGTTTTGATTTCATCCTAGAACTCCTGTAAAGCACTAAGAACGGCCAGTTCTTGGTGACATCTTTATTGACGTCTTATGTCCAACCTTACGTCAAACCGGGCACCTTTCAGGTATACATATACCAACGTTGCCTTAAGCAAACAGACGGTGGTGGTTTTGGAGTCGAGCAGCTATCTACTTGCCCGAGAGCCCAGCTGATGCGAGAGCCCACAGACGCTGCCCCTCCTTTTTGACGCACTGAGAGACATGCTGTCTTTTCTCCAGCCGAGAAATCAAGCTCCAGTGTTCTCATCCGCCTTCGCGGGCTGCTGGGATATCGAGTCCTGAAAGAGAGATACCAGACCTCCTGCTTTCTACTACCAAGGTACGGAGCTGATTAAACCCTTAAAGAGAATTCTTGATTCAGATTCTTGGAAAAACCAACTTAACTTAAAACTGCTACTTACTTACTCCTTCCCACGTATTAGGCTTAGGTCAGGTACACCGGGGTAGGCGTAGTTAGAAGCACCAGTTGAGTGCGTTAGTCAATTTATATATGTATGTATATATTTTATCTATTTTAAAGTATCATATGGCTTAGAAACCATATCAATGCTTTTACAGTATTATTTTTACAATCCTCCTTTTACTGTACGCACTTTACTTTACTATGAGTATTGCAATTGTGGCAATTCATTTCTCTTGCATGAGAAAGAAGACTGCTCAATAAATTACACCTTTTATTGAAAACACCCGTCTCTCTTTTCTCTGCACTCTGGTGAAACTAAGTATGCACAACTGACTGAGTGAAATAGCTGTCTTTTGTTTTCACACGACTCTAGAGATACACTCTTATTCCGAGGGAGCAAAGTTGTCATGTTTTATGGTTGTCAGTAGCTAATCCCTTCTTGTCTATCCAGGGAGGTTAAACTCCTCCTCGTTTATTCGAGAAAGTTTCTAGTGACCTCTGAGCTAGCTGGCAAACCTTAAGTCTAATATAGTCAGTAGAGACCTAGTCGACCTCAGTCCTACGTCTACACTGCTGAATATATTATTCCAATGCGCAGAGCCTATTGGGAATATAGGAACTACACTACATGGCGCCCAACGTTTGGTAAGGCGATAAATCTAACGCAAGACGTTAGAGTAACTCAGTCGTGCTTTTTCACACAGACCCTTTTTTCCCGTAAATACTCCAAAAGACGTCTGGAGTGGGTAAAAGGTTAAAATCCGCCGGTACTTAGTAGGAAGAGATTCCTATGTATAGTTTTTGGTTTAGTCAACGTTGAAGGATACAGTGTTCCAAAATATGGTGCACCTAATCTTTGTTTCCTTGAAACTTGATCTGCAACAAAACCTTTATGTCAGTAAGAATGACGGAAAGTGAGGACGAAAGGGAGGCAGCTAGAATAGCAGTTCAACTCCTAGAGGATGACACAAGTCTCCTACAGAATGACCCGAATGGTATACTCATTCCGGTCAATATAAGAAAAACTCTAACTCTAAAACTTATAGAAAATGGACTGACATCACGAGGTGGTACAGTCATATTCGTGGTAGAGGCCCATGAATATCGGCAGACAGAGGTATTCTATTCATGGATAAATTTTCCAGCAGCAAACGCTGTAACACACAAATTCCACTATTACAAAATAGAGGAACCTCCGGAAGAATACACTCCTTTTGAGGATGTTGAAATTCCATTAAATTACCAAGAGCACCTGCTCTGGTTTAAAGGCGACCTAAAACATAATGATCACATCACCAGGGTCGGTCCACTAGGAAGACCAGGAGCAACGTGGCCGGTTCTAGCGAGCTACACACCACACCCTGACATTGATAAAATGTCAAGCGAAGAACTCTTAGTTAAAATAAAGGAATTAACAAAGGCATATAGAAAATTAGTTCAATTGGCAATGGAGGATCTAACTCCCCTCCAGAAATTGAAAGAAACAGATATAGCAGAACAACCATTTGAACTTGCCAGAATCATAGAAAAATCCTATGAAGAACTAGGTAGAGATAGTTTGGGTGGGAAACCGGTAAAACCCCAACGAACTGAAAATCCCCAAAAGATATTTATTAAAAATAATCTAAACACTCCAAAAAAGAGCTGGGATGGAAATAAACAATCCACTCCCAAAGAAAAAAGATTCCAGTCCAGAGGAAGGTCTCCTCGGTGGAGAGAAAGATCTCCGGACCAAGGACACAAATCTCCCCAGAGGGAGCCCTCTGAGAAACGATACAACCTTAGAAATAGGGATAATTTGAAAAAACCTGATAGATATCAAGATATTGATACACGTCCCTCTCGATCTTTTCAGAATTCCTCGCAGAAATCGGAAAGAAGAGGATGGTCAGAACACAGGGAAGAGCACGTCAAGTCCAAAGACAAGGAACCTGCTCAAAATAAAAAATTACAATTTCCAAGAAAGAAGGTAGCCAGTATTAAAATAATCAAACATGCCGAGGATACTGAGGACACAGCTGAAAAACTGAGAATGGGCCCAGACAATGCTAGACAGCGCAGCAGAAGTGACAATAGCTAGCAAGATCCTGATGAATCATCTGGAGACAGTGGACATGAATGAATACATTCAGGTGGAAATTGCAAACACCAGAGTTAGCAAACCTCATAAAATATACAAAATAACATTATGTATAGAGGGAGATAAGACTAGGAAAGTAAGGGGTCTATTTTGGGAAAACCTCTCAAAAGGCTATGACATCCTTTTAGCTGAGAAAGACTGGCGACCAGAGTTTGTCAGGGAGTGCCCGCATGGCGGAGAAATGATTATGCCTGCCTTCTCAGCTCATATTTCTATTCATAAAAAAATATATATATGCAAGGAAATGGGCAGTAGCCCAAGCACCTGCGTTATATAAAAACCATGTAGGATGGGATGAGGACTCCCCTCCTCACAAAATCCAGTTAAAATGTCAACCCACTGCACAAAGGCAGTACCCAATTAAGCAAGAAGGTAAAAAACAAGTCAGGGAGATCTTAGATCAACTTGAATACCAAGGGGAGATTGAAACATGCACCTCTCAAATGAACAATCCTTTGTTTCCTGTCTCCAAGCCAGATGATTCATATCGTCTAGTTTTGGACTACAGACACCTTAACTCATGTTGCAAGACATTTGCAGTACAAAACTCACACAGTGCAGCACTAATGAATAACATTGTGCGCAAAAAAATACAAAACAACATTAGACATCTCTAATGGATTCTTTTGTTAAAACATTGCACCTGAAAGTAGGTATTTGACTGCTTTCTCAATAATGGGGTCACAAAATGTTTTGACTCCTACAGGGATTCAAGAATAGCCCGGAATTATTCTCAGCAAGGGTAACAGAGTTACTACAAATATATGATGATGAGGCATTATCTTATGTCGATGACAGCTATCTGACGGATGATGACATGGATACTCACTTGAAAAGAGTGAACACCATAATACTTGGGTTCGCAGCAGAGGGTTACAAATTCAACTTTAAAAAGTCACAAATTGCCCATCTAACTGTCCTGTTTTTAGGATATGAATTATCAAGTGAAGGCAAAAGCCTAGCAGACAACTTCTTAGAGAAGTGCGCTGTACACCAAGCACCAAAAACGCGGAAGAACTTACAATCAATACTAGGTTTCCTGAATTTTGTAAGAACTTACATTTTAAATTATGCAGAGAGGGTTAAACCTCTCTATGAATTAAAAAAACCCGATTTTAAACCAATACATTGGACTCAGAAACACACAGAAATTTTGAGATCATTACAAACAGACATGTTAGCTAAAACAAAATTATAAACTTGCGACAACACACGCAACCTTGTAATCCGAGTCATCCCAGGAAGATGTGGATTCACGTACCTGACTTCTAATGAGGGGGAAACGGTACCAATAGCTTACAAATCACATTTGTACTCACAAGCTGAAAAGACATTCAGTCTTACAGAAAATATTGTAAATGCGGTTCAAACTGCTGTAGCACAGTTGTCCATCAACTGTGTTTTTTGCAATTTTCACCCTGAGTGTGCTGGGTATGCTCAGACGTGAGTTCCAGGCTCTCCATACCACTGGAGTCAAGCTATCCAGGCTGATGAAGGCTGATAGCCAGAAACCGGTCCTTGGATGCTTGATTCCGGTCTGGGAAGGACATGGCTTGGTAGTTCGGACTGGACTGTTCCCATGAGGCACAGGGTCAGAGCTGATTTGCATATGGCCAGTGTCTAACCCAGGGTGGAGTGGTGTGCAAAAAAACAATGGATTTAGACCCATATCCTTGTATTGGGGTGAATGTATGACATTGTTCTACATTCTGTCCATCAACTGTGTTTTTTGCAAGTAGCAAAAGAAAGAGCCCAAGCCCAAGGGAGAAGGATAACTGTTTTAACAGCAGAATCAGCCTTTGAGGCATTAACAAACCCACGCAATTTTACTGCTGTGGCATTAGATCCAAAATGGATCGAATGGGGAAATTCTCTTGCCGCAGAAGACGTGAAATACTATTTTGACCCAAAAATGAAAAAACTAGACAATCTAGAATACGAAGAAGAATATCCTCTGCCAATCGAAATTCTGCCTCTACAACAGTACACATGTGTAATCTATATGGACAGATTTGCACAACATTACGATGTAGAGAAAAAATCCTACAGCGCGGCGTGCGCGATTATTGAAGGTCGCTGGTGCTCTGGTAAATTCAGACCAATGATTACAAAAACTGAATCACTTAGAAATTGCTCAGCTCAGCGAGCTGAAATAAGATCTTTAAAGATGGCGCTTGAAAATGCCGATCGTGAATTCCCGACACTAATTGTGTGCGATTTGCATTACTGCGTCAAGTCTTACAATAATGACATGCAGAACTGGGTTCAAAAGGATTACAAAGATGACACAGGTGCCACAATAAAGCATAAGAAGCTTTGGGAACAGGTAGTTCTTTTGCAGAAAGAACTACAAAATACTCACGTGATACATACACTGAGTCATCAGCGTGATGGCGTTCACGCTGCAGGGAATTCATTGGCTGTTACAGCCACAGCGGAAGCAACTAAACCGGCTTCCGTGGTGACAAAAAAGCGTTCCGAAAAATACATAGACAGGGAAACGATGCTGGTGGTAAAAACGTCTTCAAAAGGCGACTGTGCAGCACTACCCGTGAACTATCCACTCAATTATACATACATAATTGTTGCAAACTCCGTTCCTTTCGCTCGAATCCCTGGAGTGGGGGATAGAGTAATTCCAAACACGAACAGGAGAATCTTCTTACTACAGGAAGCACATATGGGGTTGGGTCTGAGGCACCAAGAAATCCTGAAATCTTTGATGGACTTACAATCAGAATACTGGTGGCCGGGAATGAGCGTAGATATCCATTATTTTGCAAAAAATTACGAGGACTGCAACAGAGGTCGCAGTTTTGAACCGGTCCAGCCTGTATCCCAGATACCTTTTCTAGACAGATTAAGGCTGTCTATACGCAATAATGCGCCCCATAATATTTAAGACTAGATTCACTTAAAAATGCAGGCCCCAGCGCTCGGCTGACGCCAGAACTGTTATAAAAGATTTGCGAGTCTTTATCGGCACATACGCAATTGGCATGCTACATTCTGACCAGGGTCCTGCTTTTAGCTCTCGAGCTTAGAAGGAGGCCATGACCAGCATGGGCATTGCATTGTGGTACTCTTGTCCCTTCCATCCTGAGGGAAATCGTATTGTGGAAAGAAAAAACTGGGACATAAAGCAATCTATAACGGCAAGGGTATTAGGTTCGGGTGCTGGGTGGGTCCAACATTTAACAAGTGTCCAACGTAGTCTTAATAATCTGCCAAGAAATTCTCTGAAAGGTTTCAGTCCGTACGAACTATTGTTCAGTACTAGAATGCATATTCAGGACTTAGATAGTCACACTTCAGTGGTAGAAGAAAAATGCTTTGATATCAAAGATCGTGGCTATTTTGCAGGACTTAATTGAAACAAGAAAAGGCCAGAGCAACGTAAAGGTAAAACAGCAGCCAACAGCCACTGAAGATAAATGACCCGTCTCAGCAAGGCCTGTCTGGATTCCAAAGATTGGGGATCTGGTCAGAGAAAAGATTGCGGTGAAGAAGGAATTTGGGCCTTCTTACAGAAAAGCAGAACCTGTCTTAGCTATAAGCAGATCAAGATCAGTTGTACTACCGCCCCTTGCTGGTAAAAAGGAGAACTGAGTGGTATCCATCGACCTGGTAAAACCACAATCATGTGGCCAATAATAAGTAGTAGGCCCAGTGGACTCCCAAGAAATAACAGAGTACCAAAATTTGCTACAATACAAGAGGTTCAAACTGAGAGACTGAACACATTCGATACACTTGCAGTGAATAAAAAAGAACTATGCAACAATGCCATGGAACTTGTGCCTCTTGAAACCCAAATTACAACAGTTTGTCAGGAAACACCTGTCTACAATGATGTAGCCTCAGACTATGCTAATGAAAGAAAAAATCGAAAAGCAAAGGAAAATTCAGAAGCAATTCCATCAATTGACAGAACTGCATCTGGTTACTTCATCAACTTCGACGACTTCTCTGAAGATCCAAGCGAACCTGAAGAAACGCCAGTAACAAAATCTTTTAAAGACAAATTAACTGAACTCTTTAATCAACTAAAAGAAACCTATCTGATTTCTCCATGGACTGAATTTTGGATTGTGTTAGGTGTACTTTTCCTCCTGCTTTGGCTCGTCATGGTTCTTTGGTTGGGAAAATTCATTGAGGGAAAATATAGTACAATGGACACAGCAAGCCAGAACATCAACTTGGTCCTAAAGCCACACAAGTCATCTCACATCGAGAAAAGAGAACTATCATCAGTGAATGTCACAGCCATTCCAATACCCAGTGGGGTAGCTTGGGACAAAACGGGTTACGAATTCTATGGCCCGGTCAAGCTCTTGAAATATCCACACCAGTTTAAGGTTTCATTAAGTGACTTTGTAAAACCAAGCACATTCTCTGATGATTGGGACTTTGAAAGCATAAATAATATGATGTCAGATTTAGTTATGTCAGCAAAATTTTCAGAACATGATTACTTACAGGGTTCGTCGAATTATGAACAAAAGTACTGCTACAACCACTTTGCAAACCATTATTTGCATAAATCTGCTCAACCTAGAAATGTTTTTAATTATAATCAATAGGAACTTCACCTAAAGGCAGCTCGAAAACATTTTATGAGAAATTCCCATACTTCTCAGGGTTTAACACAAGTGATGCAGAAACATTTTACTTCAAACTGTTAAAGAAGACAGGGGTAAAAACAATGCTGACGAACACTAAGTTAATCTATTCAGAAACATTTTATGAAAAAATGAATACATTTGGTTTTTATTTTTGGAAAGATAACATTGAAACAAAAACCATCTGGGGTACCAAAAATTGGCAGGTTCAAGGTTTAGAAGCATTATTTAGAGCCTGCATGATCCCAGAAGAAATTATATTCTTGAATGACACCATTCAACAGACAACCTCTATTGGCCCAGCCAAAATTAAATACTTAAACAAACTGTCTATTCCAGAGCCCATACCTGATAGTAATAACACTACTGATATGGAGATAGACGTATCCCACATTTTACACCAAAACAGAACAAATCCTGATTGGAAAAAATGGTTGATCAGGCCCACAGACACAAATAACTGTCAAGATAGATTCCTGAACAAAATACAGGGATTCAAAATGACCAGGCCAGACACGAGATACTCCCAGAGACAACATCCAGGGATAGTTACAACATACAGTGTAGGGAAACTATGCCTTGAGTGGCTAGAAAAATCCACAAAGGCTGAAATTAAGCAACACTTGACTTTACTTAAAGACGGTGCTGACTTGCGTGATTTCTTAATGGGACCACGCAAACAGCGTCAAAAATGTTTCATAGCGGCCGGTATATACGCGGCATACAACGAAGCTTGGAAAGTAATGCAAATTGAAACAGCGGAAAAAATACGAGAAATTGATCGTATTAATTTAGAAAAATCACTTTCTGTTGTGGATAATGGGTTAATGACTCTGTCCTCCAGAATTTATTCACTGGACAGTATTGTATCATCTACTGTTGATATAATAGAGCAGGACTTACTAATGTTGCAACACGGTCAGTCCCAATTACGTTCTATTCTACAGCTTGGCTGGACGTTGCAAAATCTGCGTTCAGGCTACGTGCCTAGGCGTTTAATAAACACAATGTCATTATTCTCTATCTTTAACCTTACTGATAAACAAATCAGTTTGGCACAGAAAGGAGCACACTATACGATTCTGAGCATTGAAAAACTTGAAAGATTACCATTGACAATGTCAGAAAGACCTGTCATTGAATGGATAATAAATGGAATAATTACAATTCCGATAACAACTTTCCAATTTAAATACTGCCAAGAATATATACCAGCGGGCCAGTATGAAAGGTTGGGTAAAGGGTACATTAAGTCATCATGGAAATTGCCTTACACACACACATGTTATAGTGAAAAGAAACAGAATGTATTTCTTTGTGGTAATAATTGTAAATGATCACTAAGCGGTATACTTCTGTGCCAAGGTATTATTTAAATGGGGCCTGTGATGGGACTTCAAATAACCTTTCATGTCACCAGCACAGCACACCTGCAACACAAATAGAGCCGTTCTTTAGACAACTTTCGAACGGGAGTTACATTCTAATAAACGACCACAGATGTTGTGGCATGGTGCCAGGGAAAGCCTATCTCATAAGTTTTAGTTCCATGGTCACTTGCTGTATGCAAGTATTGTATCCAAAAAGCACTCCAGATACGGAGACGACAATTTGGCCTTCTTTGAATATCTCTTCTATTCAGCCTCTACAACAGTACACATGTGTAATCTATATGGACAGATTTGTACAACATTACGATGTAGAGAAAAAATCCTACAGCGCGGCGTGCGCGATTGTTAAAGGTCGCTGGTGCTCTGGTAAATTCAGACCAATGATTACAAAAACTGAATCACTTAGAAATTGCTCAACTCAGCGAGCTGAAATAAGATCTTTAAAGATGGCGCTTGAAAATGCCGATCGTGGATTTCCAACACTAATTGTGTGCGATTCGCATTACTGCGTCAAGTCTTACAATAATGACATGCAGAACTGGGATCAAAAGGATTACAAAGATGACACAGGTGCCACAATAAAGCATAAGAAGCTTTGGGAACAGGTAGTTATTTTGCAGAAAGAACTACAAATTACTCACGTGATACATACACTGAGTCATCAGCGTGATGGCGTTCACGCTGCAGGGAATTAATTGGCTGTTACAGCCACAGCGGAAGCAACTAAACCGGCTTCCGTGGTGACAAAAAAGCGTTCAGAAAAATACATAGACGGGGAAACGATGCTGGCGGTAAACGTCTTCAAAAGGCGACTGTGCAGTACTACCCATGAACTATCCACTCAATTATACACACATAATTGATGCAAACTCCGTTCCTTTTGCTCGAATCCCTGGAGTGGGGGATAGAGTAATTCCAAACACGGACAGGAGAATCTTCTTACTACAGGAAGCACATATGGGGTTGGGTCTGAGGCACCAAGAAATCCTGAAATCTTTGATGGACTTAAAATCAGAATACTGGTGGCCGGGAATGAGCGTAGATATCCATTATTTTGCAAAAAATTGCGAGGACTGCAACAGAGATCGCAGTTTTGAACCGGTCCAGCCTGTAGCCCAGATACCTTTTCTAGACAGATTAAGGCTGTCCATACGCAATAATGCACCCTATAATATTTAAGACTAGATTATCGGCACATACCCATGTGGAATGCTAACATGGATATTCAATATGTTGCTCGATATGTAACATCCTACATAACCAAATCAGAAAAGACGGAATTGAGGTAAATGTGGGAAGAGATTTCCCATGAGAAGAGTCTAAGTAAAATATTATACAATTACAGTTTGAAGATGTTATCTCATCGAGAAATCGGAGCGTATGAATGCTCAGATCACTTATCATCTGCAAGTCTATACTCCAAATCTAGGTCTTGCTGCAACACGAAATCAAGTACTTAAATCTGTACAAGAAATTGAACATTTAGCTGAAAAAGAGCCAGAAAGTGCAGACATATTATCCAAATATAAGTCATCATCTTGAGATCATTTGTCTCTATGAAGTGCAGCAAAACTATACTTTTAAATGAAATATTACAGAAAACATCAATAATGGAATATATGCTGTGATTGGTTCTGAAGAGTGTTTGGTGAAACAAAGAAAAGGACATTTGATTAATCACCGAAAACTAAGTTGCGATACTCCCTGCAAAAGGGAATTTTACTATTTAGCTCTTTTGCAACTCTTCAAGCCGTGGCATTCAGAATTGGAATTACTTGGAGATTTTCAGAGCTACGAAGATTCGTTCAACGCAACTAAAGATACTATAGAATGTCCTGTTTTGGCTAATTATGCGAAAATAGTGAATGACAAAATTGAGCAAGAAGTTACAATTGCAGCTAAGATTGCTAGAGGCAGTTCTCAAGACAGTCAAACTTCTGCTCCGTTGAGTCAGGATCCACTAGGAGAACCAATTGTTCAAAATGAAGCAGCAATTGCCATGGATGAGGTGGAAACAGCAATGTATCATGCTCAAGAAGATATTATGGACTTAGCAAACTTGGAGGAGCAACTAAATCTTGAACAGAAAGAAATATATCAACAAGTGAAAGAACAGATTGACCATGGGTTACTTCATGAAAAGAAAGAGTGCACATGTACAATGTTTCAACCAATCCGAATGTATGTGAGTGGACAAGCTGGAACAGGAAAAAGTTTCTTGATTAAAGTAATCACCAGTTACCTACAGTCTTATTTGTCTTGTGTTGTAACTGCTCCAACTGGGTTGGCAGCACACAACATTAAAGGAATTACATTGCATCGTTTACTTATGCTGCCTGGGGAACATGAAAACAAATTGGAATATCACAAGCTATCTGGAGAAGATTGTTGTGAAGTTTCAAGAGTGCTTAAGAAAATGAAACTTCTGATTATTGATGAGGTAAGCATGGTCTCAAACTTAATGCTTGCTTTTGTGCATTTACGAATGCAGCAAATTCTTAAAACAGACTATGATGTGTTGTTTGGAGGAAAACACGTCATCGTTTTTGGAGATCTACTACTACTTACTCCTGTAAAAGGACAACCAGTATTTAAAACACTTGCGCATGAAGATACCAGAAAGTCTTTGGATAGCATTGGAAATGTTAACATTGGTTCATATTTTGAATATAAGGAACTTATTACAAATATGCAACAGGCAAATGATGCTGATTATGGAACTATTCTTCAAGAAATAAGAATTGGAAAAGTGACTGTAAAGCTTGTTTGCCATGTTCAGAGACAATTACTTCCAATTTGTTTCCAAATGAAAATATCGTTCCTGAGAAAATATATATCAGAATTTCAGAAAACAAATCTGTAATCTGCTTAATGCCAACACTGTGTGAATGTTCATTATTCAATGAAGAAATGTTAAGGTTGGAAAATGAAGAAATTATAAAATTGGAAGCTATTGATAAAATAGAGCTTGAAGGAATCACTATTATTTTGACAGAAAAGTTGAAGAGAAAATTGGATTCTTTAGAGAAATCGATATTTAAAACTGCTGGTTTAGAAAAGAATCTATATGCATGTATACACTGTCGGGTAATTTTACAAAGTAATTTGAATGTGGAAAAAGGATTAGTAAATGGAGCAATGGGTAAAGTTGTTGATTTTGTTAATGATCTAAGTAGAGATGGTATTGAATTTTAAAAAATCAAATTTTATCAAATTGAAGTACAACAATTTAGTCGTTGTTCAGCTCGGTTTTTATATGTTCGCAGAAAACAGTTTCCTGTTTCTTTGGCGTATGCGGTGACCATTCATAAATCTCAAGGCTTAAGTGTAAATAGTGCTTTGGGTAATATTGTAATTACTGTGTTTAAAGAGGGTATGGCATATGTTGCTTTGTCTCTGGTCACAACTTAATCTGGATTGTACTTGATTGATTTGATGAGAGAAAGATTAGTACAGATGCTAATTGTGTGAAAGAGTATACTAGGTTAAGATGAGAATACGCTCCCAATTTAGGCCAATATCCAGTATTTGAAAAGCGTGTGGTAGGTCAAAAAAGAAGATGTGAGAATATCTGTAGTGAAGATATAGAGAAAGAAAAAAACAAGATAAAGTTGTGATTGCAAGCAAAAAGAAAAAGGGCACTGTTGAAGAGATTGTTGGTTATCAGTTTGAAAATAGTTCTGGTGTCAACTGCTATGCTAATGTAGTTGTCAATGTTGTTTTTTTTCTGGAAAGTTTGCAACAGCAAGTTGTTGAGAATCGGGACAAAAGATTTTGTTTGTTGTTGTATTCTGTTTATGAGAAATGTAGTAGTGATAAAGTAAAATACAAAGTGTTTCTGATATTCGAAATGTATTGGACATACGTTCTGGTTGAACTCAATTTACACAGTATATTCAGCAAGATTGTCAGGAATTTCTTATATATATGCTTGTTGTATTGGAACATGAAGGTCCAGATATTGAAAATCTTTTTGGCCTTTGTTACAAATGGCAACATGACTGTGAAAATTGTTTGTTTATATGTAGCACTAACAGACACTGAAAGATTTATATATTTCACAACCTAGTTAGAGGACCACCTCAAAACATGGAGTGTAGCCAATGTAAATCAGAATATTTATGCAAAGATATGGACAGTATGTAATTGTAATGTTGCAACGTTGTACAACTGATGGAAGAAAATTGGAAACTTTAATTAAAAAATGTGTAGCTACTCAAGTATCAATATCAGGAAGAACTTTTGTAGCTGTAGCAATTATTTTTCGTTTTGGTCCTTCTACAACATCTGGACATTATACTGCTTATTTAAAATGTGATAAAGGTTGTACACATTGCAATGATGCTCAATTGGTTTTTAAACAATGTTTGGCTAAAGAATTACAATGTTCTTACCTAATATTCTTAAAGCCAAAGTTTTTGGAACAAAATTTGACCTTTCAGGATTACTATTGGACAACTTCAAAACAAAGGATTTCACGAATATTATTTGGCCTTGTGGAAAAGTATCTAAAACAATTAAGAACATTTTGTTGTATATTTTGTCAGTATATATTTCTAAACAATAATATTTACAGTGTTTGTGAAAATTAATAATAATGTTTTGTTATTTTATCATTGTTTGAGTTGTTTCATATTTAGGTAAGAAATTGCTCTTAGAAAAAAACATGTAATATATTTTTAATTTCTACTTTCTAGATTGTTAATGAGAATCTTATTGATTGTCTTTTTTTGCCATCTGTTATCTGATGAGTACAATTAAAATCACTATTTCTAGTGAAATTCAATATATTCTGAGAACAGAAAAAAAGGCAAATGAAATGTTTACAAATTGTTCTGTGTTGTAAAATATATATAGTAACTGTATGTTTTCTTGTCTTCCACAGAAGATAAATAATAAAAAAAAACTATATAATGTAAAATTATTACTTTTAAGGTAAGTATAAGTAACTATAAAAAATGGTCAATGGGCTGTGCTTCTAAACAGCTGAAGAAAAAAGACATGGGCGGAGTACATATGTGCTTGAAGATGGTTTGTATCTTTTAAATATATATTAGCCAGGACACCCACGGGTAACAGCACGCTCTAAAAATGTGAAAAATAAATAAAATAAATAAATATTATGAAGTTAATATGCATACTGAGTGTCCCTTGGGACCCACTATCTCACAAGATATATTCAAAAAGTGCCAGGAGTTTTATTACAGAGATGTATAAAATGGGACGTGGCTTGAGAACAGCTCTCTGCAACACACCTGTATGGTATTCAATAGAAAGACATGGTTGGCTAGTAGAAACCAGGGACTTTCAGGATTAAAAGAGACCAAATTGCTCAACATAAAATACATCACAGAACGTGTTTTCAAATACTCTTTCACATTTACAAGGACAGGGTAAGTTACTGTGTGTAGCTTTTCCTCTTTATGTAAATATATCCTCATCATACAAAATACTTTGTGTTGAAGGGGTGATCTATAGGTGTTGCTGTGAGTATTTTGGACATATATAAGCAATGACTAGTTTCTAATTTTGTTAAAAGTTGAGTATTGGATAGGTCTTTAAGGATTGATGTGTGTGAAAACACATGAATTATTCAAAAACTAGTGGCAGAATGGTACCTAAAGACACACAGATTCACAGTATTATTCTAGACAAGCAACACTATCCCTTGCATTTTAGTAAAATACATTTACTAGTTTGGAAGGGATAAGGTGAATAGACATATTCTACATTTTTTAGTACTTCATTTTAGTATAAGAGCCTGAGTCATTTTCCTTTGTCATAAGAAGTGACTGCTTATACAGTTAT
Source organism: Lissotriton vulgaris (assembly GCF_964263255.1). NCBI lineage: Eukaryota > Metazoa > Chordata > Amphibia > Caudata > Salamandridae > Lissotriton > Lissotriton vulgaris. The sequence continues at coordinate 1,210,263,554 of NC_141695.1, read as the reverse complement.
TCCGTTTTTAAGTTTTCGTAGAATTCAAAGCCAATTATATTTATATAACATCATGAATGATTAAAACTCTACTGTTGGAATGTTATTAGACAACTGTATTTACATAATATTTTTTTGGGGTCAAAATAGTTGGTAAACCTACTTTGTATTATGTACTAAGAAAACTGTTAAAGTGATGTGTTTATGTTTTTGTGCTAGGACCTAGAACATAACAGATTTGTTATGGATAAAGAGGGCAATATTACAAAAGAGACATTAAAAATTAGCAACAGTTCAATTGAACTAGTAAATCTATAAGAGACAGCTAAACTGATTCAGAGGACATCAGTACTGCAGATGTCACCTGTGAATTTGAAAATGAAAGCAATGATGCTGATTTTTGGGAAGCACTGGATGACGTAGAGTTACTGGAAGCTATAAACTCTGAAATGGCAAACCAGCACTATGATCTGGAAGAAGTACCAGATGAAGTCCTTTTAGAAACTGTGCTAAAAAATGAGATATCTGAAAAATAATATCACTGGTTAATAATAATACTTTCTGGACGGGGGGAGGTGTTTACTGAAATTAACCGCATCACAGACTTGGCGCTCACCCTCGACCCACTATTGGCTCTTTTGGGTTACTCTATTCTGCTCCCAAAATCATATAGGCGACTTGTGGATATGGCATTTCTCATTGCTAGGCGATGCGTTGCCATGTGCTGGATGAGGGTCCCGACCCCTATGATGACGATATGGTCTAGAGATATGCTGTTCTGTTGCACCCAGACTGAGACGTACAGTGAACTACTCCCTCCCCGGAATAGGCCCAAAAACCTTTGGTCCCTTTATGTATCTAGTAGAACTGTGCTGGAGGAATTGGAGACTGAGGACGCCTCTCTACCGGGGATGCCCACTTCAGACGCTCCGGCAACAGACATGTGAATGTTCCACCGCACCACACCTCCCTCATCACAGCCCCTTCTTCCTTGCCGTTTCATGTCTCCTTTGCACACCTGGGTGTCCTCGTATTGCAAGTGCATGTGCCTCGGATGTGAATCAAGAGATGACTCATCATGTAGGTCAACGTCGTTCTGCTGTTGAAATTGTTTACCTGCTTGGTGCAACGTAGCCAGAACTTTAACCTGCTGTATTGCTTGGAAATGTGTCTGCGTCTTCTGATAGCCCTATTGTTTTGTTGTCTTTTTCTTTTTGAAAATCTCAATAAAGATATTTAATTTAAAAAAAATTCAAATATTCAGGAATATATAAAGAGATGCAGTGTATCTTTTTTATGTAGATTTAAAATGTAGCTTAAGATCATTAGAGTTTACATTTTAATCAATTAATTACTTTTAATTTAAATCTAATTTTAAAATCATCCTGTGACAACAATATATCACTTTTTGTAACACAATTATAGTACAAGATTGTAATTGCAATGACAGAGAAGAAAATGTATACAGAGTATCTTTTCCTATGTAAATAGATCATCATACACACCAGTATGAAGGGGCGTTCTATATGTGTTGCTGTGTGTGTTTGCATATAACAGTTATAGAACAAGAGACATCAGAAATAATAAATCTGAAAATGTGTGTGAATGCTGCACCATTCTGCAGTTGGTGTAGCAAGGTAGAACAGTGAGCTAGGCTTTAGTACATGCACTGCTTCAAACGCGTAACCAGTATGTATGCAGTTCTGTTGCACCATGGGAAAACATTCACCCCCATGTCACAGATCTGGGTTTACTCCATCGTTATTTTGCTCACCAAGCCAACCCAGTTCAGACATGGCCATATGTTTCCGGTCCAGGGAAGACATGGCTTTGGCAGTTCAGGCTGGACTGTTCCCATGAGACACAGGGTCAGACTGATTTGCATATGGCCATGTCTGAACTGGGGTGGCAGAGTGAGCTAAAGAATTGTGATGGATTAAACCCAGATCAGTTGACTGGGGTTGAGTGTTTGATTTACTCAAAAGCTTTGTCCATCATCCCCTTTTGTATCGCTTTGTTCGCCCTAAGTTGGCAGGGTATGCTCAGATGTGAGTCACTTGCTCACTTTGCCACTGGATTCAAGATAGCCTGGATGATGAGGATTATGAATCCGAAACCAGTCCCAGGATGCTTGTTTCCGGTCCAGGGAAGACATGGCTTGGCAGTTCGGGCTGGACTGTTCCCATGAGGCACAGGGTCAGACTGATTTGCATATTGCCATGTCTGAACTGGGGTGGCAGAGTGAGCTAATGAATGGTGATGGATTAAACCCAGATCAGTTGACTGGGGGTGAGTGTTTGATTTCGCAGAGCAGGAGTTTCTGGTTCTTCTGGATATCACAAATTTTCATGCGAGAAATGAAGGGGAGTTGGAATAGAGAGCTTTGTGAGTAATGCAGTCCAGTTTAAATTGTATTCTAGCCTCAAGTGGAAGCCAGTTCAGTCCTTTGAGGTGGGGAGAGATGTGGTCAAATTCTTTTGAGTCTGTTAGGAGTCTGGCAGCAGTGTTGAGGCAAGATCTCAATGGGGCCAGAGAGTTCTTGGGTAGCCCTGCAAGAGTAGAGCATCCATATTCAAGTCTGGAAATGATTAGGGCCTGGGTTGCCGTTTTAAGGTCGACGCATTGAGGAAAGGTTTTAGGTTTCTTAGGTAGCTCAGGTGAACAATCTCCTTGTAAAACTGTAATCTTTCATACAGCAAAGTAGGCCTTAGGACATGGACTGCTTCAAACCCTTAGGCCGTATGCATGCAGTGTTGTATCTACCTGCACACTTGTCTTTTATACCTTAAATTCCACAGTCTGAATCCTTAAACTTCCACTAAACACCCTGTCACTGCTGTTGCACTGTTATAGTGAAACATTCAGCAGTTTGTGCTAATCCATTCACTGTGCTAAAATGCCAGCACTTATAAATTCACTCAGGCACTGTCCTGGCAGAACTGTACTGATTTAGTCAGTACCCAAGTGCTTATGCAGCGAAGTACGCCTTAGGGTATGGACTGCTTGAAACCCCTATGCACTATGGATGGAGTCTTGCATCTACCAACATACTTGTCTTTTATACCTTCAATTCTCCAGTCTGTATCCTTATACTTCCACCAAGTACTCTGTCACTGCTGTTGCACTGTTGTAGTGACCCATTCAGCAGTTTGCGCTAATCCATTCACTTCGCTAAAACTCAAGCACTTATAAATTCAGTTAGAATCATTACAGTTCTGCAAGGAAAATGCCTGTCAGTGCCCAAGAACTGATGCAGCAAAGTAGACCTTAGGACATGGACTGCTTCAAACCTCTATGCACTAGGTATGCTGTATTCTATCCACCTGCACACTTGTCTTTCACACCTTCAATTCCCCAGTCTGTATCCTTATACTTTCACCAAGGACTCTCTCACTGCTGTTGCACTGTTGTAGTGACCCATTCATCAGTATGTACTAATCCATTCACTGCATTAAAACAGTGCACACTTGCACACTATACTAATATAGCTCTTTTTTGACCACTGAAGTGAGGGGCATATTATCAAGCCTGTGCGCTAAAATTATCGCCGCTTTATCGGCCGAAAACGGCCGATAAAGCGGCGATAATGGGCTTGATAATATGCTCTATGGAATTCCAATTGAAGCACATTATCGCCGCTTTATCGGCCGTTTTCGGCCGAAAAAGCGGCGATAATTTTAGCGCACAGGCTTGATAATATGCCCCTGAGTTCTTAAAAGAACATTTTTTTAGTTTTATATTTTTGGGGGGGTTTTCTGAACACTTTTTTTTTAACAGTAAAAAAAAGGGAACTGAAGAAACAAAATAGTGTCTAACAAATAAACAAAAAAATTAACTGTGTGAGCAACGGTGCTCCTGTTTCAGTCTGCAAATTAAATCAATGGATTGTTCTCCATAACATAGGGTTTCCTTGCAAAATTTACATAAAATAATTAAAACAGCAAAGTCCGGATGAGGACTTGATGGTGTTGTGGAAGTGCTGGCTAAAGCTGGTGGAGGGTCTTCTCGCAGCCTGTCGCTTGCAGCTCTCACATAATTGCGGGGATTTAGTGTCTTCACATGCTTTACCATGCTGGCAGTTCCAAAAGAATATTTTTTATTAGGATCGCCTCTGGAAAGCACTGTCCCACACACCTTACAGGTCACCTTTGCTGCATTACGTTTCTTTTCTCCGTCAGGAAACATAAAAAACGTCCATATCAGAGCTTCCTTCCTTTTTGGAACTGGATTCTCAGCAACCAATTCTTCTTCTGAAGAGTGTTCAGATAAATCTTCATCCTGGTGTACAGCCATATTGAAGATCTCTTCAAAAACACTGGAGTTTCACAAAAAAATGGTTCTTCAATGAAGGTCAAAGAAGAATGATTAAAATGGGTGGGGTCCTTCAACAGTTAGAATAGGAAGTATTATGAACCAATCAAATCTCTTGTTTTGAAGTCACATGGGGTGCATGTAGGCTGCTCTTATGATGCGCGTGCTTACGACGTACCCCGCAATCTGCGTAGTTGCTTTTAAAAGTAATATACGCTTAGTAATACTAAATGAATACTATTTTCATGATAACCTCAGATAATGTCTTACCTTAAAATTTACATTAAATACATCAATATATCTTTTTAAACATTACAAAAATTTTGCGTGGTACGTGTAGCGTACCCCATACAAACGTGCATGACGTCGCGCGGAAGCACTGATATGACGCGTAACGTCTAAACGTATCTGACATATGCGCAGGTTTGCGTAAAGTAGATTACAGTTGCGCAGAAGTGTGCCAGGACGGTACCCGTACCCTATGTTTAACACAAAAAAATTCTTAAACATATATATTGCAATTAATTTTGATATATTGGAAAATATATAAAATTAAAAAAATCATTTTTGAATTTTGTTTTATTATTTTACAGTAAAAATATGTAATGTCATTTAAAAATAAAATACCTCAAAATAATAATTGTATTAATTGTTATATTTATTTTTTGATACTAATTTCTTACATTTTTTATATTTAAAAATTGCCATTTACAAAACCTATGAAATTCACTGAAAAAACCATAGGTTTCACACGTTATAGTTAGCTGGACAATTCACTCATACAAAACCATTGAAATTCCCCCGTCATACTTAGTTCAGCTAACTATAACTTGCGCACCCGCAATCCACTGCTGATGACGTCACATATTAATCACTCATGACATGCTCAGTGACATCACTCATGACATCACTGATGACATCTCAAATGACATCACTGATGACATTACTGGTTTAATGCCACCAGGATCCACCATAAAATCAATGCGATGTCCACACAATCAGTCCCTGGTAGACGCATTTCGGTGGATGTCTTTCTCAATACCGGGTATTCGCTGAGTGTTCCAAACAGTGGGTTTTCACGGGGCTTTGCTAAAAATCATGCTGAGGAATCACTTTGGCTGAAGAATGTAACAACAGAGAGTCGGCAAGAGAAAATAATACCAGAAATTGGTGGTGAGTGCGGGGGATGTTCCAGAGGGGGGGGGGGCGAGCTGTGTGTGGACCATACTAAAAGGAAATATTTAATGTTAAATTATGTCAAATGAAGAGAACACCCACTTAGGGACAATTCATACTTGTTTCCAGGACTACAATTCCCAATATGCAAAGCGGCTAAAACAAACGTACGCCTTGCCCACTAGTGGGCTACATATTGAATAAAAGAGCCTAAGATAGATTAAAACAAGTCAGTACCTCATTTACAAACAACAAGAAAGAAGAGTCTGTGTGACTTGAAATTTGGTGCGCTGACGTCACAGACGGGCGGGAGGGGGGACTGGGCAGGCACAGAAAGCCTTCCGTGTCTCCCCTAGGGGAAACACAAAAATTATAATATCCAGTGCTTTGCACCGTGGATTCAGAGGGGGCGCTCCTTGGTGACGGCCAATAGACATGCGCTGCACCAGGGAGATAGTGTTTGTGTCAGCTATTGGCCTATGCAAGCACCAAGGGGGTAATGATGCACATATTCTTCAACCTAGATTTGCATAACCACGTACAAATATGTGGTCAAGCCTTCACACTGCTTGCAGCATCAGAAATATGTTTGACAGGCTTGCAACACATATGTAAATTAACTTCAGGCATCAAGTACTTGTCAAACAGTTACAGCCATCACAACAATGTGTAATTTGACAGTCAATTATGTTGTCACACATACACACTATGCCAAACATAATGACTACCACTGATGCATGCATGTCTTATCACACATGAATTTATGTGGATAGGCTGCAATGTGTGGTCGAAGGGCATGTAGACAGCTATGTGTAACTGTAATTTTGACATATCAGAAGGACTGAAGTCACATGCACAACACAGATCAAATAACATAGGCAAATGGTGTCAGAAGTCATGCTTATTCTTGACATTTTCTACACCTGATGAACAACATGCACTTTGCGTCAGAAATGTTTCCGCTTAAACATGAAAGCAATATTTTTTTCACAATGGGCAGAGAAAAAACTTGAAATATATATGTTACAGCACTAAAACTTGCTGCAAAAGCCAATAGTGTGCAAAATATTATCTCAGAGTCAAAAAGCGTCAGCAAACACATTGGAAGTGATGTTAGTATGATTCCTGGGTAATGAAGGAGTACTGAACACTTTCACTTTCTCTTTTAAGCACATTGTGAGTGTCTGTTGAGAGGGTTGGAGGTGGTATGAGTTGTGTGCTGGTTTGTTTGCACTAGAGAGTGGTGTAGTGTCCTGTATACCATTCCCTAGTGTCTCTGTGCAGTCTTGTGTACTTGTCCTTATGTGTATTTTGTATCTTTTACTAAATCTTGTTGGGTGTCTGTCCAAGGGTAATTCGTTTATAGTAACAGTTGCAGGGGGAGTTTGGGGAGTTTTCCTTTTAGTTAGTGGGTTTAGGGGTGTTTTGGGATATGTCCGGTGTGGGTGGAGAGGGCAGGGTGTTAGAGAGGGCATTAGTGCGCTTCCTCTTGTTTGAACCATCAATAGCAGGTAGTATTTGACAGAGTGGGGGAAGGAGCATGTCCTCAGTGAAATGTTGAGGGTCTTTGGAGTGGACAGGTCTGTACGACAATGGAATTACCCATGGCAGGATTGTGTGGGACGTGTGGGTGACACCTGAGTTTTGGTACTCTGTGATGTTTCAGTTCTAAGAATAACACTTGCCTATTTCATTTTCTTGTACATTACTGACCCCGGCTAATTAAGTGAACCTTTTCTTAGACTTTGAAGCCTTTTAGTAGGAAAGCTCCCTACTCTGGAAAGTATTGCTTATGCTTTTATTTTAGTGCATTGGCTGTATATATTCTGTACGCACATCCCTCCTATTGCCGTGCAGTCTCCCAGACCAGACCCTGTAGGGACCACAGAATTGACAGCTAGTTTATTATTTTATCCACTTCCCTTTTCCCCTTGGGCACAATTTCACGCAGACAACGCAGAATGTCTCCAAGCAGCCTCTCAATACCTCATCCATAAAGAACTGAAAAGTTCCAGGGGCGTTTAAACGGCATCACTGCTATCATTCACCCTCTCCATTTCTAGCGTTCGGGACGTTGTCGTTGAGGTGTCTTCAAGATCCGATACCCGCCGCTTCCTCTCCGCTAGTCTTTCCTCGTGCCTATCCACCTTGTGGAGACCCCATCCGGTCGCGCAGACATAGAGTCCATCTTGGATTCAATGGAGGTCAGGCTGGCTTGCATAGCCGGAAGTATATCTTTCAAATCTGTGGTGATGGTGCCTGAACCTCTGCCTGTTCTTCCTCCGGATCCGTCTGGGATTGGCTGCCCTTCCGTGTCTCAAAGTTCAGCTTGGGCTGGCGCCCGTCCGGTTTCCCCATGGCTGGCAACAGAGCGCCGTGTATCCGACAGGAGTATGTACTCAGATGCGCAGATTCAGTTTTCCCCAATGGGCCTGCTCTCATGCAAATGCCTGGATGTGGGCAGGCTCCTTTTCTGTAAGGTCGCTCAGGGTATCGCAGGATCACGCAGGAATCCACCAGTGCCCCCATTCCACCCAGGAGAACTCAACAGCGCCTTTCCCTATGTTCTCCGAGTGTTCCTCACGTGTGTCAATGTGGTGAAAGGTGTCTCCTCCCAGTATACCTGTTTAACAGCAACCCAGCCGTTCGTCTGGTGGGCTGTGCCTATTATCAGGATCTAGCAAAAAACACAGTTGATGGACAGAATGTAGAACAATGTCTTACATTCACCCCAGTACAAAGATCTGGGCCTAAATGCATCGTTTTTTTGCACTCCACACCACCCTAGCTCAGACAATGGCTATATGCAAATCAGCCTTGACCCTGTGCCTCATGGGAACAGTTCAGCCCAAACTACCAAGCCATATCTTTCATAGCCAGAAACCGGTCCTTGGATGCTGGATTCCGGTCTATCAGCCTTCTTCCGCCTGGATAGCTTGACTCCAGTGATGTGGAGAGCCTGGGACTCACGTCTGAGCATACCCAGCCCACGGGGCACAGGGTCAAGGCTGATTTGCATATGGCTGGGTTCAAACTGGAATGGCATGGTGAGCAAAAAAATTATGGATTTAGGCCCAAGTCTCTGTACTGGGGTGAATGTTTGACATTGTTCTGCATTTTGTCCATCACCTGTTGTTTTTTGCTATTATCAGGATCTAGGCAGTATTACAACTGGCTGCCACACAAGATCATCAAATCAGGGGGGGTAGACCAATCGACAGTTGCTGCTCAGAGCAATATGGGCCTCTCAGCAGACTGGGAGAGCAGGCTGTCACATTTGCCCCCTCCGCTTCTCCTGCTAGCGGTAGTATGGTGCTACTGGTGTCTGTCCTCCTCCCAGGGGCCGAGCGCTCCCGCCTGTAATGGGGCCAGCGTATGTTCCCACGGCTTACCTGCCACCTCGCCGCATCACCGCTCCACCTTCTCTCTCCCCGGGGCGTCTCCTCAGCTCTGCCGACCGATATTCCGGGCCCGCGCACACCCACCAGGCCACAGGTAACCAGGCTGTGCTGCAGTGCCTCGCTCTCACCACCGTTGTCCCATCAGTGACTTGGCCAGCCCCGGGGCCCCTAATCTCTCACCGACACAAATGTCCGCTGCCACCTCTGGGTCCCCGGGACAGGCCTCCAGTGCCCTCCTACTTCCAGGCGATCCGCCACAGCGCCTCAGTCATCCTTCTGGACGCGAGTCCTTCAGCAGGCAGGAGCACCCTGCATCGTTCCCACAGTCTGCAACAGGGTCGCTCTCGGTCTAAGGGCCAGAGGGTCCCGCAGAACGGGGGGCAAGCAGCTCACCAGCAATTCCCCGCATGTCTTCCGGCGCCGCAGCTCAGCACAGCCCCGCCTCCATGTTTGCTCCTAGAACGCCGGGGGCCGACGGTGATTTTTTCCGGCAATCCAGCATATATCCGCAATGAGTTGAGCTTAGTGCCGCAGTGTCCCAACATTCATAAAGGTCAGTTTGATTTATTTAGTATATGCAATGTCCAGGATAAAAGGCGGACATTGTCCCAAACTGCAATAGCCTCACATAGGTGCGGCTATCTTGCTTGGCACCCTCTAGCGCTCCCCACCTGTGAGTAATCGTTGGCTGGCAAGGTGGTAAGTACAACTCCAAAGTTCACCAATTATCTTTTTCTTCCCAAATTGAAAAGTCTAGTCAGGAACACAATGTAGGAAAAGTTACAGGAGGATGTCAGACAATTATTTTAAGTCAAGTTGAAAGCTTCAATGCAATCATACTTGCACCATTGTGCAAGTGAGTTAGTGTTTATGGTGATGTTTTACCATGTTGTGGAATGAGTACACTCCTGCACACAATAAATGAAACGCTGTGTCAAGGTTAAATGTGTGCTGCGCATTGCATAGTATTAAGCTAGTGTATAAAGAGATATGTGTGTGTGGACCCTTGAAGTGAATTAAGTGGCCATGTGAGCTGCCCAATGCAGGATACATGACAAAAAATACTTCCTGATGTACAAACATGTCTGCCACCATTTTGCAAGGGTCTAACCACATGTTGACACTTCACTATGTTGTGGCTATAAACGTGGCCTTGGGCATGTGTCACACAAGTAGCGTGTGCAAAATTATCACATCGGCTAGCAGGATTGTCTTGTGTACACAACAATGCATTGGTATTGTTTTGTAGGTACGACAGGCTAAGCAGCCTGTATGCAACATGAGCAGAGAAAGTACTGTTACAGGGCATTGTTTTTGATATATATGAATTTGATGATAAATAGGACACATGTGAGAATACATGTCTGACACCAAAACATGTTTCTTTAATGTCTCAGAGCTGGAAGACCACTGATTACTTATGTGGGTCCATGAAGGCGTCAATGTCACCCTGTCACTGGTGATTGCTTTCATTAAATATTTGCATTGTGAGATGGGAAGCATGTTTGTATACAACAACATTCAGCATTTAACACAATCTGGATGTGTATCACATGTACCTTGTCTCCAGTGTGATGATGCATCATATAAGTGTGAAGTATGCACAATTTAGGAACTTGAGATTGAGCACAGTATTTGTCTTACTGACGTCACTTAACCATTTTGTATTGTTTGCCTGGGTATCATTGACTTTGGATGTGTTATGTCACTCCAGCCAATGCATGTGCATTACACATACAGACAGGAGAGGTGACATGTGATTGATGTTGTTGATGGCTATGAGCAGATATGGAATGCGTTTACAACCTTGAAGGAGATTACTTAAATTAGGATCAATTCTGTGGTGCACCAGGTGTTAGTTAGAGGTACCAGTACAAAGAGTTTGTCACATACGCAATATGAATGCAGTTGTATGTGATGAAATAGTCAGTGTTGCAGGATCCAGAGTCACCTCTCCTTTGGATGTGTCTATTGCAACCGAAGCGTACCATCTCTCGGACCTTAGATCATTGATTATTTCGTAAATGGAGTTTTACAAAAATTGTCTTCACCTATGCACACTAAGGGGCTGATTCCGATTCGGTAAAATCCCGTACGAATAGCCGTACGGAGCATTTTTCCCATACGAATCGTATCCTTGAACATCCCCGTACGTACGATTTGTACCCAAAGCAGTTCTCGATCTGAATCGTACCAAAGCCCATCCAACTCAATAATCCGTACGAATCACATTCGGAACGCGCAGTAGGCGATGTCCGCATGGATCGAAGCATCATTTTCCGACCCAGCAAGTACGATTAGTCCAGTCAACACTCCGTACGACTCTTTTTTTAAGAGGGCTCAAAACGTCCGGAAAAGCACAATTCGACTCAAAATTCGTGCAAAATGGACCCCCGGTATGGATCGTACACCCCATGATCTTAGGGGTACGGTTCATACCCCTATGATCATGGGATACGGTTCGTACAGCCCATGATCGTAGGGGTATGATTCGTACACCTACGATCATGGGTACGGTTCGTACACCCCATGGTCGTAGGTGTACAAACCATACCCCTACGATCATTAGGTGTACGAACCATACCCCATGATTGTAGGTGTACGAACCATACCCCTTTGATCATGGGGTGTACGAACCATACTCTGTGTGATTGTGTGGCTCTCCGTACGAATTGCTCATATGCGACGTTTACCGTACGAATCGGGTACTCATTCCCCGGTCCGGATCGTACTTGTCGGGTCGTATATCATGTTTACGATTTGTACGGTTCACTTTCAGGGTTCGTATCGTACAGATTTTCCCTTGCTTTTCATACGGTTCGCAACGATTCGGACGTATTTTTTTACTACAGATCGTACTATGCGATTCAGATGGATTTGTACGATTCGTACGGAAACAGCTACGAATTTGAATCGTCGTACCGATTTGTTTCTGAAATCGGAATCGACCCCTTAATGAGCTGTGGTTATTTATAGAATCTTAAAAGAAAAAAATATCAGTGTTTTCCCTTTCTAGCATTAATGTGTCAAGCTCATGGAATCAATTACTCAAAACAACAGATGAGTTGCCTGTGTCATTCATTTATTTTAGGAAAAAGACATTTACAAGGAACAGAAACATACAACATTATATTTAAACCAATGACAAGACATTAATGAAGGCAAGACACAAATGAAATGCTAACAAAAGAAATCTTATGCTCATACTACAGAAAAAAGATGGGACGTTGTTAACTTTATATACAGAAAACATCACATAAAAGAGGGACATGCTATCCATTTGATGTACCCTATTGACCTGTTGTGCCACTTATTCAATCTATTAATTCATAAGTGTTCAAATTTTACTTGGGATCGGGATATATTGTTGATGTTCTCGCTTTTGTACTAATGGGGGTTCCTGGCTGAGGTAAGAGGAAGGGTGTACATGTTCTTGACTCAGATATGTGAACTAAGCTTGTATGTTCAGTGCTTTTACACAGTGAATTTCAACATGGGGACTCTTGGCCTCAAAAGGTGTGTGCCGACGCATTTCAAATTTCGTTTTTGGACCAGGTACAGTGTTTCTAGTGAAGGTCTCCTCAGGGCTGGGGGCTTGTGAAGGACACTGTAATTATACAGTATGGTACATACATATGTTGGCAAAAAACAGGAACACCAATTTAAACAAATAATTGCATTAACCAAGTACTGATAATGTAACTTGGAGTTCCTGATCATGTGTCTTGGAACCGCATCTTTGACGGAGCAGAGTCCGTGGAGGGAATTGGGAATCAGGTGGCTTCCCTTATGAGGAATTGTTGGTTTCTTTTTCCTTTTTATTGAGAACAAAGAGGGGGAAGATGTCTCTGAAAGTAAAAAATCTGGAGGAGGAAGCTGCTGGAACATGCTTAACGTGATTTCAATTGTATATAGAGATAGATCAACATGGGACGCTTGGGGTGGGCATTTGATAGAAAACTTTACCGGGGTCTGTGCTCAATCCAAATTAAAGGAAGTTCAGTTTTAAGGTTCACTCCTAGTGACGAGACCTGCACAATTATGGAGGAGCATTTGATAGAAATCTAAAAGAGGCTCTGTGCTCAATCCAAATGAAAAGAAGTTCCATTTTGAGGTTCACCCCTTTTTCAACGAGACCTAAACCATTGTGGAGAAGCATACTCTGAACATGTTAACTGAACAGAGCTAGAGTATGGATTTAATATTGTGCGGTGCATGTGAAGTGCTTACGAGTCCATGCAAAAGAGTGGTGCTGCCTTAGTGTGGACATGAAAGGGCAAATATAATCATGGGCTACCAAGTACCTTGAGCGTGATTTTCCGGAGTCTCTTTTTCTTGTTCTATCTTCAATTGAGGTAAGGCCGGCAATTTCTGTGAGTGGATGGGCAATTTGTATGAGTGAAGCGACTCAGATGCTCAGTACTTACTGATATGGAATACGTGCATGGTGACATGAGCCCAACGTCAACGTCAGTAACCATGCTCTGAAGCGTGTGCCTGTTTCTTAGAGGAAGTCAGCCACCAGCAAGATGTTTCGCAATCACGGTCGAGTTTGCCATGGAGAAACAAGACTCTCAATTTGAGAAAATAATTATGTTTCTTAGCTGCCCCAAAAAATGGGTGTAATATTATTTATTTAGGTGAATTATCATTTTAGTTCTTGGGTATTGACATTGCTCTTCATGTCATTGTCACTGGTGGAGCTGTTTGGATGTGGAGCTTTGGAGAAAAGCTCCTCCTATACCCCTCCTCCCCTCTTCTGCTGTCTGACCCCACCCATTCTGCCCAGGCTACTCCTATACCCCTCCTCTCTGGCCCTACCCAATCTGACTAGGCTCACCGACTTGAGAAATAGGGCAGTTGGTAGAAGGTCATGAGGGAAACATTTGAAATGTTGGGACACACCTCCCAAAAATAACTTAGCAAAAAAAAAAAAACATTCACTGTTTGAAAATTTCCCACCTTGGGATACTTCTACAGCATTGGCAGGATTCGAACCCTGGCCTGTGAGGGCTGTCCCCACCATAGGTACAAGACTTACCTTTGACTTTGAGCTATAGCTCCTTGGTGGTCTAGAGGATTGGGTTCAGGAGGATCCTGGGAAGAATGGGTGAGGTCAGAGAGGAGGGGTATAGGAGGAGCCTGGGCAGATTGGGTGGGGTCAGAGAGGAGGGGTTCAGGAGGAGCCTAGTCAGATTGGGTGGGGCCAGAGAGGAGGGGTATAGGAGGAGCCTGGGCAGAGTCCGAGAGGAGGGACTCAGGAGGAGCCTGGGCAGAATGGGTGGGGTCAGACAGCAGAAAAGGGGTTTAGAAGGAGGAGCCTAGTCAGATTGGGTGAGGTCAGAGAGGAGGGGTATAGGAGGAGCCAGGGCAGAGTCCGAGAGGAGGGTCTCAGGAGGAGCCTGGGCAGAATTGGTGGGATCAGACAGCAGAGGAGGGGTATAGGAGGAGCCAGGGCAGAGTCCGAGAGGAGGGTCTCAGGAGGAGCCTGGGCAGAATTGGTGGGATCAGACAGCAGAGGAGGGGTTTAGGAGGAGCCTAGTCAGATTGGGTGAGGACAGAGAGGAGGGGTATAGGAGGAGCTTGGGCAGATTGGGTGGGGTCAGAGAGGAGGGATATAGGAGTAGCCTGGGCAGAATGGGTGGGGTCAGACAGCGGAGGAGGGGTTTAGGAGGAGCCTAGTCACATTGGGTGGGGTCATAGAGGAGGGGTATAGGAGGAGCCAGGGCAGAGTCCGAGAGGAGGGGCTCAGGAGGAGGCTGGGCAGAATGGGTGGGGTCAGACAGCAGAGGAGGGGTTTAGGAGGAGCCTAGTCAGATTGGGTGAGATCAGAGAGGAGGGGTATAGGAGAAGCCAGGGCAGAGTCCGAGATGAGGGGCTCAGGAGGAGCCTGGGCAGAATTGGTTGGGTCAGACAGCAGAGGAGGGGTTTAAGAGGAGCCTAGTCAGATTGGGTGATGTCAGAGAGGAGGGGCATAGGAGTAGCCTGGGCAGAATGAGTGGGGTCAGACAGCAGAGGAGGGGTTTAGGAGGAGCCTAGTCAGATTGGGTGAGGTCAGAGAGGAGGGGCATAGGAGGAGCCTGGGCAGATTGGGTGGGGTCAGAGAGGAGGGGCATAGGAGTAGCCTGGGCAGAATGGGTGGGGTCACACAGCAGAGGAGGGGTTTAGGAGGTTTAGGAGTACGTTTACTTTGTGCAATGTTATATACTTTATGGTAAATGCAAGGATTCCGTCATGTGACCATCCTCCGTAAAAGACTAGAGCGTAACGCTGCCTAATGGGGCGTTCGCTCAGTACGATTACTTTAACTAGAAATTTCAGAATATCATAGTTTTATGCTAAATATAACCTAATTAAATATTCTATATTGGAAAGGCCTTCAAATGTTGACGATGTATACAGATATGTATATGTGGGAGAATCAAGCCATGTGATTTGATTCCCCCCTTGCTTGAAATATCATATTTCATCTATAATTTTTTGACATAGCCTCCCGTAGATACCCGAACATGGACAACATAGAGGAAGGACTCCTCCCATGCGCATGGATTCTATTTAAATTTATAAGTCATGGAACTATTTATATTTAGGTCTTAGTTATTCACAATATTTGTGAGTATAACTGTGGGAAAAAACGGAAGATATACTAGGAAACGAATAAAACAAATTCATTAATATGTAATGATAAACAGGATCATAATAAGTCAAAGGGATTCTAACACAAAAGCCAATATACCTTGGGAGAACGCTATAATGTAATATCACAGTTTAGACCATTTTTAAAGGTATCCAAAGTGAAGATCCAAAAAAGTATTAATTCATTTTCTCTTGAATCCTCCATCTAATGTCTTCAGGTGTATGGTTCTGTTCAATTACATGTTTAACTAAAGGGGCCTAGAAAGGGTTCAGGTCCTTGGTAGAATTGTACTTGCCGGTTGCCCCTGCTATTTGTAACCTGAGACACAATGCTGAGTTAAGCTGGCTGCCTGAGAATGAAATCCAATAGTGCTCAATACCACCTTTTCACATCATATCATTTGTACTATTGATGGGAAATGTACACATGCATTACCAACCTTTTTGATGTCTGGACCCAATCTCCAAGGCCAGCTTGAATATGTTTGATGTGTTCTACCCTAGCCACATTGTATATGAATATGCACTATAGTGAGATAGGTTTAATTAGTTCCTATACCTGCTGTTCCAAGGTGTGATGTGTTGTACATCACACATGGAAACAGCAAGACACCCTTGATTGGTCATGTGAAGTGAGGCGCACCTTCCTGTACAAGAACAATCTGTGTTGAAAACGTCATCATGTTTCTAAAATATGTGTGGAATTATGCAACACACATAGAAGTGACAGGACATCAATATAATGATGGTTATGTGCAGGAAGGGTCACCCTCTGGCACCTTATCAACTTCTACATCAACGCAGACAAACTTGCACCATAGTGCAAGTGGGCCTGCGTAGTTGCAAGTAGGCAAACGTTTTCCTGCAGCACTGGGGCAGACACAGGTCTGCACCATACTATTGTAGGTATGGTACAAACCTGTGTACCTAAAGTTGGAGCGCATAGTGTTAATCTGGAAGAATGTGTATGTGCAGTGAGGTCCACCTCCGTGCACATGTTCACGCTTTAACTCAACTCATACACCCTTTCACAATGGTGCATGTGTGTCAGCTTTGGTGGTAGCCTGCTAAAGTTTCCGCTAAACTGGGAGTCTCACAGGGCTTCATCATATTGTTGTCAATTAGATGTATCCCTGTGTTGCCAATTTGACTGAATGCGGTGTTGAGCCTCAATAGTGGTAGGCTGTCGTAATATGCTCTTAGCTAAGCACCAGAACAGTACCTATTGGATGAATACAAAAACAATACAGCTGATATCCATTGTCCAAGTGGGCACACCTGCAAAGCATTCTATAAAACATAGCCCATCCCAGAACAGTATCCTTTGCCTCTCCACTGCAGCACATTAAGACAGAGTTTTTTTTGTTTAAATGAAGCAGCCATTTTTTTTCCCTATTCCCTTTACACTTGCCATACACTTTTGTTGCATATTTTTATAATATTCCTTGGTGTTTTATTTTTAGCCATTGTTACTCACTTTAATCTGGAGTTAGTCATGGTGGATGAAATCATAAGTGTAGAGGCACAATTGTTTGGAGCCCAAGTCCAATATACTCCTCTCAGTAGAAAAATAGAAATGTGGGAAAGGATAATCAACATAGTGAATGCTGTAGGTATAACCCTGCACACAGCGGAGAAAATTAGGACGAGGTGAAATGAGCTGAAGGGGAAAGTGCTTTCCCTGACCACCAAACAAAACCTGGAGGCCCGGATCACTGGTGGTGAACCTCACAGCACCCCAATACATTTGTTTGCCTGGGAGGAGAAGGTCTTGGCCATTCTACATTCTGAGGGTTTGACATGAATAGTCTGGGAAGTAGAGTCTGGTAAGTTACACCTCACTAACTGTTATAACACTTCAATGTCATGTATGCTCTCATCCCATCTCAGCTTTTGCTATTGTGTTGTCTATCTACTTTCCTAACATGCAATACTCAAAGTATTGGAGATATTTGATTGTCGGTGTCAATGTGTATTGTTCAATATAAGATCACAGGTAACAATCTCCATAACATGCCACATGCTGGAATGCTTTATGTAATTGTATTACTATTAAATCATCATCCTAGGACCCATGATATGTGTCAATATGTAAATGTATGGTCCTGCTGAACTGCAATTTGAGAAAAGGTATGTTACACTAACCATTTTGCAAGTGTTAGGAAGTAGAGATTGAAATGACTACAATTAACATGACTCCGTTTCTGTAACAGACAAGTTAGACTAGGCAATATCACTATTGCATCTTGCTTCCTAACATGTAACAACTGATGTTCATTTCTCATGGAGTTAACCAATTACCATGAGGCCCTATTTCTATAACAGAAAGAACATGCAACAGTGATTTTGCCCCTTCTCACTTGTCTGATGTGTTACAACTGAGGTTCACTTCTCATGGAGTTAACCATTTGTCAAGTGTTGGGAAGTAGAGACTGAAATGACTACAGCTACCATGAGGCCCTGTTTCTGTAACAGAAAACAAGATGCAATTGTGATTTTGCAAATTCCCACTTGTCTGACATGCAACTAATGATGTTCATTTCTCATGGACTGACGAATCTACATACAACACTGCCTACTTAACTTCATGTTGTCCTGATCTCTTCAAAGGAAAATATTGAAGACATGATTGACATCATACCAAGTGTGTACCTCAAATGTTTGTGAGGCATTAAGCTAAGTCAGCTGAATAGAAGTGACGGGTGACCCATTGACTCTGCACTGCTGACATGATGACTTATGCTAAATATACAACCGGGTTGTGTGTTCACCTGTTTTGTACTCAACTACGCCTTGGAATGGGCAAATACATGTTATTTTGACACTGTGTTACCTTACATGTCTGGCAGATGTCATGTTAATTTCTTAATCCAAAATTAAACATCATCACATATCAATTCTAGTACATGTTTTGACTGTTTCAACATGTCTTGTTAACAAGTTCAGTACCACAGAAATATATCACAACAGTAATCTCTACCTATTTTGTTTTTCATAGGTCTATATGTACTGTGACATATACCATTTGGAAGTATATACCACACTCCCACCAATTACAATGTTCTCTATATCGAAACAGGCCGACCGGGGACAGAATCGGGGCAGAGCTTGGTCATTGTTTTCATCACTGAGGGTTTCATCTAAGGGTGGAGTCGGAGTCTGTTCACTCAAGGACATGTGGACGTGGAAGAATGTCCTGGCACATCTTGTCAGCCTGGGCAGAAGGCCGCAGTGAGTCTCACTGTGCATATGCCAACAACTCCCATCCAAAACACGACACATCAGCTAACCCCAGCCCTCCAATCTGTGTATCACTGACAGAATATCGACTATGAAAATATCGAGGTGCAAAAATATCGACAGAAAAATATTGTTGTCCAGAATATCAATGTCCTATTTTTATACTTGTGAGAACAAAAAAAATGACACAAAAGTATCGTTGTAAAAAATATTGTTTTTTTAAATGTTTAAAAAACAAGGTAAAATAAAGGAAATAATATATATAATTAAAAAACAGAATTATAAGAAAATGTTTTAAATTGTAAGTAATACATATAATGTAAAAATAAATTAAACATAAAAATATATATAGATATAATATATACATTTACCTAATAATATTGATAACACAATATTTTAATAAATTATAAATTGTTAGAAACATATTAAACTTTATATATACATATATATACACATACACCAATAACATACAAATTACACATATATATATATATATATATATATATAGTAAATTAAAATAGTATTTTGAAAAGATTCAAATTATTTTAATGTTTGCACTAAATTAACTGAAACAGTAAAGAAAATGCCCGACATTGGAGGGGAGAAAATTACTATTCCCATTCCAGAGAGTGCAACAGTAGGGAAAGTGTTGGATAGCAGAGGAGTAAAAATACTGTTCCCAATCCAGTGAGTGTAACAGTAAAGAAAGTGCTGTGTAGCAGAAGGGAATCGTTTACTATTCCCACTCCAGCAACTGCAACAGTAGGAAAAGTGTTGGATAGTGGAGGGGAATAATTCACTATTCCCACTCCAGCAAATTAATTAGCATTAATTTTCAAACTATTAATTAAAAATAATTTACCTGTCATGTATAGGCACAGATAGACATTACAGAGTAGGAACACATTGCATGGTATGAATGTTTTGTGGAAGATTACATTTCACAGAATCCTCGAGTGAGGAGACAGGTCACTTGATCTCTCTACATAAGCCCCTCCTATACTTTTACTTGTTGCTTGTCACTCGAGTATTCCTGACTGATTGAGAGAGAGAGAGCGCTGCATCTACGGGCTTCTATGCCCTCCTGTCTTTTGAACTGAGATCCTTTGTTGTTATGCCATCGATATTTATGAGGAAGCAAGACTTCAAGAATGCCCGAGGTGAATAGCAACAGCGGTGTGCGGTAATAGACTTTGATCCTTGACTGGCTTCTAACGGCTGGGTATTGTTTAAGGTAGCGCGGTGTTCAAACCTGTTGTTCAATATCTACGAAGGTCACTGCAGCATGTTAACATTGGAGCATTCACAAGCGCTCCGCAGTGACCACACAACGAGCTGCACACTAATTGGGGAGAAGTCAAAGACACTGCCGTGGTTACTTTATTGAGTGGTTGAGTTTCAGCAGACTTCAAACGACCGTGATACGGAATAGGTGCATTTGGTGTTGAGATCCAGAGGGTTATTTCTTCCTGCAAAAAATTATCAATTTTGACACAAGCGCTACGGAAGCACTAACTTTGGTTCGGTTTTTTATATACCTCTGTACCTACTTTTGAAGTCAGTCAGAAGATTGGGTAAATCCCTCGAAACAGCTTAGAGTAGGGCGCTAGATGGCGCTACAAGCTTATATGTAATGAATCAAGAGTTTCACCTGCTTCAGACCAAAGTGGATGTGTGGAGACATTTGAAAACTCTTGAGGAATTGTGAGGATTCACAGTACTTGAAGAATATTCCGGAGGATTATCTGCTGTAAGATAAGTACCTCCTCTATATACAAAAGCAAGAATTTTATGGAAATCATTTTTTGTTTCTTTATTTTTTCTACTTTTGTGACCATTTACGTTGAGAGATATGCAGTTGCATGATATGTAAATAATACGACACATACGGGTGCAAGGGGGAGGTGATTGTTGAGAAATAGTCTACTTATGTGTGTTTTGTATTTCACTTACAGGGTCAGCGGGGTATATTGTAGGAGTGTGAGGTCCATCCTCTCTGAGGACATCCCTTATCTGAACCTAGCAGCTGCAACTTTGTTTCTTTTGTCCCTTTTTTCCCTTTTCCTGGTAGTGGTGATATCCGGGCAGTGTTACATGCATACTCATGGGTAGTACCAAGTAGGGGAAGGGATTAATTAGCATCTCATCGTTCCTGCTGTATCTGGCTATAAAGTTAGTGATAACCATTCTCTGTATATGACATTACCTCACACCATATTTCCCAATAAATGACACCCCATGTCGTAAAATGTAACACAATTAACATCATTAATTAACAATTCATTAATAACAGTTAACAAGCAATTTATAAACAAGTATTGATAAATTATTTCACACAATTAAAACTGTAAAACAACATTAAATAACGATTCTATAACAATATTAAAACATTTATTACAATTAAATTACAAGCCGCTGCTGAAAAAAATGACACAATTAACAATACATTAATAAAAATTAATTACCAATGAATACCTAATTAATAATAAATTATGTACCAAAATTAAGATTATAAAATAATAAATACATACATATTGATTAATAGAAAATATTAATTAATTATAATTAAATTACTTCCCACCCTAGTCCCCTACAAACCTACAACCTGCCCCAAAAAACAACACAATTAACATATTTATCAATTAATTAATTATTAATTATTAATAACTAATTAATTATAAGTTAGTAAACACTAATAAATAAGACATAATAATTACCTCATTAAAATCAAATTACTTCCCACCCTACTCCCCCATAAACCCACAACCCGCTCCAAGAAATTTAAAACAATAAACAAAATGATCAATTAAATATTAATAAAAATAAATAACTAATTATAAATACATATCCAGTTAATTATTTACTAAATACTAATAAATAACAATGATGAATAAGCATGGGCGAATTTTGCGAATCTGGCGTTCGTGAATTTGCGAACTCGCAATCCGCAAAATCCGCGAATTCTCGAGAATTTGCGGATTTTTTTTTGTGTTCGCAAGGATTTCTGCCAGTTCGCGAGGGTTTTGTACCAGTTCGGAATTGCGAACTTACATGTTGGCTCGCAACGGTCGCGATTATGTTGTTTCTACGTCTGGTTCATCATCACAAGTTCCCAGCACCCTCTGTTTCACCACTGCCACCCTCTGTTTCACCCATGCCACCCTCTGGTACATCAATGCCACCCTCTGGTTCATCATCACTGTAGATTATGGGGGGAAAAAGCAAGCACACCTGCCCTGCTTCAACTGACATGAATTAATTTGGGGTTGATTTATTAATGTGTCACTGTTTTAAAATTCCAGTCTGCACCTGCTTCCTTATCTGTAATTTGCTTTCTGTTGCAGTGCAATTTTTTTTTCCAGGACATTTGTGGCCTACTTGTAGCTATTCTATGATCCGGCTGTGAGGGTCAGAGCAGGGTCATACAATTGTTGCAACTAGCAACTGAACTCTGGAGGGGCCCCAGTCAGGAAGCACTACAGGGAATGGTTACTAATGATGAATTTGAACTTTTGCACCTGCAGATGAGTGCTTTCAGTTTAGTAAAACTCGTTTTTCTGCAGAACAGCAAATGTAATGCCAACAAACTTACTTGTGAAAGTTTATTTCTAATCCAAAAGTGATCCAAAGAAAGTAAAAAGGCCTCAAATCGAAAAAAAGGCAGGCAAATGTCAACCTGAGGATTTATTCTGATAAAAATCATCATTTTCAGAAGGTCTATGCTGCTTGCTAGTGGATTTCTTGTGCAAAATTGCAAATTTTGTAATTTTGCGAGTGCGAGATTGTTGCTGCCCGCCGCACCTACATGTTCGGAATTGCGAACTTACACCGCACACCGCAAAATTGTATCACCAAGAAAAAAAAATCCGCTGCGTGCGAATTTGCGGATTTTTGGTAAATTCGCGAGCGTTCGCGGATTGCGAATTTACCGAAAATCCGCAGAATCTGCGAGCGGAACGGAATTTCCGCCCATGCTTAATGATGAATTACCTTATTATAATTCAATGACTTCCCACACTATTCCCCTATAAACCCACAACCCGCTACGGAACTAAGACACAACATATGATTGACATCATTTATTTTTACACATACATAAAGAAAGACCAATACTTAGACAGCAAAAATCACATACTTTTATAATACATACTATAATACATCATACTAATATAAAAATCTATATTATAAGCAACAATATTTTTACTAAAGATATTACTGTCTTCGATATTAACAAAAATGATATTTCCTATCTTACTGTCGATATTCTGGACCACAATATTCTTGCAGTCAACATTTTTGCACTAGAATATTTGCAACTCAATATTATGGTAGATTGACATCACTACCATCTTGTGCCCCCAGTCCAGGTATTGATGTCAATTGAGGAGATGAACAGCTGGAGAGAGACATATAACAGGAGTTGTTCACCCACAACACCAACATGGACCAGAGCATTGGAATGCTGCAGGACATGAAAACAACTATGTGCAGGGCTTTTCCATTGCTATCTACCTCTTCCTTTGGTCCAACTATGTCATGCAACCACAGAAAAGGGAGGCCCTGTAAGAGGAAGACACCCCTACAGCTATCCTTGTCTCTGCAGCACTGATTCCCCACTGATCGTAAGCTTGGACAACTTACAAAAATTGGAGGAAATTAAGGTTGAGGTTTCTTGCTTGCTGTGATGTGTGTCTTGCCATCTGCACCACGTGGATTTTTGCAACACATTCACTCTATGGTTTCATTCACCATGACTGACAACTTCACTTTTTTGTCATGTTTATTTTTGCACAATTCATCTCTTCACTTTCACCACTTTCATACATTTATTTTTTATTTATTTATTTAGAACACTTATATTGCGCACAGCTACCTCCAACAGAAGTGTCCCGCCGCATTTTCCCATGCCAGCGATAGACTGAACCAACTGCAATGCTTGTTTCTGGGTTGTGGGTGTTTGTTAGTCTAAACAACCATGTTTTTAGAGGTTTCCTAAAAAGAGATTCCTTTTCTATCCCCCTGAGTTCCATCGGCATGGAGTTACACACTGAAAAAAGCCCGGCCGCCCATACCGGCATTCGAGAATCTCAGGATTTTAAGGAGATTTTGACTATTGGATCTCAGGGTTATAGTTTGTGAATATCTATGAATCCTGAACCTGAGATACTTCGGGCCTATGTCATGAAGGGCTCTGTGCACCAGAAGCATCGATTTGAACAACACTCCTTTCTTCAAGGGTAGTCAGTGAAGACTTATCAGATGATGGGCAATGCTGTGTCTTACTGGAATGTTTCTGATAATTCTTGCCGCCGCATTCTGAATAAGCTGAAGTCTGGCGATCAAATAATCAGGAGCCCAAATCAAAAGGCTAATAGCATAGTGCAGACACGATGTAATGATTGCATGTACCACCGATAATCGGCACTCCATGGGAAGATAGTGAAGAAATCTATGTAGCATTTTGAGTTTCCAAAAACAGCTCGACGATAGAAATGTCAGGGAAAGACCATGTGGCGCAGCTATGTCCATTTTAAAGCCTAAATTGCAAACTGATTTGACCGGGGTTGGGGGGGTTAAGATTGGGGGGGCCATCACAGAAAAGGGTACAATGGGATTTTATTATTAAAGAAAAGGACCTCAGTCTTTTCAGTATTCAGCCTCAGACAATTGTCGGACATCCATGACACAATGTTTAACAGACACTCTTTAAAACAAATCAAGTCCCCACCATCTATTGCTTTAAAGGAGAATAGGAGTTGGGTGTCATCAGCATAGTTAACAACTCTTACCCTGTACTTTTCTACTATTGAGGCTAGCGGGGAGAGATAGAAACTAAGCGGATATCGTGTGGAGTTCCTCAGGGCTCTTCCCTGAGTCCTACTCTTTTTAATGTCTGAGGCAAAAGGGTGTAATGTCACTTGCTGAGAACGCCCCTCCAGAAAGGTCCATAACCAGGAAAGGACCAAACCTGAGATGCCCAAGCTTTCTAATCTATGTAGAAGGATCTTGTGGGACACAGTGTCAAATGCTGCGGAGAGGTCCAACAACACAAACATTGCGGAGAGGTCTAACAACACAAACATTGGACAGTGTCCCCAATCCACAGATTCCCGAAGTGTCTTAGCGACTTCCAGCAGTGCGGTTTCAGTGCTGAAACCCTTTCTGAAACCTAACTGCCTGTCATGCAACAGATTATTTGATTCCAAGAAATCATAAAGCTTGCGCTGCACTTCTTTCTCCAGGATTTTCGCGGAGGCTAGGAGGAGCGAGATGGGCCGATAGTTTTTTAAGACCCGAGGGTCTACATTTTCTTTTTTTAGTATTGGCTTCACCCAAGCTTTTTTCCAATCAACCGGATAAATGCCAGACTCCAATGACTGATTCCAGATTAGACTAAGTACTGGATTCAGTGCTAGGGCCAAGGTCCTATAAAACCTGGCAGGCAGGGGATCTTCGGCGGACCCAGACTTAACCCTAGTTAGATCAGCCAATGAGTGTTGTGCATCGAATGGCTCAAAACGGGACCAACATTGTATATTTCTTTCACAGAGTTGTTAGACGCCTTGATCCGATTAGAGTAATACTCTTTCATACTGATACGTTTCCTCCGATGGAAAGTTCTGAGAGAATTCTTATAGATTAACTTGGCTTCAGGTGTATAAACCTGTCGCCAAGCCCTTTCCAGTTTTTTGCAGGCACTCTTCAATTTTTGGAGTTCTTCCGAGAACCAAGGAGCAGAGGGAGATTTCCTAACCGAGGTTCTTATTACAATCTTACCAGCTTATCTAAAGTAGCTCCTATGGAGGTCTCAAAATTCTTAACATCAAGCGAGGGGTCTCGGGACAACACAAAAGGGGACTTTTCTCACTCTTTGTCGAAATTGACAAGAGTGATATTTCTCCAGGTCCTAGTCTCTTTAGTAGGGGGTGTTCCTACATGTTTATTAGATCCCCTGCCGATACTAAAGGCAATCAAAAAATGGTCGGACCATGTTACCTGTTGGTTAGCATCAATAGTTAAGGTCCGATCATAAGTGAACACTAGATCTAACATATTGCCTCCTGTGTGCACGGCTGCTTGGACCTTCTGACGGAGATTAAAGTCCTGAAGTGTGTCGATACGTCTTGTAACAAGTGGATTGTCCTCGGCATCGGCATGCAAATTAAAGTCCCCAAGAACAGTAAAAAATGAATATCTTGGCACAAGACTGCCAATGTGATCATATACTTCAGTTAAATGTTTAATCAAAGAAGAGGGGGGTCTGTAAATGAGTATGCCTGTCATTATGGGGAAATTAGTACAATAGATATTAAGAGCTAAGGCCTCGATAGGACCCAGTTCCTCAAGTTGTCTATGGGAGATATCCCACTTATCATGGATTATGATTACCAGGCCGCCCCCCACCCTGTTATTGGGGCATATTACTGCAATTAATCTGTAACCCGACGGTACTGCCAATGCGATGTCCGGTAAGGAACTTTCTCTTAACCAGGTTTCCGTGAGAAACACCAAATCCCATCCTTCATTGTGAATACTTAGCCAGATATGTCCCGAGTGTTTGGGAAGCGACCTACAGTTTATATAACATGCCCTGATGTGCTCCTCTCCTTCTCTAATTTGTTGAGAACAATTTAAGTGTGTGTCAAAGTGTTTTTTTAGTGCCTCGGGCTAAGGCTAAAATTACAATGTTTGTACTTTCCCTCCCGCTTTTTTTCCTCCCCTTACTACATCCGGGTTTTATTATGAGTATCCGCGCATGTGGGGGGAGCCAGCAGGTATTGTTGTTCTCTAGACCATCTTATTGCTGGAACAGTGGCAAAACTGGCGCATCGGCGCACCAGCTGTGTGCCCGCACTGCGCACTTGTGAGGTCATAAATAAATAGGCAGACTCTCCCAACGACTAGTCCGCTAACCCCCAAGATGGCGCCCAAAACGGGGATGACAATATATGAGAAGCCCTGCAACCAGCGTTTACTGTTGGGCGTGCTAAACAATGGCGGCGGAAAATGAGGTGCCAACATAAAGAATAAAACTAAGCAGCAATGTGTGATTTCAGATTGAACAATTAAAACATTATTAAAACAAAGCCAGGGCAAGAAATCGGAAAGTCCGATTTTGTGATGTGCAAAATAGCCTTTTTTTAAAGTGCAGGTATGAGGATCAGAGATCAGCCAGTCTGAGTTTTAGGGAATTAAAAATATACCGCTTCCGAGGCTGCGCGCTAGTAAATACACAAGTCACAAACTCATTGACCAATGTAGTAAAACTCATCAAGCAATGTATATATGTGCTCCCATGTGAACTATAAAATGCCAAAACAAGCTACTTGTGCACATGCAAAATATCCATGCTTACACAATAGCTCATGATCACAACCATATCACACCAACACATATACGACAAGACACTTGTATGTAACATCTTTATTCCATTGTTCCAATCATAGGCTGACATCATGTCAGAAACATAGCAAATCAAACATGACTCCAATATTTTGTGTCAGTGATCACATTTTCAGGTGCAGACCTTAACAACACGAAAGGATGGGTTACATCAGACAATTTCCCATTGATTAGGCAAAATAAAATTGGTCTATGTCATCAGCTCGAGCCATATCATCTACCTCACAAATGGAATCCCACATTACGTAAACCAATATACAGATACATAACTGTATAGCAGTTTCTAAACACAGGGTTGTTCCAATTCGGTGTTGCTGCATCTGGTGGAATATCACAATGATGTGCCAAGAGCACTTTGACCTTCAATAAGGAGACACATAACAGCTACATGCAGTATATACACAATGAGGATTTAGCCAATGTAAAGGTAGACTAGCATGGTTTGGGCCCACAACAACATTTTGTTGAAGAACATGATGGCACACATTTAGCATTAGGATCTCCACAAAAGTCCAATGGATTCCTCTCAACTCCCATCGTATGACTGTGCAAGCTGCTTTGGTATAGGTTTTGTACAACAAATTCTGGGACCGACATTCCCTGGATCAATCTATGACCAGACAGATCAAACTTACCAACAAGCCAGGCCCTCTCCGGTAAGAGTTGGAACATGAGCTGGGGTATGGTGTTGTTCTACAGCATGAAGGAATCATGGGCTGCTCATTGGAACCAGGTACAGACATTTGAGATATACAAATCCAATAAGCATTCTATCAACTTGCAACTTGATAGAATGGAAGCCCTTCCTGTTACGGTACACTTGATCTCTGTCTTGTAGTGGCACCAAGGCAATATTGGTGACATCAATGGCTCCAACGGCTCCAACTGCATGTGTGATGCGACCAAATGCACACAAGTCAACCTTCACATTGGCTAATTCCTCATGTCTGCGGAATTGGACTTAGCTGTCAATGTGTCTCATGATCGCTGAATGTGCGACTTGTAGTACACCATTGAACACTGTTGTGACACACCGCCAGATATAGCCCCAATATATTGAAATAAAGCTGTGGCCAGAAAATGCAATACTGCCATAAGTCTCACAATAAGTGGGATACATGTAGGATTGTTGTTTTGAGGAATGAGATCAGGCTACAACTGATGGCATAAATCCAGTATTGTTTGCCTATTTAAACAAAATGTCAGTTTCTTTCATGGTCTTAAGGTCTGGAAATTAGTGGCACACTGGAGGCCGTTGTCTCCTCCTTCTGCCAGGGTAGCTATTTATGGAGTAAAAAGAATTGTGAACATTGGTCACAGTGTCCACAGTAACATATATGAAGATTAAGCCAAAAGCCATGTGACAAAAAATAACTGTTTTTGAAAACATTTGACATAATTTACAAAATCATTGTCTGCTGTCCAACATCCATCTACAATCCCCATTGTGGGTTTCACATGTGTCTGTAACAGAAATATGCACATTATACATCCCAAATGTATCATGATCACCCTAATATTGTAAAGGTTGAATTATTCTCACAAAATACTGTCACCTGGGGGTAACATGCACCAATGTAATAGAGCATTTATTCACAGTAATGCACTACACTGACGTTTGTGTAAAGGAAATTATAGAGCGATGGAGTATTACATCTAAAATATGGTACAACACATTTGTAGTGGTGGTGATACACTGAACAATCACCAATACTGCACTTTCAACTGCCAAAATGGTGGATGACTGGCCTTGCATATTGGAAATTCAGAACCTGCCTCCACTATTGGAAGTCGACTGCACCATAAGCAGCTTCATCTATGGTGGACACAGCCAAAGGCTAACGTTGGTGACATAAATGGCCCAATTGATGTGTCCATCTATGCTGATGACAGCGCATGTCGCACACATGAATGTCATGGTTTAAAAAATAACTAATTTGCCTCCTGACACTGCTGCTAGGAAAACTTCCTCCACTTTAGCTGCTGTTTGCCATCTCTGGGAGAAATCATTATGGGTCAAGCAGGTGAGAGGGCCCCTGTCTTCTTTCCAGAGGAGCTGGAGAAAGTTGTTGAAGAGGTGCCTTCCCTGTATGATATATCAATGGGGAATGGATTACTAGTACCTGAGCAACCAGGGTTCTGCGTTCCTGCTGTCTTTCAATAGTATTTCCCTGTATGGCCATGTCTATGGCTCACCAGAGAAACAGTACATATATTACTCCAGTCTTTTATTTCCCACAGACACCAATGTGCCTCTGAGCCCCAGAGTGGATTCACATGAGCCCCAGAGTGAATTCACAAAAGTCTGTGGTCCTACATAGGGCAATCATGTAATGGATTATGGAGCACTGTACTTTGTGCATGTAATATCTCCAATGTGATGTGTGATAAGCCAGAGATACTATTTGTGTTGCATGAATGTAAATATGCATCTATATATCAGATCATGGCAAATGTGCAAATAAATATATAGGATATATAGCAAGAGCTGTGTATGTGTATTGTAAGAAGCAATTGAGGGTGATGTTAGCTATGTGTACGGTCCCACATTTCACACAGCCCAGATCAGGGCTCCCCAAACTGTTGTCTGGGAGCTAGCTATACCTCACAGACCCCTTCAGAGTGCAGAACAATCTTGAGGTCACATACTGGATGGCCACAAAATGTACTTTGATGTATTGAATTGGTTGAAATTTGATGTTCATATGGGGTCAATATGATCAGCCCGCAGAGAGCAAGGCCTGACAATGAGTTGAGCACTTTCTGGGCCGTGGCCCAGACTGGGGCAAAGTAAGTAAGGCAATACAACTTGTGCACAGAGTAATCTCCCTGTAGACCTACAGATCCTTGGATGTTCCCAAAATGAGTTGCCCTGATTGCTTCTACATTGACAACATTTGGAATGGTGAATGAGCTAACCGCTGACCTGATGCTTTTTTCTATTGATTGACTTTGTCAATGTGTGACATTTACTAATGACTGGCCCCTTACTCCAACATTTTTGTTGACACTTTTTCCATAAGTCATGCTTGCAATGTACAGGCCTATTGCACATGTGACACATTAACAGTGTAGATAGATGGTTACTTATGAAGTGATTTTGATATGTGAATCACCAACTTTGTCTTGTTTTATTTAGTTGAATGTAACACAATGGTATGTTGAATTCCATCCCTGTATAACAGCGCCACATATGGCAAAAAGGTGTATCCTGTGATGGTAGTTCATACTACACAAACACATTCAGACACAGTATTATATCCCATTAAGTAGTCACTATGACCATACACCCTCAGAGAGGAGTCTCCAAGTGACACACATGCCAGCCCTTGCATTAAGACCTAAGTCTTAGGAGGTATGCTATACTATGGTACCAGTCTGTATCAACTGTATGAATCAAGTCAATGGGACCAGCTATAAAGGTGTCTGTACAGTCATGCACAAGTAGTTTACCCCTCAGAAGGTCACAATGGTGTTGCGTTTCATGGATGCGTACATCACAGTACATGTAGGATGTCTCTGGGCTACATGATGTTAGTGGGCTGGCTGAGTCAGTGTACATCATGCTGTTGTTGAGGATAGTCAGCATATGACTACAAACTGGTGTATTCATGTCTTTGTAGTGCTTAGCATTTCAAAATTACACATGTAGTGTGCTAACTATTGCTTAATGCCTGTGCTAGGTGTATTGTGCCAACCAAACAGATTTCCGAAAAACTGCAGTTATAATCTGTTTCTTCATCTATTGCATCCATACAGATCAGCACCTATCACAAGCAAGGCATTTGGAAAGCCATCACCCAGAAGGTGCAGACAATATTGGGGGTGGCCCATGTGTGAAGCATAGGAAGGGAAATTGTTTGTGTAGGTGTGGTAGTAGGTGCATGCTGATGTGCTTTGCCTATTCTATTTCTAACCATGAACACATCAGAGTCCTGTCCACTACCAATGTACTGCCTTGAGCAGACACACGATTGACTGAAGTGATTGATCAGCTCATTTTGTTTCATGTTGTGGGTGGCAATTGTACCAAACATGCTACTAGTCTCCAGTGTGACTGAAGAGATGTTCCCTCACTACTGTGTTTCATGTGATATTGGCCCTCCTACATGTGACATAGCATGCAGTGCACGTTAGATGAAATCACTGAGCATTGCTTCCCCTTGGTAATTGGGCGTATCATCCGGTGTAGTAGCATCTGTACTCCAGTTTCATAGATGATCTATGTGTCTTTGTAGGTTAATTTCGGATTCCATCACAAATGTGTGTGTAGGCCAATCTTTATTTGAAAAAAAGTTATTTATGATGGGTACACAGTTCATGTGTTACCACAGACAGCAGTGGGTAGACATTGGTGGGTGGGAGGTGGCAGTCCCTGGGCCCCCTCACATATAAAAAAATTCATTTGGCCCCGGGAATGTAGTAGCTATAGATAGGACTACGTTTCCATTGAAAAATATTTTTTTTATTTGCCTATAGTTTGATGTCGTTTATTTTAGGGCCTGATGGACGTGCCTGCCGAATGGTGAATCCAGGAAGACTACATCTCCCATAATGCCTAGCGTTAGGGGGGGAGGAACATGCAGGCATTTAGTCACGCAAGAATCAGAGGTCTTTGCACGTGATTTTGTCTTGGGAGTTTGCCGGCAGGTTAGCGGATGTCCTGTGTTCTGCGGAGCTACTGTTTGGAATACTTTGGTTGCTACCTCTTTACTTGTTCCGTTTTCACGGCTGTGGAGTGGAGTTTGGAGAGCATGCTCACCAGAGCGTGAATGCCCTGGGATTTGAGCATTTGTCATTTGTCGTGGGTTCTGGTGTGAGGCGTGGGAGACGCTGGGTTGCCCCCTCCGTGCCCTCACAGGTTAAAGCCTGCCTTTTCACTCGGCTGAGTGGATACGCTTTTGAGCCTGTAATTAAGTGACTTTATGTACCTGAGTAGAGCGGGGAGACGCTGGATATGCCCCCTCCTAAGTGCTGTCTTGCCAAACACACAGCCGGATATTGTTTTATTCATCTTCAGAGAAACAGTGAGTCATATTTCGAATTCTTTCATCTGCCGGTTAAGATGCTTTTGATTTTCTTTTGCAACTGACATGGTTCCAAAGACTATTGGGGCAATTTTACATAGCGAGACATTGAGGAGAGGGGAACCTGGCTGCTGTTATTATTTACGTTTATTTTGGAGCCTAGTGGTGAAAGCCATTGTTTAACTCGGAAAACTGAGATGCTAAAGGATCTGATCATTTAATGGAACCTGTGAAAGTGTGTTGTTCAACCGTGTTTCTTGAGAGAAGTAGCTCAGATGAGAGAAGGGGTAATCTCCTGAATAACTACCAGGTGTCCCTTCCACTGCGGCTCCTACCCTTACCTATCCCTCGCTTGACTGACTAGTTATAAGCAAACAGAGCACAAAAGCAGAGTGCAGGGACATCAGGAGGTGGACCCCATTTGAGCATCGTTCCGATCTTCGAGGAGCCAGCAGCCGTGACAATTTAACGATCTTCACAAAATGTTACCAAAAAAGTGGCCTGGTGATTTTTGTTGCACACAAAGGTTTGGGGATATTCATGGAGAGGGGACTGGTGCATTTGCAATGTTAATTCCCTTAGCACCTGTCAAAACAAATTCAGCCCAAACCACTACACGTAATTGCACCAAATTTGGCAGAAAGCTAGATTTTATTCTGTGCATTGAATTATTTTGTTCTTTGGCGTAAAACCATGTATTCATTTTTGAGAAAATTAAGAAGAAAATAATATTGATATATCTGGCTATTTCATAGAGATATTGCAATTAAACACGAAGACATGAGCCTGGAAGGAATGTTGTGATTAGCTGGCAACAATCTGAAGAGAAAGTTGCAGCCAACATTATATGGATCCGAGAATGGTTCCTAGGACTGAAAATTTGGGTGAAACGTGATATAAGGGGTCAGACTGGAGGTACTTTGATCCAATGCTTGAGAAATGCAAGTGTTAATGACACAAGTTATGGGCCAAAGTTGATTTTTTGGACCATGCACAATATTCGCGATGACACCGTGACTGTATGTGCAGATCCCCATGTAATGCCTTGGGGATTTTGTGGAGATCCCATACAGCCAGCGACACAATAAATCAGTTACCCATACAGCTACTCACAAACCTACTCACCCATGCAGACATTCACTCAGCTACTAACTCACCTATACAGTTACTTACACACCGATTCAGTTACTCATACATAATATAGGTGAGTGAGTACATGTATTAGTATGTCACTGAGGCAAGCACATTCTCTCCCATACAACCTCTCACTTACTCACTTGCTCACCCATACAGCCACTCACACATCTATTCATTAATGCATACAGCCACCCATATAACCACTCACTCATCCATACACCCACTTATACACCTATTCATGCTCCCATGAAGCCATTCATGTAACCTTTCACTCACCCATACAGACACTTATGTGCCTGCTCAGTCACCCATTTAGCCACTTTGTTACTGTAAATGGTGAATTATAGGGTACAAGACACACACACAGTCACTCACTTACTCATACACCCACTCTCACACTCACTCTCTCACCCATACAAAAACTCACACACCCACTCATTTATGTATACAGTCTCTCACATTCCCACTTGCTCTTCTATACAATTATACACCCACTCACTCTTCCATTTAGGCACTCCCAAGCGGTTACCTTAGTATATATGTTTAACACTATGTTTATTCCTATGTTTATACCAATTAGAAAACACTCACAATCACGTGATGATGTCATCAGTGATGTCATTTGAGATGTCATCAGTGATGTCATCAATGTTGTCATAGACCATGTCATGAGTGATGTATCATATGAGATCATAAGCAGTGCATTGCAGGAGCGTACGTTATAATTAGGTCAGGTGATTATAACTGCTATAAATCTCTGGGTTTGTACCAGTATATTGTCAGTCTGAGTATAACGTCTCTTTAACTTTTCTTCTTTTCACTGAATATACACACTCAGTACTTGGAGACTTGCAAAGTAAAGTTTTTCTATAACAACTTATCTGCAAGTGCACTTGTTATTGGTGGAAGATGACTGTTGACCTCTGTGGTTTCTTGTATCGCGGCTCACTACCGCTGGAGTAATGCACCCAGGACATGAGGTGCGGCGGCGGTGACAACAAAAGATTTGATATAAATATATATATATATATATCTGCGCAAACTCCCAACACAGCGACTTTAGGTTCTAGTGCCACTCAGAACCCACCAGGCAAATAGGAGACGGACCACAGTCAGGATACACAGATGTTTATTCCAAGGGTTGAAAACTGCGAGGGCAAGACGCGTTTCGGGCTTCCAAAGCCCTTGTTCACATGCATCGATTCAAAGACTTTTTTTCAATTTTATAATGCAGTGCAAACACGCCTCCCCGCCACTTTACACTCCGGTCACGTGATCATAAAGGTAGACAAAAGACTCTACATTACAAATGATCAATTGTTTGACATGTAAATACATAAGTTATATTTACAAAAATAACTTTTTAGCAGCAAATTATTTTCATTTTAAAGGAACATTGAAAAGGAAATTCTATTAATTTAAGTTATTTTGGGATAAATCCCTCTGCAAATGATGGCATATGTGCAAAGTTCGCGACCTGTAAACAGTTGGGGAGCGGGAAAGGTGGTGAAAGTGCAAATAACAAATTGTCATTGAATCGCAGTCTGCAATTCGTGGAGTAATTTATATTTAGTGCATAAATGCTGATAGAGGGAAAGTGAGAAAAAAGGGGGAAAAAGTGCTATAAGTGCATGGTGATAAAAATCTGTGTATACAATGTATAAATGCTACTTTAGACATTAAAGGAAATTAGATTATTTCCTATCTGTCTTTGTCAAGAATTCCTGTCATGCGAGGGGAGGAAAACGGTAACCAGCGAAAACGGACTACATCTCCCAGGATGCTTAGCGGTTGAGAGGTTATGTAAACAGGAGAGCTGTTACATAACTCAAGGAAAACACGCCCTTATGTAAACAGGAGAGCTGTTACATAACTCAAGGAAAACACGCCCTATAAAGGGAGGATTCGGGAGGTACAACGCTGTCGGATATTGTGTTTACACCGACGTATCTGCTTCGTGAAGAGCAGTGTTCCGGAGTGGTGCTCCAGTAAGGCAAGAACGGAGGTAGGTGGAGTCGTTACTCCCTGGGCCGTGTCTTGCCCCATCATCACCTGTGAAGGACCCGGAAGCTCTACCGGTCAACCATTGAGCTTCGCTTTTTGACTCGGCTGAGTCAAAGCGCAGTGACGCTTTTTCTGGTTGGAGTCGTAACTCCCAGCCCGACCAGAGATACAGGGACTGCCAGCTGTAACGCACACCAGGAGGTGTTTGCCGCGTTACAGACTCGGAAGTCCACAGGATCGATCGAGCGGCTGCTCTCGGTTCAGTCTTCTTGCTTTTGATTGGGGTATCGGTGACGCATCACCAGGAGGTGACTCCGCGTCCCGGTGCTGTCTGAGGAAGAGGTTGAGCGGCTGCTCCCTTCAGGTAGAGACCCCGGCTGGGTGTTTCCCTGACTCCTCGATTCTCCCCAACACTCTTCGTGCCCCTCACAGCCTACCGATTGGCATTGTCGGCCATTTCATTTCTGCCCTCTGCATATACGCCGATCCCGGCGTATGCCAACAGAGGACGGTTAGGACCATCCGTGCTGTGGGCTGGTAACGTACTTAGCCTGGAGGATTCCAGTGACTATAACTTTTGTTTACTCTTTGTATTATTTTTGACTTCATTAAAATAACTAACCCTTCACAAGTGGTTGCGTCCTCATTATTGTGTCTGTAACGCCCTGAACGTCTCAGGATCGATTAACAGTCTTATTAAAAACCGGCATAAAAACATTTAATACCAGTATAAATATATCATCATATAAAAAGATTAGAAAAAGACACCATGTGTAAAATAAGTGCTAAAAGATCTCACATCTAAAGTTCATGAATATATAAATAGAACAGTGAATATTATATACAGTGGAAAAGCAGAACAATATACAAAAAGGTGGCTGACAAGGAACTTGACCAGCCACTTAGATAACAATATACGAACATGTTGTTCATTAGGTGCTAAATATCACAAAGAATCGCCTCCCTAGATCACAGGGAACCTGACCTATCTAGGGGGCTACTGAGGTACTGTTGAGATGACAAGTTTTGTTCGTTCAGCCTGTAGATATTAGGATTTTCGCCATTTTTTATAATCACTCACTCTCAGTGTTATTCAGGCCGTTCGGCCATTTGCTGTCGAATTCGAGGATCAAACTCGACTCTAATTGCCTCAAATTAAGCTCCCTATTGCCTCCTCTTCTTGGCTTCGGGACAGAAGCTATCACATACATAGTAGGAGAGACAATAAAGATCTTTGTTATGGGTGCTTTCAAAGTGACGAGCCACTGGATATGCCTGGTCACTGTGTAAGATAGCCCTAATATGCTGTAAAATCCTGACGTGCACTTGCGGCCTTAACTATATAGGCAGTACAAAACAGCAAGTGCACGTCAGGACATACACAGCATACTCGGTTTTGCAGGTATGGCTACCTTTAATTGGAATGTCAGCAGTAGAGAAAGGAGTTCTGTAATGAGTCTTATTCACTCCAAACTTGCAAGCCCTGCAAGACGTACATTTATGATAACCAGCTGACATTAACCAATTAGGTTTTTGTTGCAATTCTGGACTGCTCTGATCCAGAATTGCGCCCATGTTTTGTGCCCGCCTGAAAGTGACCAAGGGTTTATCAGGTAGCATGCATCCCAAAACAGTATCTGTCTGAATAGTAGGCCAATGTTTGTTGATAATCTGCCTGATTTTATTTTCCTGGCTACTGTAATCTGTAATGAATCTTGGGCAGTCTACATCCTCTGTTTCGATCCCATTAGTGGACACATTATTCTTGTTTGTGAGTAGACTGACTCTAGAAAAACTTTCAGCTTTTGACAGAGCTTGGTTGAATATCTGGTCTGAGTAGCCACGGGCCCTCATCCGTGCTTTTAATTCACAGGTGCATTTATTGAAATCCTCAGCAGTACTACAAATTCTTTTTAGCCTTAGGATTTCTCCATAAGGTATGCTGTGGATAGTATGCTTAGGATGGAGGCTTGCGGCATGAAGCGTAGTATTACCTGCCGTGGCTTTCCTATGTAAAGTAGTTTGGATGTGGTTATTATCGTCTATGTATATCTTGACATCTAAAAATTCTGCTTGCCTGGCACTGATGTTAGAAGTAAAACTTAAATTTAGGGGATTGTCATTGATTTCAGCAATGAATAGTTCCGCTTCGTGTTCATCCCCTTGCCATACAATAAAAATGTCATCGATATATCTAAGATATTTTACAATCTTCTCCCGCACCCAAGTTTGGTGTGTGACCTGGAGGACCCGCTCCTCCCACCAGCCAACATGTAAACACGCGTAGCTGGGGGAGAAGCAGGCCCCCATGGCCACACCCCTTAACTGTTCCCAGATTTCCTTACCAAATGCAAAATAGTTGTTGCTTAGGCACCAATCAATCAAACTCCATATCACCTTATTATGTTCATACAGTTCAACAGGTCGTTGGCCAAGATAGTGGGTTATTGCATTTAAGCCATCGATATGTGAAATGCTGGTGTATAATTGTTCGACATCAAGAGTGAGGAGTAACATATTCTGCCATTCCAGATCCTCTATTTTGGCCAAAAAGAAAGTAGTGTCTCGAACAAAGCTTGGAAGTTTGCTAACCCAACTCTGTAAAAAGAAATCAATATATTGTCCCACATTTTCTCCACAACTATTAATGACGGAGATAATGGGCCTGCCTGGAATTGGTGTTGTTTCTTTATGGACCTTTGGAATTAAGTTGAGACATGGCAGTACAGGATGCTCATTGATAAATGAATACAAATTCATGTACAGAGTTTCTGTCATTGCTTAAAAAATTATTTTGTCCACACATACCCACCATGTCCGCAGAAATGGTGAGGAGGCGGCTAATTAAATGTTCAACAATTCTCTGGCTGTGAAGTCGGCGACTAATGTCCAAATGAGCATAATGTAAACAGGAAGCTCTAATGTAAGAGATCTATTTAAAAGATTGGAGAAACTCATGCACTCTGAACAATCAAAATGGTGGGAGCACAAATCTTCGCCACACTAATTGAAGGTGGGCTACGAGAATCTGGACCCCAATGTGCAGGCCGAATGGGTCAACTGCAATCTAGGGTCCTCTTGCAGATTGGTCCAGATTCTCGTAAAGTATGCCGAAAGTGACCATGCAGCGTTACTATTAAAAAAAAAGTTAAATGAGGAGATTGGAAAATTGGAAGTAAGTTACCATTAAAAAAATTGGGGATGAAATGCACATACGATTACAAAAGGTGAAAGAAGTGATTATAAAAAGCGTAAAACCGATAAATTCAAAAGGGCCAAAATGGATTACCAAAAAGATCAGGTCTTTATATTTGCCCGTAAATATGATCTTGAAAGTGAGCACAAGTAAGGTCTGCCTGCCACCTAACCAAGTTGGCTTAAGTGATATTGCAATGGCATCAGCATATGCATCAGATCTAAGCTCCGAGCAGGGGAGTGAATCTGAGGGAGAACTATCAAAAGCTCCAGGGTTGGGGATTACCAAGCTTTCCCTTGCGCAGGAGGTGGATTGTCTGAGCCAAGACAGGAGACAAACACTCCGACCTCGGGCACAGGCATGTAAAAAAGCAAAAGAGAAAACAAAAAATGCTGGGAAAGATGAAAATTCAACCAGCAGCAAAAATCAGACTACAAGAAAACCGATAAAAGGCAGATGGAATCGCACATAACTAAGTCAAGCCAAAATGTTAACTCCAACACAGTGATCAACTTGACAGGTATCAATTCCATATGGCTGAACAACAGATTTTGGCATTTGAACTGTCATACAGTCTGGAAAGCAGTTTTAACTATGGAGAAACCCATATGGATGTATTTAGATTTATAAGGAAATAAAACTGCGTACATTCAATTTTCTTCAGGCCAAAAAACAGCCAGAGCCATCTGCATCCACCATCTCAAGTCCCTCTCTATTAACAGCAGGAGAAGTGGACCTACTCCAGGATCTTTGTTCATTATGCAAATGATAGACTGTTGATACATCAGATTTGAGCATGGCAACACGTGACATAAGTAGTACTATCAAGACACCATTCAAACCGAAATCCACTTTTCAATATGTTCTGCTGCATGACAACCTAGATGTATATCATGAACAAGTCACAACCCAGGTCAAACTGAATGACTTTAGAAGCAATCCCAGAATCATTGAATGATCATCCAACTACTCTAGAAGTAATTTCATCATCATCAGACATCATCAAGCTCTTGAAGTCATCAGCAGAGTTTAGATACTCAGCTTGATGATTTCAGGATGACTTGAAAATGACTGTCTGATTACTTTACAGGGTGTGATTGCTCTTGCTGACTTGAGGATGGTTCGGAAATGAGTATCTGATGATATTACTTTGTGGCAAAGGGTAAACCTATCTCATTTATTACACAGAGAGGTATGAATACAAAGTGCACTCCAGTGCTTTTGAAAAGTATACTTTCAGTACATACTGTTCGAAGTGTTCCCCAGCATGTAATTATTATTTTTTGTTGCATTGAAGAACAGGATAGGTAGTATTGGTATTACGCTTCTAACATACAGAGTAAAACAATATGTCTAAATCAAATAAAAAGTTGCACTTAACATTCAATGCCTTCTAAAGCACAACAGTGATTACCCCTGTGAGACTAACCTTCGGTGCTACCCGATGCCCTCTCCACTCCCCTACTTGTGACCCCCCTCCACCCCGGCCTCCAGCCCTGCACCACCAGTCGCTCCCATTTATCACCTGCAGCAGGTGGTGAATGGCTGCGATAATCTTCACGTAATAGGTAATTATGTGTGCCATTTCAACTGAGAAAATCGGGTTTGCATAGTTATTCCTCATTCCGTGGGTTTACCACAACATAAATAACCAAGAAACTGTGTGTGTGTGTCTTTGGGCGGGGTAGAGCGGGAATTGTGCTCTGGCAGGAGAGGGGTGAGACATTTTGAGAAAACAGGCATTGGTATGTTTTTTGTTTGTGCGCATGGACATCTGCATTTATTGAAATATATTAATACTTTGAGACAATTTTGACATGCAATTTTGTATTAAAATACATCCAAAGTGAACGATTTCTTACTAGAATTTCTCAATCCTCCAATACAAGCCAGAATAGAGACATCAAAACTGCCGAATGCTACATAAAGGTTAATAAAAAAAAATAGGAAACACTTTGAAAATGGACATGTGCTTCAAAGAGAAAAACTTGGATCTTAATGTTCGGCAGCATCTGAAGAGACACAAGTAACTGGGCGTGTTGATTCCATTGCCAACTCCACCCTAAAATACATGTTGGCAGTCACACTCACAATAGATTAGAAATTGCGGATATTTATAAGGTTGCTGACTGGCCGTATTTTTATTGGCCTGTATTTTTAAAGGTCAGGAAAAATATTGCGAAAAGTCGTGATAGCTGGTGTATTTTCCCTTTTGAAGCAATTTTTTGCTGATTTCTTCACGGGTTCCCTTTTGAAGCATACGCCTCAAACAGGAAACCTGTTATTTGTGATCTGTCTTGATCATTATTAAACGATTATTAGAGCAAGTACAGGTATAATTGCAATGTTACAAAAGATCAGTGAATATTGTATATAGTTTCTATTTTATTTCCCGGCTCTCGGTCCTTCCAGGGAACAAACGTAAACGAACAGGCACTTTTTTTTAGGTCGAGACCTGCGTAGGCTGCGCTTGCGCAGTCGCAGGGAGAGATCTTATGTTTACAATGTGGGGGCTTGAACCCGCCCCTCTTTTCCATTGGCTGGCTTTCTAAACGGAGGCCAGCCATTGGAGGAGAGGGGCGTTACTCCGTTCAAGCCCAGTCTTTATGGGATTCGGGGGAGTGTTTTTTCGTTTCTTTCTGTTTTCTTTCTCTCATCTTCCCATTGGCTGGAATTTTACCTTCCAGCCAATGGGAAGAGGTGGGAAAGAAAATCACGCCCCAGAATTCCAAAATGACGCTGCGTTTCTCTGAGGCATTTCTGCCTCGCCTCGGAGAAACGTGGTCGTGTGGAGCACTGCTCTCTTGAATACTTTTCTGCCCTCTGTTCACTTGTTTTTCTGCCCTCTGTTCTCTCGATTTTCTTGCTCTCTGTTCCCTTGTTTTTCTTGCCCTCTGCTCTCTCGTTTTTCTTGCCCTTTGTTCTCTCATTTTTCTGCCCTCTGTTCTCTCGTTTTTCTTGCCCTCTGCTCTCTCGTTTTTCTTGCCCTCTGTTCCCTCATTTTTCGTGCACTCTGTTCTCTAATTTTTCAAACCCTCTGTTCTCTCGTTTTTCCTGCCCTCTGTTCACTTGTTTTTCTTGCCCTCTGCTCTCTTGTTTTTCTTGCTCTCTGTTCTCTCGTTTTTCTGCCCTCTGTTCTCGTTTTTCTTGCTCTGTTCCTTTGTTTTTCTTGCCCTCTGTTCCCTCCTTTTTCTTGCCCTCTGTTTCCTTGTTTTTCTTGCCCTCTGTTTCCTCGTTTTTCTTGCCCTCTGCTCTCTCGTTTTTCTTGCTCTCTGTTCTCTTGTTTTTCTTGCTCTCTGTTCCCTTGTTTTTCTTGCCCTCTGTTCCCTCCTTTTTCTTGCTCTCTCTTTCCTTGTTTTTCCTGCCCTCTGTTCTCTCGGTTTTCTGCCCTCTGTTCACTCGTTTTTCTTGCCCTCTGCTCTCGTTTTTCTTGCCCTCTGTTCTCTCATTTTACTGCCCCCTGTTCTCTAGTTTTTCTGCCCTCTGTTCCCGTGTTTTTCTTGCCCTCTGTTTACTCGTTTTTCTTGCCCTCTGTTCCCTCGTTTTTCTGCCCTCGGTTCCCTGGTTTTTCTATCCCTCTGTTCCCCTGTTTTCCAGCCCTCCCCACCCCTGTTTTTCCGGCCCTCTGTTCCCCTGTTTTTCCAGCCCTCTCTACCCCTGTTTTTCCGGCCTTCTGTTCCCCTGTTTTTCCGGCCCTCTGTTGCCCTGTTTTTCCGGCCCTCTGTTGCCCTGTTTTTCCGGCCCTCTGTTGCCCTGTTTTTCTGGCCCTCTGTTCCCCTGTTTTTCCAGCCTTCTGTTCACCCCTTTTCCCTGCCCTCTGTTCACTCATTGTTCTTGCCCTCTGCTCTCTTGTTTTTCTTGCCCTCTGTTGACTTGTTTTTCCGGCCTCTGTTCCCCTGTTTTTCCGGTCCTCTGTTCCCCTCTTTTTTGGCCCTCTGTTCATTCATTTTTCTAGCCCTCTGTTCTCTCGTTTTTCTTGCCCTCTTTTTTTTCGTTTTTCTTGCCCTCTGTTCACTCATTTTTCTTGCCCTCTGTTCCCTCATTTTTCCGGCCTTCTGTTCCCGTTTTTCCGGTCCTCTATTCTCCTGTTTTTACGACCTTCTGTTCCCCTGTTTTTCTGGCCCTCTGCTCCCCTGTTTTTCCAGCCCTCTGTTCCCCTGTTTTCCCGGCCCTCTGTTCTCTCATTTTTCCTGCCCTCTGTTCTCTCGTTTTTCCTGCCCTCTGCTCCCCTGTTTTTCCTGTCCTCTGTTCCCCTGTTTTCCCGACCTTCTGTTCTCTAGTTTTTCCTGCCCTCTGTTCCCCTGTTTTTCCGGCCCTCTGTTCCCTCGTTTTTCCTGCCCTCTGTTCCCTCGTTTTTCTTGCCCTCTGTGTAGTAAATAGATCAGAGGCAAATCCAGGTAAGTAGAAGAAATCCTTTATTGAGATGTAGAGTAGGACAAGAGCGGACTCTATGCTTAACTTAACTGATAGGGATGTATTAAGATGAAGATGTTAAGATGTCTTTTATAGTTATTATTCCCACTAACTGTAGCGTAAACCTTCCTCCCTGAACCTATCAGATCACTTAATTGCCATTGGCGTATCATAACCTAAAAGCATTGCACTGAGAAGGTGACGCCGTCACTTGGCTGGCAATCACACCTATTTATCTAGGTCCTGATGTAGGTGCTAGAGTTGTGTAGAGAGTTGTAGCAAATGGGCATAGGATTGACAGATGTATGCCAGGTTGAACATGAAAACGGATATTTAAATTTTTAGTAAGCTGTGGTTTTTCACAATATTACTGACTCCATAGTACTTATTATCAAGGCTTAGAAAATCTGTTTTTTATTGCTGTGCATATGTTAGAAAATATTCAAGTTCTAATGGACTAACAGTGGACTTTTCCATCTGCAGAATATACTGAATGACCAGAGGTGGCAGTGTTGCAGAAGAGAATTTGTCTGCATTGCTGAGACCGCCCCGCCCTACCCCCCCCCAAAAAAAAACAAGAAGCCATTCCTCAGCACTCTGCCTTCCTTCATCAATTTACATGGTAAGTCAAACTCACGTTGAATGCTTATTCTTGTCTTTAAAAAGGTTCACAGGGCCCTCAGATGCGATGAACTTATTTAGTTTGGTTTTTGGCATGATTATATTTCTGTCAAGACTGTAGCAAAATTGATAAAATATGATGATCACAGTAACGTCATCTAAGACTTTAAATCAGGCTTTGTCAGCTTTGGAGACAGATACCTGTG
Source organism: Lissotriton vulgaris (assembly GCF_964263255.1). NCBI lineage: Eukaryota > Metazoa > Chordata > Amphibia > Caudata > Salamandridae > Lissotriton > Lissotriton vulgaris. The sequence continues at coordinate 1,210,219,804 of NC_141695.1, read as the reverse complement.
CTAACAATGTGTCCTCAGAGGACATTACTGTCTTTGAGGCTGGAATGAATTGCCTTAATTTGTAGCGATGGCGTTACTTTCTCATGGAGTGAAGCTCATTTGACCTGTTTCCCTGCACTCTGTATGTGCGACTTTGATACTCCAGATGGATTGCTGTATAGGATACTCTGCGGTCTTGCAACTCCATCCCATTTTCATGTATACATGTATACAAAAAAAACAGATTCAGGAAAGAATGGTACGTCTAAGAATTTCTCGTTACGTGCAATATTGCGTTCAGCATTTCATACACATACACTATGAGTGTGGGGAATTCACGATCGGTATTTTTGTGATCATAGGACAGAATTTACCATTGTGCCAGCAACCTTTAATGATCGCGCACGCAGCACTATAAGCTTGTTTACCCCCAATTGCGGGGACATTCTTGTTCAAATTGTATAAATTCTTGTAGAAATTCTTGTGTTTTCAAATAGGGGTCAAAAACGTATTCAACGTCTGTTGCAGCAAGAGAATTAACCCATTTTATCCATCTTGGATGTAAAGCCTTTGCATGCAGGATGCTCGCTTTTGTCACTGCCTCTAAGGCAGGTACAGGAGTAATGACCATTGTGCATTTTTCCTGTGCGAGGGGTCTCTTTTGCTACTGCAGTTTGTACTGCTGTCAGAATTTTTTCTTTTTTCTTTAGAAGTGAATTTTATTTCAGCTTGTGTGTAAAAGTGTAATTTATAAGCAATTGACACTTTTTTCCCTTCATTAAAGGTTAAGTACGTAAATCTGCATTTTCCTGGAATGATTCGGTTTACAAGGTTGCGTACATTTACGCGTGTCTGTAAATGTGTTGTTGCTAACATGTAGGTTTGCACTGAACGCCAAAATTTCTGTATGTTTTTGAGTCCAATTAGTTGTTTTGAAATCAGGTTTGATTCATTCGAAGAGAGGTTTAACCCTTTCTGCATAGTTTAGAATGTATGTTCTTCCGAAATTTAGGAAGCCTAGAATTGACTACGTTTTTCAGCATTTTTGAAGGTTGGAGCAGCGCACATTTTTCTAAAAAGTTGGCTGCCAGGCTTTTTCTATCACTTGATAACTCGTATCCTAGAAAAAGGACGTTGAGGTGGGCAATTCTTGATTTTTTAAAATTGAATTCATACCCTTCAGAGGCGAATCCAAGTATAATGCCTGTCCAAGTTATCGTCTGTTAGATAGATGAGGCGGAATCCGGAGGTGTTTTTTCACTCGCGTCTATTTTTAAAATTGTATGATTGTGTTCAACATTGCTTTTAACTTGTTGCACCTTCCTGAGCTAACTGCTGCTATTCCCGCCAAGCAGGCTTCCCTAGAAACAGCGGATTTCAGCGCTGTAAAAAGGGAAACAACCCACGGCCGCAATCGCAGCTAACGCGAGGCCACGCCCACCCGTTTAGGCCACGCCCACCCCCTCTCTCCATAAATGTGCTTCCTACGCAAGCGCAGCGGACGAGCGCAGCCGGAGCGCCGTTTGCGCGCCGAAGGGGCGCCTAAGGCAAGCCCGTTTGCGCCCGTCCGCGACCATTCGGGACCAGGGGCCACAATCCCTGGTTCCCACATAACCCAGGGCAGGACGTACAGCTCGGCAGCCATTCACAACATAGGAAATACAGCTGCTGTGCACTGCACACATATTTACTCACCAGCTGAACTTCCCTCTCGCTGCCTTGGTTGTAAACACCCCTTTCGCGACACCATATCGCCAGCCGCGAACCAGGAATACTGTATGTATGTACTAAACTGCCGGTCATTACCGAGGCACAGCACACAAATTGCCCTGCTGCTAGAGGAGCGCAAGCCAGACGCTATTTTCTTAACAGAAACATGGCTTACATCTCAATCCGAGCCAGACATAGTCTTAGCCTTACCCTCTGGGTCTCAAATCTATAGGTTAGACCGGACTGAGGGGAGAGGAGGAGGCCTGGCTATCATACTAAAAGACCAGTATCACTGTCGCACCACAGCTGAAACTATCCCTGAGTGCGAGAGCTTAGCATTCAGCATAGATTTTACTGCAAACAGCTCCTTCTCCGGCACCCTGATATACCGCCCCCCAGAGCCGGCTAAGTTGTTCCATAGGTCTCTTCCAGACATCATAGCCAAACGAATTATGACCTCCGCTAATTACACGGTCCTAGGAGACCTTAATTTCCATTTCAACTCCCCTACAGATCATACCGCCACGGAACTAACAGATGATCTAGCAGCCTTGCATTTAATTCAGCTTGGCACAGCCCCCACTCATGAAAAGGGTAACCTATTTGACCCAATTTTTAGCAACTGCACCGAGCTGGTGGTGGGCCAGCCCACTCGCCTTCCCTGGTCGGATCATTTCCTGGTCCCACTTACCTGGCTCACCTACAAAACCTCCCAGCCTACCCCCCAAGTCGTAACGAAGAGGAATTGGGCTAAACTACCTACGGAGTCTTGGATAACCAACTTAAATTCCACCCGCCCATTTCCCCACAAAGACCCCAACTTGGCAAATAAGAACTATGAGGGCTGGATCACGAACTCACTAGATACGATTCTCCCTTTTCGGAGATCTATATCAAAGAGGCTGCATAAATCAGCACCCTGGTTCTCAGACTCCTTAAGAGAAAAAAAACGCCTATGTAGGAAACGAGAGAGAGCGAGGCGTCTAGATTTCCTACCTGAAAAAAAGTCCCAATATAGAGAGGCTATCAAGGCCTACAGAGATGGGGTTAGGGCGGCCCAGGCCACCTACTTTGCGGACAAAATTATGGAAGCCAAATCCAAACCCAAGGAAATCTTTCACTTGGTACAAAAATGCACCAAAGTGAACACAGCTCCCCCCTTGGCAAAAACGCAAGAACAATGTAATGAGCTAGCGGAATTCTTCCATAACAAAGTTACACAAATCTACTCCTCCTTCCCGATAGCAGCCACAAACCCAGTAACAGCCAACCAAACATCTTCGAGACACCCCACTCCCCCAGACCAGCCAAATCTAGATCACTTCCCCCCATTAGACCTGGGCACCCTTAATCAATTGGCACGCCAAGTCAAATCTGGCTCTCCTCGTGACCCAGCTCCCCCGGAGATCTTGCTCCAGGCAAGCCAAGCCACCCTTCCCGTAATCCTGGATCTATTAAACTCTTCCATTTCCTCCTGTACAGTGCCCACTGTATGGAAGAAAGCCATGGTACGGGCACTATTAAAAAAAAAAACATCTTGATCCAGAAGATGACTCCAGCTACCGTCCTATTTCACTTCTCCTTTGGGTAAGCAAGGTTCTGGAGAAGTATATAAACACCCAGTTAGTCCAATTTCTTGAGAACAACTTGCTATTGGACACAACCCAGACAGGCTTCAGACCTAAGCACGGTACTGAAACCGCCTTGTTAGCGGTAACCGAAGAATCACGCAGGATACTAGATCAAGGAGGATCAGTGGCAGTGATCCTCTTTGACCTAGGTGCAGCCTTTGATACGGTCAGCTATGCCACCTTGCTGAACCGTATACGTAACATCAGAGTAACAGGCGATGCACTGAGGTGGCTCGACTCTTTCCTGACCAACAGATCTTTTCAGATCTTCGACCGGGAAACAGTGTCAGCCAGCAAATCACTGAGCTGTGGGGTGCTGCAGGGCTCTTCTTTAAGCCCTGCGTTGTTCAACATATACATGAAACCACTGGCTGGGGTCGTTGAACCGCACGGTATTAAAATCATATCGTATGCCGACGATACCCAGCTAGTGGTTTCTCTGGCCCAAGAGGGCAACAGGCAAACCCCGGAAGGCCTGATGAAATGTCTAGAGGATGTCAAGGAGTGGATGACATCCTCCTCTCTAAAACTCAATGAAGATAAAACTGAGCTTATGCTCCTGGGCCCAGTATCACCAGTGCCACTCATCTCCCTATGGCCTTCCTGTCTGGGCATCCCTCCTACCCCTAAGGAGAGTGTAAAAAGCCTAGGAGTATGGCTGGACAAAAGTCTCTTTCACCACTCAGGCCACTAAGCTATCTGCCACATGTTTCGGCCTACTCAGAACACTGAGGAAGGTTTTACCCCTTCTGCCAATGGAAGCCAAAAAAGTGGCAGTACAAGGCCTGATTCAATCCCGGCTAGATTCAAACAACGCCCTATACGTGGGAGCCCCCGAGATGACCTTATGAAAGTTGCAGGTGGTACAGAACTGTGCAGCACGTACCCTGCTACAGATCCCACGCACTCAGTCAGTCAGATCCGGATGAAAAAGCTTGCACTGGCTGCCAGTGAGGCAGAGAGTGGCATTCAAGGCACTCTGCATTGCCCACCGGGCCTTCTGGAAGACAGGCCCAGCAATCAATGACAATCTAGTCACCCACTACCACCCAAGTAGAAATCTCCGCTCTGGGGAGGCTTTCTTGGCTGTGGTACCCATAGTTAGGAGAGCTAGGACCGGAGGCAGGATGTTCTCTCTGAATGCCTCGAAGTTGTGGAACTCACTTCCTTTACAACTCCGGTCCAACCCGAATCTGCTCTCCTTCCGCAAACAACTGAAGACCCTTCTGTTTACAAGGTCCACCGAGTTCTAACCTCTTCGGCACTGCCCAGCTCTGTCTACACCCCCAGCGCTTGGACGCCCACTGGGCAGCAATCGCGCTATATAAATCAATATTCAATTCAATTCAATTCAATGTCATCGACATAAGATAATGCCTCATCATCATACGCTTGTAGCAACTCTGGGGTTATTCTCAGCTAGAGTAACAGACTATTCTTGAATCCCTGGGGGAGACGACAGAAGTGACCTTGTGTCCCCATAATTGAGAAAGCGGTCAAGTACCTGCTTTCAGGTGCAATGTTTTGACAGAAGAAACCGTTAGAAATATCTTATGTGGTTTTATATTCTTTACACACAATGTTATTTATTAGTACTTCACTGTGTGCTGTTTGTACTGCAAAGGTTTTGCAACAAGAGTTTAGATGTCTGTAATCCAAAACTAGACGATATGTATTGTCTGGTTTGGAGACATGAAACAAAGGATTGTTCATTGACGAGGTGCATGTTTCAATCACCCCTTAGTATTCAAGTTCATCTAATATCTCCCTGACCTGTTTCTTAACTTCTTGCTTAACAAATATACTGCCTTAGTGCAGTTGGTGGAGTTTTTAACTGGATTTTATGGTGAGGGGAATCCTCATCCCATCCTACATGATTTTTATATAATGCAGGAACCTGGGCTATAGCCTATTTTCTGGCATAGGTGTATTTTAAATGAATTGGAATATGATTGGAGAATGCTGGCATACTGATGTCCTTGCCATGTGGGCACTCCCTGACAAATTTAGGTGGCCAGTCTTTCAGCTAGAAGAATGTCACAACCCTTAGAGAGCTTCTCCCAAAAGAGTGCTCTTATTTTCCTAGTTATGTCCCCCTCCATCTAGAGTGTTACTTCATATAACCTATGGGGTACACTAACCTTGGTATCAGCTGTTTCAACTTGGATTTTCTCATTCAAGTTCACTGTCTCCAGATGATCCTTCAAGATCTTGTGAGCTATGGTTACTTCTGCTGCGCTGTCCAGCATTGTCTGAGCCCACTCCCCGTTCTTGAGTTGTGTCCTCAAGATCCTCGGCATGGCTGATTTTTAGACCTGCTACCTTCTTTTTGGTGAATTGGGTTTTCTTATTCTTTGGAACGTGTTGATCGTCTTTGGACTTCACACGTTCTTCCTTGTTTTCTGAGAGTCCTCTTCTTTCCAATTTCTGTGAGGAAGTCTGAAAGGTGCGAGAGGAACATGTTTCAGAATCTCGATATCTATCAGGTTTTTTCAAATGATCCCTGTTCCTGAGGTTACACCTCTTTTCAGAGGGCTCCTTTTGAGGAGACCTAAAGAGAAGCTTTCTCAATCTCGAGGTAGAAGTTTGTTTTGTGTTCTCCCAGTTCTTTTTAGGAACAATGAGATTGTTTTTAATAAAGACCTTTTCAGGACTTTGTTAGTTGGGGTTTAACTGGTTTCCCGCCCAACCTATCTCTACCTAGTTCTTCATTTGATTTTTCAATTATTCTGGGCAGTTCATATGGTTGCTCAGTTACATCAAATTGTCTTAAAGGTGAGGCAGCATCTGTGGCTATCCGCCAACATTTAATATTAGCTAATATTATTGTTGAGACCTGTTTGAAATCTTTCAGTAGTTTTATACCAAGATTTAAAGCAGACTCTGCCCCCTATTCCTTTTGAATCTGTTTCAGGACATCTGGTATTACCGCCATAGACGAAACACCATGTGTTTTTGTGCAGATTGCAGAAAAGACTGTACCCCCCCCCCCTCAAGTGTCACAGTCCTCCAGGTGTGGTGCGATCCCCATTGGTAAACAGATTGTTAAAATCCCGTGTTTCTCATGAGGGGTAGTATTGAGAAATACTGCCTCTATTTGAGTACATTTTTGAGCTATCCGGAATGGAATTTGCTCCCTTTTTGCAGGCAGTTTACCAATGACTGATTGTATAGTCTGTGGTGTGATTTTATTTGTGTTCCCCTGGTAAGGGGTTTGTTGTGGAATCCTTATAGGAAGTTGGACTGTTAGAGTCCGCATGAAATATTGAACCAATTGTCTATGGATTTTGATTAGTTGTTTTAGTTGAACTAATAGTTCCGCACCTGTCATTTCTTCAATGTCAGGATGTGGTGTATAGCTGGCTAGTACCAGCCATGTTGCTCCTGGTCTACCTAGTGGCCCCAGTCTGGTAATGTGATTTTGATGTTGTAGGGCGCTTTTAAACCAGAGCGCATGCTCTTGGTATGTTAGTGGAATTTCAACATCCTTGAAAGGAGTGTATTCCATTGGATGTTCCTCTACTTTGCAGAAGTGAAACACATGCGATACTGGATTTGCTTCAGGGAAGATAATCCATGAATATAATAGCTCTGTCTGCCGTTAATCATGTGCCTCTATGACAAAAAAAACCCTACCACCTCTTGGTGATAGGCCATTTGTTTTAAGCTTTATAGTGATGGTTTTCCTTAAGTTTTCCGGGATGATTATAGCATTCGGGTCGTCTTGTTTGAAACCTGTAACGTCTAAGCCCGGTAGGGCTGCAGTTGCTGCAGCTCCACCGTTCTCGGTGTTGTTGCCCTTATTCGCCATTGTTTAATGAAAGTTGCAGAGCAAGTTTCAAGGAAACAAAGATAAGGTGCACAATAATTTGGAACACTGTATCCTTCGACGTTGAACAAACCAAAAACTAATAAATAGGATTTTCGTCCAACTCCGTTATGGCGGATATTTTAAGCTTTTACCCACTCCAGACGTCTATTGGACTATTTTATGGGGGAAAAGGGGTCTCTGTGAAAAGCATGACTGAGTTACTCTAGTATCTAGCGTTAAATTAGTGCCTTACCAAACGTTGGGCGCCATGTAGTGTAGTTCCTATATTCCCATTAGGCTCTGCGCATTGGAATAGTATATCCTATAGATTAGATGTAGGACTGAGGTCGACTGGGTCTCTATCGAATATACTAAACTTAATAGTGAGTGCCAGCTAGAAACTTTCTCGAATACACAAGAATGGATTAGTTTCTGACAACCGCATAAACATGACAACTTTGTTTCCCCAAGAAAAATTGTATCTTTTGAGTCGTTGAAACAATAGATAAATATTTTACTCAGTCAATCGTGCATGCTTCGTTTCAACAGAGGTGCAGAGAAATAGAGAGACGGGCGTTTGTTCAATAAATCCTTTTCTTGAAGTCTTCTTTCTCATGCAAGTAAAGTGAACTGCTAAAATCGTAATGCAAGCTGCAAAATGTAATGCTTGTATAACGCGTACAGCGAGAACAGAATTAGAAACCATACAATGCTTTTACAGTATTATTTTATAAGCCATATTAAAGTACATACAGAAATACACAGACTAAAATCCCAAACTAGTGCTTTCTAAAATACGCCTACCCCAATGTACCTAACCTAAGTGTAGTACGCGGGAGGGAGTAAGTATTTGTGTAGCATAGGTTTTATTTTCTTTGCCAAGAATCTAGCCAAAATTTAATTTCTCTTAGGTTCTAATCAGCTCCATACCATAGTTTAGAATGAAGGAGGTCTAGTACCTAGCTCCATACCATAGTTTAGAATGAAGGAGGTCTAGTACCTCTGTCTCTGGACTAGAAGCTCCCCTCACGGGTTATTGGGAAATAAACACTGGAGCTGGATTCTCACAGAGAGAAATGCAGCCTCTCAATCAGTGAGTCAGCTGGAGGGTCGGCTTCCTTTGGCACTTCCTGTAGCGAGCTGCGTCGGGCAAGTAGATAGTCGAGCTGCTCCGAACCACTGTGTCTTGCTAGAGCAAGTGAAGGCATATTTATACCTTGAAGGTGCCTAGTTTGACAAAGTCGGGCATGATAACATCAGGAAAGAACCCCAAGGAAATAGTAGTTCTTTGTAAAGTCCATGAGTTCTTGGACAAATCAATATTTAAGCAAGGGGAGGTCCCTGACTGCTTAAGCTGATTTTCCAAGAAATCGTTGACACATTTGTTACGGGTGTAAGTAGCCATGCCTGTATTTGGACTGCATGGGCTATGTCAGAACTAATACTTTAATGCTCAGGCCCCTCTTGGAAGTTCAAGTTCACTCATTGTAAATTTGTATTTGTTTTCCTGTACATTCCTCTCTCCTGCGTGCTTTGTTGGATTTTGTGTTCATGTAACCTTCATTTTTAGTTTGTAAATCTGTGTTTCCACTGTTTTCTTGTATCGTAACTACCCGAATGTCTCAGAGCGCTAAACAATAGAGCCAATGTCTGCGCTTTATAAAAATGCAATAAATAAAATAAATAAATAAACCAAGGACTGGAATGCACAGTAATCGCACAGAACACACACAGGGGCTACCCACCCCAAAAGAAGAACAACTCCCAAAATTCAGATCAACTCACAGGCGAGGGGGAGAAGGAGGAGGAGGAGGGGGAGGCTGAAGCCCTGCCAGGAACCTCTAAATGGCCGAGTCCACAGGGGCATGGAATAAAAGAGTGCCATCGAAAGGAAGGTCCACCAGCCGTTCTCGAATGTTCTCTCAGAAAACACTGTTCCAAAGCAAGTCATGTCGAAGTGCGACCGAAGAAGCCATGGCACGACCAAGAACCTCCGAGATGTCCAGAGCGGAGCAAAGAATAAACACCGCAGGCTCCCGGCCTTCTAACACATGGTGCCACTGATCAACACAGGCACCCTCCTGAGAAGCGACAGACATAAGAGACTCCATCGAGTCCCACAAGGCAGAAGTGGCCCTAGCCAAACACACACAGTGTTAAGGGCTCTCAGAGTCGCATTGGTGGAGGCGAACATATTGCGCCCCCAGGCCTCCCGCGACGGGGGAGACAACAGCAGTGGCAGAGTGGGGAAGGCATTCTGCAAAAGAGGGTCCCTGGTAGAAGGGTGGAGGGAAAGTCCCTCAGCATCATCCGGCGCCGGATGGTGGTGGTGCAGAAGGTGTTGGGGCACCAGATCCCCCATGGCGGGCCGCCTCAAGCCCCCAGAAGAGAAGATTGGAGTGAACCCTTGAAGGGAAGCAGTAGCTCCCTACCACCAGAACATTGTTGGAGGACTTCCAGAAGATGATCCGAGGAGAACTGGTCAGCAGGATCACCCATGAGCAAAATTCCCGCAGCTGTGGAAACAGTGCAAGCAAAGGCTGCACCCACCTCTGTAGGGCCCCACGGTGGCAGCACCCACCTCTGTAGGGCCCCATGGTGGAGAAAGCTTGCAGCCGTCACCTACTGAGGAGCTGCTAAGGCGGCCGTCCCAAAAGCCAACCGGAGGAAGGAAGGGCCAGGTCCGGAAAGGAGGAAGAGGGACCGAGCAGTGGGAGACCTGCGGCGCCTCCGGCGAAGACCGCGGCGATGGCGAGGAGCCGTTCTTAGATGACGTCGGGGAAAAAGCCACATCGCGGCGGCCCGTCTCCAGCGAGGATGTCACCGGCAAGCGCCAAGCCTCTAGAGAAAAGGAGGCGTCCGAGGACGAGTCAATAGCCCGATATCGGCATGGCGCCATAGAGTCCGCACTCTAAGGCAGGACATGTTTGTCCGACGCCAGGGGAGACGCCGGAGCGACCTACGCCACAGCGCTCGGCGCAGGAGACCGGGGCTGGGCAGCGAAGGAACAGCGCCCGAAAGGCATTGACTCAACCTCAGATGAGGCAACTGCCTGCGTGGAGGGGCGAGAGGGACCTGGGGTCGGACGAGGGGTCCCCTGCCAGGCTCAGCCTGTGACGGGATGAGAAGGGCCCTCCGCCAGCCTGTGTGGTGCAGCCGGGGCCAGCAGCTGCTAGCGCCTAAGAGGTGTCACCTCGGACGAGGCCTCAACCTGTCCCGAGGGCTGAGGGGGACTCGGGGATGCGACCCGAACCCTGGCGACACCACAGGGACTCCTGCAGGAGTTTGCATGAAGTAGAGGCGCCGTGGTCCGAAGGAGGGACCCCCGAAGGGCCGTACCCCAACTGCACCACATCCTCCGAGCCAGTCGGCACCGGGGCCGGAGTCACCGGCGATGCAGCAGAGGACCCCCGCACACTGCAAGGGATCCGCAGACATCCCAGGAGGGGAAGGAGGAGGAGGAGGAGGAGGAGGAGAAGCAAGAGAGGCATGCAAAGCACCACATATGTCTACATCTGGGCTCTAGACGCCTGCTCACTGGGAAATGGCAGATAGGGGGAAGACACACAGGGCCACACCACCCATGGAGAGCCCACGCTCCCAACAGGCCTGGAACCAACCCTCGGGGACAAGCTGAAACACTTACCGATGGGTCAGCGACACTCTTGCGGCCTGGGAGAAGGCTGATGTGGCCTGGGAGAAGGCTGAAGTCAAAGATGGAGGCGCCGCTTCCTGAAACCCTCCGCAAAGGCCGGGTGTTTTTTAAATACCCCTCACACACCAAATGGGCTCTTGGTGTCATGCTTCATCATAGGGGTCTTCGCGTCCCTCTACAGAGCGCGGTCTGCTGCTAACTAACAAATACGAGGGAACACTGATGTAATCACTATGTGTGATGTAATCCCGGACTTGCTCCAGAACAGTCGCTCCCTCCCTCACTCCCTGGTCCCTCGCTGTGAAACTGCTATTGACCGCATTTGGGTATCGTTGCTAGCGCTGTGTGTGTTCTATTCTAGCGCTGTGTGGGCATTCAATCCTAGCTCATTTTGTATAGCGCTGGGTGTGTTCACTGCTGCTCGCTCTGCTTAGCGCTGTGTGTTATCTGTGAGAGCGCTGTGCTAGCATCACACTGTAACTCGTTTTGGAGAGATTTAAACTGACCTGGATCAGCCTTTGGCGCTGCTCACTCAGCTCCGCATTGCAACGCTTTGGTTTACTGTAGGCGCTTTGATTCCATTTGCTGCCCCTGCCTTACTTTCACTTTGACCCTCCATTTTGTTTGTGTTGGTGCTCCCTGGGCCACCCCTCCTCCCCGCTACCGCCTCCCAGCTGCTGCCCCTCCCACACACGAACAGAGGGCTCTCCACCTCTTCTGACCAACTGTGACCGCCCGGACTTGCTCCAGAACGGTCGCTCCCTCCCTCACTCCCTGGTCCCTCGCTGTGAAACTGCTATTGACCGCATTTGGGTATCGTTGCTAGCGCTGTGTGTGTTCTATTCTAGCGCTGTGTGTACATTTAATCCTAGCTCATTTTGTATAGCGCTGTGTGTGTTCTAATCTAGCGCTGTGTGTGTTCTATTCAAGCGCTGTGTGGGCATTCAATCCTAGCTCATTTTGTATAGCGCTGGGTGTGTTCACTGCTGCTCGCTCTGCTTAGCGCTGTGTGTTATCTGTGAGAGCGCTGTGCTAGCATCACACTGTAACTCGTTTTGGAGAGATTTAAACTGACCTGGATCAGCCTTTGGCGCTGCTCGCTCAGCTCCGCATTGCAACGCTTTGGTTTACTGTAGGCGCTTTGATTCCATTTGCTGCCCCTGCCTCACTTTCACTTTGACCCTCCATTTTGTTTGTGTTGGTGCTCCCTGGGCCGCCCCTCCTCCCCGCTACCGCCTCCCAGCTGCTGCCCCTCCTACGCTCCGCCCCCTCCACCATCCATTTATGACCATTTCACCCGCGCGCAGCGTTCACGCGCAGCGACCGCGCCCAATCCGCGCCGAAGGTGCGCCAAAGGTAAGCCCGTCTACACCCGTCCGCACCTGGACCGCGCCCAGCGCCAGACCCCCTGTCCCTCGCATTGCCCAGCTCCCCCATGTTACCTACGATGCCACCACCCTCCTAGCCCTTAACCCCGGCCGCTCCCCCAACTGCGTCCAAGCCGCTCCTGGACACACCCATGGACCTTTCTCATGCTACTCCTGCAAATTCTTCTGCACCGTCAACCAGTCCGCTACGATCACACCTCAGTTTCCCGACACCAACCACCTACAATGCATCTTGCTCAACACCCGATCGGTCCACAGGCACGCCATTGACCTATGGAATCTACTAGACACCATCTCTCCGGACGTCGCTTTCCTTACGGAAACATGGATGAACGCCTCCTCCGCCCCAGACATCACCATTGCCATCCCAGAAGATTATAAGATCACACGCAAGGATCGTACCGGCCACACAGGAGGAGGAATCACTATCGTCCACAAGAAATCCATCCAAATCTCAACCAGCTCTGACGTCAACCTCGCCAACTCTGAACACCTTCACTTCCAGATTCACATCGACCCCAAGACCACACTAAGAGGCACCCTCCTTTACAGGCCTCCAGGACCCCGCGCTCAATTTAGTGAGGACATCATGGACTTTATCACTCCACACGCGCTCCCCTCCAAAGATTACATCCTTCTGGGAGACCTCAACTTTCACCTTGAAAAGAACAACGACCGCAACTCCACCACCCTGCTGGACAACCTCGTCAACCTCGGACTTAAACAACTGGTCACTTCCCCCACCCACATCGCAGGTCACACTCTCGACCCTATCTTCACCTCCAGCAATCATGTCTCCTTCAGCCACACCACGAATCTCCTTTGGACTGACCACAGCTGCGTTCACTTTACCTACAACAAGCCCAAACCCAACAACCACCCCCAACCAACTCTGCAAAGAAACTGGAACAAAATCACCATCGACCAGATCTCCTCATCGCTTCTCCTAAACCCCCCAGCCCACTCCTCAAACCCCAACCAAGCCACCACCAACCTCACCCTATGGCTATCCAACAGCGCCGACACCCTAGCACCACTGAAAAAACGACAAAGCAAACTTGGCAGCAAAAAGGCCTCATGGTTCAACGATGATCTTAAGAAATCCAAGAAACTCTGCCGCTCCCTTGAGAAGGCCTGGATAAAAGACCCAACCACCAGCACCAAGGACGCCTTCAAAAACGCCACCCGCATACACCACCAACTGATCCGAAAGGCCAAGAAAACCGCCTTCAAGGAACGACTAGATAACAACGCCCACAACAGCAAGGAACTTTTCAACATCGTCAAGGAATTTACCAATCCCTCGGCCAACTCTAACGACATCACCCCCTCTCAAGCCCTCTGCGACTCCCTAGCCTCATTCTTCCACAACAAAATTGCAGACATCCACAACAGCTTCGACAACCAACCCGGAGACCAACCAACCCAACCATCTGCTGGACCTTCACCCCCCTCAAACATCCTTAATGACCGGAACACAATCTCCACTGAGGACACCATCCGCCTGATGAACTCCATCCACTCAGGATCCCCCACAGACCCATGCCCTCACCACATCTTCAACAAAGCAGACTCCATCATAGCACCGCACCTCCGTGACGTCATCAACTGCTCCTTCAAATCCGCCACCTTCCCGGAAAGCTGGAAACACGCTGAACTTAGCGCCCTTCTGAAGAAACCCACAGCGGACCCCACCGAACTCAAAATTTACCACCCCATCTCGCTCCTTCCATTCCCGGCCAAAGTCATCGAGAAAGCTGTCAACAACCAGCTCGCCGCCTTCCTCGAAGCCAACAAATCCCTCGACTCCTCACAGTCCGGCTTCCGAGCAAAACACAGCACTGAGACCGCCCTCATCGCAGCCACAGACGACATCCGAACTCTACTGGACAATGGAGACACAGTCGCCCTCATCCTCCTCGACCTCTCCGCAGCCTTTGACACAGTCTGCCATAGCACCCTTCTACAGCGCCTCAGAAACATCGGAATCCAAGGAAAAGCACTGGAATGGATCACCTCGTTCCTCACCGGAAGAACCCAGAAAGTCCGCCTCCCACCATTCAAGTCAGAGGCCACTGAAGTCATCTGCAGCGTACCACAAGGATCTTCACTCAGCCCCACACTTTTCAACGTATACATGAGCCCCCTCGCAGCCATCGCCCGCCAACACAACCTCAACATCATCTCCTACGCGGATGACACTCAACTGATCCTTTCACTCACCAATGACCCTAACACCGCCAAAACTAACCTACACGAAGGAATGAAAGAAGTAGCCGAATGGATGAAACACAGCCGTCTGAAACTGAACTCTGATAAAACAGAAGTCCTCATCTTAGGTACCTTCCCCTCCGCATGGGACGACTCTTGGTGGCCAGAAGCCCTTGGAAAAGCACCCATCCCGACGGACCACGCACGGAACCTGGGCGTCATCCTGGATTCCTCACTTTCAATGAACAGACAAGTCAACGCCGTCTCCTCATCCTGCTTCAACATTCTTCGCATGCTCAAAAAAACATTTCGTTGGATCCCCACCGAAACTAGGAAAACGGTCACCCACGCTCTGGTCACGAGCCGACTGGACTATGGAAACACCCTCTACGCCGGGACTACCACTAAACTCCAGAAAAAACTCCAACGAATCCAAAACGCCTCAGCCAGGCTCACATTAGACATCCCGCGTAGAGAACATATCTCTGGTCACCTGAAAAACCTCCACTGGCTTCCCGTCAATAAGAGGATCACTTTCCGGCTCCTAACCCACGCACACAAAGCACTCTACGAAATCGGACCAGAATGCCTCAACACACGACTGTCCTTCTACACCCCCTCCCGCCAGCTTCGTTCTTCCAACCAAGCCCTTGCCACGGTACCTCGCATCAACAAGACCACCATGGGAGGTAGATCCTTCTCCTACCTGGCAGCTAAAACCTGGAACTCACTTCCCACTTACCTTCGCCTTACCCAGAACCACCTAGCATTCAGAAAGCAACTTAAAACGTGGATATTTGACAAGTAATTCCCCACCCCTCCTTAAGCGCCTTGAGACCCTCTGGGTATGTAGTGCGCTATATAAATCCTTTGACTTGACTTGACTTGACTTGTGTGTGGTGTATGAGGTTGGTGAGTGGAAGGGTCAGATGTGAATGGCTTCCCATTTCCTAGACGAAATGCACAGAGTGAAAGATCTACATTGGACGATCATCAAACAACTGCCATCAGGGACTGGTTTAGTGGAGAAAGAACAGCGTTGGGTATTCCGCCTGGGGATGAACGTTACAGGGCTCAAGGAAATATCCCCTGGAATCAATTCACTTGAAATGATCTATGATATCGAGAGCTTTAAAATCCCTTAGGGCATATAACCAGAACACCAACAATGATTGGTAGTGGCGTCTGTTTTAACCATTAGGTTCACCCCACAGACACAATTTTTTCCTGACCCCCCAGTTTTTGAACTGCCTTCCACGAGGTTTTATCTTTCCTTTCTTCCCCTTTTTTGGTAATTTAAAAACAAGTATTTGTAATCATATTGAACCTTTTCATTTGGAATTTGGCACCCTCCTTTACCAACTTTGTGATCGAGCCCCAGTGACTCCAAAGGTGTTCACAACCACCTTCCATAATAACATTGATTTGGAGAGTTCAGATAATAGGAAGGTGCAGATAACACACTCCTAAATAGGCTCCTAAATACTTGGCAGTCTTGTTTTTTGTTTCTGTGCATTTGCTAGAAATACATAGTTTGTATATTGAAACACGCTGTCATAGCTATTTTCCCCTGTAAATATAGACTGAAGATGACTCTGCGTCTGCGCAATGAGCGGAGAGTACTTTAAGTTAGAGGTGCAGTTTTCATGTTACCGCGTGACCGCTTTCACAATGCGCATGATCAGGAAGCAGTCAGCATTCTCTAACGCAGCCGCATTGAACATAGCCCAGCCCTGCCCCGATACGGACGCAGTGTTTGATTGGCACGTCCTCCTTGTAAGGCGGGAGTTCCTTTCAGTGGCAGGATAAAAAGCAACTATTACAGACTTCATTTACATCACAGAGCCGCAATAGGATCGTTGGTAGCAGGGAGTACCTCTACGCTTGTAAGTACGGCATAGCCGATGTTAGGGCCACAGGACCATCACCACGACGATTGAGTGAGTACCACCTTGATGCTAAAAGTTGTGCTTACTAGCACTCTGCAAGGGTAAAAAGGGTACAACGTCCTCGCAGGCTCATGATGCCTTTGACTTCATCCTAGCAAGTATGCATCCCCCTTCCTCTCCCTTTCACATGTTTTTTTCATTGCTGATCTAAATAGGGGATGACTACGGCAAAACATATGTGTCTTTTTACAGAGCACCACACGGATACTGATAGGTCGACTATCACATTGTGACACTGTGTGACTTTCACAGGTTTTAATACCCTTTACACCCCTGTTTTCTTTTTCAGATTGACACAGAAATGGCCTGAAACAAGGTAATGCCTTCAACCATACCAGGCACATTCAGCTATTTCCCACACATAGATGAATTCTGTCTCAACATAAATAATATTGTCACATGTGAGTAAGGTAGGGATCTGTGTACCCGTCCTTAAGAAGAAGCTTTACGCTTCGAAACATGTTGACGCACACACATGAGGTCCTGTGAGTGTAGTTGCCTGTGATCCTGTGCGCCTTCCGCACCCCGGCCCTCTGGACCATGAACACGACAGTCCCGCCCCTGTACTGCCAGGCCACACTAATCACCTGCCGGCACTGGAGTGTGTCAATGAGGGCCCACCAAGTGCCTGTGTAAGCTGCAAGCCAGAGGCCCCAACCCTGCCAACCTCTCAGACCATCGCTGGCCCCTCCCAACGCTGGCCCAAATTACTCATTCACATAACAAACCGGCATCCTCTGCAGCCCAGTATGGGCATCTTGCGACACGTGGTTCACCAAACCCTGTTCAACGCCAGCCAGCAACACGTGGTGCCACAAACCCTGTTCAACACCAGCCGGCGACACGTGGATGAGGGACCAGGACTACCTTGTGGGCCAGTAGGTCTCACATCCAGCACCTAGTCGTGAATCAGGAATGGCAGAGTTCACACCAGTAGTCGCACGGAGAGGGGTATGAAGAAGATGTGGCTCAGTCTGGATGAAAGCCAGGTCCCAGTCACGGAGGTGACCAAACATGTGGTGCCACTGAACCTGAACTAAACAGGCTGGTGGGCCAGCAACCTATGCCGGCGAAACTCGGTGAATGTTCCCATGCTGGCTGCTGCCTCCGGCCTACACTGCAGTCCAGTAGGTCACAGAGTCGTGATTTAGCAATGGCAGAGTTCATATCAGTGTACCAGCATCATCGCAGACTGCAGATCCTTTCAGCCCCGGAGCCACTAAGTCTGTTCCCCGACATTCATAGACACTCACTGGTCATACATTGGTATCTGCTACATGAGGATGAAAACTAGGCCCTAGTCCATAGGCTCAGACGCCACCAAATTGGTGGTGAAAACTAGGCTTGCGCTTTCCACCCCACAATTTGCTGCTGCCAGGTAAAATCAAACCTTTCGGCATCATGCCCTGGAATACACCTTCCACTGTCCCACGCAACGCTCCGCAACATGCACCTCGGATATTGATGAGGACCCGCTCAGGTCGCATGGCCAATCTGACTGCACCGCAAGTCACCGTCCCGGGGCTGGGTGCCTGTGCCGGCCGCAGTGCATCCGGGGCCACTAACTCAGAATAAGGGGTCCTGACCCGGACCAGCACAGAGTTATTGGATGGCCCCTGAAGCATTGGCCTTGGGGTCATCAACGCCATTTCTTTGTGGCTTTGCGCTATATGCAGTCTCCGGGCCCAAATGCGTCCCACCAGGGCTCACACATTAAAGCGAGTCCAGACCGGCCCGGACGTCGCATCACCACAGGAGGCACACGCCACTACCTCAAGGACCACCTCCAACTGCCATCTGCCAGAGCTGAAATAATGGTCCTGACAGGCTTACGGAGTTGCTCAGACCTGTTGTGGATGCCATCATTGGCCTGATACTCTGCTCAGCACTGCAGGTGCCAGTGACTCAATCAGCAATGTACAATGACCTGCGGTGCACTGAGGTGATATAGCTGTGCAACTGCTGTAAAGCACAAAACAGAAACAGTGTGGGGGCCCTGAGACTTTGATGGTGCAGATGATGCAGGTCTAACATACCCCACTGCATCTGCATCAGGAATATATCGAACGGACACAATCAGAAACTGTTTCTTCACATGAGCGCTGGTCTCTAGTGTCCCAAGCCCAGTGCACTGCAACTCACGGACACTAGTTTGCATGTTGATTGTCCTATGGACTTTCTCCGGCTCACTCCATGTTGCTCAGCAGTTGACTCTGTATTGCATGTGTCTTCTGTTTCCGTTGCACTGGTGTCCAATGTTCAAGTGGTTGCCAGCACCAGACAGTCCGTGCAGAATGGTACACTCACCTCACACACATCCAGCACAGACGTCACTGTACATGTGGCCCTGCCAATAAAGGGGCCGGGAGAATGTGTCTGTAGCTAGTTCAACGTGATATGCATTCAACAAGACCACAGACACGCATATGAGGGCCCTGGGCACTACGACATTACAATGTGCTGTGTAAAACGGATGCAGACATGTCACCGCAGGCAGCGGGTTGGAGCTTGGACATGTAGCTTTGACATAACCCACTCATTTCATAAGGGAAGTGGCCAGGGCTGTTGTACCCAAAGCCAGCATGGGTGTTTGACTGCTATTTGAGTGCCCCTGGGAGTGGTTCTGTACTGTGAATGTGCATCTGCATGTGTCTCTATGGCAGTGTGGGTCTCCTTAGTGGGGTGTGGGTGGGCCCTGAAGAGTGATAGACACCTACGTATGTGTCCTAGTTTGGATTCCATGGGTTCGGCCCCACCAACACTTGTTGGGACACCTCCTTTTGGCGTGCTGAGACATGGCATTGGGATGCCATATGTGGGTGGGTGAGGTGTCGTGAGCCAGCTGTGCTTGCGGGTGCTTCCTGCTGTGTGGTCTGTTGCAGGCTCGGTAATCTCCTCTGAGTAGCTTGGCTGGCCGGGTCCTGGTGGGGGATTGCGTGGGATATCCATGGGTTTTTGTAGGGTGTCTGTGTTGACGGTGTGGTGGTCCTCTCCAGCATCACAGATGTGTTGTATTCTGCGCTCTGCTGAAGGTGTTGTGTGCCCCTCTGCAATGGGAAAGGGGGATGCATATTGACATTGTGTTGACGTATGTTTGCATGCAAACAAGCACAATGAGCAGACTGTATGGCAATGTAGGTTGTGACTGTATGGAGGGTGCTGGATTCTTTTGCGGGACAGTGTACATTTGGACTACATGACTGATTTGAGGTTGTACGCATTCATTTCCATTTCACAGTTTCCGGTTCTGTCCGATGTAATAGGCATGTTTCTGTGCATGTGCGGAACCAGTTGTGTCCTCTGTTCTGCAGTGCCTGCTATGCGCATTGTACCACGTTGTTGTCAATGTAGGCGTGCTGTTCTTGCTATATGTGTGTGCTGCAGTGTGCCAAGGTGATCTGGGACATGATCCTGGGTAATTGTGGGTGTGCAGTGTGCTACACCTTGTTGTGCATGCATGCCATAGTGCCCATCTCCCCCCGTCCCCCAGTTCTTGTTCGTTTCACTCCCTGTTGATGTTATGCCAGGTCCTCTCAAGCTGTGTCAGTGCAAGGAGTAGGGAGTACAGTCTCCACATTATGACTGTAGCCTGGGTTTCCTCCATCTCCTCCTGTGGGGCTGGACTGCCATGCCATTGCTGCCTTCCTGTTGGCAGCAGTTTTGTGGTACAAAAGGGGGTGGTGATGGACGGAGCATCTGATTCAATCAAACACTCACACCCAGTCAAAAGATCTGGGTTTAATTCATCACCGTTCTTTAGCCCACTCTGCCACCCCAGTTCAGACATGGCTATATGCAAATCAGTCTGACCCTGTGCCTCATGGGAACAGTCCAGCCCGAACTGCAAAGCCATGTCTTCCCTGGACCGAAAACAAGCTTCCGGTTTGTGCCTGGTTTAGGTTGTCACGTCATGCTGGTGCCTATTGGCCTCCTCGGCACACCAACTGCATTCCAGGTGGTCTGCTAGTGGGTCAGTTGATGGTAGTGTTCTGTCACCTCTGTGACGCTGGTCTTGTTTTCCTGCGGTCTGCACCCAGTCTTCCACTCCCTCTTCTCCTTGGCTTTCCCCGACCCCGTTGTTCCTTGCTGGTAGACTGTGGGTGTTGTGGGGTTCGAGTTGGCCTCTGCGCTGGATCAGGTTGCAACCATGTTGCTACTTGTTTTGGCGGGACAATGCACCATAAAAACACACCAGAAACAGGCCAGACGTGTGGGATTTGCAGGCATGTGGCTGGTTTTTACTACTTTTTGTACTGCGGTTAGCCTCATCGCATGTTTTTTAACATTTGCGTATAGCATTTTTGTGGTTGGCGTTGATTTTCAAGCAGACATTTGATGTGTTATCTGGTGTCTATCACATGCTAACGTTGCATTGTGTGTATGTTCCCACAATATGTTGCGATGTTGAGAGTTGAGTTACGCTACTCTAGCGGAAGTTATCACACGTTCTTGTGAATATACCCCTAAGTGTATTAGGGGCAAACTAGTTCTTTGAGGATCTTTGTAATAGAGCCTTCAGAATTTATTTAACACATTAAAAAAAGGTACGTATACAGGTGGAGATATCCACGTGTGGAGATCCCTACCCACTTCTAGAAGATCACACTGAAATGGTGAATTCAATCCATGGGGAGGAGATATCCTTTTAGGTTTATGCTTATGAGCCTCTACCTCGAAAATGGTCATAAGTCTCCACTCCATCAAATGAAGTTACTATGAGTAACTTTTCAGCTGTTTGTGAAAATCTCTGCCACAAGGTCAGAAATACCAGGGGCCTATTTACAAGAAGGTTTACTTTATATTGTGTTTGCATTGCGCATGTATCACCTTACGTGGTGCAAACCTTAAGTAAGATTTATGAAGCCACGCAAAGTCACTTTGCATGGCTCCAAGTGGCTTCATAAATCTGGAGTAACGCAATGCAGCACAAATCGCTGGGTTGCATCACTCTGTCCTGTGAAGGCGTTCCACAGGCATTCCGTGGGAGATCTTACACAACTCCCATGGTTTTTTATGCATTCTCATATTTACCAAAACTGGTAGACCTGGTAATGCACCAAATGATTATGCATTACCAGGGGAAGAGTAACAGTTACTTCCTCTTTTTATTTTCCCCTGAGAGAAATAGAGATACATGTGTACTGCCTCCTGCAGCACACATTGAAAGAGCAGCCTCCCAGGATGTTTTTTGTGCAGGATGGTGTCCCTTTCTGCGCAAAAAACAACCTGCATTCAACACAGGCACCCTGAGCGGCAAAAGACAGGAAAAGGACAGAAATACTCCACATTTAAGTTAATACAGCGCATTCCTGTCATGCAGTATAGCTTGGCAAGGTAAATTGCTGCACTACACTGCTTGACTTTTTCGGAAATAGAATATTGAGGGGCCTATTAGGGAAAAATAATAAAATAAAAATGAAAACATGTCATAAAAATATCCTTCACTATTTAATTATTATATGTTCTAACTCGCATCTCCCCAACTCAGAGATCTCCATTGGCTGCCTATCCAGGAAAGATGCCAGTTCAAGATCCTCACACAGACACACACCTACAAAGCCCTCCATGGCCTAGGACCTACCTACCTCAACCATTGACTGATCTTCCACTAACCCACCAGACACCTATTCTCCTCTTCACTCACCATTGCACAGACCCTAAGCATCAGCCGAACCCACATCGGCAGCCACTCCTTCTATATTGCAGCCAAGACCAGGAATGAATGTCCCTTCCAACTCAGTCTCTTTCTAAAGTCTGCCAGTGAGGAAACGTACAGTCGAAAGTCTAGATCTTGAGAGACAGCACCCAGATACCCCTAGCGGTGACAGAATGTGCCTTACAAATGCCTATTAAATGGTTCCCAGACCCATCATCAATCAGTCAATCATGGCACCTTGGTTCCAGAATCAGTTTAGACCCAAGCTCTCTAATGACTAGTAAACTTTTGCACACACAAATATTTTGTTACATGTTGTGTCAAACACATCAGCGCTGACTTGATGAGGGCGTGGCTTGGAGGCCGGAGGGAATGGCGGCGTGAGCTCGGATCTCTGCGCCCGATCCCCCTAATAATCCTGTAAAACGGTGCGGAGACGCCCGCGACCACCCTCATCTGTACGCCGGAGGCAAGGGGAATCGTAGTGGCACCCCTGGGAACAGACACAGAGCCAACAGAGATGGCGGTAGGCGAGCAAGGAGGACGAGGAGCTGGCACACGGAGAAACCTAAAATGGCGGACCCCTCCGATGCCAGTGAGAACTGACGGGCGATCTCGGAAGCGAGACACATCCCCAGAGGCAGTGCACTCTGAGGTGCACAGCGAACCACCTGGTGACCACGGACATAGGCGCGGTGAGCCCCGGGACACCAGATCGTGATAGCAACCGTCTGCTGAGACAAACCGGGCTGGAGAACGCTCAGTAAGATGGTGGCGGGATCTGATGCAGTGGGTCTGCGGTGCCTCTGCCGAAACCGTCACCCTGAGGAGATCCTACTCATCTGAGGGGCGAATGGACACTCGGGACACCGCCTGTTGTAGCGAGCGGTGGTCTGAAAGGTCTGTTTATGCAGGCGGGGAACCGGCAGAACACGGTGCAACCAGACCGGCGCAGTAGCGGAGGGGGGACAAGCTCCTTGCCCCCACAGAGCGCACTGCAAATGCCACGCGAGGGCCTGGAGAGTGAAGTGCCTGACCGCTGTCGTGAGCCGACTCAGGGACGCTCGTCGAAGGCCTAAAATAACGAGACGGCCGACAGGCTCCCTGGCGGGGAAGGCAGAAGGACACAGCGTGACGAGGCCGGCACAGCGGAAGCCTCAAGAAGGACGACAGCGAGGAGAGAAGCAGTGGAGTTGGAGCACATGTGGCTGGTCTGTACGGCTTGGGCTGAACCAGCAACGTGGGAAGAGCTGCCGGGCACTGGTGTGTAACGCGGAGTCCACCCGTGGTAGGAGCCCCAATCTGCCCACAAGGTGAGGAGCGGTCTGCGGGACTTGTAGGGAGAGCAGCCCTGACGGGACCTCCGCCACTATCAGAGAAACATGCGGCACCTCATCGGCCTCCCCCTAAGAATGGAAGAGTCCGGACACGGTCAAAAGCACTGCGGTGTGCGGCGAGACCAAGAGCGAGTGGAGGGAGTGTGGTTAATCAATCAGAGGAAGGACATAAAGATTGGACAGGGGCCGGACCCCCAGACAGCACCTAGGCCTTTGCAGCGCCTAGCGTGATCTGAGGCCGCTCAGAGGGGCACGGAGGCAGAAGAGGATAAGGCCATTGAGCGGGGCGCCAACGAGATTTCCCCCTGCCAGGCTCCGCCTGTCTGGCAAAGTCCTAACTTCGTGCGGGACCTGAGGAAGGTGTTAAACCCCATGACCCATCACTATCGCTGACAAGCACTGCGGGAACGTCCCGAATTTACGAACAAGAGCTCTGAGCTGAGAAAGATTGCCCAAGAATTGGGGATGCCCAGGGGGATGCCCTGCGGCTGAGGTGCCGCAAAAACGCGTGGAGGAAGGAGACAAGCCGGTGGCTGATGGCACGAATACCCACCTGTTGGAAGAACCAAGATTGCTTCTGCCCTTGAGCAAACAGTTGGGGAGCTGCGGAACCAGCGGAGATAGCCACCATGGGCTTGTACTCGGAGGGAGACCACGGGGGCATCCCTGAAACTGCAAAGTAAGCTGTGAGCATCTGCACGAAGGGCGACTAGCGATCATGGTAAAAAACAAGGGGAAGACGGAGGGAGCCACGGCCTCTGAAACACCAGAGGGGGCTCCTGCGGGGCCTTCAGACCTGCAACGACTTTAAGACCGCATACTGGATGCTATTGCGGCGACAAGAGACACTTTACAACAGGATATTGCGCAAGTGGCATCAGGTTTGGGTCTCCTTCGAGCTGACCACGACAAACTTAAAGACAGGGTCAAGGACACTGAAGATACCCTGCTTGAGTTGGCCCCAGCCCACAAAACTATGGAGGGGAAGCTAGCGGACGCCCTAGACCAAATACAAACATTGGAGAGGAGGGCTGAGGATGCCCAAAACAGGAGTCGATGCAGTACCGTCCGAATAGTGGGCATTCCAGAGAAAACGGAAGGGGACGATATGGTTGAGTACCTGGACAACTGGCTAAAGAGAACGGTGGCGCCGGATGGCCTCTCCCCATTCTTTACACTAGAACGCGCCCATCGCGTCCCGACTAGACCGCCTAGACGGGGTCAGCCCCCAAGACCGGTTATAGTCAAACTGCTGCACTCAAGGACAGGGACCTGCTGCTCCAGAGAGCCCGAGATGTGGGACCATTCCAGATAGCAAATAGCAAAGTGACACTATTCCCTGACTATACCTTTGAGACGCAGCGGATGCGAGCCTCCTTCATGACCATCAAACGGGAACTAAGAAGTGAAGGCATTCCGTACTCTCTGCTCTTCCCGGCTAAGCTCCGGGGGGTGCTGGACGACAAGGCACTCTTCTTCCTCACGTCAGTGGATGCATGGACATGGTGGGAGACGTACAAGGCGGGCACGGACGGTGCCAGACTCAGAGGTAAAGGAGCGCACAACAACACAGGTGCGGAAATAACACAGACTAGGTCGAAGGCGTCAAGGCTCTCGGAAACGTTCTGCATCTCAAACGGAAGTGGAGAGAAAGGCCGCGCTGAAGGCAGTAGAGTCGCTGTTGAGATCTGATGCTTCCCCTTCAAAACGGGGTACGGAACCGGAAGACCACGCCTCAGGTTCGGAGACGGACCAGTCAGAAGTACACAGCGCCAAAGGCCCGCTGGTAACACCGCAGCATCAGAAGAGATCTTGAGCCTTTGACACGGAGGCGACAGGTAGTGGACACTACTGATGTTGAGAGTATTTAAGAACTGAAGCACAAGTTACTACTTGTGTAATGATATATCTGTAAGAGACATTAGTTAGTGATAGATTCCTTACCTTAGAATATCCCCAGGCGTCAGACTGGATCCGGAAAGTTTTGCGTAGCAGTACCCTTGCGCGTCGGCAGGCGTCGTCGTCTGCGGCTCCGCGTCCGTCGTCGCCTTCGTGGGCGCCGTGATGACGTCGTCGGAGTACTTAGACGCCGCCTCCGCGTGCTGACGTCAGTTCTTAGCCACAGCTTTTCCGCGCCAGAAGCGCAGAGCCATGACAAAAACCGACACTGGTGCCAAGAAACTAGGGCCCTGAAAGGGGATGACCTTAACCCTAGATATCGGTTCGGAACGGGGAGGATGGGTGGGTCGGTAAGGAATCTATCACTAACTAATGTCTCTTACAGATATATCGTTACACAAGTAGTAACTTGTGCATCTGAAAGAGACACGTTAGTGATAGATTCCTTACCTTAGAATAGATACCCCAGCAATACCATCCCCGTGGTGGTGGGTCTGCGAACCAATATTCACACCAGAAAGTCCTGGAGAACGGAACGGCCGAAGTAGCCATCTCTCCGGACTTGACTGTCCAGGCAGTAGTGCCTCGCAAACGTGTGCAACGAAGCCCACGTAGCAGCCTGGCAAATGTCCTGCAGGGGCACACCTCGGCCCAAGGCAGTTGTAGTGGCCGTGGCTCGAGTGGAATGAGCCCGCAGCCCAACAGGTGGTTCCTTCTTAGCCAAGGAGTAACACGCCTGGATGCACATGATAATCCATCTATAAATGGTCAGTTTGTGCACCGCTTTCCCTTTCTTAGCGCCCGCGTACCCAACAAAGAGTTGATCATCCACCCGGAACTGGCGTGTGCGATCCAGATAGAATGAGAGTGCACGTTTTGGGTCCAGACGGTGGAGCCTCTCCTCCTCTCTCGAGGGGTGCGGAGGCGGAAAGAAGGTGGGCAATGTGATGGACTGCCCAATGTGGAAGGCTGCGACCACCTTAGGCAAGAAGGAGGGCCTAGTCCTCAAAACAACCTTGTCCGGATGGACAAGAAAGAGCCTGGAGCTCACTCACTCTCCTGGCAGAGGTGATGGCTACCAGGAATGCAGTCTTCAAAGAAAGAAGGCGAAGCGGACAGTTATGAAGTGGCTCAAAGGGAGCGCACATCAGAAATGTTAGAACCAGATTCAAGTCCCACTGAGGCATCACGAAAGGAACAGGAGGAAAGGTATGAGTGATGCCTTTCAGAAATCTGTTAATTATAGGGGACTTGAACAAAGAAGGTTGGTCAGGCAGCCTCAGAAAGGCCGAAAGATAGCCCTTGATAGTGCCCAGAGCAGAGCCCTGCTGGGCAAGAGAAAGAAGGAAGAGAAGAATCTCAGAGAGAGGGGCATTGAGAGGATCCACAGCCTTTGCTGTGCACCATGCCACAAATCTGTTCCACCTGCAGGCGTATACCGTTTTTGTGGAGGGACGCCTGGCTGCCAGAATGATGTTGCAAACTTCAGGAAGCAAGTCAAATGGCCTCAACTGCCGCCGCTCAATCTCCATGCATGGAGGTGGAGACTGGACAGGTTCGGGTGGAGGACCGTCCCCTGCTGCTGCGACAGAAGGTCCTCCTGAAGAGGCAGTCGAACCGGGGGATCGACTGACATACTGAGTAGCTCGGGATACCAGAACCTTCGTGCCCAGTCCGGAGCCACAAGGATGACTTGTGCCCGGTCGCGCTTGATCTTCTTCAGCACTCTGGGCAGAAGAGGTATAGGCGGAAAGGCGTACAACAGACCGCAGCTCCACTCGCGACGAAAAGCGTCTCCGAGCGAGTGCCGCCTTGGAAATTCCAACGCGCAGAACTGATGACATTGCGCGTTCTCTTCGGTGGTGAATAGATCTAACCAAGGCTCTCCCCAACGCAGAAAAAGGCCTTGCGCCACGTCCGAGTTCAGACGCCATTCGTGATCCATCGAGCACCGACGGCTGAGTTCGTCCGCCCTGGCGTTCAGAGAACCTGCCAGGTGTTGAACCACCAGAGTCACGCCCTGATGTTCCAGCCACTGCCTGAGGCGCAGAGCCTCCTGGCAGAGGGTCCACAACCCCACACCGCCCTGTTTGTTGCAGTACCACATGGCGGTGGTGTTGTCCGTGAACACCTGCACTGCGCTCCCTCGGACAGACGGGAGGAATGCTTTCAGTGCCAGACGAATCGCCCGCAGCTCCAACAGATTGGTCTCTGATATGGAGCCGGGATTCCGCCTGAGTCCTCTGATCTCCGCCTCTCCCAAGTGGCCACCCCAGCCCTGGAGGGACGCGTCCGTCACAACTACGTACTCCGGTTGGGGAAGGGAGAGGGATCTGCCGTTGACCCAATCGCGGTCCGTGAGCCACCACTGCAGCTGTCTCGCAGTGCCCTCCGAGATCAGGACATGGTTGGAAAGGTTGCCCCGGTGCTGGGCCCACTGAAACTTCAGGTCCCACTGCAGAGCCCGCATCCGCCACCGTGCGTGATGCACCAGAAGGATGCAGGAGGCCATCAGCCCCAGAAGCCGCAGCGTCAACCTGACCGAAACCCGGGATAACGGCCCGAAGACCGGGATCAGGGCCTGAATATCCCGGACTCGCTGTTCGGGCGGGTAAACCCGAAACTGCGCCGAGTCGAGAACCGCCCCGATGAAAAGGAGCTTCTGAGAGGGGCACAGGTGCGACTTCGGCACATTGATGGAAAATCCCAGCCTGTGCAGGAGATCCGCCGTAGTCTGGAGGTGGGTGACGACTGCCTGGGGCGAGCCCGCCTTCAACAACCAGACGTCTAGGTAGGGGAAGACTGAAACCCCTAACCTGCGCAGGTGAGCTGCGACCACCGCCATCACCTTCGTGAACACCCGTGGGGCGCTGGTAAGGCCGAAGGGGAGCACGGTAAACTGAAAGTGCTCGTGGCCTACCGTGACCCGCAGGTAACGCCGGTGGGCCGGCAGGACGGGGATGTGGAAATACGCATCCTGCAAGTCCAACGCTACCATCCAGTCTCCTGGGTCTAGGGCAGTCAAGACCTGAGCCAGTGTCAGCATTTTGAACTTCTCCTTCCGGAGGAAGCCGTTGACGTTCCTCAGATCCAAGGTAGGGCGTAGGCCCCCTTTGCCCTTCTTGGGTACCAGGAAGTAGTGGGAGTAGCAACCACGTCCTACTTCTGGCCCAGGAACGTGCTCGATGGCCCCCTTGGCCAAGAGGGCCATAACGTCCTCCTGCAGAAGTCTCGAAGGGGAGGGAGTAGCCCCTTCGGACGATCTGCAGCACCCACCTGTCCGAAGTGACTGTGACTGTGACATGGGTCGCCCAGAGCCGGGCGGTGGCGTCTGGCCACGTTCCTATCTACAGGCAAACCTGTAGCGGGCCTGGACCAAGTGCCCAACAGAACGTCCGACAAGGCCTCATTAAACGGCAGCATTGGCTCCATGGAGCATGACTGCGGCTTAAGGACCTCAGTGAGGAGATTAGTCCTCACGGCCGCGACGGGGAGCTCAAGGCCCAAGGCCTTAGCAGCCCTCATCAACACCACACTATTTGTAGCACCCTCCTCCGAAGCCACGGAAGGAGGAGAGACGAATCCAGTGTCTGGAGAGGTGTCCAGGCCACTGGCCTCCCCAAGGTCTCCTGTCCAGTCCATGCTAGACTGACATTCCCTTGTCAGAGGGTCCTCAGACCCCTCCCAGTCCTCCTCTTCCCTCATCTCCTGAGACTCAGGGTCGTTAGCGAATGAGGATGGTTCATAGGGATAGAAATCCCCGAACGGCGTCGGGATCGGCGCCGACTGTCGCTGTCCCGACGCCGGGACCCATAGAGAGGAGGTATTGGGGACAGCGTCGGCCGGGACCAACGCCGGCGGGGACACCACACGGACCGACCCCGGGGGGGTTGTAAGGTCCACCGGGGACGCTCCATCGCCCGACGAGGGCCGAACGGCACCCTGCGGCGTCGGACCCGAAGGCACCGACGACGCCGGGACCGCCGAACCCTGCGGCGCCGAGCCTGAGGGCAGCGGCGGCGTCGGGATCGCAGAGCCCTGCGGCGCCGGCGTCGAAGACGCCGGCGGCGTCGAGGCCGAAGCACCCGATGGCGTCGGGGTTGTACCCGACCTACTAGGGCCCCCAGACGGATTCACTGGGCCCGAAGGCACCGCGGAACCCGTCTGGGAAGAAAGGGACCTCATGGCCATGAGGAAGCGCTCTATCTCCCCCGGCGTCGCGTTCAGCCCAGGGACCGGGGGTTATGGAGCCGAACGCGGCGCCCGCGACTCCTGAGGAGCCGCGTGGGCGGTGTCACCCGAACCCCCGGCCGCATCGCGCGAGCGTCGGGGGGAGTCGGAAGAGCGATGATGTCTCTTCGACTTCTTATGCTTCTTACCTGATGACTTGGACCCGGAGGAGTGGCGCCGACTCCTGGAGCTGTGACGGCTCCGCCCCCGTGACCTGTCCCTCGACCTCCCGTGGGACCGGGACCTCACCTGGCGCGGGGCCGACTGACGGATCTCGAGTCGCCTGCGGGACCGCTCCCGCCTGGACTTCCTCGAGAGGGCCCGACAGTCGGAGCAGGCCTCGTCGTCATGGTCGACGCCCAAACACGTCAGGCACAGTCGGTGCGGATCTGTAACCGACATGAGTCGCTCGCAACCGCCGCAGTGCTTGAAGCCGGGCATCCCTAACGGCACCGTCGGAGTCGTGAAGACTTCGAAAGAGATCAAAAAGATCCAAAAAGTTAGTCAAAAAATCACCAGGGAACTGCTTTTTCCAGATCTGCGCAGGCTGGCGCGGAAAAAAGAAGAACTGACGTCAGCACGCGGAGGCGGCGTCTAAGTACTCCGACGACGTCATCACGGCGCCCACGACGCCGACGACGGACGCGGAGCCGCAGACGACGCCTACCGACGCGCAAGGGTACTGCTACGCAAAACTTTCCGGATCCAGTCTGACGCCTGGGGATATTCTAAGGTAAGGAATCTATCACTAACGTGTCTCTTTCAGATCCTAGATATCGGTTCGTAGAACGGGGAGGATGGGTGGGTCGGTAAGGAATCTATCACTAACTAATATCTCTTACAGATATATCGTTACACAAGTAGTAACTTGTGCATCTGAAAGAGACACATTAGTGATAGATTCCTTACCTTAGAATAGATACCCCAGCAATACTATCCCCGTGGTGGTGGGTCTGCGAACCAATATTTACACCAGAAAGTCCTGGAGAACCGAGCGGCCAAAGTAGCCGTCTCTCCGGACTTGACTATCCAGGCAGTAGTGCCTAGCAAACGTGTGCAACGAAGCCAACGTAGCTGCCTGGCAAATGTCCTGCAAGGGCACACCTCGGTCCAAGGCAGTTGTAGTGGCCGTGGCTCGAGTGGAATGAGCCCGCAGCCAAACAGGTGGTTCCTTCTTAGCCAAGGAGTAACACGCCTGGATGCACATGATAATCCATCGAGAGATGGTCCTCTTGTGCACCGCCTTCCCTTTCTTGGCGCCGCGTACCCGACAAAGAGTTAATCATCCACCCGGAACTGGCGTGTGCGATCCAGATAGAATGAGAGCGCACGTTTTGGGTCCAGACGGTGGAGCCTCTCCTCCTCTCTCGAGGGGTGCGGAGGCAGAAAGAAGGTGGGCAATGCGATGGACTGCCCAATGTGGAAGGCCGTGACCACCTTCGGCAAGAAGGAGGTCCTAGTCCTCAAAACAACCTTGTCCGGATGGACTGACAGGAAAGGAGGCTTGCAAGAAAGGGCCTGGAGCTCACTCACTCTCCTGGCAGAGGTGATGGCTACCAGGAAGGCAGTCTTCAAAGAAAGAAGGTGAAGTGGACAGTTATGAAGTGGCTCAAAGGGAGCGCATATCAGAAAGGTTAGAACCAGGTTCAAGTCCCACTGAGGCATCACGAAAGGAACAGGAGGAAAGGTATGAGTGATGCCTTTCAGAAATCTGTTTACAATAGGGGACTTGAACAAAGAAGGTTGGTCAGGCAGCCTCAGAAAGGCTGAAAGAGCCGAAAGATAGCCCTTGATAATGCCCAGAGCAGAGCCCTGCTGGGCAAGAGAAAGGAGGAAGAGAAGAACCTCAGAGAGGGGGGCATTGAGGGTATCCACAGCCTTTGCTGTGCACCATGCCACAAATCTGTTCCACCTGCAGGCGTATACCGTTTTTGTGGAGGGACGCCTGGCTGCCAGAATGATGTTGCAAACTTCAGGAGGCAAGTCAAATGGCCTCAACTGTCGCCGCTCAATCTCCAAGCATGGAGGTGGAGACTGGACAGGTTCGGGTAGAGGACCGTCCCCTGCTGCTGCGACAGAAGGTCCTCCTGAAGAGGCAGACGAATCGGGGGATCGACTGACATGCTGAGTAGCTCGGGATACCAGTACCTTCGAGCCCAGTCCGGAGCCACAAGGATGACTTGTGCCCGGTCGCGCTTGATCTTCTTCAGCACTCTGGGCAGAAGTGGTATAGGTGGAAAGGCGTACAACAGACGCAGCTCCACTCGCGACGAAAAGCGTCTCCGAGCGAGTGCCGCCTTGGAAATTCCAACGCGCAGAAGTGATGACATTGCGCGTTCTCTTCGGTGGCGAATAGATCTAAGCAAGGCTCTCCCCAGTGCAGAAAGAGGCCTTGCGCCACGTCCGAGTTCAGACGCCATTCGTGATCCATCGAGCACCGACGGCTGAGTTCGTCCGCCCTGGTGTTCAGAGAACCGGCCAGGTGTTGAAGCACCAGAGTCACGCCCTGATGTTCCAGCCATTGCCAGAGACGCAGAGCCTCCTGGCAAAGGGTCCACAACCCCACTCCGCCTTGTTTGCTGCAGTACCACATGGCGGTGGTGTTGTCGGTGAACACCTGCACTGCACTCCCTCGGACAGACGAGAGGAATGCTTTCAGTGCCAGACAAATCGCCCGCAGCTCCAACAGGTTGATATGGAGCCGGGACTCCGCCGGAGACCAGAGTCCACTGATCTCCGCCTCTCCCAAGTGGCCTCCCCAGCCCTGGAGGGACGCATCCGTCACAACCACGTGCTCCGGTTGGGGAAGGGAGAGGGATCTGCCGTTGACCCATACGCGGTCCGTGAGCCACCACTGCAGCTGTCTCGCAGTGCCCTCTGAGATCAGGACATGGTCGGACAGGTTGCCCCGGTGCTGGGCCCACTGAAACTTCAGGTCCCACTGCAGAGCCCACATCCGCCACCGTGCGTGATGCACCAGAAGGATGCAGGAGGCCATCAGCCCCAGAAGCCGCAGCGTCAACCTGACCGAAACCCGGGATAACGGCTGGAAGACCGGAATCAGAGCCTGTATATCCCGGACCCGCTGTTCGGGCGGGTAAACCCGAAACTGCGCCGAGTCGAGAACCGCTCCGATGAAAAGGAGCTTCTGAGAGGGGCACAGGTGTGACTTCGGCACATTGATGGAAAATCCTAGCAGGTGCAGGAGATCCGCCGTAGTCTGGAGGTGGCTGACGACTGTCTGGGGCGAGCCCGCCTTCAACAACCAGTCGTCGAGGTAGGGGAAGACTGACACCCCTAACCTGGGCAGATGAGCTGCGACCACTGCCATCACCTTCGTGAACACCCGTGGGGTGCTGGTAAGGCCAAAGGGGAGCACGGTAAACTGAAAGTGCTCGTGGCCTACCGTGAACCGCAGGTAACGCCGGTGGGCCGGCAGGACGGGGATGTGGAAGTATGCGTCCTGCAAGTCCAACGCTACCATCCAGTCTCCTGGGTCTAGGGCAGCCAAGACCTGAGCCAGTGTCAGCATTTTGAACTTCTCCTTCCGGAGGAAGCCGTTGACGTTCCTCAGATCCAAGATAGGGCGTAGGCCCCCTTTGCCCTTCTTGGGTACCAGAAAGTAGTGGGAGTAGCAACCACAACCTACTTCTGGACCAGGAACGCGCTCGATGGCCCCCTTGGCCAAGAGGGCCGAAACTTCCTCCCGCAGGAGCCGCAAATGATACCCCGATACATGGTGGTGTTGCGGTGGCATGGCCTGAGGGGTCGTCTCGAAGGGGAGGGAGTAGCCCCTTCGGACGATCTGCTGCACCCACCTGTCCGAAGTGACTGTGCGCCAGTGAGAAAGGTGATGGCGGACCCTGCCTCCCACTGGCGTCACATGGGCCGAAAAGCACAGACTAGGAGGGTTTTGAGGCGGATGCTACGGGGGCAGGTGTGGACTGGCCCCGCTTGGTCCCCCGACCGCCTCCACGGCGGTTACCACGGCCGCCGCCGCGCTGGACGACAGTTTGCGGCAAGTGGCTGGCGGCACGTGTGGGGACGCCCCTTCCGTGGCCACGAAAGGAGCGAAAGGCACCCATTTGCCGGCGCGGGGCCGAGAGGCCCAAAGACTTGGCCGTAGCCCTGGAGTCCTTAAAGCGCTCAAGCGCATGGTCTGCCTTGTCGCCAAAGAGGCGACGGCCATCAAACGGCATGTCCATGAGGGTATTCTGGACGTCTGCCGAGAAGTTGGCGGATCTCAGCCAGGCGTGGCGTCGTATCGCCACCGTAGTAGCCATCGCTCTACCCAGCAAGTCAGTCGTATCCAGTCCACACCTGATAGAATACTTCGCTGCGTCCCGGCCCTCCACTAGGGCTTGGCCGAGTTTGGCCCGCACCTCCAACGGGCACTCTGGCAGCACTTCCACAACCGTTTCCCACAGAGAGTGGGTGTAACGGCCCAAGAGGCATGTGGTGTTGGAAGACCGCAGTCCACAGCTAAGGGACGAGAACACTTTCTTGCCATATGCCTCGTACCTCTTGGATTCCTGATCAGGGGGAGCCGTCGGGAATGCGGTCTGGGAGTTAGAGGCCTGGATAACCAGACTCTCAGGGGTGGGGTGGGTGGACAGGAAACTGGGGTCGCCCGGAGCCGGTCGGTGGCGTCTGGCCACGTTCCTATCTACAGGTGAACCTGTAGCGGGCCTGGACCAAGTGCCCAAAAGAACGTCCGTCAAGGCCTCATTAAACGGCAGCAGAGGCTCTGTGGAGCATGACTGCGGCTTAAGGACCTCAGTGAGGAAGTTAGTCCTCACGGCCGCGACGGGGAGCTCAAGGCCCAAAGCCATGGCAGCCCTTGTCAGTACCACACTATAAGTCGCCCCCCTCCACCGAAGCAACGGTAAGATGAGAGACAAACCCAGTGTCTGGAGAGGTGTCCAGGCCACTGGCCTCCCCAAGATCTCCTGCCCAGTCCATGTTAGACTGACATTCCCTTGTCAGAGGGTCCTCAGACCCCTCCCAATCCTCCTCGTCCCCCATCTCCTGAGACTCAGGGTCGTGAGCGAATGAGGACGGTTCATAGAACTGAAAGTCCCCAAACGGCGTCGAGATCGACGACGATAGGCATCGTCCCGACGTCGGAACCGAGTGAGAGGAGGCATCGGGGCGGCGTCGGTCGACGCCGACGCCTAAGGGGACACCATAGGGACCGACGCCGGGGGGGGGTGTTGTAAGGTCCACCGGTGACGATCCGACGCCCGAGGAGGGCCCAGCGGCGCCCTGCGGCATCGAGCCCGAAGGCGCCGACGACGCCGGGACCGCTGCACCCTGCGGCGCCGTGCCCGAGTGCACCGGCGGTGTCGGGATCCTGGGGTCCTGTGGCGCCGAGCCCGAAGGCGCCGGCGGCGTCGAGGCTGAAGCACCCGACGGCGTCGGGGTCGAACCCCCGACCCACTAGGGCCCCCAGACGGGTTCACTGGGCCCGCAGGCGCCGTGGAACCCGTCAGAGAAGAGAGGGACCTCATGGCCATGAGGAAACGCTCAATCTCCTCCGGCGTCGCGTTCAGCCCAGGGACCGGGGGGGATGGAGCCGAACGCGGCGCCCGCGACTCCCGAGGAGCCGCGTGGGCGGTGTCACCCGAACCCCCGGCCGCATCGCGCGAGCGTCGGGGGGAGCCAGAAGAGCGATGACGTCTCTTCGACTTCTTGTGTTTCTTACCTGACGACATGGACCCAGAGGAGTGGCGCAGACTCCTGGAGCTGTGCAGGCTCCGTCCCCGCGACCTGTCCCTCGACCTCCCGTGGGACCGGGACCGCACACGGCACGGGGCCGACTGGCGGATCTCGAGGCGCCTGCGGGAACGCTCCCGCCTGGCCTTCCTCGACAGGGCCCGACAGTCGGAACAGGCCTCGTCGTCATGGTCGACGCCCAAACACATCAGGCACAAGCGCTGGGGATCCATAACCGACATGGTACGGTCGCACTCCTTGCAATTCTTGAACCCGGGCATCCCTAATGGCACCGTCGGAGTCGTGAAGACTTCGAAAAGGGATCAAAAGATCACAAAAAAGTTTAGTCAAAAATTGACTAAGGGTTACTGCTCTTTCCAGATCTGCGCTGGCTGACGCGGAAAAAAGAAGAACTGACGTCAGCACGCAGAGGCGGCGTCTAAGTACTCCGACGACGTCATCACGGCGCCCACGACGCCGACGACGGACGCGGAGCCGCAGACGATGCCTGCCGACGCGCAAGGGTACTGCTACGCAAAACTTTCCGGATCCAGTCTGACGCCTGGGGATATTCTAAGGTAAGGAATCTATCACTAACGTGTCTCTTTCAGATAGGTAATACAGATGAGGGTCACGTACCGGGATGTCATACCGCTGCTAACCATGGGGGATCATTGGGGTGCGGGGGGGGCTCGGGGAGCTGCCTTCCGATCTGAGCCACACTCCACTAGCCCTTAAGACACTCACGGTTATGACTGTGATTTAGGTGGGAGGTTGAGAAGACCAACTGAGTTTGGATGGGAACTGATAGCTTGATATTGGGGCCAGTTCTGGGGGGGGGGGGGGGGGGGGTTGGGCGAGGGAACTGTTGGGGTTATTCTTTATTGGCAACTGCTTGATTCTGAGCAAAAGGGGGACAAGGCATTTGAGTGTTTGAGGACATGTTGGGGGGGTACCACCACTTACGCAGAGACAGGATTTCGTGTGGTGCTACGACTACTACTGTGGGACAATGGCTAATACAAGTACTTTGTGTATAGTCCCCGCACATTCCAGGTTATACATCGCAATGGCAAGTAGGCATAAGGTACACGCCTATCTGGTCCGCGGAGGGTACATATTGCACTGCTGCAAGAAACACATTTCACAAAACAGGAAGGTATCACTCTGCAGAGAAGGTGGAGGGGACAAGTATTTAACACTACCTACTCAGCATTTGCTAGAGGAGCTTTAATTTGGATAATGGCGGGCACCCCTTTTCAGGTGACAATACACATAATAGACCCTGAGGGCAGGTATGTTGCAGTAGAGGGCAGACTCAAGGGCAAGGACATAGTACTATGTAGCATATATGCACCAAACACTGAACAGCTGTCCTTCTTGACGGGACTGTCAGGAACACTTGCACACTATTTAGCGGGCCCTGTTTTGGTTGGAGGAGACTTCAACTCGGTGGCAGATGCAACTCTAGATAGATCCTACCCACCGCTAAGGGACTCCCCTGTACACTGCCTCACGAAGGGTAGACTGGACTGGCAAAAGGAGTGGGGCCTGACAGATGCCTGGCGCACACAACACCCGATTGATCGGGACTACTCATACTTCTCTAGCCTGCATGACCTACACATCCGGATTGATGCAATACTGTGCTCTCAGCTCGTGATGCCAACTGTAGCACGGACTAAGTACCTTACCAGGACAATCTCGGATCATAACCCCATGTTGATCACTTTAGATTGGGCAATTGAGGTACCGCGCGTCCCGACTTGGAAGCTGCGACCTGAGACAATGGACGACCCGCTGTTTCACGCGGCACTGGAGGAGGGGATAACCCAATACTTTGCCGAAAAGGAGGGGTCCACTGCCTCTAGAGCGATGGAATGGAACGCCTTTAAGGTGGTAATTAGGGGTGAGTGCATAGGGAAACATGTAGGCATGCGCAAGGTATTACTAGATGATCTGGACAAGGCAGAGTCCAAGTTGCGAGAAGCGGAGATAGCGCGACCGGGCCACCCTGTGCTCCAAGAAGAGGTCAGCCTAGCTAGAGAGGCAGTAGCGGTAGAAGTGGAGCGCCTCCACAGCTTTGATTACAGAGCTTACATGCTCAGGGCCCATGTTGAGGGGGATAAAGCTGGGACGCTGCTAGCGTGATTGGCTAACACCACTAAACGAAGCTCCCCGATCCTGGCCATTGAAGGGGAAGGGGGCCGCATAAATTATACTCAGACGGAGATACTGAACAGCTTTCAGAGCTATTATGAGGTCCTCTACAGGAGCGCATTGGAGAGACGAGAGGGCCTACAATTACCACAATTGGACCAGGAACAGGCGGACGACTTGGGTAGAGACATAGAATTGGGATAGATCAGGGGGGCTATAAAACGGATGGCCCGCAACAAAATGCCGGGATTAGATGGGTTGCCCATAGAATTCTATAGCAAATACTTAGACCTGCTGGCACCGCGTCTCCAAACGATAGATTGGGGCAGGCAGTCAGCAGTTCTGGCCTCGTTATATATATGCGAGGCGCTTGTGATCCCCTTGCTGAAGCCTGGGCCACTTTCCATACGGACCACGGACTACAAAATATTAAGTGCTATACTGGCAGCTAGACTTCTGCAGCACATGCCGGACTTGGTCCACACAGACCAGTCCGGATTTATTCCTGCGCGCAATACGACCATAAATATTAGGAGACTCATGCGACTGTTGGAGGACACATATTCAGAAGCCCAGACGCCCCTTGTCCTATCGATAGACATTGAGAAAGCGTTCGATAGTTTGGAGTAGGAGTACTTATATAGAGTCATGGAACGTTTTGGCCTTGGGGACAGCTATGTCAGATGGACGCGAGTTCTATACACAGCGGCAGTGGCAAGAGTGCGGATAGGATCCCTCGTTTTGCACCAATACCTGGTGGAGCGGGGTACCCGGCAGGGCTGCTCCCTGTCCCCCCTGTTATTCGCCCTGGCGATTGAACCCCTCGCGGCTGAGGCCCGGGCGGGGAAACATTTTAAGGGTATAGGCAGGAGAGGGGGTCAACATCTCCTTGTACGCGGATTAGCTATTGTTATTCCTAGAAGACGGGACAGAAGCGTTGGAGGGTGGGGAGAGACTGCTCGAGCAGTTTGGAGAGCTTTCGGGCTTGAAAGTCAATTGGGCTAAGACTTGCTTGTTTCCCCTGCGACGAGATAGCACGGACCGTCCACCCACCCTTACTCAACTGGGAGCCCACCTGCCTGAAATACCTAGGAGTATATATGTACCACACGCCGGCAGATATGCTGGAAGGCAACGTGGGCCGATGTATGTGGGCGTTGAAGGTAAGCATGGCCTTTTGGGCCACACTCCCGCTCTCGGTAACCGGCCGCATTTCTTTACTGAAAATGATCGCCCTGCTGTGACTTCTTTATTACTTTCGCACCCTCCCTATCTGGGTGCCTAGCTCCTTTTTTCGTCAATTGAAGTCGCAGCTGACCTCGTTCCTATGGGGCTCGGGCAGATGTAGAGTAGCATTAGCGACGCTCACCCGCCCGAAAGACTATGGAGGACTAGCGGTCCCGGACTTCGAGCTTTACTATCTTGCAGCTCAACTGCAGATCTTCACACAGAAGGTGGCGAGAGTATTCTGAGGTCCGGCACATGAGAGGGACATGGGCACGCCGCGGCATGTCCTAGCCTATATCACCTTGCAACAGAGGATCGCCCTTAGAGATCTGAACAAACATTTAGGCTCTGTTGGAACCGATCCCAACGCCGCGCGGGCCCACAACACCCATATGCTCCAGAGATACCCCTGGGAATGGTGACTGCGCTCCCCCATGGCAGGGATTGGTCGCAGCTGCAGGTCTGGGAGGACGCAGGAATACAGGTGGTCGGCGACCTCTACGAAGATGGGACACTCATCCTGTATCAGGATCTGCAGGAGCGGTTTGACCTGCCGCGAGGGGGATACCTTCTGCATGCTGCGGTGACTGGAGCCATACAGGCACATTGGAAGGGGGGACTCGCCGAACCAATAACGACCATGGCCTGTCAGTACACCATGATGGCGGCCGGGACTTACAAGGCTGTAACATGCCTATATTCCAGAATGATCCAGGAGAACTTGCCGCCTTTAACGGCGCTAAAAGCCAAATGGGAGTCGGACCTAAATAGGGAGATCCCTGAGACGACTTGGGCCCGGATAGTGCGGCGGGCACGGAAAAGCACGAGAAATGCGCATTTCCAACAAATTCACTTTTACGTTCTTCATAGAGCCTACATGACCCCTGGTAAAATCAGGAAATATTTCGGGGTGGCCGAGGCGGCGTGCCACCATTGCACCCATAGATTTGAGCGTAACGTGTCCTCCTGAGTGGGTGGTGGGATCGGGGGGGGCGTAGGATGTAGGGGACAGTTAAAAGACATTATGGGGGTAAAAGTGGGAAGAAATTGAAAAGCAGACGTGCCCGACCTTCGGGTTGTAGGCTTAAAGGCTGTGTACAGAGCTGAACGGAGAACAGTGCACGGAAGGGCAGAGATGTAATGTATATGTGGAAATATTCTATGACCTGTAAGTCTGCAATAAAAATTACTTTCAATCAAGTCAGCGCTGATTTTTTTTTAGTCTCTTCAAAAATATGTGTATGAAGGAAGGGTGTCATGTTAATGCATCCATCTCACCTCTAAATTCAGATAAGCCATACATTCCTCAATTTAGTATCTACCCCCACTCCAAACAACAGCTAATAATGAGGATCCCTCCATAGAATACTTTCTTTGGCTCAATTATTATATAGTACAGAACAGCGAGGACAAACTTTCATCCAGTTTTTCACATTTCCACAAATCCAACCCGCCCCAAATTCATAGATCACTTCCATCTGGCCTATATATCCACCTTCATACATTTGATCAGAAAACCCCAATCTGCAGATCTTCTACTTTGTCATTACTGAGCATGGCTGAATGAATGAGGTTCAATTTGATCTCTTTTTTTTTTTGCTTTATTTAAATTTTCAAAAAGAAAAACAGGTCATCAGGAGACAATAGAGCAAAGTACACAGTTTAGGAATACATATTGATACAAAACATATATATACACAGCCATATAAGTACACAACTCAGTTAAGTATGAAGAGAAACAGTTACTGAGAAAGCCAATCTGCAAGAGGAGCCCAGTTCTTAAATGCCAATATACTCCTTCTCCTCCCCCTTAACAACTGCACCGATGACTCTAACCTGTACCATGCGAGCATCCTAGCTTTCCAATGGATAAAGGTAGGAGTTTCAGGATTTAACCATTGCAATGTTATACACAGTCTAATCATAGCCATTGCAATGAACAAAAACGCTGATGAATGATGTGTTCTTTGGGAGCCAGTTGAGTATTCATATCCCATTATTATTAATTCCACTGAGATCTTAACCGGAATCAGAAGTGATTGATTAAGAAAAACTTCCACTTCGTTTAAAAAGGAACTTAGATTGGGACATGCATAGAACATATGTATAGCATCAGCGGAGACCGTTTTACATCTAGAACAAGAGCCCGCAATAGATGATCTAAGAGTCCCCCAACTAGCTATCTTTGCAGGAGTATGGTACAGGTTAAACATGGCCATATAGCTTTGAGTGCGCAATAAACCAGAAACAAGAACAGACTTAGCTAGTTCGAGAGGAAATTTCAGGTCTATTATCGGAACACCAAATTTAGCAGCCCACTTTGTATTCTGAGCAGATAGGTCATCTGGAAGTTTCCGACAGAAGGCTTTGGTACAAATAACTAATTCTAGACTCCTTCAGAATTAGTTCAATTATATTGATCTTAACATACAAATTGGGGTTCCTGGAAAGGTTCTTGTCAAGAAAGCTTCTAATCTGTAAATATTTTTAAAAAATAGCTAGATTGTTGGTGAAATTTTTCTTTCAGAAAAAAAAGGAGGCCAATTGATCAGACTGGACTAAATCGCCAATTCCCAGCATCCCTAAAGAATTCCATTTCATCATAAAACCATCATAGAATATTGGAGGAAGCAAGGCAGAAGCGTCAAATGGGGTATAGTAATTAAGTTTTGGAATAGCCAAACGAGAGCGAATTTTCTGCCATACAGAAAATAAAGCCCAACAAATCTTACATTTTGTTTTTTTTAAATAGCTTGGTTCCAGTACACGAGTTAATACCCCCCTTGGCCGCATCCCCGAGTGCTATTTCATAGATGGATGGAGACATACAAATTGGAATCTCAACATTATCTCCAAAATGCTGAATCAGAGCAGCCCAGTAATAATATAACAGATTAGTAACAACCCAGCCACCTCGCTCCCGGTGGAGACATGTCCATTTCGCCGCCCTTCTCGGCCTGCGATACCCCCAGAGAAACCGTTGACATACTCTATCGGCTCTCACTAATGTTGAATTAGAGATTAGAAGTGGGATGGACCTAAAAAGATATAGAAACTTTGGGAGAGCAAGCATTTTATAGAAATTGCATCGTCCATATAAAGGAAGATGCAAGTGGTCCATTCTCTCAAGTTTCCTATGAAGCGAATCATTTACAGGGAGGTAATATAGGTCTGGGATCTGATTGACATCAGCGGAAATTTGAACCCCAAGGTATGTGGCCTCTTTGGCTATAGAAACAAGTGAAGAGGGCATAGCTGAAGATTGAATTATTTGGGTCTTTTTGATGTTGAGCTTATACCCTGATATAGCCCCAAATTGAGCCGCAAGACTCTCTAATGCTGTAAAAGAAGAGCCAACGCTGTTGGTTAATACAACAATATCATCGGCGTACGTCAATGCCTTGTAGTCCACCCCACGAACCCTAGCTGGAACAATCCCCTGACAATTTTCAATCATGCTCAGGAAAGGATCAATGAACAGGGCGAATAGTAGGGGGGAGCAGGGACA
The DNA here is from genome assembly GCF_964263255.1 of Lissotriton vulgaris. Lineage (NCBI taxonomy): Eukaryota > Metazoa > Chordata > Amphibia > Caudata > Salamandridae > Lissotriton > Lissotriton vulgaris. The sequence goes on along the minus strand of NC_141695.1, from coordinate 1,210,177,738 downwards.
ACCGTGTCTAGTCCCCCTACTGATTTAAAAAAAAAAAAGATTCTTTCTCTGAGATACGAATTGTGGTGGTTGGAGCCAGATAAAGCGCCTGGATGAACTCGAGAAGGAATCCTTTCCAGCGCATTACCGCCCAAAGACACCCCCAGGAGACCATGTCAAACGCCTTCTTGGCGTCCAACAGGATCACCCCGAGGGGAGAGCTCGTGGCCTGAGCCCAGTCAAGAAGGGCAATGACGTGCCGGATGTGATCTGTTGTGTCCCTTCTGGGAATAAAACTGTGCCGTTGGATTGAGACCAAGGGGACTATACCTTGGGCTAATCTAAAAGCTAAAATTCTGGAATAGATTTTACTGTCTGTGTTGATGAGTGCAATCGGTCGATATGAGGCAGGGTTCAGCTCATCTTTGCCCTCCTTTTTAAACAACACAATGGTAGCCCGGTGCCAAGATTCAGGAACAACACCAAGTTGGGCAGCTCTGAAAACCGCTAGCATTTCTTGTCTGACCAATGGTAAGAAAGTCTTATAAAACTCGAGATGGATAAGGTCAGGACCAGCGGCCTTACAGTTGGAAAGAGACTTGATGGCGGATTCTACCTCATCCCAGCTAATGGGCGCTGAGAGGACTTCATTCTGTTCCATTGTTACCTGCAGGGTGTTTAAGGAATGAAAGAAGTCATCCAGACCAACCTGATTTTGAGCTATACTAGGATCTTCTGTATATAATTTACTATAGAAGCCATCCAGAACCCCCGCCGGGGTCTCTTGCAAACGGCCCTGTTGATCCATAATTCGGACAATTCGGTTCGCCATAGCCCTCTGCTGTAGTCCCTTTGCAAGAACCCTTCCTGAGTTTTCCCCAAACTCGTACATCAGAGTACAAAATTGAACATATTTGGCTGCTAAATCTTTATAGCAAAGTCTAACCTGTTAGAAACTTTGTATCGTGACCGCTTTCTGACTATTAGATACATCATAGCCCAAGCGAATATTATTGCACAATTCAAGTTCAGCTTGTTGTAACTCTTTGAGTCTTTCTTTAGTGTGTTGCTGTGCTTGTTTCCAACGGTAGGAGGCAAAGCTTTCAGTTTCCCAATGTAAAGCTGCTTTAAATGTATCCCAGACCATAGAATCAGAAGAGGTACCCTATTAATATTAAAAAAATTCTGGGATCCATGTAGCCATACGCTCTTGATATTGCTGATCTATAAGAGCTTCTCTCAAAGGTCCATGACCTAATTTGGTTAGTAGGGCGATCCCATGAGAGATCAATAATTATGGGATTATGATCGGAAATGGTCCTGGGGACAACTTCAATGCGGGCCTAAGGGGCATTTTGATCAGAAAGAAAAGCATAGTCAAGGCGGACCATTTTGTTATGTGGGGCAGAATAGAATGTATATCCATCCTTATCCTGATGGTGATAGTGCCATTGATCTATAAGACCGTGGTCCAACAAGAGGATTTGGAGAGCCTTGAATACTTGAGGCTTCCGGCCCACATAGTTACGACAAGTTAGGAGATTAATTTGACTAGAAAGATTGATATTAAAGTCGCCAGAAAATAATATTGGATGGGGCCACCCCACTAATTTCAAATTTAAACTCCTAAGGACTTGCCGATCATCTAGATTGAAAGCGTATATTGAGCAGACTGATAATGGAGATCCATTCAACGAGAGTTGGATGATTGCCCATCTTCCAAAATTATCCACCTTCACCCTTTTAAGAGATCCAAGCCCATTCTTCAGGAGAATAGCTACGCCCCTGATTGTAGATGTTTGTCTGGAACAGGCAACCAAATCCTATCCAGGAAATCCTAACCAGCTTCGCTTAGTCCACAAGATATGAGTCTCCTATAGGCAAATTAAATCAGCCTGTAGGATTTGGAGAACTTTGTAGAACATCCTACGTTTCTTGGGATCATTCAAACCGCAGATATTCCATGTGGCACAGCGTAGCCTATCCCCCCCATCCAAAGAGTAGAAAGACCAACAGCCAGCAAAACTCGATTTATCAATAATACCATACAGAAAAATTACTGAACCTCTGAACAAGAGTATGCATAGTGTACAAAATATTTGAGTCATTGAAGCATCAATCATGTTTCCTAAACACAAATAAAATACTAGAAACAAAAACAGCCTCCTGAGCCCCCACCACCTGGACACCCCCCTAACCCCCCCGAATCCCCCCCCCGAAACCCCCCCACCTTCCCAAACCCTCTCGCCCCCCACCCCCCATGTAGAGCAACAGGACGATAGTCCTTTTGATGGTCAGGTAGGTGAGACCCACTTCTCCTGGAACCAGAGACCCCCCGCTAAAGCACTACGAAAGACCTGACCACATGGTAAACAAAAAAAAACCCAGAGAGAGAAAATCTAACAAACTATATCAGGTCAACTAAAGTCGCTAATCTTTAGCAATGAGCAGACAACCCATCCCGAATCCATCCGAATTTAGTGCAACAAATAAATTAGGTAAGATAGTTCAAACTAAATAGTCCCAAGAAACTCCTTGGCCGATATCTCTGATGTAAAGTACTTAGTTTGACCTTTACAGATCACTTTCAGCTTAGATGGAAAGAGTAGAAATACTTGAGCACCCTTTGCCTGGAACAGAGGCATCAGCTGACGAAGGTGCCATCGCCTCTCGACTGGAGCTGGGCAGAAATCCGGCCGAACGAAAAATTGACATCCCTTCGCAGTCCCCTTTTTGTCAGGTCTAGCGAGATCAAATATTTTCTCGCGCGTGAGAAAATTGGTGAAGCATATCGGATTGGTGCGCAGAGAGGTTTTATCAGTACCAGGAGCTGAGGTCTGCCGCTTCTGAAATGGAAACCGATGTGCCTGCGGTATTTCTAAATTCCAGTCCCATTTTGTGACTTCTGGGAACGCCACCGAAAAAAGCTTGACTATGAACTGCCTAGCATCTTCGCCTTCTGCATTTTCCTCGATTCCTAGGACTCTCAGGTTATTTCTTCTCGCCCAGCTTCCCCCACCCTAGAGGCAATGCCAGTGCATGTTTTCACCACTCGTCGAAGGGAATTCTGCATTCTACGACAGGCCCCCTGTGTGCGAGTATTCTCCTGTCTTGTAGCCTCTCTGTGAGTGAGAATAGTTTGGTAAATTGTCGAGAGGGTAACTTCCTCAGAGGTTTCTAATGACGAGCCAGAGGGATTGCCAGGTGTAGCCCCACTGTTAGTTACAGATTGATCTAATACTATGTTCTGTAAGCAGGCGGTGTTTATCAATCCCTTGGGGCAGGGGGCTTTGCGAACTGTATTGACAGCACTCACATCCTTAGAAGCGTCACTAAGGCGCCAGTCCCCTGATTCACTATCGTACTCAGATCATTCAAGTTCAGCATCAAACTCTGGATCCTCCTCCGCTGATGAGTGATCAGAAACTGAATAAAATGTATCCGTTGCCTCCGTACTCTTGGACCCCCTTGAATCGAGACCAGGCTCTGGAGTAATAACTGTACCATTTGCAAGCAACAGATTAGAGCCTTGCTCCAGAAGAGAGACCGAATGAGCATCAAGTTGAACACATGGCTGCACTACAGTTCCCAGCATGCCTTGCGAAAGAGGTATGGGTGCAATGATATCCAAATCCCCTGAATTTTGTATAAGGGTAAGATCTGAGTTGATATCGCCCAGAGTATGAGCCTGTACCTGTATTCCATTATGTGAAACATTATTAATTGTATGCTGAGGTAATAGCAAATTAATCTGCTGTGAATCAGGCTGTATATCAGGGTTAGGAGTTTCACTAGCCCTTGCAAGCGCTGAGTCTGAAATTAGCTTCACTGAATGATACTGTGTTTCTAGTACCACAGTCACAGTCTCAATACTCATCTCCTCGCCGATAGAAGACTTCTTTTTTTGCTTTCCTTTAAGAAAGTCCTGCAGTTTGTCCAGTATACTGGCATCATTGAGAGATGCAGAAGCTTTCTGTTTTTGCAGAGAAAGACTGAACAGGTCCGGCAGCGTCTGCCCTTTCTTTCCCCCAGGGTTCTGCCCTTTCTTTGATGCTGGGAGTGAGGCCGTGTCGTTAGTGGAAAGCGGGGCTATCATGGTCAAACCAGACGCCGGGATTTTCGGCTCAGCTTCAGAGGTATTCCGCATGGAGCTGCGGGGCTTCGATGTAGCCTCTGCTCCTTTCGCTGTTGTTTTCAGGGGCATAGCGGCCGTTTGGTTCAAGCTGCCTTGACTTGCCTGACTCGCCCGACTATGGCCCCACCAGATAGATCCTGACGAGAGCAGCGCGGGATGACGGGGACGACAGGGAGAATGAGAATGAAGATCAACGCACCAGCTCCTCCAGCTCCACAGCAGTTTGGCGGAGAGTCCCCTCTCAGAAGGTCGAGGGGGGAGATAATCGCCATACAGGTAAGAAAAAGCATAGTATGCAGTCTTGTGGAGTTAGATTATTGCTTCGGGTGGCCCGGGATGGGATAGCCACAGCGGGAGGTAGTAGGGATCCGGGAGAGCTCTGCACCAACCTACTTAGCCGAGCTCACGGCCGCCATCTTGCGACAATTTGATCTCAGTACACTCATGAACCAAAAGAACAAATGGATGCCCTAACTTCCTTACTTTCAAAATTATCCTCTCAGGTGCCACACTAGATCTTGAACTTTTTCTAGCAATAGCTCTTGCATGCCAGTAGTCCATGCTAACAGACTCCACAGTGGCCTTGTCCCTCCTTCTTATTGCAAGACAGGAGGCTAGCATTATGCATTCAATCTTCTTAGAAGCAACACTCCTAAGTTCTGATTCTGGAAACTTTGAACTACATTACAATAACTCAAACTCTCAAGTCCTCTTAAATTCCTCTGTCCACCCTTTTCTTCCACTTTTGTGTGCTCGCTCTGAGCACATAGATAAGTGGAATACAAGTATTACTTATCCTCATATCATTCTTAAGCCAAACAAACAACTTGAACTACACCATAAATTGGGTTTGAATAAAAATCTTGTAATTATTAGGCTTACTGTGTGTTATAGTTTTAAGTAATTTAAATCAATAATGCAGTAGTGTTAACAGCGTTCTACTTTCTATTATCAAAAATTATGAAACAATGAACAAATATTTAGCTATGGTACAAACGATTGTATTTGAACAAGTTCTAATAAGCATACTAGTGATCCCGCCCATTGTCATTTCAAAAGACAACTGGAAGTTATTGGCATGCACGATGCAGCTGCCATCTTGGATTGGGCTTTGCATTGTGCATGATGTGCAAGTAGGATTTTTCAAAGGAAAACTGAGGCACAATGAGAAGCGACGTGCGTGTAGGATTTTTCTGAAGGAAACTGGCCACTATCTCGCCGCATTGAACACAAGGCTTATTCTGAGGAACTTGCATGCACATACAGCTTTGCAATAATGAGCGGTTTGCCTAGCAACGCTTCTCTGAGGAGATAGTTTGGAAGGGAAATGGAAGGAAAAGACAATTGTTGATTTATTAGCATCAGTATTCGGAAATTAAAGAGTTATATTTGTTTTTAATAGCTTTATCACAAACCTTTAAAGTGTATACAAGTGAACAGACTTCAAGGGAGTTGAGGCAGGAAACTAGTGTCTCAGGAACTGCAAATTACAGTTAAAATACCTCAGTCTTTGATCTATTCACTCTCAGGCACTTTCGAAGCAGTGGTATGGGGAGTTGGTTTGTGGTAGATTGTAACATAAAGAGACAGTTAAAGAAGTTTTGAATCACCCACATTCATCAGCAACCTCCTCCAAAACTGGTATTCATTCTGTGCAGTAACATTAGCAGGAGCGATGGGGCAGGTTATACCATCAAAGGAGTCATGTTTCAGTGGAAAGAGCACAAACAAAAGTGTTCTTGAATTAATCTGGACTTTTATTAATCTTTTGTCAGTAACCCAATCAATTCAATAGAAAACTCAACAATGCTAACATAGTGTACTCACTACTTACACAACCACATTCAGAACGTTCCACTTTGCAGCAAAGAGCTAGCTAAGCACTGCTTTTGATAGCAAAGAAAAAATGGAAGACCTAGTCCTAAAAAACTAAAATCATACATGAATGAAAGGACGATTTTCTGCAGATACCTGAAGCCCTAGGCTACTTTGAACCAAAAGCTTCCTAGGATTATTGACAAGGAGGTAATTGTTTAAGAAGAGTACTAGCTCAAGAAAATCCTAGGCTGCCAGACTTTCAAAAATGGCCATTTTCCGTTTTCAATGGCTGGGTTGATACAGCGGTAATTTCACAGTAATTTCTCAATGAAAAACTTCATCTACCTCTATTTTACTGCTGAAAAGGTCTTGGGCCCTTGACACCATGTATTACCTTCAGGAGACTTTACATAAACATGAACAGTTAAAAAGTGCATTTATTATTGAAGTCAATGAAGAGAGTTGTTGAGTATTTTAAAGGGTTTTATTGCTAGTCAAAAGTAAAAAAAATGATTTGACCGTTTATTCATTAGTAAAATCTCAATGAGGTTACACAATTTGGAAAACAGGTAAAATAGCATTAATACATAACATATTACAGTCTGCATATAAAAGCATCACATGTAGAAAAGAAAAATGTGGAGCAAAATGTCAGTCAAAACTCTTAAAGAGTTTCTAAGAAAAACAGTGGGTTTTACAAGGCTAATCAATCACTAATAGTTGGCGAAAATCTCCCATAAAGAGAAATAAATGCATAAGACAAATAAATCCTTTCAGACCTAATTAATTAGTCAAAGCATCAAATTCTATCTTCTGCCTGTCTGTGGACTGGTGAAGGGCGGGTGCGTGCTCCTAAAACACAGAGGAATGTGCTCTGCCTTGCCAAAAATATGAGCCTCGGCGGGTCTTGGGCTCAAAAATTCCACGAACTCGATAATTCTCGCTCTGGTGCCTACTCGACTCACGGGTTCACACTCTGCGACTCTGGGCAATAGCTTGCTTAATCTCCACTACGGCCCCTCGCGGCGGGATGCCTGGCTTTCACCTTGTGCATACCCTGCTGGGGTTATCTCATAGGGGAATACCAGGACGGGTTCCCAAGGTAAGCGCCTTGATGCCTTCGGGTGATATGTGCGCTATATAAATCGCAATACATACATACGTGCAAGGACTTCTCTGAAAACAAATATGAGCAAGAACACCTCCCCCGACTCTTCTCAGGAGCAATCTCACCCAGGCTGCACCCGCAACGATCATGTACCTAACCAATATGAATGTCTGCTCTAATCTGTTCCTTCTCTCAAGAGCTCACACCCTCCTAAAGCCGAAGAGCCAAAGAGCCTAAAGAGCTTAAGCCAACCACGCCTCCAAAGAGGTCATTATTTATACTCTAATTTTCGGCAGACTACACAAAAATGTTTCATATTCAGAAAAGCTTGTACCTGATAAGATAGTGAGACCCTCTTGCCATCGTGACTAACCAGACTCATTGAAAATTCTAAACCATACCAGTTTTAGCAAAAAAGCGTCAATGATTAATACATTTATATGTTTTAGCAACATTTACTAGGATTTTTAAAAATCTTTTTTCCTTCCTTCCTGTCACATCGCAGGCAGGAAGGATACTTTAACACTGGTACATTGGCGCAATCACAAGAATGTACAGTTCACAGTGGCCTTCAATCCTTCTGTACATGAGGCAAGCTGGTATCATCTGTGCATGCTCTCTTCTTTTAAATGCAAGTCACAGCCTTGCTGGATTCACAGGCAGCCATTTTATCTTAGGCCCAAAAACAAAAAAAACATATTAGAGTATTAACTTTATGTAAATAAACTCATTATGTTTTCCCACCGCCATACTAATACCCTTTATAAAATATTACCTACCAAAGCTATTAGTTAATGCAGCTTTTGTTATTGTTAGCACACAACATGCAAACAATAAAAATGTGCAACATATAAACATGCACAAGTGTAAATTTTCAAAGCGCACACAGTTAATACATACTCATAGCAACATGCTTTAATGTTTTAGCTACTTTTTCATGCAAAAAGCATTTTGCCCTATGTGTAGTGTTTGGTGCATTTGTTAATTAACCCACATTATAAAAAGAGGTGCTATAAACTGAACATGTTTATCCAAATATGCAACACAGCCAGTCTCTTAAGACAGGAATAGTGAATGTAGATTGCAAGGAAATATTGAGCTGGGAAGAGAGAACACATTCTATGGTTATTCTTCGCAACTAAAAAGGAGACTTAAATCACAAGTTTTTCTCTACACTGCAAAAACACGTTAATTCAGCACAAGCATTTCAGACTGACTAGGCCTCATTTTCATATTTTATTGTGACATATGTTTTAACTTGCACCAAAATGTGTATGTCAATTGAAATGCAATCAGTCTGAAGCACAAAAATAAAACAATGCCTGACTCCAGATGAAATCAGGGTTAACATCTCTTCACCACAAACTCCCGCACCTGTTTAAGCCTGTGATCTTGTCCTTTCTAAAAAATAATAAGAAGAAGAATAGGTTTTCAAGCCACAGCCAGTGTCAGGAGTCTGATGAAAACTTTGACCAGGAGCAGAGTCAACACTCTTGATCCAAAGGAAGCCATGTTAAATCAATTTCATGAAAATTTTCTGATTAAAGGGTTTGATATGGGCCCTGAGAGGATATAGAGGATCTATGGCTGTTAAGTGGTCTTTTATTTGAGCTAACAGTGACTTGGATATAAAGAGAACATGTGGCACATTATTATAAGGCCTGGAATAAGAAGATGCCATATTTGTGTTGCCAATATTCAACCTTTCAAGAGGACATTAATTAAATAGTTTGATAAACTTACGACAAGAAGTTTCCACACCAAGAACACAGACATTTTTGTATTTATCTAAGCCTCAATTTGAATGGTAAAGAAAAACAAATCACATTTTAAGCTTTGTGTGACAGATTTGTACTAAATGATTTTCTAAAAACAATGTCATACAGAGACAGACATCAGACATATGCAGATTACCTAGGGGATAAGAAAAAAGAGAGAGAGATACTTATAGGAAGGTCAAGTTCCGCATTTTGGTTATTCAAACCAAATATTCCTGTTACTCCTTATGCTTCAACTCTGCATGAGTCTATAAACTCTCCAGCCGGAGTTAACCTCTACATTGCCAGCTGGTAAAGTGTACAGGTATGAGTCCGTTCAGAAAGTTTGGTCCATGCTAAACCATTTTTGAACTGAACTCTGATTCTTGTTCCTAACAGCATGCCATACAGGGAAATTGAAAATGATAACCAGCCCGACTCCTCCTCTAAGGGGGCAATTACACTTTCAAATGTTCTCGGTTTACGCCCACAAAGTATCAGGTCCATCGTAGTTATTGATCCCATTGGTTGTCCACAGTGGGCTACTCATGGTGTGATCAATATACCTCACTAAAATATCTGGAAGCATTAATGGTGCTAAATCATCAATTTCAACAACTGTATAATGTACAGTAAGAAAATTAATTTGTTCTCGGTCTGTCCATTCCCAAAAACACACTCTGGGTTTGCAATTGTACAGATACATTTCTGTCAAAAGTGTTGCTGAATCAGGAATGGGCCTATTGTCCATAAGCTTGAAAAGAAACAAACAAAGTTCTCACAGTGTCTGAAATTACTTCCTCGTTTGAAAAGTAGAATCCAGCTGAAGTAAAGAAAGCATCTGAGGCCTACATGAAACTTGTTAAATCAGTAGCACATTATTATTATTACAAAACACACGTTAAGTGAATTTATTAAGAAAACTGAATCATTCATATTATGTTCTTTTTAGTAGTTCCAAATATTGGGATGTAACTTTTAGAGAAAAGAATGTCACACATTTTTATTTTTCAAACAGAAGAGACACGTAGCTAAATCTTGTACTAAGTAAAAATAAACATGAATAACAGATTAATGATGCTTGATATTACTAGATTAAATAGTAAACTAAATATTTCAATTATGGTCAAGTGTGTCATTATGTAAGCATTTCTTTACATTTATCATGTTAGGTAATCAGCAGCACATTTTTCTGTTAACCATATTTGATTTCTTAAACGTGTGTTTTTTATTTCAAGGCACATATCTCTTTTTCTCTTTATTTACATCTTTCATATTTTCAGGTTTTCAGAACATTTCTGCTGGCTTTTACAATAAAGTAAAAGATCTCATGGTTTCCGTCATCCTTATTGCACAATTTATTAAAATTAGTATTGTTAATCTCAGTTTAAAGACGAGTGCCTCTATTAAATTTTATGCTCCATCAATTCTCCCAATCCTAATTCTCCATCAAAGGGGGAATTGATAAGCCATAACACAATTTTGTCTTTTATCTTTATCTCGTTACATTAGAATGCAGATGGCAAAAATGAGACAAACAAATGTAGACAAGATATTCATCTCATAGTTTAGTTTTAAATTCATAGTGTGCGACAGATACCCAAAAAGGGTTTCCCGGCGCAAAGGACGGGTCGGGGTTAAACGACAGGCAGATAGGGCACTTACTTGTCGAAAAGCCACGTTTTCAATGACTTATGAATCTGTTCAAGTTCAAGTTCACAAATTTATATAGCGCACTACTCACCCAGAGGGTCTCAAGGCGCTTGGGGAGGGGGTTCATTATATATCGAATAGCCAGGTTTTGAGTTCTTTTCTGAAGGAGATGTGGTTCTGTGTAAGGCGGAGGTGAGTGGGGAGTGAGTTCCAGGTCTTGGCCGCCAAGTAGGAGAAGGATCTACCTCCCATGGTGGATCTTTGGATGCGCGGAACTGCGGCGAGGGCTTGATTGGAGGATCTCAGTTGGCGGGTGGGTGTGTAGAAGGATAGTCGAGTGTTGAGGCATTCGGGACCTAGTTTGTAGAGGGCTTTGTGTACGTGAGTGAGGAGACGGAACGTTATTCTCTTGTTGACGGGAAGCCAGTGGAGGTCTTTCAGGTGGCCGGTAATGTAATCTTGGTGAGGGATTTCAAAAATGAGTCTCACTGATGCGTTTTGGATGCGTTGGAGTTTTTTTGTAATTTGGATGTGATTCCGGCGTAGAGGGTGTTTCCGTAATCTAGTCGACTCGTGACCAGTGCGTGCGTGACAGTATTTCTTGTCTTGGAGGGGATCCAGCGGAAGATTTTTTTGAGCATACGAAGTAGGTTGAAGCAGGAGGATGAGACGGCGTTGACTTGTCTGGTCATCGAGAGTGCGGAGTCTAGGATGAACCCAAGGTTTCGTGCGTGGTCTGTGGGTATGGGTGCTGAGCCTAGAGCCGAAGGCCACCATGAGTCGTCCCAGGCAGAGGGGGATGATCCCAGGATGAGCACTTCCGTTTTGTCTGAGTTAAGTTTTAGGCGGCTGTTTTTCATCCAAATGGCTACTTCTTTCATGCCTTCGTGAAGATTGGTTTTGGCGGTGTTAGGGTCTTTGGTGAGGGAAAGGATCAGCTGGGTGTCGTCAGTGTAGGAGATGATGTTAAGGTTGTGTTGACGCGCGATGGATGCGAGTGGGCTCATGTAAACGTTGAAGAGGGTGGGACTGAGTGATGATCCTTGTGGTACGCCCAAGATGACTTCGGTGACCTCTGATTTGAATGGGGGAAGTCTGACTCTCTGAGTTCTCCCAGCTAGGAACGAGATGATCCAGTCCAAGGCTTTTCCTTGTATGCCGATGTTGTTGAGGCGTTGTATGAGGGTGCTGTGACAGACAGTGTTGAAGGCGGCGGAGAGGTCGAGTAGAATGAGGGCCACTGTTTCTCCGGTGTCTAGTAGTGTTCGGATGTCGTCTTTAGCTGCGATGAGGGCGGTCTCGGTGCTGTGTTTGGCTCGAAAGCCTGACTGTGAGGGATCGAGGGAATTGTTGGATTCAAGGAAGGCGGCGAGCTGACTATTGACGGCTTTCTCAATGACTTTGGCAGGGAATGGGAGGAGTGAGATGGGGCGGTAGTTTTTAAGTTCAGAGGGGTCTGCTGTGGGTTTATTCAGGAGGGCGCGGACTTCAGCGTTTTTCCAGCTTTCTGGGAAGGTAGCGGAGTTGAAGGAGCAATTGATGACATCACGGAGATGAGGTGCGATGATGGAGTTTGCTTTGTTGAAGATGTGGTGGGGACAGGGGTCGGTTGGCGAGCCAGAATGGATGGAGTTCATTAGGCGGATGGTGTCTTCAGTGGTGATTGGGTTCCAGGCGCTGAGGATGTTAGAGGGCGGTTTAGGTTCGGAGGGGGGTGGAGAGGATTGTTCGTTGGAAAGGTTTTTGAAGCGGTTATGTATGGCGGCAATTTTGTTGTAGAAGAAGGAGGATAACGAATCGCAGAGGTCTTGGGAGGGAGTGATGTCGTTTGAGGCTGCGGTGGGGTTGGTGAATTCTTTAACAATCTTGAATAGTTCCTTGCTGTTATGGGCGTTGTTGTCGAGTCGATTCTTGAATGCTGATTTCTTGGTGGATCGAACCAGTTGGTGGTGTTTGCGAGTGGCTGCCTTGAAGGTGGTCATGTTGTCGGTGGTTGGGTTTTTTCTCCATGTTTTCTCGAGAGTACGGCATAGCTGCTTGGATTTCTTAAAGTCATCGTTGAACCAGGGGGCCTTTTTGCTGTCCTGTTTGGTGTGATGGTTTTTTAAGGGTGCTAATTCGTCAGCGCTGTGAGTGATCCATTGTTTGAATTTGGTGGCTGCTTGGTTTGGGTCCGATGAGAGGGCGATGGGTTTTGGTTGAGCGATGTGAGGAGTTGGTCGGTGGTGATTTTGTTCCAGTTTCTTCGAGGGATAGGTTGTGGGTCGAGGTGGTTTTGTAGCTGAAGTGAACACAACTGTGGTCCGTCCAATGGAGAGTTGTGGTGCGATCAAAGGAGATGTGTTTGCTGGAGGTGAAGATTGGGTCAAGCGTATGTCCATCTATATGGGTGGGGGTGTCAACAAGTTGTTTGAGACCGAGATTGGCCAGGTTGTCAAGAAGGGTGGAGCTGTTGCTGTCGTTTTTCTTTTCCAAGTGAAAGTTGAGGTCTCCCAGTAGGATGTAGTTCTCGGAGGCGAGGGCATGTGGACTGATGAAGTCTATGATGTCTTCGCTGAATTGTTTACGAGTTCCTGGAGGCCTGTAGATGAGGGTGCCTCTGAGTGTGGTTCTAGGGTCGGTGTGGATCTGGAAGTGGAGGTGTTCGGCGGATGTAAGGTTGTCGTAGAAGCTGGTTGTGATTTTGATGGTGTTCTTATGGATGATGGCGATGCCTCCTCCTGTTTGATTGGTGCGGTCTTTTCGTGTGATCTTGTAAGTGTCCGGGATAGCTATGGCGATGTTGGGTGTTGATGATGTGTTCATCCAGGTTTCTGTAAGGAAGGCGACGTCAGGTGAAGCAGTGTCGAGCAGGTCCCAGAGTTCAGTGGCGTGTCTGTGGACCGAGCGGGTGTTCAGTAGGATGCACTTTAGGTGGTTGGGGTCGGAGCTGCGTTTGGAGGAGGTGGTGTGGGTCTTGATGCAGGCGAACTTGCAGGAGTGGCAGGTGAAGGGTCCGTGGGTGCGTCCTGGGGCAGCTTCGCAGCATTGTGGTGTGCGTCCGGGGTTAAGGACAAAGAGGGTGGCGGCGTCATACGTTATGTGGGAGGAGTGGGTTTTGCGGGGACCAGGGGGTCTGGCGCTGGGCGCGATCCAGGCGCGGACGGGCGTAGACGGGCTTACCTTTGGCGCACCTTCGGCGCGACCGCTGCGAGTGAACGCTGCGCGCAAATGCATCTGTCATAAGAGGATGGTGGAGGGGGCGGAGCGAGGGAGGAGCAGCTGGGAGGCGGGGTGGAGAGGGCGGGCTCCGAGGCACAACAATCACCAAATGGCCGCAAAAGTGAAACCGGACCAGGATGTGGCACAACGTGGGGATAAGCTGTGGGAGACGAGCAAAATTAATAAATAAACAAATGAAGGTCTAAATTACCCTATCGAGCGATGCAGACTAGGAGAGCACAAAAATCATAACACACTAAATGGACCAATATTAGCGAGGCACAGCGCTCGATCGTAAGGCAGGCAGCAGTAAAACAATGATATCACAGGCAGCAGTTGTGCACAGAGCACGATCGTAAGGCAGGCAGCAGTTAAGCAATGATACCGCAGGCAGCAGTTGTGCACGGCGTGAGAGAGGATCACTGCTCAGCTAGGTCACAGGTCAGCAGGGAGCATGGGGAGCGACCGCCACCGAGAGCGTCGGGATGGTCTGTGTATAATTTGCCTCATTTCGGAGGATTGTCGGTAAAGAGTCCCAGGTCGAGGGACCGAGATAAGAAAAGGACCTACCGCCCAACTTGGCTTGTTTAAATTTAGGGACAACAAACCTTCCTTGGGTGGCAGAGCGGAGATTACGGGAGGGAAGGTAGGGACTGACCAAGGACTGAAGATAGCGTGGGGCACAGCGGGATTTGATTTTGTGCATGTAACTCAGTGCTTTGAATTTTATTCTTTTTTCTATTTTAAGCCAGTGCAGCTTGCGTTTGTAGTTCGAAATGGAGGTGAACTTAGCCTTCTATGTAGAGTTCCTATCTAAAAGAAACAGGTTAGTATTAGATTCCTTACCTTAGAATATCCCCAGGCATCAGACTGGATCCAGAAACTTTTGGGCAGCAGTACCCTTGCGTGTCGGTAGGCGTCATCTGCGGCTCCACGTCCGTCGTCAGCGTAGTTGGCGCCGGGATGACGTCGCCGGAGTACTTAGACGCCGTTTTCGCGCGCGGACCTCTGTTCCTAATTTTTCCGCCCCAGCAAGCGCCAATCCAGGAACAGTGGTATCCTTAGTCAATTTTTTACTAAACTTTTTCGATCATTTTTGATCATTTTACGAAGTTTACCGACTGACTGTGCCGGTAGGGATGCCTGGGTTTAAGCCATGCGTCTACTGCAACCGACCGATGTCGGTTACCGACCGACCCCCATCGCCGGTGTCGTCATTGCCTGGGGCCTGACCACGATGACAAGTCGTGCCCCGACTGCCGGGCCTGGACTTTGAAGGCTAGGCGGGAGCGGTCCCGCAAGCGCCTCGAGCTCTGGCAGTCGGTCCCGGTCCGGAAGGATGTCGGGGGACCGGTCGCGGGGCCGGAGTCATCATGGCTCGGAGGATCGACACCACTCCTCAAGCTCCAAGTCATCAGGTAAGAGGCACTATAAGTCAAAGAAGTGACATTGCTCTTCCGACTCCCCCAGACGCTCGCGCGACATGGCCGGGGGTTCGGGCGACTCCGCGGGCATCCATACTCGCCGGTCCCTGGGCAGAACGCGACGCCGGAGGAGATGGACGCCTTCCTCACGGCCATGAGGTTGCTCATACTAAAAATACTAAGAAACCTCTAAACTGACCTTTCTAATTCATCCAGTCGGTGTAACTCAATGTATATTTAGCAAGGATACTGCTAAAGCCCAGCACTAGAAGATGCTAAGACTAAGTTACAAAACATAAATGAAGAGATTCAGGAATTAGATGACTACCTAATAAAGAAAAAAACTGAAAAACTTAAGAAGGATGTGAGATGGTTCTCTCAAGAGAAAATATATCCATACCTAAAGGCCAACTATTATCAAGAGGGACTAAATGATCAGGCTCAATACAACTCTAGACCCTATGACCAAACCCACTATAATCATAAAACAAACAGACGTGGAACAATTCTCACGTTTTCTGAAACTAATTCCTCGGACTCTTATTTTGAAGGTGTGGGGGGGGGCAGAGTGTAGTAATCAGAGCAAAACTACAACTTTCAGGAAAGAAATCAAACAGGTAACTCCTCAGGCCAATTACAAAGAACAAATTTACAAGCGCCTTTTTTATCGAGAGGCAGAGGCAGGAACAGATCCTGTTTTCCGAGAACAGACAGAAGTTTCTATACTCTAGTAGACCCTCCACATCCGCAACCATACATGCGGACCAGGAATCATCAGTACAGGAGACAAAAAAGAAAGCCGAAAACTCACAAATCCCCATTTTTTATCTGTCAGACCACACTTCACAAGAAATTAATGTGCTAAGCAAAGGATTATCTTTTGTTCCAAGCACCTATTTGAACCGGTTTAAGTTAAACCAAGACAATCGTTCTTTTTTCCGCAAAGTTAGACTAAAAAAATATTTTAACGGCATGGAGGATAGAGAGGAAGAAACAAACATGTCTGGCTGCAAACCCCCATCCACGTTTACACCGTCGCTGGACATAGTAGGTCCTGAGGTGAGAATCTTCGAACAGAATGTAATCAAAGAGTTGGAAAAGTAATGAAATAAATTCCTAAACCGCAAACTAACTTGGAATTCTCAGAGAGACAAGCTCTGAAGACCCTACAAGAAAATCAGCAAATCACAATTAAACCCTGCGATAAAGCAGGTGGAATTGTGATATTGGACACTGAGAAATATATACGGATAAAATCTACCAAATGTTATCCATACCTGAGCACTATAGGAGGGCAAACAACAGAGCCCTTGTGACATTGAAAACAAAGATAGAGGAGACAGTACAAGGAGCATATATAAATGGGTATATTTGTCAGAAAGAAATGAATTTTCTTATTAAAATCAATCCAGTAACTCCTGCAGTTCCAAAGACTCCTAAAAACATTGTAGATCTACCTCTAAGACTCATTGTGTCTTCTATAAACTCATGTACCGAATCATTGTCAAAATACATTGACACCTTTTTATGTCCCCTTACCACCACCTACGCATCCTATTTTAAGGATACAGGAAATACAATATCTACCCTAAAAGACACCCAATTCCATGATACCACAAAATTAACTCTAGACAGAGTCGCTCTACACGAATATCCCCCAGGACCTAGCCATGGAGTCGGTGGCAGCGCTCTTGGCTAGGACACCAGGGGATAGACCAGACAGTATTCTCTTGGAATGTCTTGAAATAATTTTACAAAATAATTTTTGGGAATTCAAACAAGACCTATACCAACAGATCAAGGGAATCAGCATGGGGGAATCTTGTGCCCCCAGCATAGCGAACATCTTTATGGGCGAATTCAAAAGAAAACATGTTTTTAATGAGGTAGCGCCTTTTTTTGAGAATGTCACAAGTTGGCATAGATTTATTGACAACATCTTTTTAATTTGGTCTGGTTCGGAACAGGAATTAAAAGAATATGTCTCTTGGCTGAACCTAGCAGATAAAAACTTGAGATTTACTAGCAATCATTCATCCTTACAAGTAGAATTCCTTGATATATGGATCAAATGCAGAGAAGGCAAGCTCGCGGTTAGCCTTTTTAGTAAACCAACGGCTAAAAACACAATACTGGAACATAGCAGTTTCCTCCCTTCCTGCCAAAAAGACTCAATCCCTTTTGGGGAATTTTTAAGGATAAGAAGGAATTGTACGAGTATGAAGGATTTTATGTACCACGCAGAACAACTAAAAAAACTATTGCTACTTCGGGGGTACCCCAAGAGACTAATAAGTCAATCATTAAAGAGAGAAAACTATTATAACAGGGATGCTCTGATTAATAATACCCCCAAACAAGCGACAGAAAAATTAGTATGCGGGGTAGATCACTCAAATTTAAACAACAAAGTCAGACAAACAATAGAAAAAAATTGGAAGATCCTTGATACTAATGACAAAACCATCCTACAGAAACCCTTGGTGGCTTTTAGAAGAAATTCGAACTTAAGAGACAAATTGGTCCACAGCAGATTTAGGCTAAGAACTAAGTATGGGCGGAAAATCCATTCCGCTAGCGGATTTTGCGGATTTTCGGTAAATTCGCAATCCGCGAGATTCGCAAATTTCCCGCAAAATCCGCAAATCCGCGAGCAGTGGATTTTATGGCTTGCTCGCACTGTTCGCGGCTTCCCAGTTCAACTTCGCGCCCCTCGAATAAGCGCTAAATTGCAGAAATACGATCTTAGCAAAACTGAAACTACTTACCAGGTTCAAAAGTTCAAGCTCATCATTAGTAGCCATTTCCTGTAGTGCTTTCTGAGGGGCCCCTCCAGAGTTCAGTTGCCTACTTGCAACTATTATGTGACCCTGCTCTGACCCTCAGAATAGTTACACAAAGGTCCTGAATTACAGCTAAGGCAGACAAGCAGGAGCCAGGCTGGAATTTCAAATCCAGGGACACATTAATCAGCCCCTAATTCATTATTGTCAGTTGGGGCAGGGCAGGTGTTGTAACTAATTTTGCAACAATGAAAGCACTTAGCAAGTGCAAAAGATCACTAATCAGGAAGCACTAAGGAAGCAGGTGCCAGCTAAAAAAATATTCTGTGACACATAAATCAGCCCCAAATTGATTCAGGTCACTTGAGGCAGGGAAGGTGTACTTTGCTTTGCCACAATAATGTACACTGGACAACCAGAGGGTGCTGTGATGAAACAGAGGGTGACATGGGTGGGCCAGAGGGTGGCATGAGTAGTCAGAGAGTGGCAGTGGTGACAGAGAGTGGCAGTGATGAAGAAGAGTGTCCCAAACAGGCTGGACACGTAGAAACAACAAGTTCGCAAAACTTGCGACCCGACAGGTAAGTTCGCGTTTGTGAAATTGTACAAAACCCTCGCGAACTGACAGAAACCCGCGCGAACACAAAAAAAAAGAATTCGCGAGAATTCGCGGATTTTGCGGATTGCGAGTTCGCAAATCCACAAAATTCGCAAACGCGAGATTCGCAAAATTCGCCCATGCTTACTAAGAACACAGCCTAGACAAACAACCATAGATGGACTGCCACCCCCAAAGGGAAACTATAGATATGGCAATTGCCATGCATGTGACCAGGCCATTATCAGCAAGACATGGACATATGGGGAAAAAACAGGAAATATCATGACAATGACAAACTGTAGAAGCTCCAATATTATTGACTGTATCCTGTGTCCTTGTGGCCTTGGATATATTGGTGAAACATCAAGAGAATTTCGGTTGAGATTCTCGGAACACAAGGCAGCCATAAGGACAGGAAAAATAAATGCACCCATGGTCAGTCACTATCAACATTTACAGCATACAGAAAATGATATGCGATGGCTTATTCTGGAATGAGTAAGAACAATACCAGGTAAAGACACTACCAAATTGAGAAAACAACAGGAAACCTATTGGTTTTACACCCTAGATACAGTCCGCCATGGGCTAAATGAGGAAATCATTTGGATAGTAACCACATAACGTACTTACCATCAATATAAACATCTAGACACTTTCTATTTTCATCATCTTATAACCTAGTAGACATGTTTGCTGGTCTGGGCTAGACCATGGGCCTCATTAGTATTGCTAGAGAAAACCAATAATAAGTAATAATAATAATAATAATAAATAATCTGCATAGAATCTGTTGACTTGTATATATCTGGAACATGGCAAGTGATAACTAACCATGTCATGCTAACATGTCACATGCCTGTTCAGTAGATTTTATCAGGATACAACATCACACCAACCTTAAAGAACACTTATACTAGCCACAAGTCGCTTCTGTCTTAAAATAGATCGGCTTATAAAAGATTCGGTAGTTTTTGTTCGCACACATGCATAAATATTAACATTTCACAAATAATTGCTCTCTTTAGGTCCCCACACTCCCCAGAAGTAGGAGGGAATAAGCACTACTATATACGTATACAACTACTCTATATACATATTACACTTATATATGGCGTCGGCTTTCACGAAAATTAACATAGAATACGTTTGACACCTAGTCCTTTGTTCGATTCTATGATCTCCGGATGGAAACGGGCGAGATATCACGAGATCTACGCCCGAGGGAACATCCTGCACATATAGAGCGCCAAAAATCGCTAGAACAGTCCTTTCTCGGATGGCTTGGAACCCCATTTTTTAAAGGTGATATAAACAATTCTAAGGTAACAGACCGTTAATTAAGGGACAAAACAATTTCTGCCTGGTTAAAATCGTTAGCACAAGCGGGGATGGAAAACATGCTTGGAGCCCGTAATCGGTCTCCAAGCGGAGCTCTTTATTTGGTGGGCTCACGAACCACATAGTGGGCGCTTACTTAATATATTGAAATTTGGCTTAGGTCTAAACTATAGAGTAGCAGGGCGGAAACATAAGGTTAGGACCACTTGACATCGCCTCTGCCAAAACTTTCCTTAAAAATGATATAATAATTTTAGCATATGAAATGAAAATTGTAGAGGCTCATATTACATCCCATATGTCATTCCAACATGCGGCATCTAGCTTATGAGGGGATATTTTTCATTCAGGTAGTTAATAGTAAAAAAACTCGGTAGATTCTCACAGCCATGATAGTTTCTATATAATTATATCTAACAGGAGGTGTACATCGTACTGGAACTACGCTCGGCACTCACAGACAAACAATTCCTCCTCGGATATTTAACTTGAAAGCACAAGGTAAGATCCCTCATAATATCTTGGAGATCTACCTTTGAAAGAGGAAGGCCTGTCCCTTTGTTCTAATGTGTTCATCTTTTACTCCCAGGTTTACTTAACTGCATCCCAGGAAAAACCAACATTGCTGGAGCCTAAAGAGTCCCCAAAATAGCCATGCACCACCTTATAACTAGCTGAAACTAGGTATAACTGCCCTCTCCATATCTAAGATTCTGCTTTCTGGGCTGAGCAGTAAGAACACACCTAATGTAAAGCCTTTTGATGTGTGTTCCCCTTTAGCAGCCACCGTCCTGGTCCAAGTTGGGCCATCCCTGATTACAATTACCAGAGAAAATCATCAGAGAAAATCATCAGACAGAGTATATGTAAGTTATCTAATAGGAATTGTTTTTATTTTGGTGGCAGCTGCGCACATATATAAACCTTTTGCACTTCTTTTTGGGTGTTATGTACTTTTTGTCCTTTTCTACAAACTATTCCCTACTAGCTTCTTTAGCCTCTACTCCCACTCACTACTTGAGATGTCAGGTGATATTACAATCTTTATTAGCGGACTTGATAGCTACCTTTCTTTCACTCAGCACACGCTTTTAAAGTTCCTTTTCGTCTTAATTAAATAAATGAAGTCATTTGACTCACCTTTGAGGTACAGTACACATACTTATATGCTTATCATATTGTTGCAGATTTGAAGAGCCCCCAGTTTTTATAGTATGCATCTGTCGGCCCTGATGAAGGTGGTATAATTTTATCTCCACTGAAATGGACGTAGACCATCTACAAACACCTGAGAACTCCACCAAGGAGGACCATCCAAATAAGGATTGACAACCATAAATACATACAGGATTGTTACCATGTAAACAGGACATACATTGTCATATTGATCCTCATATCTCAACTGTTTGATGCTAAGAGAAAGAGTACCCTTCTCACAGGAATTATTTCAGGTTATGGTACACCATAGCAATTCAGTGATCTGATACGTTAAGGGAGGAAGGTTTATGCTACGGTTCGTGGGAATAATAAAAACAACAGATTCTAACATCTTCATTTTAGCGCATCCCTATCACTTAACCTATAGAGAACTCCAGAATGGTAAGATCAACCACTCCTTCAAACAAATGTATACGTCTCAAATATTGTCCTAGGTCCTTTCATCTCACCACCTTAGTCTTCAGCTGGGCATTCTGTCCACATTGCTCCATTTTCTATACCTTGATATAAGGATCCTATTGCGTACTAGGCAACTGATTGGCCCTCATGTCAGATGACACCCTGCTGTAGCTTTGTGATGTAATGGCACCACTTGACCAATCGCCCTGGGTGACGATTACACCGGAGGACCAGACATCAGCAATTACAAACTAGGTAACTATCTGTGAATATGACTGCACAGCAAGTAGGAGGTGTAAGGGGGAAGTACAGTGCGCCATTGAAAGTATTGGGCTCCTATTTAAAGAGGGCTAGAGTTAGAAGAAGCAACTGATTGGCCCTCATGTCAGATGACATTCTGCTGTAGCTTTGTGATGTAATGGCACCACTTGACCAATCGCCCTGGGTGACGATTACACCGGAGGACCAGACGTCACCAATTACACACCAGGTAATTATCTGGGAATATGACTGCACAGCAAGTAGGAGTTGTAGGGGGAAGTACAGTGCGCCATTGAAAGTAGTGGGCTCCTATTCAAAGAGGACTAGAGTTAGAAGAACACAGTTTCTAAATAGCAGTCCATCTGGAGTATCAGAGTCCCACTCACAGAGAGCAGGGAAACAGGTTAAATAGCTTCCCTCCATCTGAATGTAAGTCATTTGCTCTAACCTAAGACAGCTCATTCCAGCCTGAAGGATGGTAATTAACTCACAGGACATATTGCCTGCACAAGTATCTAAAGAAGATTTTCTCAGACACTTAGGCAGACAAAGTCTTTGATAAACTATCATGATGGCCATTGCGTCATCCATATTGCTACCGTCTTGGAAGATTATATTTATGCGGAAGACCCCACTAAAAGGCACAGAGAGCTATCAGATGCTATGAACTTTTTATTAATGGCAAAATGATTAATTGAGATTTTGACTTACCATATATATTGATCGAGGCATGGAGAAGGCTGAGGAATGAGCTTTCTTTTTTTTTCCGTCTCAGCAAGCAGAGAAATATTCCTCTGCAACACTGCCTCTGCTGGCCATTCAGTATAATCTGCAGATGGAAAAGTCCACTGTTAGTCTTTTTTTAGAACTTGAATATTTCAAAACCAAATGCAACACTACCAAAACATGATTTTTATAAAGGGTCAATTAGCACTATGGCATGTCTCATATTGTGAAAATCCAAAACTCACTAAAAATTATAATCTTAATTTAGATTTCAACCTAGCAGACTTCTTTCAATCCTCTGCCTCATTTGCTGGTACTCTCTACACAACCCTATCACCTATATGAGGATTTAGATAGAAAGCTCTCTTTGGCAGCCAAGAGATAGAGTACCCTTCTCACAGGAATTATTTCAGGTTATGGTACACCATAGCAATTCAGTGATCTGATACGTTAAGGGAGGAAGGTTTATGCTACGGTTCGTGGGAATAATAAAAACAACAGATTCTAACATCTTCATTTTAGCGCATCCCTATCACTTAACCTATAGAGAACTCCAGAATGGTAAGATCAACCACTCCTTCAAACAAATGTATACGTCTCAAATATTGTCCTAGGTCCTTTCATCTCACCACCTTAGTCTTCAGCTGGGCATTCTGTCCACATTGCTCCATTTTCTATACCTTGATATAAGGATCCTATTGCGTACTAGGCAACTGATTGGCCCTCATGTCAGATGACACCCTGCTGTAGCTTTGTGATGTAATGGCACCACTTGACCAATCGCCCTGGGTGACGATTACACCGGAGGACCAGACATCAGCAATTACAAACTAGGTAACTATCTGTGAATATGACTGCACAGCAAGTAGGAGGTGTAAGGGGGAAGTACAGTGCGCCATTGAAAGTATTGGGCTCCTATTTAAAGAGGGCTAGAGTTAGAAGAAGCAACTGATTGGCCCTCATGTCAGATGACATTCTGCTGTAGCTTTGTGATGTAATGGCACCACTTGACCAATCGCCCTGGGTGACGATTACACCGGAGGACCAGACGTCACCAATTACACACCAGGTAATTATCTGGGAATATGACTGCACAGCAAGTAGGAGTTGTAGGGGGAAGTACAGTGCGCCATTGAAAGTAGTGGGCTCCTATTCAAAGAGGACTAGAGTTAGAAGAACACAGTTTCTAAATAGCAGTCCATCTGGAGTATCAGAGTCCCACTCACAGAGAGCAGGGAAACAGGTTAAATAGCTTCCCTCCATCTGAATGTAAGTCATTTGCTCTAACCTAAGACAGCTCATTCCAGCCTGAAGGATGGTAATTAACTCACAGGACATATTGCCTGCACAAGTATCTAAAGAAGATTTTCTCAGACACTTAGGCAGACAAAGTCTTTGATAAACTATCATGATGGCCATTGCGTCATCCATATTGCTACCGTCTTGGAAGATTATATTTATGCGGAAGACCCCACTAAAAGGCACAGAGAGCTATCAGATGCTATGAACTTTTTATTAATGGCAAAATGATTAATTGAGATTTTGACTTACCATATATATTGATCGAGGCATGGAGAAGGCTGAGGAATGAGCTTTCTTTTTTTTTCCGTCTCAGCAAGCAGAGAAATATTCCTCTGCAACACTGCCTCTGCTGGCCATTCAGTATAATCTGCAGATGGAAAAGTCCACTGTTAGTCTTTTTTTAGAACTTGAATATTTCAAAACCAAATGCAACACTACCAAAACATGATTTTTATAAAGGGTCAATTAGCACTATGGCATGTCTCATATTGTGAAAATCCAAAACTCACTAAAAATTATAATCTTAATTTAGATTTCAACCTAGCAGACTTCTTTCAATCCTCTGCCTCATTTGCTGGTACTCTCTACACAACCCTATCACCTATATGAGGACTTAGATAGAAAGCTCTCTTTGGCAGCCAAGAGATAGAGTACCCTTCTCACAGGAAATATTTCAGGTTATGGTACACCATAGCAATTCAGTGATCTGATACGTTAAGGGAGGAAGGTTTATGCTACGGTTCGTGGGAATAATAAAAACAACAGATTCTAACATCTTCATTTTAGCGCATCCCTATCACTTAACCTATAGAGAACTCCAGAATGGTAAGATCAACCACTCCTTCAAACAAATGTATACGTCTCAAATATTGTCCTAGGTCCTTTCATCTCACCACCTTAGTCTTCAGCTGGGCATTCTGTCCACATTGCTCCATTTTCTATACCTTGATATAAGGATCCTATTGCGTACTAGGCAACTGATTGGCCCTCATGTCAGATGACACCCTGCTGTAGCTTTGTGATGTAATGGCACCACTTGACCAATCGCCCTGGGTGACGATTACACCGGAGGACCAGACATCAGCAATTACAAACTAGGTAACTATCTGTGAATATGACTGCACAGCAAGTAGGAGGTGTAAGGGGGAAGTACAGTGCGCCATTGAAAGTATTGGGCTCCTATTTAAAGAGGGCTAGAGTTAGAAGAAGCAACTGATTGGCCCTCATGTCAGATGACATTCTGCTGTAGCTTTGTGATGTAATGGCACCACTTGACCAATCGCCCTGGGTGACGATTACACCGGAGGACCAGACGTCACCAATTACACACCAGGTAATTATCTGGGAATATGACTGCACAGCAAGTAGGAGTTGTAGGGGGAAGTACAGTGCGCCATTGAAAGTAGTGGGCTCCTATTCAAAGAGGACTAGAGTTAGAAGAACACAGTTTCTAAATAGCAGTCCATCTGGAGTATCAGAGTCCCACTCACAGAGAGCAGGGAAACAGGTTAAATAGCTTCCCTCCATCTGAATGTAAGTCATTTGCTCTAACCTAAGACAGCTCATTCCAGCCTGAAGGATGGTAATTAACTCACAGGACATATTGCCTGCACAAGTATCTAAAGAAGATTTTCTCAGACACTTAGGCAGACAAAGTCTTTGATAAACTATCATGATGGCCATTGCGTCATCCATATTGCTACCGTCTTGGAAGATTATATTTATGCGGAAGACCCCACTAAAAGGCACAGAGAGCTATCAGATGCTATGAACTTTTTATTAATGGCAAAATGATTAATTGAGATTTTGACTTACCATATATATTGATCGAGGCATGGAGAAGGCTGAGGAATGAGCTTTCTTTTTTTTTCCGTCTCAGCAAGCAGAGAAATATTCCTCTGCAACACTGCCTCTGCTGGCCATTCAGTATAATCTGCAGATGGAAAAGTCCACTGTTAGTCTTTTTTTAGAACTTGAATATTTCAAAACCAAATGCAACACTACCAAAACATGATTTTTATAAAGGGTCAATTAGCACTATGGCATGTCTCATATTGTGAAAATCCAAAACTCACTAAAAATTATAATCTTAATTTAGATTTCAACCTAGCAGACTTCTTTCAATCCTCTGCCTCATTTGCTGGTACTCTCTACACAACCCTATCACCTATATGAGGATTTAGATAGAAAGCTCTCTTTGGCAGCCAAGAGATAGAGTACCCTTCTCACAGGAATTATTTCAGGTTATGGTACACCATAGCAATTCAGTGATCTGATACGTTAAGGGAGGAAGGTTTATGCTACGGTTCGTGGGAATAATAAAAACAACAGATTCTAACATCTTCATTTTAGCGCATCCCTATCACTCAACCTATAGAGAACTCCAGAATGGTAAGATCAACCACTCCTTCGAACAAATGTATAAGTCTCAAATATTGTCCTAGGTCCTTTCATCTCACCACCTTAGTCTTCAGCTGGGCATTCTGTCCACATTGCTCCATTTTCTATACCTTGATATAAGTATCCTATTGCGTACTAGGCAACTGATTGGCCCTCATGTCAGATGACACCCTGCTGTAGCTTTGTGATGTAATGGCACCACTTGACCAATCGCCCTGGGTGACGATTACACCGGAGGACCAGACATCAGCAATTACAAACTAGGTAACTATCTGTGAATATGACTGCACAGCAAGTAGGAGGTGTAAGGGGGAAGTACAGTGCGCCATTGAAAGTATTGGGCTCCTATTTAAAGAGGGCTAGAGTTAGAAGAAGCAACTGATTGGCCCTCATGTCAGATGACATTCTGCTGTAGCTTTGTGATGTAATGGCACCACTTGACCAATCGCCCTGGGTGACGATTACACCGGAGGACCAGACGTCACCAATTACACACCAGGTAATTATCTGGGAATAGGACTGCACAGCAAGTAGGAGTTGTAGGGGGAAGTACAGTGCGCCATTGAAAGTAGTGGGCTCCTATTCAAAGAGGACTAGAGTTAGAAGAACACAGTTTCTAAATAGCAGTCCATCTGGAGTATCAGAGTCCCACTCACAGAGAGCAGGGAAACAGGTTAAATAGCTTCCCTCCATCTGAATGTAAGTCATTTGCTCTAACCTAAGACAGCTCATTCCAGCCTGAAGGATGGTAATTAACTCACAGGACATATTGCCTGCACAAGTATCTAAAGAAGATTTTCTCAGACACTTAGGCAGACAAAGTCTTTGATAAACTATCATGATGGCCATTGCGTCATCCATATTGCTACCGTCTTGGAAGATTATATTTATGCGGAAGACCCCACTAAAAGGCACAGAGAGCTATCAGATGCTATGAACTTTTTATTAATGGCAAAATGATTAATTGAGATTTTGACTTACCATATATATTGATCGAGGCATGGAGAAGGCTGAGGAATGAGCTTTCTTTTTTACCGTCTCAGCAAGCATAGAAATATTCCTCTGCAACACTGCCTCTGCTGGCCATTCAGTATAATCTGCAGATGGAAAAGTCCACTGTTAGTCTTTTTTTAGAACTTGAATATTTCAAAACCAAATGCAACACTACCAAAACATGATTTTTATAAAGGGTCAATTAGCACTATGGCATGTCTCATATTGTGAAAATCCAAAACTCACTAAAAATTATAATCTTAATTTAGATTTCAACCTAGCAGACTTCTTTCAATCCTCTGCCTCATTTGCTGGTACTCTCTACACAACCCTATCACCTATATGAGGACTTAGATAGAAAGCTCTCTTTGGCAGCCAAGAGATAGAGTACCCTTCTCACAGGAAATATTTCAGGTTATGGTACACCATAGCAATTCAGTGATCTGATACGTTAAGGGAGGAAGGTTTATGCTACGGTTCGTGGGAATAATAAAAACAACAGATTCTAACATCTTCATTTTAGCGCATCCCTATCACTTAACCTATAGAGAACTCCAGAATGGTAAGATCAACCACTCCTTCAAACAAATGTATAAGTCTCAAATATTGTCCTAGGTCCTTTCATCCCACCACCTTAGTCTTCAGCTGGGCATTCTGTCCACATTGCTCCATTTTCTATACCTTGATATAAGTATCCTATTGCGTACTAGGCAACTGATTGGCCCTCATGTCAGATGACACCCTGCTGTAGCTTTGTGATGTAATGGCACCACTTGACCAATCGCCCTGGGTGACGATTACACCGGAGGACCAGACATCAGCAATTACAAACTAGGTAACTATCTGTGAATATGACTGCACAGCAAGTAGGAGGTGTAAGGGGGAAGTACAGTGCGCCATTGAAAGTATTGGGCTCCTATTTAAAGAGGGCTAGAGTTAGAAGAAGCAACTGATTGGCCCTCATGTCAGATGACATTCTGCTGTAGCTTTGTGATGTAATGGCACCACTTGACCAATCGCCCTGGGTGACGATTACACCGGAGGACCAGACGTCACCAATTACACACCAGGTAATTATCTGGGAATATGACTGCACAGCAAGTAGGAGTTGTAGGGGGAAGTACAGTGCGCCATTGAAAGTAGTGGGCTCCTATTCAAAGAGGACTAGAGTTAGAAGAACACAGTTTCTAAATAGCAGTCCATCTGGAGTATCAGAGTCCCACTCACAGAGAGCAGGGAAACAGGTTAAATAGCTTCCCTCCATCTGAATGTAAGTCATTTGCTCTAACCTAAGACAGCTCATTCCAGCCTGAAGGATGGTAATTAACTCACAGGACATATTGCCTGCACAAGTATCTAAAGAAGATTTTCTCAGACACTTAGGCAGACAAAGTCTTTGATAAACTATCATGATGGCCATTGCGTCATCCATATTGCTACCGTCTTGGAAGATTATATTTATGCGGAAGACCCCACTAAAAGGCACAGAGAGCTATCAGATGCTATGAACTTTTTATTAATGGCAAAATGATTAATTGAGATTTTGACTTACCATATATATTGATCGAGGCATGGAGAAGGCTGAGGAATGAGCTTTCTTTTTTTTTCCGTCTCAGCAAGCAGAGAAATATTCCTCTGCAACACTGCCTCTGCTGGCCATTCAGTATAATCTGCAGATGGAAAAGTCCACTGTTAGTCTTTTTTTAGAACTTGAATATTTCAAAACCAAATGCAACACTACCAAAACATGATTTTTATAAAGGGTCAATTAGCACTATGGCATGTCTCATATTGTGAAAATCCAAAACTCACTAAAAATTATAATCTTAATTTAGATTTCAACCTAGCAGACTTCTTTCAATCCTCTGCCTCATTTGCTGGTACTCTCTACACAACCCTATCACCTATATGAGGATTTAGATAGAAAGCTCTCTTTGGCAGCCAAGAGATAGAGTACCCTTCTCACAGGAATTATTTCAGGTTATGGTACACCATAGCAATTCAGTGATCTGATACGTTAAGGGAGGAAGGTTTATGCTACGGTTCGTGGGAATAATAAAAACAACAGATTCTAACATCTTCATTTTAGCGCATCCCTATCACTTAACCTATAGAGAACTCCAGAATGGTAAGATCAACCACTCCTTCGAACAAATGTATAAGTCTCAAATATTGTCCTAGGTCCTTTCATCTCACCACCTTAGTCTTCAGCTGGGCATTCTGTCCACATTGCTCCATTTTCTATACCTTGATATAAGTATCCTATTGCGTACTAGGCAACTGATTGGCCCTCATGTCAGATGACACCCTGCTGTAGCTTTGTGATGTAATGGCACCACTTGACCAATCGCCCTGGGTGACGATTACACCGGAGGACCAGACATCAGCAATTACAAACTAGGTAACTATCTGTGAATATGACTGCACAGCAAGTAGGAGGTGTAAGGGGGAAGTACAGTGCGCCATTGAAAGTATTGGGCTCCTATTTAAAGAGGGCTAGAGTTAGAAGAAGCAACTGATTGGCCCTCATGTCAGATGACATTCTGCTGTAGCTTTGTGATGTAATGGCACCACTTGACCAATCGCCCTGGGTGACGATTACACCGGAGGACCAGACGTCACCAATTACACACCAGGTAATTATCTGGGAATATGACTGCACAGCAAGTAGGAGTTGTAGGGGGAAGTACAGTGCGCCATTGAAAGTAGTGGGCTCCTATTCAAAGAGGACTAGAGTTAGAAGAACACAGTTTCTAAATAGCAGTCCATCTGGAGTATCAGAGTCCCACTCACAGAGAGCAGGGAAACAGGTTAAATAGCTTCCCTCCATCTGAATGTAAGTCATTTGCTCTAACCTAAGACAGCTCATTCCAGCCTGAAGGATGGTAATTAACTCACAGGACATATTGCCTGCACAAGTATCTAAAGAAGATTTTCTCAGACACTTAGGCAGACAAAGTCTTTGATAAACTATCATGATGGCCATTGCGTCATCCATATTGCTACCGTCTTGGAAGATTATATTTATGCGGAAGACCCCACTAAAAGGCACAGAGAGCTATCAGATGCTATGAACTTTTTATTAATGGCAAAATGATTAATTGAGATTTTGACTTACCATATATATTGATCGAGGCATGGAGAAGGCTGAGGAATGAGCTTTCTTTTTTACCGTCTCAGCAAGCATAGAAATATTCCTCTGCAACACTGCCTCTGCTGGCCATTCAGTATAATCTGCAGATGGAAAAGTCCACTGTTAGTCTTTTTTTAGAACTTGAATATTTCAAAACCAAATGCAACACTACCAAAACATGATTTTTATAAAGGGTCAATTAGCACTATGGCATGTCTCATATTGTGAAAATCCAAAACTCACTAAAAATTATAATCTTAATTTAGATTTCAACCTAGCAGACTTCTTTCAATCCTCTGCCTCATTTGCTGGTACTCTCTACACAACCCTATCACCTATATGAGGACTTAGATAGAAAGCTCTCTTTGGCAGCCAAGAGATAGAGTACCCTTCTCACAGGAAATATTTCAGGTTATGGTACACCATAGCAATTCAGTGATCTGATACGTTAAGGGAGGAAGGTTTATGCTACGGTTCGTGGGAATAATAAAAACAACAGATTCTAACATCTTCATTTTAGCGCATCCCTATCACTTAACCTATAGAGAACTCCAGAATGGTAAGATCAACCACTCCTTCAAACAAATGTATACGTCTCAAATATTGTCCTAGGTCCTTTCATCTCACCACCTTAGTCTTCAGCTGGGCATTCTGTCCACATTGCTCCATTTTCTATACCTTGATATAAGTATCCTATTGCGTACTAGGCAACTGATTGGCCCTCATGTCAGATGACACCCTGCTGTAGCTTTGTGATGTAATGGCACCACTTGACCAATCGCCCTGGGTGACGATTACACCGGAGGACCAGACATCAGCAATTACAAACTAGGTAACTATCTGTGAATATGACTGCACAGCAAGTAGGAGGTGTAAGGGGGAAGTACAGTGCGCCATTGAAAGTATTGGGCTCCTATTTAAAGAGGGCTAGAGTTAGAAGAAGCAACTGATTGGCCCTCATGTCAGATGACATTCTGCTGTAGCTTTGTGATGTAATGGCACCACTTGACCAATCGCCCTGGGTGACGATTACACCGGAGGACCAGACGTCACCAATTACACACCAGGTAATTATCTGGGAATATGACTGCACAGCAAGTAGGAGTTGTAGGGGGAAGTACAGTGCGCCATTGAAAGTAGTGGGCTCCTATTCAAAGAGGACTAGAGTTAGAAGAACACAGTTTCTAAATAGCAGTCCATCTGGAGTATCAGAGTCCCACTCACAGAGAGCAGGGAAACAGGTTAAATAGCTTCCCTCCATCTGAATGTAAGTCATTTGCTCTAACCTAAGACAGCTCATTCCAGCCTGAAGGATGGTAATTAACTCACAGGACATATTGCCTGCACAAGTATCTAAAGAAGATTTTCTCAGACACTTAGGCAGACAAAGTCTTTGATAAACTATCATGATGGCCATTGCGTCATCCATATTGCTACCGTCTTGGAAGATTATATTTATGCGGAAGACCCCACTAAAAGGCACAGAGAGCTATCAGATGCTATGAACTTTTTATTAATGGCAAAATGATTAATTGAGATTTTGACTTACCATATATATTGATCGAGGCATGGAGAAGGCTGAGGAATGAGCTTTCTTTTTTACCGTCTCAGCAAGCATAGAAATATTCCTCTGCAACACTGCCTCTGCTGGCCATTCAGTATAATCTGCAGATGGAAAAGTCCACTGTTAGTCTTTTTTTAGAACTTGAATATTTCAAAACCAAATGCAACACTACCAAAACATGATTTTTATAAAGGGTCAATTAGCACTATGGCATGTCTCATATTGTGAAAATCCAAAACTCACTAAAAATTATAATCTTAATTTAGATTTCAACCTAGCAGACTTCTTTCAATCCTCTGCCTCATTTGCTGGTACTCTCTACACAACCCTATCACCTATATGAGGACTTAGATAGAAAGCTCTCTTTGGCAGCCAAGAGATAGAGTACCCTTCTCACAGGAAATATTTCAGGTTATGGTACACCATAGCAATTCAGTGATCTGATACGTTAAGGGAGGAAGGTTTATGCTACGGTTCGTGGGAATAATAAAAACAACAGATTCTAACATCTTCATTTTAGCGCATCCCTATCACTTAACCTATAGAGAACTCCAGAATGGTAAGATCAACCACTCCTTCAAACAAATGTATACGTCTCAAATATTGTCCTAGGTCCTTTCATCTCACCACCTTAGTCTTCAGCTGGGCATTCTGTCCACATTGCTCCATTTTCTATACCTTGATATAAGGATCCTATTGCGTACTAGGCAACTGATTGGCCCTCATGTCAGATGACACCCTGCTGTAGCTTTGTGATGTAATGGCACCACTTGACCAATCGCCCTGGGTGACGATTACACCGGAGGACCAGACATCAGCAATTACAAACTAGGTAACTATCTGTGAATATGACTGCACAGCAAGTAGGAGGTGTAAGGGGGAAGTACAGTGCGCCATTGAAAGTATTGGGCTCCTATTTAAAGAGGGCTAGAGTTAGAAGAAGCAACTGATTGGCCCTCATGTCAGATGACATTCTGCTGTAGCTTTGTGATGTAATGGCACCACTTGACCAATCGCCCTGGGTGACGATTACACCGGAGGACCAGACGTCACCAATTACACACCAGGTAATTATCTGGGAATATGACTGCACAGCAAGTAGGAGTTGTAGGGGGAAGTACAGTGCGCCATTGAAAGTAGTGGGCTCCTATTCAAAGAGGACTAGAGTTAGAAGAACACAGTTTCTAAATAGCAGTCCATCTGGAGTATCAGAGTCCCACTCACAGAGAGCAGGGAAACAGGTTAAATAGCTTCCCTCCATCTGAATGTAAGTCATTTGCTCTAACCTAAGACAGCTCATTCCAGCCTGAAGGATGGTAATTAACTCACAGGACATATTGCCTGCACAAGTATCTAAAGAAGATTTTCTCAGACACTTAGGCAGACAAAGTCTTTGATAAACTATCATGATGGCCATTGCGTCATCCATATTGCTACCGTCTTGGAAGATTATATTTATGCGGAAGACCCCACTAAAAGGCACAGAGAGCTATCAGATGCTATGAACTTTTTATTAATGGCAAAATGATTAATTGAGATTTTGACTTACCATATATATTGATCGAGGCATGGAGAAGGCTGAGGAATGAGCTTTCTTTTTTTTTCCGTCTCAGCAAGCAGAGAAATATTCCTCTGCAACACTGCCTCTGCTGGCCATTCAGTATAATCTGCAGATGGAAAAGTCCACTGTTAGTCTTTTTTTAGAACTTGAATATTTCAAAACCAAATGCAACACTACCAAAACATGATTTTTATAAAGGGTCAATTAGCACTATGGCATGTCTCATATTGTGAAAATCCAAAACTCACTAAAAATTATAATCTTAATTTAGATTTCAACCTAGCAGACTTCTTTCAATCCTCTGCCTCATTTGCTGGTACTCTCTACACAACCCTATCACCTATATGAGGATTTAGATAGAAAGCTCTCTTTGGCAGCCAAGAGATAGAGTACCCTTCTCACAGGAATTATTTCAGGTTATGGTACACCATAGCAATTCAGTGATCTGATACGTTAAGGGAGGAAGGTTTATGCTACGGTTCGTGGGAATAATAAAAACAACAGATTCTAACATCTTCATTTTAGCGCATCCCTATCACTTAACCTATAGAGAACTCCAGAATGGTAAGATCAACCACTCCTTCAAACAAATGTATACGTCTCAAATATTGTCCTAGGTCCTTTCATCTCACCACCTTAGTCTTCAGCTGGGCATTCTGTCCACATTGCTCCATTTTCTATACCTTGATATAAGGATCCTATTGCGTACTAGGCAACTGATTGGCCCTCATGTCAGATGACACCCTGCTGTAGCTTTGTGATGTAATGGCACCACTTGACCAATCGCCCTGGGTGACGATTACACCGGAGGACCAGACATCAGCAATTACAAACTAGGTAACTATCTGTGAATATGACTGCACAGCAAGTAGGAGGTGTAAGGGGGAAGTACAGTGCGCCATTGAAAGTATTGGGCTCCTATTTAAAGAGGGCTAGAGTTAGAAGAAGCAACTGATTGGCCCTCATGTCAGATGACATTCTGCTGTAGCTTTGTGATGTAATGGCACCACTTGACCAATCGCCCTGGGTGACGATTACACCGGAGGACCAGACGTCACCAATTACACACCAGGTAATTATCTGGGAATATGACTGCACAGCAAGTAGGAGTTGTAGGGGGAAGTACAGTGCGCCATTGAAAGTAGTGGGCTCCTATTCAAAGAGGACTAGAGTTAGAAGAACACAGTTTCTAAATAGCAGTCCATCTGGAGTATCAGAGTCCCACTCACAGAGAGCAGGGAAACAGGTTAAATAGCTTCCCTCCATCTGAATGTAAGTCATTTGCTCTAACCTAAGACAGCTCATTCCAGCCTGAAGGATGGTAATTAACTCACAGGACATATTGCCTGCACAAGTATCTAAAGAAGATTTTCTCAGACACTTAGGCAGACAAAGTCTTTGATAAACTATCATGATGGCCATTGCGTCATCCATATTGCTACCGTCTTGGAAGATTATATTTATGCGGAAGACCCCACTAAAAGGCACAGAGAGCTATCAGATGCTATGAACTTTTTATTAATGGCAAAATGATTAATTGAGATTTTGACTTACCATATATATTGATCGAGGCATGGAGAAGGCTGAGGAATGAGCTTTCTTTTTTTTTCCGTCTCAGCAAGCAGAGAAATATTCCTCTGCAACACTGCCTCTGCTGGCCATTCAGTATAATCTGCAGATGGAAAAGTCCACTGTTAGTCTTTTTTTAGAACTTGAATATTTCAAAACCAAATGCAACACTACCAAAAGATGATTTTTATAAAGGGTCAATTAGCACTATGGCATGTCTCATATTGTGAAAATCCAAAACTCACTAAAAATTATAATCTTAATTTAGATTTCAACCTAGCAGACTTCTTTCAATCCTCTGCCTCATTTGCTGGTACTCTCTACACAACCCTATCACCTATATGAGGATTTAGATAGAAAGCTCTCTTTGGCAGCCAAGAGATAGAGTACCCTTCTCACAGGAATTATTTCAGGTTATGGTACACCATAGCAATTCAGTGATCTGATACGTTAAGGGAGGAAGGTTTATGCTACGGTTCGTGGGAATAATAAAAACAACAGATTCTAACATCTTCATTTTAGCGCATCCCTATCACTTAACATATAGAGAACTCCAGAATGGTAAGATCAACCACTCCTTCAAACAAATGTACAAGTCTCAAATATTGTCCTAGGTCCTTTCATCTCACCACCTTAGTCTTCAGCTGGGCATTCTGTCCACATTGCTCCATTTTCTATACCTTGATATAAGTATCCTATTGCGTACTAGGCAACTGATTGGCCCTCATGTCAGATGACACCCTGCTGTAGCTTTGTGATGTAATGGCACCACTTGACCAATCGCCCTGGGTGACGATTACACCGGAGGACCAGACATCAGCAATTACAAACTAGGTAACTATCTGTGAATATGACTGCACAGCAAGTAGGAGGTGTAAGGGGGAAGTACAGTGCGCCATTGAAAGTATTGGGCTCCTATTTAAAGAGGGCTAGAGTTAGAAGAAGCAACTGATTGGCCCTCATGTCAGATGACATTCTGCTGTAGCTTTGTGATGTAATGGCACCACTTGACCAATCGCCTTGGGTGACGATTACACCGGAGGACCAGACGTCACCAATTACACACCAGGTAATTATCTGGGAATATGACTGCACAGCAAGTAGGAGTTGTAGGGGGAAGTACAGTGCGCCATTGAAAGTAGTGGGCTCCTATTCAAAGAGGACTAGAGTTAGAAGAACACAGTTTCTAAATAGCAGTCCATCTGGAGTATCAGAGTCCCACTCACAGAGAGCAGGGAAACAGGTTAAATAGCTTCCCTCCATCTGAATGTAAGTCATTTGCTCTAACCTAAGACAGCTCATTCCAGCCTGAAGGATGGTAATTAACTCACAGGACATATTGCCTGCACAAGTATCTAAAGAAGATTTTCTCAGACACTTAGGCAGACAAAGTCTTTGATAAACTATCATGATGGCCATTGCGTCATCCATATTGCTACCGTCTTGGAAGATTATATTTATGCGGAAGACCCCACTAAAAGGCACAGAGAGCTATCAGATGCTATGAACTTTTTATTAATGGCAAAATGATTAATTGAGATTTTGACTTACCATATATATTGATCGAGGCATGGAGAAGGCTGAGGAATGAGCTTTCTTTTTTTTCCGTCTCAGCAAGCAGAGAAATATTCCTCTGCAACACTGCCTCTGCTGGCCATTCAGTATAATCTGCAGATGGAAAAGTCCACGGTTAGTCTTTTTTTAGAACTTGAATATTTCAAAACCAAATGCAACACTACCAAAAGATGATTTTTATAAAGGGTCAATTAGCACTATGGCATGTCTCATATTGTGAAAATCCAAAACTCACTAAAAATTATAATCTTAATTTAGATTTCAACCTAGCAGACTTCTTTCAATCCTCTGCCTCATTTTCTGGTACTCTCTACACAACCCTATCACCTATATGAGGACTTAGATAGAAAGCTCTCTTTGGCAGCCAAGAGATAGAGTACCCTTCTCACAGGAAATATTTCAGGTTATGGTACACCATAGCAATTCAGTGATCTGATACGTTAAGGGAGGAAGGTTTATGCTACGGTTCGTGGGAATAATAAAAACAACAGATTCTAACATCTTCATTTTAGCGCATCCCTATCACTTAACCTATAGAGAACTCCAGAATGGTAAGATCAACCACTCCTTCGAACAAATGTATAAGTCTCAAATATTGTCCTAGGTCCTTTCATCCCACCACCTTAGTCTTCAGCTGGGCATTCTGTCCACATTGCTCCATTTTCTATACCTTGATATAAGTATCCTATTGCGTACTAGGCAACTGATTGGCCCTCATGTCAGATGACACCCTGCTGTAGCTTTGTGATGTAATGGCACCACTTGACCAATCGCCCTGGGTGACGATTACACCGGAGGACCAGACATCAGCAATTACAAACTAGGTAACTATCTGTGAATATGACTGCACAGCAAGTAGGAGGTGTAAGGGGGAAGTACAGTGCGCCATTGAAAGTATTGGGCTCCTATTTAAAGAGGGCTAGAGTTAGAAGAAGCAACTGATTGGCCCTCATGTCAGATGACATTCTGCTGTAGCTTTGTGATGTAATGGCACCACTTCACCAATCGCCCTGGGTGACGATTACACCGGAGGACCAGACGTCACCAATTACACACCAGGTAATTATCTGGGAATATGACTGCACAGCAAGTAGGAGTTGTAGGGGGAAGTACAGTGCGCCATTGAAAGTAGTGGGCTCCTATTCAAAGAGGACTAGAGTTAGAAGAACACAGTTTCTAAATAGCAGTCCATCTGGAGTATCAGAGTCCCACTCACAGAGAGCAGGGAA
Source organism: Lissotriton vulgaris (assembly GCF_964263255.1). Lineage (NCBI taxonomy): Eukaryota > Metazoa > Chordata > Amphibia > Caudata > Salamandridae > Lissotriton > Lissotriton vulgaris. The sequence continues at coordinate 1,210,140,008 of NC_141695.1, read as the reverse complement.
ACAGGTTAAATAGCTTCCCTCCATCTGAATGTAAGTCATTTGCTCTAACCTAAGACAGCTCATTCCAGCCTGAAGGATGGTAATTAACTCACAGGACATATTGCCTGCACAAGTATCTAAAGAAGATTTTCTCAGACACTTAGGCAGACAAAGTCTTTGATAAACTATCATGATGGCCATTGCGTCATCCATATTGCTACCGTCTTGGAAGATTATATTTATGCGGAAGACCCCACTAAAAGGCACAGAGAGCTATCAGATGCTATGAACTTTTTATTAATGGCAAAATGATTAATTGAGATTTTGACTTACCATATATATTGATCGAGGCATGGAGAAGGCTGAGGAATGAGCTTTCTTTTTTACCGTCTCAGCAAGCATAGAAATATTCCTCTGCAACACTGCCTCTGCTGGCCATTCAGTATAATCTGCAGATGGAAAAGTCCACTGTTAGTCTTTTTTTAGAACTTGAATATTTCAAAACCAAATGCAACACTACCAAAACATGATTTTTATAAAGGGTCAATTAGCACTATGGCATGTCTCATATTGTGAAAATCCAAAACTCACTAAAAATTATAATCTTAATTTAGATTTCAACCTAGCAGACTTCTTTCAATCCTCTGCCTCATTTGCTGGTACTCTCTACACAACCCTATCACCTATATGAGGACTTAGATAGAAAGCTCTCTTTGGCAGCCAAGAGATAGAGTACCCTTCTCACAGGAAATATTTCAGGTTATGGTACACCATAGCAATTCAGTGATCTGATACGTTAAGGGAGGAAGGTTTATGCTACGGTTCGTGGGAATAATAAAAACAACAGATTCTAACATCTTCATTTTAGCGCATCCCTATCACTTAACCTATAGAGAACTCCAGAATGGTAAGATCAACCACTCCTTCAAACAAATGTATACGTCTCAAATATTGTCCTAGGTCCTTTCATCTCACCACCTTAGTCTTCAGCTGGGCATTCTGTCCACATTGCTCCATTTTCTATACCTTGATATAAGGATCCTATTGCGTACTAGGCAACTGATTGGCCCTCATGTCAGATGACACCCTGCTGTAGCTTTGTGATGTAATGGCACCACTTGACCAATCGCCCTGGGTGACGATTACACCGGAGGACCAGACATCAGCAATTACAAACTAGGTAACTATCTGTGAATATGACTGCACAGCAAGTAGGAGGTGTAAGGGGGAAGTACAGTGCGCCATTGAAAGTATTGGGCTCCTATTTAAAGAGGGCTAGAGTTAGAAGAAGCAACTGATTGGCCCTCATGTCAGATGACATTCTGCTGTAGCTTTGTGATGTAATGGCACCACTTGACCAATCGCCCTGGGTGACGATTACACCGGAGGACCAGACGTCACCAATTACACACCAGGTAATTATCTGGGAATATGACTGCACAGCAAGTAGGAGTTGTAGGGGGAAGTACAGTGCGCCATTGAAAGTAGTGGGCTCCTATTCAAAGAGGACTAGAGTTAGAAGAACACAGTTTCTAAATAGCAGTCCATCTGGAGTATCAGAGTCCCACTCACAGAGAGCAGGGAAACAGGTTAAATAGCTTCCCTCCATCTGAATGTAAGTCATTTGCTCTAACCTAAGACAGCTCATTCCAGCCTGAAGGATGGTAATTAACTCACAGGACATATTGCCTGCACAAGTATCTAAAGAAGATTTTCTCAGACACTTAGGCAGACAAAGTCTTTGATAAACTATCATGATGGCCATTGCGTCATCCATATTGCTACCGTCTTGGAAGATTATATTTATGCGGAAGACCCCACTAAAAGGCACAGAGAGCTATCAGATGCTATGAACTTTTTATTAATGGCAAAATGATTAATTGAGATTTTGACTTACCATATATATTGATCGAGGCATGGAGAAGGCTGAGGAATGAGCTTTCTTTTTTTTTCCGTCTCAGCAAGCAGAGAAATATTCCTCTGCAACACTGCCTCTGCTGGCCATTCAGTATAATCTGCAGATGGAAAAGTCCACTGTTAGTCTTTTTTTAGAACTTGAATATTTCAAAACCAAATGCAACACTACCAAAACATGATTTTTATAAAGGGTCAATTAGCACTATGGCATGTCTCATATTGTGAAAATCCAAAACTCACTAAAAATTATAATCTTAATTTAGATTTCAACCTAGCAGACTTCTTTCAATCCTCTGCCTCATTTGCTGGTACTCTCTACACAACCCTATCACCTATATGAGGATTTAGATAGAAAGCTCTCTTTGGCAGCCAAGAGATAGAGTACCCTTCTCACAGGAATTATTTCAGGTTATGGTACACCATAGCAATTCAGTGATCTGATACGTTAAGGGAGGAAGGTTTATGCTACGGTTCGTGGGAATAATAAAAACAACAGATTCTAACATCTTCATTTTAGCGCATCCCTATCACTTAACCTATAGAGAACTCCAGAATGGTAAGATCAACCACTCCTTCAAACAAATGTATACGTCTCAAATATTGTCCTAGGTCCTTTCATCTCACCACCTTAGTCTTCAGCTGGGCATTCTGTCCACATTGCTCCATTTTCTATACCTTGATATAAGGATCCTATTGCGTACTAGGCAACTGATTGGCCCTCATGTCAGATGACACCCTGCTGTAGCTTTGTGATGTAATGGCACCACTTGACCAATCGCCCTGGGTGACGATTACACCGGAGGACCAGACATCAGCAATTACAAACTAGGTAACTATCTGTGAATATGACTGCACAGCAAGTAGGAGGTGTAAGGGGGAAGTACAGTGCGCCATTGAAAGTATTGGGCTCCTATTTAAAGAGGGCTAGAGTTAGAAGAAGCAACTGATTGGCCCTCATGTCAGATGACATTCTGCTGTAGCTTTGTGATGTAATGGCACCACTTGACCAATCGCCCTGGGTGACGATTACACCGGAGGACCAGACGTCACCAATTACACACCAGGTAATTATCTGGGAATATGACTGCACAGCAAGTAGGAGTTGTAGGGGGAAGTACAGTGCGCCATTGAAAGTAGTGGGCTCCTATTCAAAGAGGACTAGAGTTAGAAGAACACAGTTTCTAAATAGCAGTCCATCTGGAGTATCAGAGTCCCACTCACAGAGAGCAGGGAAACAGGTTAAATAGCTTCCCTCCATCTGAATGTAAGTCATTTGCTCTAACCTAAGACAGCTCATTCCAGCCTGAAGGATGGTAATTAACTCACAGGACATATTGCCTGCACAAGTATCTAAAGAAGATTTTCTCAGACACTTAGGCAGACAAAGTCTTTGATAAACTATCATGATGGCCATTGCGTCATCCATATTGCTACCGTCTTGGAAGATTATATTTATGCGGAAGACCCCACTAAAAGGCACAGAGAGCTATCAGATGCTATGAACTTTTTATTAATGGCAAAATGATTAATTGAGATTTTGACTTACCATATATATTGATCGAGGCATGGAGAAGGCTGAGGAATGAGCTTTCTTTTTTTTTCCGTCTCAGCAAGCAGAGAAATATTCCTCTGCAACACTGCCTCTGCTGGCCATTCAGTATAATCTGCAGATGGAAAAGTCCACTGTTAGTCTTTTTTTAGAACTTGAATATTTCAAAACCAAATGCAACACTACCAAAACATGATTTTTATAAAGGGTCAATTAGCACTATGGCATGTCTCATATTGTGAAAATCCAAAACTCACTAAAAATTATAATCTTAATTTAGATTTCAACCTAGCAGACTTCTTTCAATCCTCTGCCTCATTTGCTGGTACTCTCTACACAACCCTATCACCTATATGAGGATTTAGATAGAAAGCTCTCTTTGGCAGCCAAGAGATAGAGTACCCTTCTCACAGGAATTATTTCAGGTTATGGTACACCATAGCAATTCAGTGATCTGATACGTTAAGGGAGGAAGGTTTATGCTACGGTTCGTGGGAATAATAAAAACAACAGATTCTAACATCTTCATTTTAGCGCATCCCTATCACTTAACCTATAGAGAACTCCAGAATGGTAAGATCAACCACTCCTTCGAACAAATGTATAAGTCTCAAATATTGTCCTAGGTCCTTTCATCTCACCACCTTAGTCTTCAGCTGGGCATTCTGTCCACATTGCTCCATTTTCTATACCTTGATATAAGTATCCTATTGCGTACTAGGCAACTGATTGGCCCTCATGTCAGATGACACCCTGCTGTAGCTTTGTGATGTAATGGCACCACTTGACCAATCGCCCTGGGTGACGATTACACCGGAGGACCAGACATCAGCAATTACAAACTAGGTAACTATCTGTGAATATGACTGCACAGCAAGTAGGAGGTGTAAGGGGGAAGTACAGTGCGCCATTGAAAGTATTGGGCTCCTATTTAAAGAGGGCTAGAGTTAGAAGAAGCAACTGATTGGCCCTCATGTCAGATGACATTCTGCTGTAGCTTTGTGATGTAATGGCACCACTTGACCAATCGCCCTGGGTGACGATTACACCGGAGGACCAGACGTCACCAATTACACACCAGGTAATTATCTGGGAATATGACTGCACAGCAAGTAGGAGTTGTAGGGGGAAGTACAGTGCGCCATTGAAAGTAGTGGGCTCCTATTCAAAGAGGACTAGAGTTAGAAGAACACAGTTTCTAAATAGCAGTCCATCTGGAGTATCAGAGTCCCACTCACAGAGAGCAGGGAAACAGGTTAAATAGCTTCCCTCCATCTGAATGTAAGTCATTTGCTCTAACCTAAGACAGCTCATTCCAGCCTGAAGGATGGTAATTAACTCACAGGACATATTGCCTGCACAAGTATCTAAAGAAGATTTTCTCAGACACTTAGGCAGACAAAGTCTTTGATAAACTATCATGATGGCCATTGCGTCATCCATATTGCTACCGTCTTGGAAGATTATATTTATGCGGAAGACCCCACTAAAAGGCACAGAGAGCTATCAGATGCTATGAACTTTTTATTAATGGCAAAATGATTAATTGAGATTTTGACTTACCATATATATTGATCGAGGCATGGAGAAGGCTGAGGAATGAGCTTTCTTTTTTACCGTCTCAGCAAGCATAGAAATATTCCTCTGCAACACTGCCTCTGCTGGCCATTCAGTATAATCTGCAGATGGAAAAGTCCACTGTTAGTCTTTTTTTAGAACTTGAATATTTCAAAACCAAATGCAACACTACCAAAACATGATTTTTATAAAGGGTCAATTAGCACTATGGCATGTCTCATATTGTGAAAATCCAAAACTCACTAAAAATTATAATCTTAATTTAGATTTCAACCTAGCAGACTTCTTTCAATCCTCTGCCTCATTTGCTGGTACTCTCTACACAACCCTATCACCTATATGAGGACTTAGATAGAAAGCTCTCTTTGGCAGCCAAGAGATAGAGTACCCTTCTCACAGGAAATATTTCAGGTTATGGTACACCATAGCAATTCAGTGATCTGATACGTTAAGGGAGGAAGGTTTATGCTACGGTTCGTGGGAATAATAAAAACAACAGATTCTAACATCTTCATTTTAGAGCATCCCTATCACTTAACCTATAGAGAACTCCAGAATGGTAAGATCAACCACTCCTTCAAACAAATGTATACGTCTCAAATATTGTCCTAGGTCCTTTCATCTCACCACCTTAGTCTTCAGCTGGGCATTCTGTCCACATTGCTCCATTTTCTATACCTTGATATAAGTATCCTATTGCGTACTAGGCAACTGATTGGCCCTCATGTCAGATGACACCCTGCTGTAGCTTTGTGATGTAATGGCACCACTTGACCAATCGCCCTGGGTGACGATTACACCGGAGGACCAGACATCAGCAATTACAAACTAGGTAACTATCTGTGAATATGACTGCACAGCAAGTAGGAGGTGTAAGGGGGAAGTACAGTGCGCCATTGAAAGTATTGGGCTCCTATTTAAAGAGGGCTAGAGTTAGAAGAAGCAACTGATTGGCCCTCATGTCAGATGACATTCTGCTGTAGCTTTGTGATGTAATGGCACCACTTGACCAATCGCCTTGGGTGACGATTACACCGGAGGACCAGACGTCACCAATTACACACCAGGTAATTATCTGGGAATATGACTGCACAGCAAGTAGGAGTTGTAGGGGGAAGTACAGTGCGCCATTGAAAGTAGTGGGCTCCTATTCAAAGAGGACTAGAGTTAGAAGAACACAGTTTCTAAATAGCAGTCCATCTGGAGTATCAGAGTCCCACTCACAGAGAGCAGGGAAACAGGTTAAATAGCTTCCCTCCATCTGAATGTAAGTCATTTGCTCTAACTTAAGACAGCTCATTCCAGCCTGAAGGATGGTAATTAACTCACAGGACATATTGCCTGCACAAGTATCTAAAGAAGATTTTCTCAGACACTTAGGCAGACAAAGTCTTTGATAAACTATCATGATGGCCATTGCGTCATCCATATTGCTACCGTCTTAGAATATTATATTTATGCGGAAGACCCCACTAAAAGGCACTGAGAGCTATCAGATGCTATGAACTTTTTATTAATGGCAAAATGATTAATTGAGATTTTGACTTACCATATATATTGATCGAGGCATGGAGAAGGCTGAGGAATGAGCTTTCTTTTTTTTTCCGTCTCAGCAAGCAGGGAAATATTCCTCTGCAACACTGCCTCTGCTGGCCATTCAGTATAATCTGCAGATGGAAAAGTCCACTGTTAGTCTTTTTTTAGAACTTGAATATTTCAAAACCAAATGCAACACTACCAAAAGATGATTTTTATAAAGGGTCAATTAGCACTATGGCATGTCTCATATTGTGAAAATCCAAAACTCACTAAAAATTATAATCTTAATTTAGATTTCAACCTAGCAGACTTCTTTCAATCCTCTGCCTCATTTGCTGGTACTCTCTACACAACCCTATCACCTATATGAGGATTTAGATAGAAAGCTCTCTTTGGCAGCCAAGAGATAGAGTACCCTTCTCACAGGAATTATTTCAGGTTATGGTACACCATAGCAATTCAGTGATCTGATACGTTAAGGGAGGAAGGTTTATGCTACGGTTCGTGGGAATAATAAAAACAACAGATTCTAACATCTTCATTTTAGCGCATCCCTATCACTTAACATATAGAGAACTCCAGAATGGTAAGATCAACCACTCCTTCAAACAAATGTACAAGTCTCAAATATTGTCCTAGGTCCTTTCATCTCACCACCTTAGTCTTCAGCTGGGCATTCTGTCCACATTGCTCCATTTTCTATACCTTGATATAAGTATCCTATTGCGTACTAGGCAACTGATTGGCCCTCATGTCAGATGACACCCTGCTGTAGCTTTGTGATGTAATGGCACCACTTGACCAATCGCCCTGGGTGACGATTACACCGGAGGACCAGACATCAGCAATTACAAACTAGGTAACTATCTGTGAATATGACTGCACAGCAAGTAGGAGGTGTAAGGGGGAAGTACAGTGCGCCATTGAAAGTATTGGGCTCCTATTTAAAGAGGGCTAGAGTTAGAAGAAGCAACTGATTGGCCCTCATGTCAGATGACATTCTGCTGTAGCTTTGTGATGTAATGGCACCACTTGACCAATCGCCTTGGGTGACGATTACACCGGAGGACCAGACGTCACCAATTACACACCAGGTAATTATCTGGGAATATGACTGCACAGCAAGTAGGAGTTGTAGGGGGAAGTACAGTGCGCCATTGAAAGTAGTGGGCTCCTATTCAAAGAGGACTAGAGTTAGAAGAACACAGTTTCTAAATAGCAGTCCATCTGGAGTATCAGAGTCCCACTCACAGAGAGCAGGGAAACAGGTTAAATAGCTTCCCTCCATCTGAATGTAAGTCATTTGCTCTAACCTAAGACAGCTCATTCCAGCCTGAAGGATGGTAATTAACTCACAGGACATATTGCCTGCACAAGTATCTAAAGAAGATTTTCTCAGACACTTAGGCAGACAAAGTCTTTGATAAACTATCATGATGGCCATTGCGTCATCCATATTGCTACCGTCTTGGAAGATTATATTTATGCGGAAGACCCCACTAAAAGGCACAGAGAGCTATCAGATGCTATGAACTTTTTATTAATGGCAAAATGATTAATTGAGATTTTGACTTACCATATATATTGATCGAGGCATGGAGAAGGCTGAGGAATGAGCTTTCTTTTTTTTCCGTCTCAGCAAGCAGAGAAATATTCCTCTGCAACACTGCCTCTGCTGGCCATTCAGTATAATCTGCAGATGGAAAAGTCCACGGTTAGTCTTTTTTTAGAACTTGAATATTTCAAAACCAAATGCAACACTACCAAAAGATGATTTTTATAAAGGGTCAATTAGCACTATGGCATGTCTCATATTGTGAAAATCCAAAACTCACTAAAAATTATAATCTTAATTTAGATTTCAACCTAGCAGACTTCTTTCAATCCTCTGCCTCATTTTCTGGTACTCTCTACACAACCCTATCACCTATATGAGGACTTAGATAGAAAGCTCTCTTTGGCAGCCAAGAGATAGAGTACCCTTCTCACAGGAAATATTTCAGGTTATGGTACACCATAGCAATTCAGTGATCTGATACGTTAAGGGAGGAAGGTTTATGCTACGGTTCGTGGGAATAATAAAAACAACAGATTCTAACATCTTCATTTTAGCGCATCCCTATCACTTAACCTATAGAGAACTCCAGAATGGTAAGATCAACCACTCCTTCGAACAAATGTATAAGTCTCAAATATTGTCCTAGGTCCTTTCATCCCACCACCTTAGTCTTCAGCTGGGCATTCTGTCCACATTGCACCATTTTCTATACCTTGATATAAGTATCCTATTGCGTACTAGGCAACTGATTGGCCCTCATGTCAGATGACACCCTGCTGTAGCTTTGTGATGTAATGGCACCACTTGACCAATCGCCCTGGGTGACGATTACACCGGAGGACCAGACATCAGCAATTACAAACTAGGTAACTATCTGTGAATATGACTGCACAGCAAGTAGGAGGTGTAAGGGGGAAGTACAGTGCGCCATTGAAAGTATTGGGCTCCTATTTAAAGAGGGCTAGAGTTAGAAGAAGCAACTGATTGGCCCTCATGTCAGATGACATTCTGCTGTAGCTTTGTGATGTAATGGCACCACTTCACCAATCGCCCTGGGTGACGATTACACCGGAGGACCAGACGTCACCAATTACACACCAGGTAATTATCTGGGAATATGACTGCACAGCAAGTAGGAGTTGTAGGGGGAAGTACAGTGCGCCATTGAAAGTAGTGGGCTCCTATTCAAAGAGGACTAGAGTTAGAAGAACACAGTTTCTAAATAGCAGTCCATCTGGAGTATCAGAGTCCCACTCACAGAGAGCAGGGAAACAGGTTAAATAGCTTCCCTCCATCTGAATGTAAGTCATTTGCTCTAACCTAAGACAGCTCATTCCAGCCTGAAGGATGGTAATTAACTCACAGGACATATTGCCTGCACAAGTATCTAAAGAAGATTTTCTCAGACACTTAGGCAGACAAAGTCTTTGATAAACTATCATGATGGCCATTGCGTCATCCATATTGCTACCGTCTTGGAAGATTATATTTATGCGGAAGACCCCACTAAAAGGCACAGAGAGCTATCAGATGCTATGAACTTTTTATTAATGGCAAAATGATTAATTGAGATTTTGACTTACCATATATATTGATCGAGGCATGGAGAAGGCTGAGGAATGAGCTTTCTTTTTTTTTCCGTCTCAGCAAGCAGAGAAATATTCCTCTGCAACACTGCCTCTGCTGGCCATTCAGTATAATCTGCAGATGGAAAAGTCCACTGTTAGTCTTTTTTTAGAACTTGAATATTTCAAAACCAAATGCAACACTACCAAAAGATGATTTTTATAAAGGGTCAATTAGCACTATGGCATGTCTCATATTGTGAAAATCCAAAACTCACTAAAAATTATAATCTTAATTTAGATTTCAACCTAGCAGACTTCTTTCAATCCTCTGCCTCATTTGCTGGTACTCTCTACACAACCCTATCACCTATATGAGGACTTAGATAGAAAGCTCTCTTTGGCAGCCAAGAGATAGAGTACCCTTCTCACAGGAAATATTTCAGGTTATGGTACACCATAGCAATTCAGTGATCTGATACGTTAAGGGAGGAAGGTTTATGCTACGGTTCGTGGGAATAATAAAAACAACAGATTCTAACATCTTCATTTTAGCGCATCCCTATCACTTAACCTATAGAGAACTCCAGAATGGTAAGATCAACCACTCCTTCGAACAAATGTATAAGTCTCAAATATTGTCCTAGGTCCTTTCATCCCACCACCTTAGTCTTCAGCTGGGCATTCTGTCCACATTGCTCCATTTTCTATACCTTGATATAAGTATCCTATTGCGTACTAGGCAACTGATTGGCCCTCATGTCAGATGACACCCTGCTGTAGCTTTGTGATGTAATGGCACCACTTGACCAATCGCCCTGGGTGACGATTACACCGGAGGACCAGACATCAGCAATTACAAACTAGGTAACTATCTGTGAATATGACTGCACAGCAAGTAGGAGGTGTAAGGGGGAAGTACAGTGCGCCATTGAAAGTATTGGGCTCCTATTTAAAGAGGGCTAGAGTTAGAAGAAGCAACTGATTGGCCCTCATGTCAGATGACATTCTGCTGTAGCTTTGTGATGTAATGGCACCACTTCACCAATCGCCCTGGGTGACGATTACACCGGAGGACCAGACGTCACCAATTACACACCAGGTAATTATCTGGGAATATGACTGCACAGCAAGTAGGAGTTGTAGGGGGAAGTACAGTGCGCCATTGAAAGTAGTGGGCTCCTATTCAAAGAGGACTAGAGTTAGAAGAACACAGTTTCTAAATAGCAGTCCATCTGGAGTATCAGAGTCCCACTCACAGAGAGCAGGGAAACAGGTTAAATAGCTTCCCTCCATCTGAATGTAAGTCATTTGCTCTAACCTAAGACAGCTCATTCCAGCCTGAAGGATGGTAATTAACTCACAGGACATATTGCCTGCACAAGTATCTAAAGAAGATTTTCTCAGACACTTAGGCAGACAAAGTCTTTGATAAACTATCATGATGGCCATTGCGTCATCCATATTGCTACCGTCTTGGAAGATTATATTTATGCGGAAGACCCCACTAAAAGGCACAGAGAGCTATCAGATGCTATGAACTTTTTATTAATGGCAAAATGATTAATTGAGATTTTGACTTACCATATATATTGATCGAGGCATGGAGAAGGCTGAGGAATGAGCTTTCTTTTTTTTTCCGTCTCAGCAAGCAGAGAAATATTCCTCTGCAACACTGCCTCTGCTGGCCATTCAGTATAATCTGCAGATGGAAAAGTCCACGGTTAGTCTTTTTTTAGAACTTGAATATTTCAAAACCAAATGCAACACTACCAAAAGATGATTTTTATAAAGGGTCAATTAGCACTATGGCATGTCTCATATTGTGAAAATCCAAAACTCACTAAAAATTATAATCTTAATTTAGATTTCAACCTAGCAGACTTCTTTCAATCCTCTGCCTCATTTGCTGGTACTCTCTACACAACCCTATCACCTATATGAGGACTTAGATAGAAAGCTCTCTTTGGCAGCCAAGAGATAGAGTACCCTTCTCACAGGAAATATTTCAGGTTATGGTACACCATAGCAATTCAGTGATCTGATACGTTAAGGGAGGAAGGTTTATGCTACGGTTCGTGGGAATAATAAAAACAACAGATTCTAACATCTTCATTTTAGCGCATCCCTATCACTTAACCTATAGAGAACTCCAGAATGGTAAGATCAACCACTCCTTCGAACAAATGTATAAGTCTCAAATATTGTCCTAGGTCCTTTCATCCCACCACCTTAGTCTTCAGCTGGGCATTCTGTCCACATTGCTCCATTTTCTATACCTTGATATAAGTATCCTATTGCGTACTAGGCAACTGATTGGCCCTCATGTCAGATGACACCCTGCTGTAGCTTTGTGATGTAATGGCACCACTTGACCAATCGCCCTGGGTGACGATTACACCGGAGGACCAGACATCAGCAATTACAAACTAGGTAACTATCTGTGAATATGACTGCACAGCAAGTAGGAGGTGTAAGGGGGAAGTACAGTGCGCCATTGAAAGTATTGGGCTCCTATTTAAAGAGGGCTAGAGTTAGAAGAAGCAACTGATTGGCCCTCATGTCAGATGACATTCTGCTGTAGCTTTGTGATGTAATGGCACCACTTGACCAATCGCCTTGGGTGACGATTACACCGGAGGACCAGACGTCACCAATTACACACCAGGTAATTATCTGGGAATATGACTGCACAGCAAGTAGGAGTTGTAGGGGGAAGTACAGTGCGCCATTGAAAGTAGTGGGCTCCTATTCAAAGAGGACTAGAGTTAGAAGAACACAGTTTCTAAATAGCAGTCCATCTGGAGTATCAGAGTCCCACTCACAGAGAGCAGGGAAACAGGTTAAATAGCTTCCCTCCATCTGAATGTAAGTCATTTGCTCTAACCTAAGACAGCTCATTCCAGCCTGAAGGATGGTAATTAACTCACAGGACATATTGCCTGCACAAGTATCTAAAGAAGATTTTCTCAGACACTTAGGCAGACAAAGTCTTTGATAAACTATCATGATGGCCATTGCGTCATCCATATTGCTACCGTCTTGGAAGATTATATTTATGCGGAAGACCCCACTAAAAGGCACAGAGAGCTATCAGATGCTATGAACTTTTTATTAATGGCAAAATGATTAATTGAGATTTTGACTTACCATATATATTGATCGAGGCATGGAGAAGGCTGAGGAATGAGCTTTCTTTTTTTTCCGTCTCAGCAAGCAGAGAAATATTCCTCTGCAACACTGCCTCTGCTGGCCATTCAGTATAATCTGCAGATGGAAAAGTCCACTGTTAGTCTTTTTTTAGAACTTGAATATTTCAAAACCAAATGCAACACTACCAAAACATGATTTTTATAAAGGGTCAATTAGCACTATGGCATGTCTCATATTGTGAAAATCCAAAACTCACTAAAAATTATAATCTTAATTTAGATTTCAACCTAGCAGACTTCTTTCAATCCTCTGCCTCATTTGCTGGTACTCTCTACACAACCCTATCACCTATATGAGGACTTAGATAGAAAGCTCTCTTTGGCAGCCAAGAGATAGAGTACCCTTCTCACAGGAATTATTTCAGGTTATGGTACACCATAGCAATTCAGTGATCTGATACGTTAAGGGAGGAAGGTTTATGCTACGGTTCGTGGGAATAATAAAAACAACAGATTCTAACATCTTCATTTTAGCGCATCCCTATCACTTAACCTTTAGAGAACTCCAGAATGGTAAGATCAACCACTCCTTCAAACAAATGTATAAGTCTCAAATATTGTCCTAGGTCCTTTCATCTCACCACCTTAGTCTTCAGCTGGGCATTCTGTCCACATTGCTCCATTTTCTATACCTTGATATAAGTATCCTATTGCGTACTAGGCAACTGATTGGCCCTCATGTCAGATGACACCCTGCTGTAGCTTTGTGATGTAATGGCACCACTTGACCAATCGCCCTGGGTGACGATTACACCGGAGGACCAGACATCAGCAATTACAAACTAGGTAACTATCTGTGAATATGACTGCACAGCAAGTAGGAGGTGTAAGGGGGAAGTACAGTGCGCCATTGAAAGTATTGGGCTCCTATTTAAAGAGGGCTAGAGTTAGAAGAAGCAACTGATTGGCCCTCATGTCAGATGACATTCTGCTGTAGCTTTGTGATGTAATGGCACCACTTGACCAATCGCCCTGGGTGACGATTACACCGGAGGACCAGACGTCACCAATTACACACCAGGTAATTATCTGGGAATATGACTGCACAGCAAGTAGGAGTTGTAGGGGGAAGTACAGTGCGCCATTGAAAGTAGTGGGCTCCTATTCAAAGAGGACTAGAGTTAGAAGAACACAGTTTCTAAATAGCAGTCCATCTGGAGTATCAGAGTCCCACTCACAGAGAGCAGGGAAACAGGTTAAATAGCTTCCCTCCATCTGAATGTAAGTCATTTGCTCTAACCTAAGACAGCTCATTCCAGCCTGAAGGATGGTAATTAACTCACAGGACATATTGCCTGCACAAGTATCTAAAGAAGATTTTCTCAGACACTTAGGCAGACAAAGTCTTTGATAAACTATCATGATGGCCATTGCGTCATCCATATTGCTACCGTCTTGGAAGATTATATTTATGCGGAAGACCCCACTAAAAGGCACAGAGAGCTATCAGATGCTATGAACTTTTTATTAATGGCAAAATGATTAATTGAGATTTTGACTTACCATATATATTGATCGAGGCATGGAGAAGGCTGAGGAATGAGCTTTCTTTTTTTTTCCGTCTCAGCAAGCAGAGAAATATTCCTCTGCAACACTGCCTCTGCTGGCCATTCAGTATAATCTGCAGATGGAAAAGTCCACTGTTAGTCTTTTTTTAGAACTTGAATATTTCAAAACCAAATGCAACACTACCAAAAGATGATTTTTATAAAGGGTCAATTAGCACTATGGCATGTCTCATATTGTGAAAATCCAAAACTCACTAAAAATTATAATCTTAATTTAGATTTCAACCTAGCAGACTTCTTTCAATCCTCTGCCTCATTTGCTGGTACTCTCTACACAACCCTATCACCTATATGAGGACTTAGATAGAAAGCTCTCTTTGGCAGCCAAGAGATAGAGTACCCTTCTCACAGGAAATATTTCAGGTTATGGTACACCATAGCAATTCAGTGATCTGATACGTTAAGGGAGGAAGGTTTATGCTACGGTTCGTGGGAATAATAAAAACAACAGATTCTAACATCTTCATTTTAGCGCATCCCTATCACTTAACCTATAGAGAACTCCAGAATGATAAGATCAACCACTCCTTCGAACAAATGTATAAGTCTCAAATATTGTCCTAGGTCCTTTCATCCCACCACCTTAGTCTTCAGCTGGGCATTCTGTCCACATTGCTCCATTTTCTATACCTTGATATAAGTATCCTATTGCGTACTAGGCAACTGATTGGCCCTCATGTCAGATGACACCCTGCTGTAGCTTTGTGATGTAATGGCACCACTTGACCAATCGCCCTGGGTGACGATTACACCGGAGGACCAGACATCAGCAATTACAAACTAGGTAACTATCTGTGAATATGACTGCACAGCAAGTAGGAGGTGTAAGGGGGAAGTACAGTGCGCCATTGAAAGTATTGGGCTCCTATTTAAAGAGGGCTAGAGTTAGAAGAAGCAACTGATTGGCCCTCATGTCAGATGACATTCTGCTGTAGCTTTGTGATGTAATGGCACCACTTCACCAATCGCCCTGGGTGACGATTACACCGGAGGACCAGACGTCACCAATTACACACCAGGTAATTATCTGGGAATATGACTGCACAGCAAGTAGGAGTTGTAGGGGGAAGTACAGTGCGCCATTGAAAGTAGTGGGCTCCTATTCAAAGAGGACTAGAGTTAGAAGAACACAGTTTCTAAATAGCAGTCCATCTGGAGTATCAGAGTCCCACTCACAGAGAGCAGGGAAACAGGTTAAATAGCTTCCCTCCATCTGAATGTAAGTCATTTGCTCTAACCTAAGACAGCTCATTCCAGCCTGAAGGATGGTAATTAACTCACAGGACATATTGCCTGCACAAGTATCTAAAGAAGATTTTCTCAGACACTTAGGCAGACAAAGTCTTTGATAAACTATCATGATGGCCATTGCGTCATCCATATTGCTACCGTCTTGGAAGATTATATTTATGCGGAAGACCCCACTAAAAGGCACAGAGAGCTATCAGATGCTATGAACTTTTTATTAATGGCAAAATGATTAATTGAGATTTTGACTTACCATATATATTGATCGAGGCATGGAGAAGGCTGAGGAATGAGCTTTCTTTTTTTTTCCATCTCAGCAAGCAGAGAAATATTCCTCTGCAACACTGCCTCCGCTGGCCATTCAGTATAATCTGCAGATGGAAAAGTCCACTGTTAGTCTTTTTTTAGAACTTGAATATTTCAAAACCAAATGCAACACTACCAAAAGATGATTTTTATAAAGGGTCAATTAGCACTATGGCATGTCTCATATTGTGAAAATCCAAAACTCACTAAAAATTATAATCTTAATTTAGATTTCAACCTAGCAGACTTCTTTCAATCCTCTGCCTCATTTGCTGGTACTCTCTACACAACCCTATCACCTATATGAGGACTTAGATAGAAAGCTCTCTTTGGCAGCCAAGAGATAGAGTACCCTTCTCACAGGAAATATTTCAGGTTATGGTACACCATAGCAATTCAGTGATCTGATACGTTAAGGGAGGAAGGTTTATGCTACGGTTCGTGGGAATAATAAAAACAACAGATTCTAACATCTTCATTTTAGCGCATCCCTATCACTTAACCTATAGAGAACTCCAGAATGGTAAGATCAACCACTCCTTCGAACAAATGTATAAGTCTCAAATATTGTCCTAGGTCCTTTCATCCCACCACCTTAGTCTTCAGCTGGGCATTCTGTCCACATTGCTCCATTTTCTATACCTTGATATAAGTATCCTATTGCGTACTAGGCAACTGATTGGCCCTCATGTCAGATGACACCCTGCTGTAGCTTTGTGATGTAATGGCACCACTTGACCAATCGCCCTGGGTGACGATTACACCGGAGGACCAGACATCAGCAATTACAAACTAGGTAACTATCTGTGAATATGACTGCACAGCAAGTAGGAGGTGTAAGGGGGAAGTACAGTGCGCCATTGAAAGTATTGGGCTCCTATTTAAAGAGGGCTAGAGTTAGAAGAAGCAACTGATTGGCCCTCATGTCAGATGACATTCTGCTGTAGCTTTGTGATGTAATGGCACCACTTCACCAATCGCCCTGGGTGACGATTACACCGGAGGACCAGACGTCACCAATTACACACCAGGTAATTATCTGGGAATATGACTGCACAGCAAGTAGGAGTTGTAGGGGGAAGTACAGTGCGCCATTGAAAGTAGTGGGCTCCTATTCAAAGAGGACTAGAGTTAGAAGAACACAGTTTCTAAATAGCAGTCCATCTGGAGTATCAGAGTCCCACTCACAGAGAGCAGGGAAACAGGTTAAATAGCTTCCCTCCATCTGAATGTAAGTCATTTGCTCTAACCTAAGACAGCTCATTCCAGCCTGAAGGATGGTAATTAACTCACAGGACATATTGCCTGCACAAGTATCTAAAGAAGATTTTCTCAGACACTTAGGCAGACAAAGTCTTTGATAAACTATCATGATGGCCATTGCGTCATCCATATTGCTACCGTCTTGGAAGATTATATTTATGCGGAAGACCCCACTAAAAGGCACAGAGAGCTATCAGATGCTATGAACTTTTTATTAATGGCAAAATGATTAATTGAGATTTTGACTTACCATATATATTGATCGAGGCATGGAGAAGGCTGAGGAATGAGCTTTCTTTTTTTTTCCGTCTCAGCAAGCAGAGAAATATTCCTCTGCAACACTGCCTCTGCTGGCCATTCAGTATAATCTGCAGATGGAAAAGTCCACGGTTAGTCTTTTTTTAGAACTTGAATATTTCAAAACCAAATGCAACACTACCAAAAGATGATTTTTATAAAGGGTCAATTAGCACTATGGCATGTCTCATATTGTGAAAATCCAAAACTCACTAAAAATTATAATCTTAATTTAGATTTCAACCTAGCAGACTTCTTTCAATCCTCTGCCTCATTTGCTGGTACTCTCTACACAACCCTATCACCTATATGAGGACTTAGATAGAAAGCTCTCTTTGGCAGCCAAGAGATAGAGTACCCTTCTCACAGGAAATATTTCAGGTTATGGTACACCATAGCAATTCAGTGATCTGATACGTTAAGGGAGGAAGGTTTATGCTACGGTTCGTGGGAATAATAAAAACAACAGATTCTAACATCTTCGTTTTAGCGCATCCCTATCACTTAACCTATAGAGAACTCCAGAATGGTAAGATCAACCACTCCTTCGAACAAATGTATAAGTCTCAAATATTGTCCTAGGTCCTTTCATCCCACCACCTTAGTCTTCAGCTGGGCATTCTGTCCACATTGCTCCATTTTCTATACCTTGATATAAGTATCCTATTGCGTACTAGGCAACTGATTGGCCCTCATGTCAGATGACACCCTGCTGTAGCTTTGTGATGTAATGGCACCACTTGACCAATCGCCCTGGGTGACGATTACTCCGGAGGACCAGACATCAGCAATTACAAACTAGGTAACTATCTGTGAATATGACTGCACAGCAAGTAGGAGGTGTAAGGGGGAAGTACAGTGCGCCATTGAAAGTATTGGGCTCCTATTTAAAGAGGGCTAGAGTTAGAAGAAGCAACTGATTGGCCCTCATGTCAGATGACATTCTGCTGTAGCTTTGTGATGTAATGGCACCACTTCACCAATCGCCCTGGGTGACGATTACACCGGAGGACCAGACGTCACCAATTACACACCAGGTAATTATCTGGGAATATGACTGCACAGCAAGTAGGAGTTGTAGGGGGAAGTACAGTGCGCCATTGAAAGTAGTGGGCTCCTATTCAAAGAGGACTAGAGTTAGAAGAACACAGTTTCTAAATAGCAGTCCATCTGGAGTATCAGAGTCCCACTCACAGAGAGCAGGGAAACAGGTTAAATAGCTTCCCTCCATCTGAATGTAAGTCATTTGCTCTAACCTAAGACAGCTCATTCCAGCCTGAAGGATGGTAATTAACTCACAGGCCATATTGCCTGCACAAGTATCTAAAGAAGATTTTCTCAGACACTTAGGCAGACAAAGTCTTTGATAAACTATCATGATGGCCATTGCGTCATCCATATTGCTACCGTCTTGGAAGATTATATTTATGCGGAAGACCCCACTAAAAGGCACAGAGAGCTATCAGATGCTATGAACTTTTTATTAATGGCAAAATGATTAATTGAGATTTTGACTTACCATATATATTGATCGAGGCATGGAGAAGGCTGAGGAATGAGCTTTCTTTTTTTTCCGTCTCAGCAAGCAGAGAAATATTCCTCTGCAACACTGCCTCTGCTGGCCATTCAGTATAATCTGCAGATGGAAAAGTCCACTGTTAGTCTTTTTTTAGAACTTGAATATTTCAAAACCAAATGCAACACTACCAAAACATGATTTTTATAAAGGGTCAATTAGCACTATGGCATGTCTCATATTGTGAAAATCCAAAACTCACTAAAAATTATAATCTTAATTTAGATTTCAACCTAGCAGACTTCTTTCAATCCTCTGCCTCATTTGCTGGTACTCTCTACACAACCCTATCACCTATATGAGGACTTAGATAGAAAGCTCTCTTTGGCAGCCAAGAGATAGAGTACCCTTCTCACAGGAATTATTTCAGGTTATGGTACACCATAGCAATTCAGTGATCTGATACGTTAAGGGAGGAAGGTTTATGCTACGGTTCGTGGGAATAATAAAAACAACAGATTCTAACATCTTCATTTTAGCGCATCCCTATCACTTAACCTTTAGAGAACTCCAGAATGGTAAGATCAACCACTCCTTCAAACAAATGTATAAGTCTCAAATATTGTCCTAGGTCCTTTCATCTCACCACCTTAGTCTTCAGCTGGGCATTCTGTCCACATTGCTCCATTTTCTATACCTTGATATAAGTATCCTATTGCGTACTAGGCAACTGATTGGCCCTCATGTCAGATGACACCCTGCTGTAGCTTTGTGATGTAATGGCACCACTTGACCAATCGCCCTGGGTGACGATTACACCGGAGGACCAGACATCAGCAATTACAAACTAGGTAACTATCTGTGAATATGACTGCACAGCAAGTAGGAGGTGTAAGGGGGAAGTACAGTGCGCCATTGAAAGTATTGGGCTCCTATTTAAAGAGGGCTAGAGTTAGAAGAAGCAACTGATTGGCCCTCATGTCAGATGACATTCTGCTGTAGCTTTGTGATGTAATGGCACCACTTGACCAATCGCCCTGGGTGACGATTACACCGGAGGACCAGACGTCACCAATTACACACCAGGTAATTATCTGGGAATATGACTGCACAGCAAGTAGGAGTTGTAGGGGGAAGTACAGTGCGCCATTGAAAGTAGTGGGCTCCTATTCAAAGAGGACTAGAGTTAGAAGAACACAGTTTCTAAATAGCAGTCCATCTGGAGTATCAGAGTCCCACTCACAGAGAGCAGGGAAACAGGTTAAATAGCTTCCCTCCATCTGAATGTAAGTCATTTGCTCTAACCTAAGACAGCTCATTCCAGCCTGAAGGATGGTAATTAACTCACAGGACATATTGCCTGCACAAGTATCTAAAGAAGATTTTCTCAGACACTTAGGCAGACAAAGTCTTTGATAAACTATCATGATGGCCATTGCGTCATCCATATTGCTACCGTCTTGGAAGATTATATTTATGCGGAAGACCCCACTAAAAGGCACAGAGAGCTATCAGATGCTATGAACTTTTTATTAATGGCAAAATGATTAATTGAGATTTTGACTTACCATATATATTGATCGAGGCATGGAGAAGGCTGAGGAATGAGCTTTCTTTTTTTTTCCGTCTCAGCAAGCAGAGAAATATTCCTCTGCAACACTGCCTCTGCTGGCCATTCAGTATAATCTGCAGATGGAAAAGTCCACTGTTAGTCTTTTTTTAGAACTTGAATATTTCAAAACCAAATGCAACACTACCAAAAGATGATTTTTATAAAGGGTCAATTAGCACTATGGCATGTCTCATATTGTGAAAATCCAAAACTCACTAAAAATTATAATCTTAATTTAGATTTCAACCTAGCAGACTTCTTTCAATCCTCTGCCTCATTTGCTGGTACTCTCTACACAACCCTATCACCTATATGAGGACTTAGATAGAAAGCTCTCTTTGGCAGCCAAGAGATAGAGTACCCTTCTCACAGGAAATATTTCAGGTTATGGTACACCATAGCAATTCAGTGATCTGATACGTTAAGGGAGGAAGGTTTATGCTACGGTTCGTGGGAATAATAAAAACAACAGATTCTAACATCTTCATTTTAGCGCATCCCTATCACTTAACCTATAGAGAACTCCAGAATGATAAGATCAACCACTCCTTCGAACAAATGTATAAGTCTCAAATATTGTCCTAGGTCCTTTCATCCCACCACCTTAGTCTTCAGCTGGGCATTCTGTCCACATTGCTCCATTTTCTATACCTTGATATAAGTATCCTATTGCGTACTAGGCAACTGATTGGCCCTCATGTCAGATGACACCCTGCTGTAGCTTTGTGATGTAATGGCACCACTTGACCAATCGCCCTGGGTGACGATTACACCGGAGGACCAGACATCAGCAATTACAAACTAGGTAACTATCTGTGAATATGACTGCACAGCAAGTAGGAGGTGTAAGGGGGAAGTACAGTGCGCCATTGAAAGTATTGGGCTCCTATTTAAAGAGGGCTAGAGTTAGAAGAAGCAACTGATTGGCCCTCATGTCAGATGACATTCTGCTGTAGCTTTGTGATGTAATGGCACCACTTCACCAATCGCCCTGGGTGACGATTACACCGGAGGACCAGACGTCACCAATTACACACCAGGTAATTATCTGGGAATATGACTGCACAGCAAGTAGGAGTTGTAGGGGGAAGTACAGTGCGCCATTGAAAGTAGTGGGCTCCTATTCAAAGAGGACTAGAGTTAGAAGAACACAGTTTCTAAATAGCAGTCCATCTGGAGTATCAGAGTCCCACTCACAGAGAGCAGGGAAACAGGTTAAATAGCTTCCCTCCATCTGAATGTAAGTCATTTGCTCTAACCTAAGACAGCTCATTCCAGCCTGAAGGATGGTAATTAACTCACAGGACATATTGCCTGCACAAGTATCTAAAGAAGATTTTCTCAGACACTTAGGCAGACAAAGTCTTTGATAAACTATCATGATGGCCATTGCGTCATCCATATTGCTACCGTCTTGGAAGATTATATTTATGCGGAAGACCCCACTAAAAGGCACAGAGAGCTATCAGATGCTATGAACTTTTTATTAATGGCAAAATGATTAATTGAGATTTTGACTTACCATATATATTGATCGAGGCATGGAGAAGGCTGAGGAATGAGCTTTCTTTTTTTTTCCATCTCAGCAAGCAGAGAAATATTCCTCTGCAACACTGCCTCCGCTGGCCATTCAGTATAATCTGCAGATGGAAAAGTCCACTGTTAGTCTTTTTTTAGAACTTGAATATTTCAAAACCAAATGCAACACTACCAAAAGATGATTTTTATAAAGGGTCAATTAGCACTATGGCATGTCTCATATTGTGAAAATCCAAAACTCACTAAAAATTATAATCTTAATTTAGATTTCAACCTAGCAGACTTCTTTCAATCCTCTGCCTCATTTGCTGGTACTCTCTACACAACCCTATCACCTATATGAGGACTTAGATAGAAAGCTCTCTTTGGCAGCCAAGAGATAGAGTACCCTTCTCACAGGAAATATTTCAGGTTATGGTACACCATAGCAATTCAGTGATCTGATACGTTAAGGGAGGAAGGTTTATGCTACGGTTCGTGGGAATAATAAAAACAACAGATTCTAACATCTTCATTTTAGCGCATCCCTATCACTTAACCTATAGAGAACTCCAGAATGGTAAGATCAACCACTCCTTCGAACAAATGTATAAGTCTCAAATATTGTCCTAGGTCCTTTCATCCCACCACCTTAGTCTTCAGCTGGGCATTCTGTCCACATTGCTCCATTTTCTATACCTTGATATAAGTATCCTATTGCGTACTAGGCAACTGATTGGCCCTCATGTCAGATGACACCCTGCTGTAGCTTTGTGATGTAATGGCACCACTTGACCAATCGCCCTGGGTGACGATTACACCGGAGGACCAGACATCAGCAATTACAAACTAGGTAACTATCTGTGAATATGACTGCACAGCAAGTAGGAGGTGTAAGGGGGAAGTACAGTGCGCCATTGAAAGTATTGGGCTCCTATTTAAAGAGGGCTAGAGTTAGAAGAAGCAACTGATTGGCCCTCATGTCAGATGACATTCTGCTGTAGCTTTGTGATGTAATGGCACCACTTCACCAATCGCCCTGGGTGACGATTACACCGGAGGACCAGACGTCACCAATTACACACCAGGTAATTATCTGGGAATATGACTGCACAGCAAGTAGGAGTTGTAGGGGGAAGTACAGTGCGCCATTGAAAGTAGTGGGCTCCTATTCAAAGAGGACTAGAGTTAGAAGAACACAGTTTCTAAATAGCAGTCCATCTGGAGTATCAGAGTCCCACTCACAGAGAGCAGGGAAACAGGTTAAATAGCTTCCCTCCATCTGAATGTAAGTCATTTGCTCTAACCTAAGACAGCTCATTCCAGCCTGAAGGATGGTAATTAACTCACAGGACATATTGCCTGCACAAGTATCTAAAGAAGATTTTCTCAGACACTTAGGCAGACAAAGTCTTTGATAAACTATCATGATGGCCATTGCGTCATCCATATTGCTACCGTCTTGGAAGATTATATTTATGCGGAAGACCCCACTAAAAGGCACAGAGAGCTATCAGATGCTATGAACTTTTTATTAATGGCAAAATGATTAATTGAGATTTTGACTTACCATATATATTGATCGAGGCATGGAGAAGGCTGAGGAATGAGCTTTCTTTTTTTTTCCATCTCAGCAAGCAGAGAAATATTCCTCTGCAACACTGCCTCCGCTGGCCATTCAGTATAATCTGCAGATGGAAAAGTCCACTGTTAGTCTTTTTTTAGAACTTGAATATTTCAAAACCAAATGCAACACTACCAAAAGATGATTTTTATAAAGGGTCAATTAGCACTATGGCATGTCTCATATTGTGAAAATCCAAAACTCACTAAAAATTATAATCTTAATTTAGATTTCAACCTAGCAGACTTCTTTCAATCCTCTGCCTCATTTGCTGGTACTCTCTACACAACCCTATCACCTATATGAGGACTTAGATAGAAAGCTCTCTTTGGCAGCCAAGAGATAGAGTACCCTTCTCACAGGAAATATTTCAGGTTATGGTACACCATAGCAATTCAGTGATCTGATACGTTAAGGGAGGAAGGTTTATGCTACGGTTCGTGGGAATAATAAAAACAACAGATTCTAACATCTTCATTTTAGCGCATCCCTATCACTTAACCTATAGAGAACTCCAGAATGGTAAGATCAACCACTCCTTCGAACAAATGTATAAGTCTCAAATATTGTCCTAGGTCCTTTCATCCCACCACCTTAGTCTTCAGCTGGGCATTCTGTCCACATTGCTCCATTTTCTATACCTTGATATAAGTATCCTATTGCGTACTAGGCAACTGATTGGCCCTCATGTCAGATGACACCCTGCTGTAGCTTTGTGATGTAATGGCACCACTTGACCAATCGCCCTGGGTGACGATTACACCGGAGGACCAGACATCAGCAATTACAAACTAGGTAACTATCTGTGAATATGACTGCACAGCAAGTAGGAGGTGTAAGGGGGAAGTACAGTGCGCCATTGAAAGTATTGGGCTCCTATTTAAAGAGGGCTAGAGTTAGAAGAAGCAACTGATTGGCCCTCATGTCAGATGACATTCTGCTGTAGCTTTGTGATGTAATGGCACCACTTCACCAATCGCCCTGGGTGACGATTACACCGGAGGACCAGACGTCACCAATTACACACCAGGTAATTATCTGGGAATATGACTGCACAGCAAGTAGGAGTTGTAGGGGGAAGTACAGTGCGCCATTGAAAGTAGTGGGCTCCTATTCAAAGAGGACTAGAGTTAGAAGAACACAGTTTCTAAATAGCAGTCCATCTGGAGTATCAGAGTCCCACTCACAGAGAGCAGGGAAACAGGTTAAATAGCTTCCCTCCATCTGAATGTAAGTCATTTGCTCTAACCTAAGACAGCTCATTCCAGCCTGAAGGATGGTAATTAACTCACAGGACATATTGCCTGCACAAGTATCTAAAGAAGATTTTCTCAGACACTTAGGCAGACAAAGTCTTTGATAAACTATCATGATGGCCATTGCGTCATCCATATTGCTACCGTCTTGGAAGATTATATTTATGCGGAAGACCCCACTAAAAGGCACAGAGAGCTATCAGATGCTATGAACTTTTTATTAATGGCAAAATGATTAATTGAGATTTTGACTTACCATATATATTGATCGAGGCATGGAGAAGGCTGAGGAATGAGCTTTCTTTTTTTTTCCGTCTCAGCAAGCAGAGAAATATTCCTCTGCAACACTGCCTCTGCTGGCCATTCAGTATAATCTGCAGATGGAAAAGTCCACGGTTAGTCTTTTTTTAGAACTTGAATATTTCAAAACCAAATGCAACACTACCAAAAGATGATTTTTATAAAGGGTCAATTAGCACTATGGCATGTCTCATATTGTGAAAATCCAAAACTCACTAAAAATTATAATCTTAATTTAGATTTCAACCTAGCAGACTTCTTTCAATCCTCTGCCTCATTTGCTGGTACTCTCTACACAACCCTATCACCTATATGAGGACTTAGATAGAAAGCTCTCTTTGGCAGCCAAGAGATAGAGTACCCTTCTCACAGGAAATATTTCAGGTTATGGTACACCATAGCAATTCAGTGATCTGATACGTTAAGGGAGGAAGGTTTATGCTACGGTTCGTGGGAATAATAAAAACAACAGATTCTAACATCTTCGTTTTAGCGCATCCCTATCACTTAACCTATAGAGAACTCCAGAATGGTAAGATCAACCACTCCTTCGAACAAATGTATAAGTCTCAAATATTGTCCTAGGTCCTTTCATCCCACCACCTTAGTCTTCAGCTGGGCATTCTGTCCACATTGCTCCATTTTCTATACCTTGATATAAGTATCCTATTGCGTACTAGGCAACTGATTGGCCCTCATGTCAGATGACACCCTGCTGTAGCTTTGTGATGTAATGGCACCACTTGACCAATCGCCCTGGGTGACGATTACTCCGGAGGACCAGACATCAGCAATTACAAACTAGGTAACTATCTGTGAATATGACTGCACAGCAAGTAGGAGGTGTAAGGGGGAAGTACAGTGCGCCATTGAAAGTATTGGGCTCCTATTTAAAGAGGGCTAGAGTTAGAAGAAGCAACTGATTGGCCCTCATGTCAGATGACATTCTGCTGTAGCTTTGTGATGTAATGGCACCACTTCACCAATCGCCCTGGGTGACGATTACACCGGAGGACCAGACGTCACCAATTACACACCAGGTAATTATCTGGGAATATGACTGCACAGCAAGTAGGAGTTGTAGGGGGAAGTACAGTGCGCCATTGAAAGTAGTGGGCTCCTATTCAAAGAGGACTAGAGTTAGAAGAACACAGTTTCTAAATAGCAGTCCATCTGGAGTATCAGAGTCCCACTCACAGAGAGCAGGGAAACAGGTTAAATAGCTTCCCTCCATCTGAATGTAAGTCATTTGCTCTAACCTAAGACAGCTCATTCCAGCCTGAAGGATGGTAATTAACTCACAGGCCATATTGCCTGCACAAGTATCTAAAGAAGATTTTCTCAGACACTTAGGCAGACAAAGTCTTTGATAAACTATCATGATGGCCATTGCGTCATCCATATTGCTACCGTCTTGGAAGATTATATTTATGCGGAAGACCCCACTAAAAGGCACAGAGAGCTATCAGATGCTATGAACTTTTTATTAATGGCAAAATGATTAATTGAGATTTTGACTTACCATATATATTGATCGAGGCATGGAGAAGGCTGAGGAATGAGCTTTCTTTTTTTTCCGTCTCAGCAAGCAGAGAAATATTCCTCTGCAACACTGCCTCTGCTGGCCATTCAGTATAATCTGCAGATGGAAAAGTCCACTGTTAGTCTTTTTTTAGAACTTGAATATTTCAAAACCAAATGCAACACTACCAAAACATGATTTTTATAAAGGGTCAATTAGCACTATGGCATGTCTCATATTGTGAAAATCCAAAACTCACTAAAAATTATAATCTTAATTTAGATTTCAACCTAGCAGACTTCTTTCAATCCTCTGCCTCATTTGCTGGTACTCTCTACACAACCCTATCACCTATATGAGGACTTAGATAGAAAGCTCTCTTTGGCAGCCAAGAGATAGAGTACCCTTCTCACAGGAATTATTTCAGGTTATGGTACACCATAGCAATTCAGTGATCTGATACGTTAAGGGAGGAAGGTTTATGCTACGGTTCGTGGGAATAATAAAAACAACAGATTCTAACATCTTCATTTTAGCGCATCCCTATCACTTAACCTTTAGAGAACTCCAGAATGGTAAGATCAACCACTCCTTCAAACAAATGTATAAGTCTCAAATATTGTCCTAGGTCCTTTCATCTCACCACCTTAGTCTTCAGCTGGGCATTCTGTCCACATTGCTCCATTTTCTATACCTTGATATAAGTATCCTATTGCGTACTAGGCAACTGATTGGCCCTCATGTCAGATGACACCCTGCTGTAGCTTTGTGATGTAATGGCACCACTTGACCAATCGCCCTGGGTGACGATTACACCGGAGGACCAGACATCAGCAATTACAAACTAGGTAACTATCTGTGAATATGACTGCACAGCAAGTAGGAGGTGTAAGGGGGAAGTACAGTGCGCCATTGAAAGTATTGGGCTCCTATTTAAAGAGGGCTAGAGTTAGAAGAAGCAACTGATTGGCCCTCATGTCAGATGACATTCTGCTGTAGCTTTGTGATGTAATGGCACCACTTGACCAATCGCCCTGGGTGACGATTACACCGGAGGACCAGACGTCACCAATTACACACCAGGTAATTATCTGGGAATATGACTGCACAGCAAGTAGGAGTTGTAGGGGGAAGTACAGTGCGCCATTGAAAGTAGTGGGCTCCTATTCAAAGAGGACTAGAGTTAGAAGAACACAGTTTCTAAATAGCAGTCCATCTGGAGTATCAGAGTCCCACTCACAGAGAGCAGGGAAACAGGTTAAATAGCTTCCCTCCATCTGAATGTAAGTCATTTGCTCTAACCTAAGACAGCTCATTCCAGCCTGAAGGATGGTAATTAACTCACAGGACATATTGCCTGCACAAGTATCTAAAGAAGATTTTCTCAGACACTTAGGCAGACAAAGTCTTTGATAAACTATCATGATGGCCATTGCGTCATCCATATTGCTACCGTCTTGGAAGATTATATTTATGCGGAAGACCCCACTAAAAGGCACAGAGAGCTATCAGATGCTATGAACTTTTTATTAATGGCAAAATGATTAATTGAGATTTTGACTTACCATATATATTGATCGAGGCATGGAGAAGGCTGAGGAATGAGCTTTCTTTTTTTTTCCGTCTCAGCAAGCAGAGAAATATTCCTCTGCAACACTGCCTCTGCTGGCCATTCAGTATAATCTGCAGATGGAAAAGTCCACTGTTAGTCTTTTTTTAGAACTTGAATATTTCAAAACCAAATGCAACACTACCAAAAGATGATTTTTATAAAGGGTCAATTAGCACTATGGCATGTCTCATATTGTGAAAATCCAAAACTCACTAAAAATTATAATCTTAATTTAGATTTCAACCTAGCAGACTTCTTTCAATCCTCTGCCTCATTTGCTGGTACTCTCTACACAACCCTATCACCTATATGAGGACTTAGATAGAAAGCTCTCTTTGGCAGCCAAGAGATAGAGTACCCTTCTCACAGGAAATATTTCAGGTTATGGTACACCATAGCAATTCAGTGATCTGATACGTTAAGGGAGGAAGGTTTATGCTACGGTTCGTGGGAATAATAAAAACAACAGATTCTAACATCTTCATTTTAGCGCATCCCTATCACTTAACCTATAGAGAACTCCAGAATGATAAGATCAACCACTCCTTCGAACAAATGTATAAGTCTCAAATATTGTCCTAGGTCCTTTCATCCCACCACCTTAGTCTTCAGCTGGGCATTCTGTCCACATTGCTCCATTTTCTATACCTTGATATAAGTATCCTATTGCGTACTAGGCAACTGATTGGCCCTCATGTCAGATGACACCCTGCTGTAGCTTTGTGATGTAATGGCACCACTTGACCAATCGCCCTGGGTGACGATTACACCGGAGGACCAGACATCAGCAATTACAAACTAGGTAACTATCTGTGAATATGACTGCACAGCAAGTAGGAGGTGTAAGGGGGAAGTACAGTGCGCCATTGAAAGTATTGGGCTCCTATTTAAAGAGGGCTAGAGTTAGAAGAAGCAACTGATTGGCCCTCATGTCAGATGACATTCTGCTGTAGCTTTGTGATGTAATGGCACCACTTCACCAATCGCCCTGGGTGACGATTACACCGGAGGACCAGACGTCACCAATTACACACCAGGTAATTATCTGGGAATATGACTGCACAGCAAGTAGGAGTTGTAGGGGGAAGTACAGTGCGCCATTGAAAGTAGTGGGCTCCTATTCAAAGAGGACTAGAGTTAGAAGAACACAGTTTCTAAATAGCAGTCCATCTGGAGTATCAGAGTCCCACTCACAGAGAGCAGGGAAACAGGTTAAATAGCTTCCCTCCATCTGAATGTAAGTCATTTGCTCTAACCTAAGACAGCTCATTCCAGCCTGAAGGATGGTAATTAACTCACAGGACATATTGCCTGCACAAGTATCTAAAGAAGATTTTCTCAGACACTTAGGCAGACAAAGTCTTTGATAAACTATCATGATGGCCATTGCGTCATCCATATTGCTACCGTCTTGGAAGATTATATTTATGCGGAAGACCCCACTAAAAGGCACAGAGAGCTATCAGATGCTATGAACTTTTTATTAATGGCAAAATGATTAATTGAGATTTTGACTTACCATATATATTGATCGAGGCATGGAGAAGGCTGAGGAATGAGCTTTCTTTTTTTTTCCATCTCAGCAAGCAGAGAAATATTCCTCTGCAACACTGCCTCCGCTGGCCATTCAGTATAATCTGCAGATGGAAAAGTCCACTGTTAGTCTTTTTTTAGAACTTGAATATTTCAAAACCAAATGCAACACTACCAAAAGATGATTTTTATAAAGGGTCAATTAGCACTATGGCATGTCTCATATTGTGAAAATCCAAAACTCACTAAAAATTATAATCTTAATTTAGATTTCAACCTAGCAGACTTCTTTCAATCCTCTGCCTCATTTGCTGGTACTCTCTACACAACCCTATCACCTATATGAGGACTTAGATAGAAAGCTCTCTTTGGCAGCCAAGAGATAGAGTACCCTTCTCACAGGAAATATTTCAGGTTATGGTACACCATAGCAATTCAGTGATCTGATACGTTAAGGGAGGAAGGTTTATGCTACGGTTCGTGGGAATAATAAAAACAACAGATTCTAACATCTTCATTTTAGCGCATCCCTATCACTTAACCTATAGAGAACTCCAGAATGGTAAGATCAACCACTCCTTCGAACAAATGTATAAGTCTCAAATATTGTCCTAGGTCCTTTCATCCCACCACCTTAGTCTTCAGCTGGGCATTCTGTCCACATTGCTCCATTTTCTATACCTTGATATAAGTATCCTATTGCGTACTAGGCAACTGATTGGCCCTCATGTCAGATGACACCCTGCTGTAGCTTTGTGATGTAATGGCACCACTTGACCAATCGCCCTGGGTGACGATTACACCGGAGGACCAGACATCAGCAATTACAAACTAGGTAACTATCTGTGAATATGACTGCACAGCAAGTAGGAGGTGTAAGGGGGAAGTACAGTGCGCCATTGAAAGTATTGGGCTCCTATTTAAAGAGGGCTAGAGTTAGAAGAAGCAACTGATTGGCCCTCATGTCAGATGACATTCTGCTGTAGCTTTGTGATGTAATGGCACCACTTCACCAATCGCCCTGGGTGACGATTACACCGGAGGACCAGACGTCACCAATTACACACCAGGTAATTATCTGGGAATATGACTGCACAGCAAGTAGGAGTTGTAGGGGGAAGTACAGTGCGCCATTGAAAGTAGTGGGCTCCTATTCAAAGAGGACTAGAGTTAGAAGAACACAGTTTCTAAATAGCAGTCCATCTGGAGTATCAGAGTCCCACTCACAGAGAGCAGGGAAACAGGTTAAATAGCTTCCCTCCATCTGAATGTAAGTCATTTGCTCTAACCTAAGACAGCTCATTCCAGCCTGAAGGATGGTAATTAACTCACAGGACATATTGCCTGCACAAGTATCTAAAGAAGATTTTCTCAGACACTTAGGCAGACAAAGTCTTTGATAAACTATCATGATGGCCATTGCGTCATCCATATTGCTACCGTCTTGGAAGATTATATTTATGCGGAAGACCCCACTAAAAGGCACAGAGAGCTATCAGATGCTATGAACTTTTTATTAATGGCAAAATGATTAATTGAGATTTTGACTTACCATATATATTGATCGAGGCATGGAGAAGGCTGAGGAATGAGCTTTCTTTTTTTTTCCATCTCAGCAAGCAGAGAAATATTCCTCTGCAACACTGCCTCCGCTGGCCATTCAGTATAATCTGCAGATGGAAAAGTCCACTGTTAGTCTTTTTTTAGAACTTGAATATTTCAAAACCAAATGCAACACTACCAAAAGATGATTTTTATAAAGGGTCAATTAGCACTATGGCATGTCTCATATTGTGAAAATCCAAAACTCACTAAAAATTATAATCTTAATTTAGATTTCAACCTAGCAGACTTCTTTCAATCCTCTGCCTCATTTGCTGGTACTCTCTACACAACCCTATCACCTATATGAGGACTTAGATAGAAAGCTCTCTTTGGCAGCCAAGAGATAGAGTACCCTTCTCACAGGAAATATTTCAGGTTATGGTACACCATAGCAATTCAGTGATCTGATACGTTAAGGGAGGAAGGTTTATGCTACGGTTCGTGGGAATAATAAAAACAACAGATTCTAACATCTTCATTTTAGCGCATCCCTATCACTTAACCTATAGAGAACTCCAGAATGGTAAGATCAACCACTCCTTCGAACAAATGTATAAGTCTCAAATATTGTCCTAGGTCCTTTCATCCCACCACCTTAGTCTTCAGCTGGGCATTCTGTCCACATTGCTCCATTTTCTATACCTTGATATAAGTATCCTATTGCGTACTAGGCAACTGATTGGCCCTCATGTCAGATGACACCCTGCTGTAGCTTTGTGATGTAATGGCACCACTTGACCAATCGCCCTGGGTGACGATTACACCGGAGGACCAGACATCAGCAATTACAAACTAGGTAACTATCTGTGAATATGACTGCACAGCAAGTAGGAGGTGTAAGGGGGAAGTACAGTGCGCCATTGAAAGTATTGGGCTCCTATTTAAAGAGGGCTAGAGTTAGAAGAAGCAACTGATTGGCCCTCATGTCAGATGACATTCTGCTGTAGCTTTGTGATGTAATGGCACCACTTCACCAATCGCCCTGGGTGACGATTACACCGGAGGACCAGACGTCACCAATTACACACCAGGTAATTATCTGGGAATATGACTGCACAGCAAGTAGGAGTTGTAGGGGGAAGTACAGTGCGCCATTGAAAGTAGTGGGCTCCTATTCAAAGAGGACTAGAGTTAGAAGAACACAGTTTCTAAATAGCAGTCCATCTGGAGTATCAGAGTCCCACTCACAGAGAGCAGGGAAACAGGTTAAATAGCTTCCCTCCATCTGAATGTAAGTCATTTGCTCTAACCTAAGACAGCTCATTCCAGCCTGAAGGATGGTAATTAACTCACAGGACATATTGCCTGCACAAGTATCTAAAGAAGATTTTCTCAGACACTTAGGCAGACAAAGTCTTTGATAAACTATCATGATGGCCATTGCGTCATCCATATTGCTACCGTCTTGGAAGATTATATTTATGCGGAAGACCCCACTAAAAGGCACAGAGAGCTATCAGATGCTATGAACTTTTTATTAATGGCAAAATGATTAATTGAGATTTTGACTTACCATATATATTGATCGAGGCATGGAGAAGGCTGAGGAATGAGCTTTCTTTTTTTTTCCGTCTCAGCAAGCAGAGAAATATTCCTCTGCAACACTGCCTCTGCTGGCCATTCAGTATAATCTGCAGATGGAAAAGTCCACGGTTAGTCTTTTTTTAGAACTTGAATATTTCAAAACCAAATGCAACACTACCAAAAGATGATTTTTATAAAGGGTCAATTAGCACTATGGCATGTCTCATATTGTGAAAATCCAAAACTCACTAAAAATTATAATCTTAATTTAGATTTCAACCTAGCAGACTTCTTTCAATCCTCTGCCTCATTTGCTGGTACTCTCTACACAACCCTATCACCTATATGAGGACTTAGATAGAAAGCTCTCTTTGGCAGCCAAGAGATAGAGTACCCTTCTCACAGGAAATATTTCAGGTTATGGTACACCATAGCAATTCAGTGATCTGATACGTTAAGGGAGGAAGGTTTATGCTACGGTTCGTGGGAATAATAAAAACAACAGATTCTAACATCTTCGTTTTAGCGCATCCCTATCACTTAACCTATAGAGAACTCCAGAATGGTAAGATCAACCACTCCTTCGAACAAATGTATAAGTCTCAAATATTGTCCTAGGTCCTTTCATCCCACCACCTTAGTCTTCAGCTGGGCATTCTGTCCACATTGCTCCATTTTCTATACCTTGATATAAGTATCCTATTGCGTACTAGGCAACTGATTGGCCCTCATGTCAGATGACACCCTGCTGTAGCTTTGTGATGTAATGGCACCACTTGACCAATCGCCCTGGGTGACGATTACTCCGGAGGACCAGACATCAGCAATTACAAACTAGGTAACTATCTGTGAATATGACTGCACAGCAAGTAGGAGGTGTAAGGGGGAAGTACAGTGCGCCATTGAAAGTATTGGGCTCCTATTTAAAGAGGGCTAGAGTTAGAAGAAGCAACTGATTGGCCCTCATGTCAGATGACATTCTGCTGTAGCTTTGTGATGTAATGGCACCACTTCACCAATCGCCCTGGGTGACGATTACACCGGAGGACCAGACGTCACCAATTACACACCAGGTAATTATCTGGGAATATGACTGCACAGCAAGTAGGAGTTGTAGGGGGAAGTACAGTGCGCCATTGAAAGTAGTGGGCTCCTATTCAAAGAGGACTAGAGTTAGAAGAACACAGTTTATAAATAGCAGTCCATCTGGAGTATCAGAGTCCCACTCACAGAGAGCAGGGAAACAGGTTAAATAGCTTCCCTCCATCTGAATGTAAGTCATTTGCTCTAACCTAAGACAGCTCATTCCAGCCTGAAGGATGGTAATTAACTCACAGGCCATATTGCCTGCACAAGTATCTAAAGAAGATTTTCTCAGACACTTAGGCAGACAAAGTCTTTGATAAACTATCATGATGGCCATTGCGTCATCCATATTGCTACCGTCTTGGAAGATTATATTTATGCGGAAGACCCCACTAAAAGGCACAGAGAGCTATCAGATGCTATGAACTTTTTATTAATGGCAAAATGATTAATTGAGATTTTGACTTACCATATATATTGATCGAGGCATGGAGAAGGCTGAGGAATGAGCTTTCTTTTTTTTCCGTCTCAGCAAGCAGAGAAATATTCCTCTGCAACACTGCCTCTGCTGGCCATTCAGTATAATCTGCAGATGGAAAAGTCCACTGTTAGTCTTTTTTTAGAACTTGAATATTTCAAAACCAAATGCAACACTACCAAAAGATAATTTTTATAAAGGGTCAATTAGCACTATGGCATGTTTCATATTGTGAAAATCCAAAACTCACTAAAAATTATAATCTTAATTTAGATTTCAACCTAGCAGACTTCTTTCAATCCCCTGCCTCATTTGCTGGTACTCTCTACACAACCCTATCACCTATATGAGGACTTAGATAGAAAGCTCTCTTTGGCAGCCAAGAGATAGAGTACCCTTCTCACAGGAAATATTTCAGGTTATGGTACACCATAGCAATTCAGTGATCTGATACGTTAAGGGAGGAAGGTTTATGCTACGGTTCGTGGGAATAATAAAAACAACAGATTCTAACATCTTCATTTTAGCGCATCCCTATCACTTAACCTATAGAGAACTCCAGAATGGTAAGATCAACCACTCCTTCGAACAAATGTATAAGTCTCAAATATTGTCCTAGGTCCTTTCATCCCACCACCTTAGTCTTCAGCTGGGCATTCTGTTCACATTGCTCCATTTTCTATACCTTGATATAAGTATCCTATTGCGTACTAGGCAACTGATTGGCCCTCATGTCAGATGACACCCTGCTGTAGCTTTGTGATGTAATGGCACCACTTGACCAATCGCCCTGGGTGACGATTACACCGGAGGACCAGACATCAGCAATTACAAACTAGGTAACTATCTGTGAATATGACTGCACAGCAAGTAGGAGGTGTAAGGGGGAAGTACAGTGCGCCATTGAAAGTATTGGGCTCCTATTTAAAGAGGGCTAGAGTTAGAAGAAGCAACTGATTGGCCCTCATGTCAGATGACATTCTGCTGTAGCTTTGTGATGTAATGGCACCACTTCACCAATCGCCCTGGGTGACGATTACACCGGAGGACCAGACGTCACCAATTACACACCAGGTAATTATCTGGGAATATGACTGCACAGCAAGTAGGAGTTGTAGGGGGAAGTACAGTGCGCCATTGAAAGTAGTGGGCTCCTATTCAAAGAGGACTAGAGTTAGAAGAACACAGTTTCTAAATAGCAGTCCATCTGGAGTATCAGAGTCCCACTCACAGAGAGCAGGGAAACAGGTTAAATAGCTTCCCTCCATCTGAATGTAAGTCATTTGCTCTAACCTAAGACAGCTCATTCCAGCCTGAAGGATGGTAATTAACTCACAGGACATATTGCCTGCACAAGTATCTAAAGAAGATTTTCTCAGACACTTAGGCAGACAAAGTCTTTGATAAACTATCATGATGGCCATTGCGTCATCCATATTGCTACCGTCTTGGAAGATTATATTTATGCGGAAGACCCCACTAAAAGGCACAGAGAGCTATCAGATGCTATGAACTTTTTATTAATGGCAAAATGATTAATTGAGATTTTGACTTACCATATATATTGATCGAGGCATGGAGAAGGCTGAGGAATGAGCTTTCTTTTTTTTTCCGTCTCAGCAAGCAGAGAAATATTCCTCTGCAACACTGCCTCTGCTGGCCATTCAGTATAATCTGCAGATGGAAAAGTCCACGGTTAGTCTTTTTTTAGAACTTGAATATTTCAAAACCAAATGCAACACTACCAAAAGATGATTTTTATAAAGGGTCAATTAGCACTATGGCATGTCTCATATTGTGAAAATCCAAAACTCACTAAAAATTATAATCTTAATTTAGATTTCAACCTAGCAGACTTCTTTCAATCCTCTGCCTCATTTGCTGGTACTCTCTACACAACCCTATCACCTATATGAGGACTTAGATAGAAAGCTCTCTTTGGCAGCCAAGAGATAGAGTACCCTTCTCACAGGAAATATTTCAGGTTATGGTACACCATAGCAATTCAGTGATCTGATACGTTAAGGGAGGAAGGTTTATGCTACGGTTCGTGGGAATAATAAAAACAACAGATTCTAACATCTTCATTTTAGCGCATCCCTATCACTTAACCTATAGAGAACTCCAGAATGGTAAGATCAACCACTCCTTCGAACAAATGTATAAGTCTCAAATATTGTCCTAGGTCCTTTCATCCCACCACCTTAGTCTTCAGCTGGGCATTCTGTCCACATTGCTCCATTTTCTATACCTTGATATAAGTATCCTATTGCGTACTAGGCAACTGATTGGCCCTCATGTCAGATGACACCCTGCTGTAGCTTTGTGATGTAATGGCACCACTTGACCAATCGCCCTGGGTGACGATTACACCGGAGGACCAGACATCAGCAATTACAAACTAGGTAACTATCTGTGAATATGACTGCACAGCAAGTAGGAGGTGTAAGGGGGAAGTACAGTGCGCCATTGAAAGTATTGGGCTCCTATTTAAAGAGGGCTAGAGTTAGAAGAAGCAACTGATTGGCCCTCATGTCAGATGACATTCTGCTGTAGCTTTGTGATGTAATGGCACCACTTGACCAATCGCCTTGGGTGACGATTACACCGGAGGACCAGACGTCACCAATTACACACCAGGTAATTATCTGGGAATATGACTGCACAGCAAGTAGGAGTTGTAGGGGGAAGTACAGTGCGCCATTGAAAGTAGTGGGCTCCTATTCAAAGAGGACTAGAGTTAGAAGAACACAGTTTCTAAATAGCAGTCCATCTGGAGTATCAGAGTCCCACTCACAGAGAGCAGGGAAACAGGTTAAATAGCTTCCCTCCATCTGAATGTAAGTCATTTGCTCTAACTTAAGACAGCTCATTCCAGCCTGAAGGATGGTAATTAACTCACAGGACATATTGCCTGCACAAGTATCTAAAGAAGATTTTCTCAGACACTTAGGCAGACAAAGTCTTTGATAAACTATCATGATGGCCATTGCGTCATCCATATTGCTACCATCTTAGAATATTATATTTATGCGGAAGACCCCACTAAAAGGCACTGAGAGCTATCAGATGCTATGAACTTTTTATTAATGGCAAAATGATTAATTGAGATTTTGACTTACCATATATATTGATCGAGGCATGGAGAAGGCTGAGGAATGAGCTTTCTTTTTTTTTCCGTCTCAGCAAGCAGGGAAATATTCCTCTGCAACACTGCCTCTGCTGGCCATTCAGTATAATCTGCAGATGGAAAAGTCCACTGTTAGTCTTTTTTTAGAACTTGAATATTTCAAAACCAAATGCAACACTACCAAAAGATGATTTTTATAAAGGGTCAATTAGCACTATGGCATGTTTCATATTGTGAAAATCCAAAACTCACTAAAAATTATAATCTTAATTTAGATTTCAACCTAGCAGACTTCTTTCAATCCCCTGCCTCATTTGCTGGTACTCTCTACACAACCCTATCACCTATATGAGGACTTAGATAGAAAGCTCTCTTTGGCAGCCAAGAGATAGAGTACCCTTCTCACAGGAAATATTTCAGGTTATGGTACACCATAGCAATTCATTGATCTGATACGTTAAGGGAGGAAGGTTTATGCTACGGTTCGTGGGAATAATAAAAACAACAGATTCTAACATCTTCATTTTAGCGCATCCCTATCACTTAACCTATAGAGAACTCCAGAATGGTAAGATCAACCACTCCTTCGAACAAATGTATAAGTCTCAAATATTGTCCTAGGTCCTTTCATCCCACCACCTTAGTCTTCAGCTGGGCATTCTGTCCACATTGCTCCATTTTCTATACCTTGATATAAGTATCCTATTGCGTACTAGGCAACTGATTGGCCCTCATGTCAGATGACACCCTGCTGTAGCTTTGTGATGTAATGGCACCACTTGACCAATCGCCCTGGGTGACGATTACACCGGAGGACCAGACATCAACAATTACAAACTAGGTAACTATCTGTGAATATGACTGCACAGCAAGTAGGAGGTGTAAGGGGGAAGTACAGTGCGCCATTGAAAGTATTGGGCTCCTATTTAAAGAGGGCTAGAGTTAGAAGAAGCAACTGATTGGCCCTCATGTCAGATGACATTCTGCTGTAGCTTTGTGATGTAATGGCACCACTTGACCAATCGCCTTGGGTGACGATTACACCGGAGGACCAGACGTCACCAATTACACACCAGGTAATTATCTGGGAATATGACTGCACAGCAAGTAGGAGTTGTAGGGGGAAGTACAGTGCGCCATTGAAAGTAGTGGGCTCCTATTCAAAGAGGACTAGAGTTAGAAGAACACAGTTTCTAAATAGCAGTCCATCTGGAGTATCAGAGTCCCACTCACAGAGAGCAGGGAAACAGGTTAAATAGCTTCCCTCCATCTGAATGTAAGTCATTTGCTCTAACTTAAGACAGCTCATTCCAGCCTGAAGGATGGTAATTAACTCACAGGACATATTGCCTGCACAAGTATCTAAAGAAGATTTTCTCAGACACTTAGGCAGACAAAGTCTTTGATAAACTATCATGATGGCCATTGCGTCATCCATATTGCTACCGTCTTAGAATATTATATTTATGCAGAAGACCCCACTAAAAGGCACTGAGAGCTATCAGATGCTATGAACTTTTTATTAATGGCAAAATGATTAATTGAGATTTTGACTTACCATATATATTGATCGAGGCATGGAGAAGGCTGAGGAATGAGCTTTCTTTTTTTTTCCGTCTCAGCAAGCAGGGAAATATTCCTCTGCAACACTGCCTCTGCTGGCCATTCAGTATAATCTGCAGATGGAAAAGTCCACTGTTAGTCTTTTTTTAGAACTTGAATATTTCAAAACCAAATGCAACACTACCAAAAGATGATTTTTATAAAGGGTCAATTAGCACTATGGCATGTTTCATATTGTGAAAATCCAAAACTCACTAAAAATTATAATCTTAATTTAGATTTCAACCTAGCAGACTTCTTTCAATCCCCTGCCTCATTTGCTGGTACTCTCTACACAACCCTATCACCTATATGAGGACTTAGATAGAAAGCTCTCTTTGGCAGCCAAGAGATAGAGTACCCTTCTCACAGGAAATATTTCAGGTTATGGTACACCATAGCAATTCAGTGATCTGATACTTTAAGGGAGGAAGGTTTATGCTACGGTTCGTGGGAATAATAAAAACAACAGATTCTAACATCTTCATTTTAGCGCATCCCTATCACTTAACCTATAGAGAACTCCAGAATGGTAAGATCAACCACTCCTTCGAACAAATGTATAAGTCTCAAATATTGTCCTAGGTCCTTTCATCCCACCACCTTAGTCTTCAGCTGGGCATTCTGTCCACATTGCTCCATTTTCTATACCTTGATATAAGTATCCTATTGCGTACTAGGCAACTGATTGGCCCTCATGTCAGATGACACCCTGCTGTAGCTTTGTGATGTAATGGCACCACTTGACCAATCGCCCTGGGTGACGATTACACCGGAGGACCAGACATCAGCAATTACAAACTAGGTAACTATCTGTGAATATGACTGCACAGCAAGTAGGAGGTGTAAGGGGGAAGTACAGTGCGCCATTGAAAGTATTGGGCTCCTATTTAAAGAGGGCTAGAGTTAGAAGAAGCAACTGATTGGCCCTCATGTCAGATGACATTCTGCTGTAGCTTTGTGATGTAATGGCACCACTTCACCAATCGCCCTGGGTGACGATTACACCGGAGGACCAGACGTCACCAATTACACACCAGGTAATTATCTGGGAATATGACTGCACAGCAAGTAGGAGTTGTAGGGGGAAGTACAGTGCGCCATTGAAAGTAGTGGGCTCCTATTCAAAGAGGACTAGAGTTAGAAGAACACAGTTTCTAAATAGCAGTCCATCTGGAGTATCAGAGTCCCACTCACAGAGAGCAGGGAAACAGGTTAAATAGCTTCCCTCCATCTGAATGTAAGTCATTTGCTCTAACTTAAGACAGCTCATTCCAGCCTGAAGGATGGTAATTAACTCACAGGACATATTGCCTGCACAAGTATCTAAAGAAGATTTTCTCAGACACTTAGGCAGACAAAGTCTTTGATAAACTATCATGATGGCCATTGCGTCATCCATATTGCTACCGTCTTAGAATATTATATTTATGCGGAAGACCCCACTAAAAGGCACAGAGAGCTATCAGATGCTATGAACTTTTTATTAATGGCAAAATGATTAATTGAGATTTTGACTTACCATATATATTGATCGAGGCATGGAGAAGGCTGAGGAATGAGCTTTCTTTTTTTTCCGTCTCAGCAAGCAGAGAAATATTCCTCTGCAACACTGCCTCTGCTGGCCATTCAGTATAATCTGCAGATGGAAAAGTCCACTGTTAGTCTTTTTTTAGAACTTGAATATTTCAAAACCAAATGCAACACTACCAAAAGATGATTTTTATAAAGGGTCAATTAGCACTATGGCATGTTTCATATTGTGAAAATCCAAAACTCACTAAAAATTATAATCTTAATTTAGATTTCAACCTAGCAGACTTCTTTCAATCCCCTGCCTCATTTGCTGGTACTCTCTACACAACCCTATCACCTATATGAGGACTTAGATAGAAAGCTCTCTTTGGCAGCCAAGAGATAGAGTACCCTTCTCACAGGAAATATTTCAGGTTATGGTACACCATAGCAATTCAGTGATCTGATACGTTAAGGGAGGAAGGTTTATGCTACGGTTCGTGGGAATAATAAAAACAACAGATTCTAACATCTTCATTTTAGCGCATCCCTATCACTTAACCTATAGAGAACTCCAGAATGGTAAGATCAACCACTCCTTCGAACAAATGTATAAGTCTCAAATATTGTCCTAGGTCCTTTCATCCCACCACCTTAGTCTTCAGCTGGGCATTCTGTCCACATTGCTCCATTTTCTATACCTTGATATAAGTATCCTATTGCGTACTAGGCAACTGATTGGCCCTCATGTCAGATGACACCCTGCTGTAGCTTTGTGATGTAATGGCACCACTTGACCAATCGCCCTGGGTGACGATTACACCGGAGGACCAGACATCAGCAATTACAAACTAGGTAACTATCTGTGAATATGACTGCACAGCAAGTAGGAGGTGTAAGGGGGAAGTACAGTGCGCCATTGAAAGTATTGGGCTCCTATTTAAAGAGGGCTAGAGTTAGAAGAAGCAACTGATTGGCCCTCATGTCAGATGACATTCTGCTGTAGCTTTGTGATGTAATGGCACCACTTGACCAATCGCCTTGGGTGACGATTACACCGGAGGACCAGACGTCACCAATTACACACCAGGTAATTATCTGGGAATATGACTGCACAGCAAGTAGGAGTTGTAGGGGGAAGTACAGTGCGCCATTGAAAGTAGTGGGCTCCTATTCAAAGAGGACTAGAGTTAGAAGAACACAGTTTCTAAATAGCAGTCCATCTGGAGTATCAGAGTCCCACTCACAGAGAGCAGGGAAACAGGTTAAATAGCTTCCCTCCATCTGAATGTAAGTCATTTGCTCTAACTTAAGACAGCTCATTCCAGCCTGAAGGATGGTAATTAACTCACAGGACATATTGCCTGCACAAGTATCTAAAGAAGATTTTCTCAGACACTTAGGCAGACAAAGTCTTTGATAAACTATCATGATGGCCATTGCGTCATCCATATTGCTACCATCTTAGAATATTATATTTATGCGGAAG
The DNA here is from genome assembly GCF_964263255.1 of Lissotriton vulgaris. Taxonomy (NCBI): domain Eukaryota; kingdom Metazoa; phylum Chordata; class Amphibia; order Caudata; family Salamandridae; genus Lissotriton; species Lissotriton vulgaris. The sequence continues at coordinate 1,210,097,507 of NC_141695.1, read as the reverse complement.
ACCCCACTAAAAGGCACTGAGAGCTATCAGATGCTATGAACTTTTTATTAATGGCAAAATGATTAATTGAGATTTTGACTTACCATATATATTGATCGAGGCATGGAGAAGGCTGAGGAATGAGCTTTCTTTTTTTTTCCGTCTCAGCAAGCAGGGAAATATTCCTCTGCAACACTGCCTCTGCTGGCCATTCAGTATAATCTGCAGATGGAAAAGTCCACTGTTAGTCTTTTTTTAGAACTTGAATATTTCAAAACCAAATGCAACACTACCAAAAGATAATTTTTATAAAGGGTCAATTAGCACTATGGCATGTTTCATATTGTGAAAATCCAAAACTCACTAAAAATTATAATCTTAATTTAGATTTCAACCTAGCAGACTTCTTTCAATCCTCTGCCTCATTTGCTGGTACTCTCTACACAACCCTATCACCTATATGAGGACTTAGATAGAAAGCTCTCTTTGGCAGCCAAGAGATAGAGTACCCTTCTCACAGGAATTATTTCAGGTTATGGTACACCATAGCAATTCAGTGATCTGATACGTTAAGGGAGGAAGGTTTATGCTACGGTTCGTGGGAATAATAAAAACAACAGATTCTAACATCTTCATTTTAGCGCATCCCTATCACTTAACCTATAGAGAACTCCAGAATGGTAAGATCAACCACTCCTTCGAACAAATGTATAAGTCTCAAATATTGTCCTAGGTCCTTTCATCCCACCACCTTAGTCTTCAGCTGGGCATTCTGTCCACATTGCTCCATTTTCTATACCTTGATATAAGTATCCTATTGCGTACTAGGCAACTGATTGGCCCTCATGTCAGATGACACCCTGCTGTAGCTTTGTGATGTAATGGCACCACTTGACCAATCGCCCTGGGTGACGATTACACCGGAGGACCAGACATCAGCAATTACAAACTAGGTAACTATCTGTGAATATGACTGCACAGCAAGTAGGAGGTGTAAGGGGGAAGTACAGTGCGCCATTGAAAGTATTGGGCTCCTATTTAAAGAGGGCTAGAGTTAGAAGAAGCAACTGATTGGCCCTCATGTCAGATGACATTCTGCTGTAGCTTTGTGATGTAATGGCACCACTTCACCAATCGCCCTGGGTGACGATTACACCGGAGGACCAGACGTCACCAATTACACACCAGGTAATTATCTGGGAATATGACTGCACAGCAAGTAGGAGTTGTAGGGGGAAGTACAGTGCGCCATTGAAAGTAGTGGGCTCCTATTCAAAGAGGACTAGAGTTAGAAGAACACAGTTTCTAAATAGCAGTCCATCTGGAGTATCAGAGTCCCACTCACAGAGAGCAGGGAAACAGGTTAAATAGCTTCCCTCCATCTGAATGTAAGTCATTTGCTCTAACTTAAGACAGCTCATTCCAGCCTGAAGGATGGTAATTAACTCACAGGACATATTGCCTGCACAAGTATCTAAAGAAGATTTTCTCAGACACTTAGGCAGACAAAGTCTTTGATAAACTATCATGATGGCCATTGCGTCATCCATATTGCTACCGTCTTAGAATATTATATTTATGCGGAAGACCCCACTAAAAGGCACAGAGAGCTATCAGATGCTATGAACTTTTTATTAATGGCAAAATGATTAATTGAGATTTTGACTTACCATATATATTGATCGAGGCATGGAGAAGGCTGAGGAATGAGCTTTCTTTTTTTTCCGTCTCAGCAAGCAGAGAAATATTCCTCTGCAACACTGCCTCTGCTGGCCATTCAGTATAATCTGCAGATGGAAAAGTCCACTGTTAGTCTTTTTTTAGAACTTGAATATTTCAAAACCAAATGCAACACTACCAAAAGATGATTTTTATAAAGGGTCAATTAGCACTATGGCATGTTTCATATTGTGAAAATCCAAAACTCACTAAAAATTATAATCTTAATTTAGATTTCAACCTAGCAGACTTCTTTCAATCCCCTGCCTCATTTGCTGGTACTCTCTACACAACCCTATCACCTATATGAGGACTTAGATAGAAAGCTCTCTTTGGCAGCCAAGAGATAGAGTACCCTTCTCACAGGAAATATTTCAGGTTATGGTACACCATAGCAATTCAGTGATCTGATACGTTAAGGGAGGAAGGTTTATGCTACGGTTCGTGGGAATAATAAAAACAACAGATTCTAACATCTTCATTTTAGCGCATCCCTATCACTTAACCTATAGAGAACTCCAGAATGGTAAGATCAACCACTCCTTCGAACAAATGTATAAGTCTCAAATATTGTCCTAGGTCCTTTCATCCCACCACCTTAGTCTTCAGCTGGGCATTCTGTCCACATTGCTCCATTTTCTATACCTTGATATAAGTATCCTATTGCGTACTAGGCAACTGATTGGCCCTCATGTCAGATGACACCCTGCTGTAGCTTTGTGATGTAATGGCACCACTTGACCAATCGCCCTGGGTGACGATTACACCGGAGGACCAGACATCAGCAATTACAAACTAGGTAACTATCTGTGAATATGACTGCACAGCAAGTAGGAGGTGTAAGGGGGAAGTACAGTGCGCCATTGAAAGTATTGGGCTCCTATTTAAAGAGGGCTAGAGTTAGAAGAAGCAACTGATTGGCCCTCATGTCAGATGACATTCTGCTGTAGCTTTGTGATGTAATGGCACCACTTGACCAATCGCCTTGGGTGACGATTACACCGGAGGACCAGACGTCACCAATTACACACCAGGTAATTATCTGGGAATATGACTGCACAGCAAGTAGGAGTTGTAGGGGGAAGTACAGTGCGCCATTGAAAGTAGTGGGCTCCTATTCAAAGAGGACTAGAGTTAGAAGAACACAGTTTCTAAATAGCAGTCCATCTGGAGTATCAGAGTCCCACTCACAGAGAGCAGGGAAACAGGTTAAATAGCTTCCCTCCATCTGAATGTAAGTCATTTGCTCTAACTTAAGACAGCTCATTCCAGCCTGAAGGATGGTAATTAACTCACAGGACATATTGCCTGCACAAGTATCTAAAGAAGATTTTCTCAGACACTTAGGCAGACAAAGTCTTTGATAAACTATCATGATGGCCATTGCGTCATCCATATTGCTACCGTCTTAGAATATTATATTTATGCGGAAGACCCCACTAAAAGGCACAGAGAGCTATCAGATGCTATGAACTTTTTATTAATGGCAAAATGATTAATTGAGATTTTGACTTACCATATATATTGATCGAGGCATGGAGAAGGCTGAGGAATGAGCTTTCTTTTTTTTCCGTCTCAGCAAGCAGAGAAATATTCCTCTGCAACACTGCCTCTGCTGGCCATTCAGTATAATCTGCAGATGGAAAAGTCCACTGTTAGTCTTTTTTTAGAACTTGAATATTTCAAAACCAAATGCAACACTACCAAAAGATGATTTTTATAAAGGGTCAATTAGCACTATGGCATGTTTCATATTGTGAAAATCCAAAACTCACTAAAAATTATAATCTTAATTTAGATTTCAACCTAGCAGACTTCTTTCAATCCCCTGCCTCATTTGCTGGTACTCTCTACACAACCCTATCACCTATATGAGGACTTAGATAGAAAGCTCTCTTTGGCAGCCAAGAGATAGAGTACCCTTCTCACAGGAAATATTTCAGGTTATGGTACACCATAGCAATTCAGTGATCTGATACGTTAAGGGAGGAAGGTTTATGCTACGGTTCGTGGGAATAATAAAAACAACAGATTCTAACATCTTCATTTTAGCGCATCCCTATCACTTAACCTATAGAGAACTCCAGAATGGTAAGATCAACCACTCCTTCGAACAAATGTATAAGTCTCAAATATTGTCCTAGGTCCTTTCATCCCACCACCTTAGTCTTCAGCTGGGCATTCTGTCCACATTGCTCCATTTTCTATACCTTGATATAAGTATCCTATTGCGTACTAGGCAACTGATTGGCCCTCATGTCAGATGACACCCTGCTGTAGCTTTGTGATGTAATGGCACCACTTGACCAATCGCCCTGGGTGACGATTACACCGGAGGACCAGACATCAGCAATTACAAACTAGGTAACTATCTGTGAATATGACTGCACAGCAAGTAGGAGGTGTAAGGGGGAAGTACAGTGCGCCATTGAAAGTATTGGGCTCCTATTTAAAGAGGGCTAGAGTTAGAAGAAGCAACTGATTGGCCCTCATGTCAGATGACATTCTGCTGTAGCTTTGTGATGTAATGGCACCACTTGACCAATCGCCTTGGGTGACGATTACACCGGAGGACCAGACGTCACCAATTACACACCAGGTAATTATCTGGGAATATGACTGCACAGCAAGTAGGAGTTGTAGGGGGAAGTACAGTGCGCCATTGAAAGTAGTGGGCTCCTATTCAAAGAGGACTAGAGTTAGAAGAACACAGTTTCTAAATAGCAGTCCATCTGGAGTATCAGAGTCCCACTCACAGAGAGCAGGGAAACAGGTTAAATAGCTTCCCTCCATCTGAATGTAAGTCATTTGCTCTAACTTAAGACAGCTCATTCCAGCCTGAAGGATGGTAATTAACTCACAGGACATATTGCCTGCACAAGTATCTAAAGAAGATTTTCTCAGACACTTAGGCAGACAAAGTCTTTGATAAACTATCATGATGGCCATTGCGTCATCCATATTGCTACCATCTTAGAATATTATATTTATGCGGAAGACCCCACTAAAAGGCACTGAGAGCTATCAGATGCTATGAACTTTTTATTAATGGCAAAATGATTAATTGAGATTTTGACTTACCATATATATTGATCGAGGCATGGAGAAGGCTGAGGAATGAGCTTTCTTTTTTTTTCCGTCTCAGCAAGCAGGGAAATATTCCTCTGCAACACTGCCTCTGCTGGCCATTCAGTATAATCTGCAGATGGAAAAGTCCACTGTTAGTCTTTTTTTAGAACTTGAATATTTCAAAACCAAATGCAACACTACCAAAAGATAATTTTTATAAAGGGTCAATTAGCACTATGGCATGTTTCATATTGTGAAAATCCAAAACTCACTAAAAATTATAATCTTAATTTAGATTTCAACCTAGCAGACTTCTTTCAATCCTCTGCCTCATTTGCTGGTACTCTCTACACAACCCTATCACCTATATGAGGACTTAGATAGAAAGCTCTCTTTGGCAGCCAAGAGATAGAGTACCCTTCTCACAGGAATTATTTCAGGTTATGGTACACCATAGCAATTCAGTGATCTGATACGTTAAGGGAGGAAGGTTTATGCTACGGTTCGTGGGAATAATAAAAACAACAGATTCTAACATCTTCATTTTAGCGCATCCCTATCACTTAACCTATAGAGAACTCCAGAATGGTAAGATCAACCACTCCTTCGAACAAATGTATAAGTCTCAAATATTGTCCTAGGTCCTTTCATCCCACCACCTTAGTCTTCAGCTGGGCATTCTGTCCACATTGCTCCATTTTCTATACCTTGATATAAGTATCCTATTGCGTACTAGGCAACTGATTGGCCCTCATGTCAGATGACACCCTGCTGTAGCTTTGTGATGTAATGGCACCACTTGACCAATCGCCCTGGGTGACGATTACACCGGAGGACCAGACATCAGCAATTACAAACTAGGTAACTATCTGTGAATATGACTGCACAGCAAGTAGGAGGTGTAAGGGGGAAGTACAGTGCGCCATTGAAAGTATTGGGCTCCTATTTAAAGAGGGCTAGAGTTAGAAGAAGCAACTGATTGGCCCTCATGTCAGATGACATTCTGCTGTAGCTTTGTGATGTAATGGCACCACTTCACCAATCGCCCTGGGTGACGATTACACCGGAGGACCAGACGTCACCAATTACACACCAGGTAATTATCTGGGAATATGACTGCACAGCAAGTAGGAGTTGTAGGGGGAAGTACAGTGCGCCATTGAAAGTAGTGGGCTCCTATTCAAAGAGGACTAGAGTTAGAAGAACACAGTTTCTAAATAGCAGTCCATCTGGAGTATCAGAGTCCCACTCACAGAGAGCAGGGAAACAGGTTAAATAGCTTCCCTCCATCTGAATGTAAGTCATTTGCTCTAACTTAAGACAGCTCATTCCAGCCTGAAGGATGGTAATTAACTCACAGGACATATTGCCTGCACAAGTATCTAAAGAAGATTTTCTCAGACACTTAGGCAGACAAAGTCTTTGATAAACTATCATGATGGCCATTGCGTCATCCATATTGCTACCGTCTTAGAATATTATATTTATGCGGAAGACCCCACTAAAAGGCACAGAGAGCTATCAGATGCTATGAACTTTTTATTAATGGCAAAATGATTAATTGAGATTTTGACTTACCATATATATTGATCGAGGCATGGAGAAGGCTGAGGAATGAGCTTTCTTTTTTTTCCGTCTCAGCAAGCAGAGAAATATTCCTCTGCAACACTGCCTCTGCTGGCCATTCAGTATAATCTGCAGATGGAAAAGTCCACTGTTAGTCTTTTTTTAGAACTTGAATATTTCAAAACCAAATGCAACACTACCAAAAGATGATTTTTATAAAGGGTCAATTAGCACTATGGCATGTTTCATATTGTGAAAATCCAAAACTCACTAAAAATTATAATCTTAATTTAGATTTCAACCTAGCAGACTTCTTTCAATCCCCTGCCTCATTTGCTGGTACTCTCTACACAACCCTATCACCTATATGAGGACTTAGATAGAAAGCTCTCTTTGGCAGCCAAGAGATAGAGTACCCTTCTCACAGGAAATATTTCAGGTTATGGTACACCATAGCAATTCAGTGATCTGATACGTTAAGGGAGGAAGGTTTATGCTACGGTTCGTGGGAATAATAAAAACAACAGATTCTAACATCTTCATTTTAGCGCATCCCTATCACTTAACCTATAGAGAACTCCAGAATGGTAAGATCAACCACTCCTTCGAACAAATGTATAAGTCTCAAATATTGTCCTAGGTCCTTTCATCCCACCACCTTAGTCTTCAGCTGGGCATTCTGTCCACATTGCTCCATTTTCTATACCTTGATATAAGTATCCTATTGCGTACTAGGCAACTGATTGGCCCTCATGTCAGATGACACCCTGCTGTAGCTTTGTGATGTAATGGCACCACTTGACCAATCGCCCTGGGTGACGATTACACCGGAGGACCAGACATCAGCAATTACAAACTAGGTAACTATCTGTGAATATGACTGCACAGCAAGTAGGAGGTGTAAGGGGGAAGTACAGTGCGCCATTGAAAGTATTGGGCTCCTATTTAAAGAGGGCTAGAGTTAGAAGAAGCAACTGATTGGCCCTCATGTCAGATGACATTCTGCTGTAGCTTTGTGATGTAATGGCACCACTTGACCAATCGCCTTGGGTGACGATTACACCGGAGGACCAGACGTCACCAATTACACACCAGGTAATTATCTGGGAATATGACTGCACAGCAAGTAGGAGTTGTAGGGGGAAGTACAGTGCGCCATTGAAAGTAGTGGGCTCCTATTCAAAGAGGACTAGAGTTAGAAGAACACAGTTTCTAAATAGCAGTCCATCTGGAGTATCAGAGTCCCACTCACAGAGAGCAGGGAAACAGGTTAAATAGCTTCCCTCCATCTGAATGTAAGTCATTTGCTCTAACTTAAGACAGCTCATTCCAGCCTGAAGGATGGTAATTAACTCACAGGACATATTGCCTGCACAAGTATCTAAAGAAGATTTTCTCAGACACTTAGGCAGACAAAGTCTTTGATAAACTATCATGATGGCCATTGCGTCATCCATATTGCTACCGTCTTAGAATATTATATTTATGCGGAAGACCCCACTAAAAGGCACAGAGAGCTATCAGATGCTATGAACTTTTTATTAATGGCAAAATGATTAATTGAGATTTTGACTTACCATATATATTGATCGAGGCATGGAGAAGGCTGAGGAATGAGCTTTCTTTTTTTTCCGTCTCAGCAAGCAGAGAAATATTCCTCTGCAACACTGCCTCTGCTGGCCATTCAGTATAATCTGCAGATGGAAAAGTCCACTGTTAGTCTTTTTTTAGAACTTGAATATTTCAAAACCAAATGCAACACTACCAAAAGATGATTTTTATAAAGGGTCAATTAGCACTATGGCATGTTTCATATTGTGAAAATCCAAAACTCACTAAAAATTATAATCTTAATTTAGATTTCAACCTAGCAGACTTCTTTCAATCCCCTGCCTCATTTGCTGGTACTCTCTACACAACCCTATCACCTATATGAGGACTTAGATAGAAAGCTCTCTTTGGCAGCCAAGAGATAGAGTACCCTTCTCACAGGAAATATTTCAGGTTATGGTACACCATAGCAATTCAGTGATCTGATACGTTAAGGGAGGAAGGTTTATGCTACGGTTCGTGGGAATAATAAAAACAACAGATTCTAACATCTTCATTTTAGCGCATCCCTATCACTTAACCTATAGAGAACTCCAGAATGGTAAGATCAACCACTCCTTCGAACAAATGTATAAGTCTCAAATATTGTCCTAGGTCCTTTCATCCCACCACCTTAGTCTTCAGCTGGGCATTCTGTCCACATTGCTCCATTTTCTATACCTTGATATAAGTATCCTATTGCGTACTAGGCAACTGATTGGCCCTCATGTCAGATGACACCCTGCTGTAGCTTTGTGATGTAATGGCACCACTTGACCAATCGCCCTGGGTGACGATTACACCGGAGGACCAGACATCAGCAATTACAAACTAGGTAACTATCTGTGAATATGACTGCACAGCAAGTAGGAGGTGTAAGGGGGAAGTACAGTGCGCCATTGAAAGTATTGGGCTCCTATTTAAAGAGGGCTAGAGTTAGAAGAAGCAACTGATTGGCCCTCATGTCAGATGACATTCTGCTGTAGCTTTGTGATGTAATGGCACCACTTGACCAATCGCCTTGGGTGACGATTACACCGGAGGACCAGACGTCACCAATTACACACCAGGTAATTATCTGGGAATATGACTGCACAGCAAGTAGGAGTTGTAGGGGGAAGTACAGTGCGCCATTGAAAGTAGTGGGCTCCTATTCAAAGAGGACTAGAGTTAGAAGAACACAGTTTCTAAATAGCAGTCCATCTGGAGTATCAGAGTCCCACTCACAGAGAGCAGGGAAACAGGTTAAATAGCTTCCCTCCATCTGAATGTAAGTCATTTGCTCTAACTTAAGACAGCTCATTCCAGCCTGAAGGATGGTAATTAACTCACAGGACATATTGCCTGCACAAGTATCTAAAGAAGATTTTCTCAGACACTTAGGCAGACAAAGTCTTTGATAAACTATCATGATGGCCATTGCGTCATCCATATTGCTACCATCTTAGAATATTATATTTATGCGGAAGACCCCACTAAAAGGCACTGAGAGCTATCAGATGCTATGAACTTTTTATTAATGGCAAAATGATTAATTGAGATTTTGACTTACCATATATATTGATCGAGGCATGGAGAAGGCTGAGGAATGAGCTTTCTTTTTTTTTCCGTCTCAGCAAGCAGGGAAATATTCCTCTGCAACACTGCCTCTGCTGGCCATTCAGTATAATCTGCAGATGGAAAAGTCCACTGTTAGTCTTTTTTTAGAACTTGAATATTTCAAAACCAAATGCAACACTACCAAAAGATAATTTTTATAAAGGGTCAATTAGCACTATGGCATGTTTCATATTGTGAAAATCCAAAACTCACTAAAAATTATAATCTTAATTTAGATTTCAACCTAGCAGACTTCTTTCAATCCTCTGCCTCATTTGCTGGTACTCTCTACACAACCCTATCACCTATATGAGGACTTAGATAGAAAGCTCTCTTTGGCAGCCAAGAGATAGAGTACCCTTCTCACAGGAATTATTTCAGGTTATGGTACACCATAGCAATTCAGTGATCTGATACGTTAAGGGAGGAAGGTTTATGCTACGGTTCGTGGGAATAATAAAAACAACAGATTCTAACATCTTCATTTTAGCGCATCCCTATCACTTAACCTATAGAGAACTCCAGAATGGTAAGATCAACCACTCCTTCAAACAAATGTATAAGTCTCAAATATTGTCCTAGGTCCTTTCATCTCACCACCTTAGTCTTCAGCTGGGCATTCTGTCCACATTGCTCCATTTTCTATACCTTGATATAAGTATCCTATTGCGTACTAGGCAACTGATTGGCCCTCATGTCAGATGACACCCTGCTGTAGCTTTGTGATGTAATGGCACCACTTGACCAATCGCCCTGGGTGACGATTACACCGGAGGACCAGACATCAGCAATTACAAACTAGGTAACTATCTGTGAATATGACTGCACAGCAAGTAGGAGGTGTAAGGGGGAAGTACAGTGCGCCATTGAAAGTATTGGGCTCCTATTTAAAGAGGGCTAGAGTTAGAAGAAGCAACTGATTGGCCCTCATGTCAGATGACATTCTGCTGTAGCTTTGTGATGTAATGGCACCACTTGACCAATCGCCTTGGGTGACGATTACACCGGAGGACCAGACGTCACCAATTACACACCAGGTAATTATCTGGGAATATGACTGCACAGCAAGTAGGAGTTGTAGGGGGAAGTACAGTGCGCCATTGAAAGTAGTGGGCTCCTATTCAAAGAGGACTAGAGTTAGAAGAACACAGTTTCTAAATAGCAGTCCATCTGGAGTATCAGAGTCCCACTCACAGAGAGCAGGGAAACAGGTTAAATAGCTTCCCTCCATCTGAATGTAAGTCATTTGCTCTAACTTAAGACAGCTCATTCCAGCCTGAAGGATGGTAATTAACTCACAGGACATATTGCCTGCACAAGTATCTAAAGAAGATTTTCTCAGACACTTAGGCAGACAAAGTCTTTGATAAACTATCATGATGGCCATTGCGTCATCCATATTGCTACCGTCTTAGAATATTATATTTATGCGGAAGACCCCACTAAAAGGCACTGAGAGCTATCAGATGCTATGAACTTTTTATTAATGGCAAAATGATTAATTGAGATTTTGACTTACCATATATATTGATCGAGGCATGGAGAAGGCTGAGGAATGAGCTTTCTTTTTTTTTCCGTCTCAGCAAGCAGGGAAATATTCCTCTGCAACACTGCCTCTGCTGGCCATTCAGTATAATCTGCAGATGGAAAAGTCCACTGTTAGTCTTTTTTTAGAACTTGAATATTTCAAAACCAAATGCAACACTACCAAAAGATGATTTTTATAAAGGGTCAATTAGCACTATGGCATGTTTCATATTGTGAAAATCCAAAACTCACTAAAAATTATAATCTTAATTTAGATTTCAACCTAGCAGACTTCTTTCAATCCCCTGCCTCATTTGCTGGTACTCTCTACACAACCCTATCACCTATATGAGGACTTAGATAGAAAGCTCTCTTTGGCAGCCAAGAGATAGAGTACCCTTCTCACAGGAAATATTTCAGGTTATGGTACACCATAGCAATTCAGTGATCTGATACGTTAAGGGAGGAAGGTTTATGCTACGGTTCGTGGGAATAATAAAAACAACAGATTCTAACATCTTCATTTTAGCGCATCCCTATCACTTAACCTATAGAGAACTCCAGAATGGTAAGATCAACCACTCCTTCGAACAAATGTATAAGTCTCAAATATTGTCCTAGGTCCTTTCATCCCACCACCTTAGTCTTCAGCTGGGCATTCTGTCCACATTGCTCCATTTTCTATACCTTGATATAAGTATCCTATTGCGTACTAGGCAACTGATTGGCCCTCATGTCAGATGACACCCTGCTGTAGCTTTGTGATGTAATGGCACCACTTGACCAATCGCCCTGGGTGACGATTACACCGGAGGACCAGACATCAGCAATTACAAACTAGGTAACTATCTGTGAATATGACTGCACAGCAAGTAGGAGGTGTAAGGGGGAAGTACAGTGCGCCATTGAAAGTATTGGGCTCCTATTTAAAGAGGGCTAGAGTTAGAAGAAGCAACTGATTGGCCCTCATGTCAGATGACATTCTGCTGTAGCTTTGTGATGTAATGGCACCACTTGACCAATCGCCTTGGGTGACGATTACACCGGAGGACCAGACGTCACCAATTACACACCAGGTAATTATCTGGGAATATGACTGCACAGCAAGTAGGAGTTGTAGGGGGAAGTACAGTGCGCCATTGAAAGTAGTGGGCTCCTATTCAAAGAGGACTAGAGTTAGAAGAACACAGTTTCTAAATAGCAGTCCATCTGGAGTATCAGAGTCCCACTCACAGAGAGCAGGGAAACAGGTTAAATAGCTTCCCTCCATCTGAATGTAAGTCATTTGCTCTAACTTAAGACAGCTCATTCCAGCCTGAAGGATGGTAATTAACTCACAGGACATATTGCCTGCACAAGTATCTAAAGAAGATTTTCTCAGACACTTAGGCAGACAAAGTCTTTGATAAACTATCATGATGGCCATTGCGTCATCCATATTGCTACCGTCTTAGAATATTATATTTATGCAGAAGACCCCACTAAAAGGCACTGAGAGCTATCAGATGCTATGAACTTTTTATTAATGGCAAAATGATTAATTGAGATTTTGACTTACCATATATATTGATCGAGGCATGGAGAAGGCTGAGGAATGAGCTTTCTTTTTTTTTCCGTCTCAGCAAGCAGGGAAATATTCCTCTGCAACACTGCCTCTGCTGGCCATTCAGTATAATCTGCAGATGGAAAAGTCCACTGTTAGTCTTTTTTTAGAACTTGAATATTTCAAAACCAAATGCAACACTACCAAAAGATAATTTTTATAAAGGGTCAATTAGCACTATGGCATGTTTCATATTGTGAAAATCCAAAACTCACTAAAAATTATAATCTTAATTTAGATTTCAACCTAGCAGACTTCTTTCAATCCTCTGCCTCATTTGCTGGTACTCTCTACACAACCCTATCACCTATATGAGGACTTAGATAGAAAGCTCTCTTTGGCAGCCAAGAGATAGAGTACCCTTCTCACAGGAATTATTTCAGGTTATGGTACACCATAGCAATTCAGTGATCTGATACGTTAAGGGAGGAAGGTTTATGCTACGGTTCGTGGGAATAATAAAAACAACAGATTCTAACATCTTCATTTTAGCGCATCCCTATCACTTAACCTATAGAGAACTCCAGAATGGTAAGATCAACCACTCCTTCAAACAAATGTATAAGTCTCAAATATTGTCCTAGGTCCTTTCATCTCACCACCTTAGTCTTCAGCTGGGCATTCTGTCCACATTGCTCCATTTTCTATACCTTGATATAAGTATCCTATTGCGTACTAGGCAACTGATTACCCTCATGTCAGATGACACCCTGCTGTAGCTTTGTGATGTAATGGCACCACTTGACCAATCGCCCTGGGTGACGATTACACCGGAGGACCAGACATCAGCAATTACAAACTAGGTAACTATCTGTGAATATGACTGCACAGCAAGTAGGAGGTGTAAGGGGGAAGTACAGTGCGCCATTGAAAGTATTGGGCTCCTATTTAAAGAGGGCTGGAGTTAGAAGAAGCAACTGATTGGCCCTCATGTCAGATGACATTCTGCTGTAGCTTTGTGATGTAATGGCACCACTTGACCAATCGCCTTGGGTGACGATTACACCGGAGGACCAGACGTCACCAATTACACACCAGGTAATTATCTGGGAATATGACTGCACAGCAAGTAGGAGTTGTAGGGGGAAGTACAGTGCGCCATTGAAAGTAGTGGGCTCCTATTCAAAGAGGACTAGAGTTAGAAGAACACAGTTTCTAAATAGCAGTCCATCTGGAGTATCAGAGTCCCACTCACAGAGAGCAGGGAAACAGGTTAAATAGCTTCCCTCCATCTGAATGTAAGTCATTTGCTCTAACTTAAGACAGCTCATTCCAGCCTGAAGGATGGTAATTAACTCACAGGACATATTGCCTGCACAAGTATCTAAAGAAGATTTTCTCAGACACTTAGGCAGACAAAGTCTTTGATAAACTATCATGATGGCCATTGCATCATCCATATTGCTACCGTCTTGGAAGATTATATTTATGCAGAAGACCCCACTAAAAGGCACAGAGAGCTATCAGATGCTATGAACTTTTTATTAATGGCAAAATGATTAATTGAGATTTTGACTTACCATATATATTGATCGAGGCATGGAGAAGGCTGAGGAATGAGCTTTCTTTTTTTTTTCCGTCTCAGCAAGCAGGGAAATATTCCTCTGCAACACTGCCTCCGCTGGCCATTCAGTATAATCTGCAGATGGAAAAGTCCACTGTTAGTCTTTTTTTAGAACTTGAATATTTCAAAACCAAATGCAACACTACCAAAAGATGATTTTTATAAAGGGTCAATTAGCACTATGGCATGTCTCATATTGTGAAAATCCAAAACTCACTAAAAATTATAATCTTAATTTAGATTTCAACCTAGCAGACTTCTTTCAATCCTCTGCCTCATTTGCTGGTACTCTCTACACAACCCTATCACCTATATGAGGACTTAGATAGAAAGCTCTCTTTGGCAGCCAAGAGATAGAGTACCCTTCTCACAGGAAATATTTCAGGTTATGGTACACCATAGCAATTCAGTGATCTGATACGTTAAGGGAGGAAGGTTTATGCTACGGTTCGTGGGAATAATAAAAACAACAGATTCTAACATCTTCATTTTAGCGCATCCCTATCACTTAACCTATAGAGAACTCCAGAATGGTAAGATCAACCACTCCTTCAAACAAATGTATAAGTCTCAAATATTGTCCTAGGTCCTTTCATCTCACCACCTTAGTCTTCAGCTGGGCATTCTGTCCACATTGCTCCATTTTCTATACCTTGATATAAGTATCCTATTGCGTACTAGGCAACTGATTACCCTCATGTCAGATGACACCCTGCTGTAGCTTTGTGATGTAATGGCACCACTTGACCAATCGCCCTGGGTGACGATTACACCGGAGGACCAGACATCAGCAATTACAAACTAGGTAACTATCTGTGAATATGACTGCACAGCAAGTAGGAGGTGTAAGGGGGAAGTACAGTGCGCCATTGAAAGTATTGGGCTCCTATTTAAAGAGGGCTGGAGTTAGAAGAAGCAACTGATTGGCCCTCATGTCAGATGACATTCTGCTGTAGCTTTGTGATGTAATGGCACCACTTGACCAATCGCCTTGGGTGACGATTACACCGGAGGACCAGACGTCACCAATTACACACCAGGTAATTATCTGGGAATATGACTGCACAGCAAGTAGGAGTTGTAGGGGGAAGTACAGTGCGCCATTGAAAGTAGTGGGCTCCTATTCAAAGAGGACTAGAGTTAGAAGAACACAGTTTCTAAATAGCAGTCCATCTGGAGTATCAGAGTCCCACTCACAGAGAGCAGGGAAACAGGTTAAATAGCTTCCCTCCATCTGAATGTAAGTCATTTGCTCTAACCTAAGACAGCTCATTCCAGCCTGAAGGATGGTAATTAACTCACAGGACATATTGCCTGCACAAGTATCTAAAGAAGATTTTCTCAGACACTTAGGCAGACAAAGTCTTTGATAAACTATCATGATGGCCATTGCATCATCCATATTGCTACCGTCTTGGAAGATTATATTTATGCGGAAGACCCCACTAAAAGGCACAGAGAGCTATCAGATGCTATGAACTTTTTATTAATGGCAAAATGATTAATTGAGATTTTGACTTACCATATATATTGATCGAGGCATGGAGAAGGCTGAGGAATGAGCTTTCTTTTTTTTTTCCGTCTCAGCAAGCAGGGAAATATTCCTCTGCAACACTGCCTCCGCTGGCCATTCAGTATAATCTGCAGATGGAAAAGTCCACTGTTAGTCTTTTTTTAGAACTTGAATATTTCAAAACCAAATGCAACACTACCAAAAGATGATTTTTATAAAGGGTCAATTAGCACTATGGCATGTCTCATATTGTGAAAATCCAAAACTCACTAAAAATTATAATCTTAATTTAGATTTCAACCTAGCAGACTTCTTTCAATCCTCTGCCTCATTTGCTGGTACTCTCTACACAACCCTATCACCTATATGAGGACTTAGATAGAAAGCTCTCTTTGGCAGCCAAGAGATAGAGTACCCTTCTCACAGGAAATATTTCAGGTTATGGTACACCATAGCAATTCAGTGATCTGATACGTTAAGGGAGGAAGGTTTATGCTACGGTTCGTGGGAATAATAAAAACAACAGATTCTAACATCTTCATTTTAGCGCATCCCTATCACTTAACCTATAGAGAACTCCAGAATGGTAAGATCAACCACTCCTTCAAACAAATGTATAAGTCTCAAATATTGTCCTAGGTCCTTTCATCTCACCACCTTAGTCTTCAGCTGGGCATTCTGTCCACATTGCTCCATTTTCTATACCTTGATATAAGTATCCTATTGCGTACTAGGCAACTGATTACCCTCATGTCAGATGACACCCTGCTGTAGCTTTGTGATGTAATGGCACCACTTGACCAATCGCCCTGGGTGACGATTACACCGGAGGACCAGACATCAGCAATTACAAACTAGGTAACTATCTGTGAATATGACTGCACAGCAAGTAGGAGGTGTAAGGGGGAAGTACAGTGCGCCATTGAAAGTATTGGGCTCCTATTTAAAGAGGGCTGGAGTTAGAAGAAGCAACTGATTGGCCCTCATGTCAGATGACATTCTGCTGTAGCTTTGTGATGTAATGGCACCACTTGACCAATCGCCTTGGGTGACGATTACACCGGAGGACCAGACGTCACCAATTACACACCAGGTAATTATCTGGGAATATGACTGCACAGCAAGTAGGAGTTGTAGGGGGAAGTACAGTGCGCCATTGAAAGTAGTGGGCTCCTATTCAAAGAGGACTAGAGTTAGAAGAACACAGTTTCTAAATAGCAGTCCATCTGGAGTATCAGAGTCCCACTCACAGAGAGCAGGGAAACAGGTTAAATAGCTTCCCTCCATCTGAATGTAAGTCATTTGCTCTAACCTAAGACAGCTCATTCCAGCCTGAAGGATGGTAATTAACTCACAGGACATATTGCCTGCACAAGTATCTAAAGAAGATTTTCTCAGACACTTAGGCAGACAAAGTCTTTGATAAACTATCATGATGGCCATTGCATCATCCATATTGCTACCGTCTTGGAAGATTATATTTATGCAGAAGACCCCACTAAAAGGCACAGAGAGCTATCAGATGCTATGAACTTTTTATTAATGGCAAAATGATTAATTGAGATTTTGACTTACCATATATATTGATCGAGGCATGGAGAAGGCTGAGGAATGAGCTTTCTTTTTTTTTCCGTCTCAGCAAGCAGAGAAATATTCCTCTGCAACACTGCCTCTGCTGGCCATTCAGTATAATCTGCAGATGGAAAAGTCCACTGTTAGTCTTTTTTTAGAACTTGAATATTTCAAAACCAAATGCAACACTACCAAAAGATGATTTTTATAAAGGGTCAATTAGCACTATGGCATGTCTCATATTGTGAAAATCCAAAACTCACTAAAAATTATAATCTTAATTTAGATTTCAACCTAGCAGACTTCTTTCAATCCTCTGCCTCATTTGCTGGTACTCTCTACACAACCCTATCACCTATATGAGGACTTAGATAGAAAGCTCTCTTTGGCAGCCAAGAGATAGAGTACCCTTCTCACAGGAAATATTTCAGGTTATGGTACACCATAGCAATTCAGTGATCTGATACGTTAAGGGAGGAAGGTTTATGCTACGGTTCGTGGGAATAATAAAAACAACAGATTCTAACATCTTCATTTTAGCGCATCCCTATCACTTAACCTATAGAGAACTCCAGAATGGTAAGATCAACCACTCCTTCAAACAAATGTATAAGTCTCAAATATTGTCCTAGGTCCTTTCATCTCACCACCTTAGTCTTCAGCTGGGCATTCTGTCCACATTGCTCCATTTTCTATACCTTGATATAAGTATCCTATTGCGTACTAGGCAACTGATTACCCTCATGTCAGATGACACCCTGCTGTAGCTTTGTGATGTAATGGCACCACTTGACCAATCGCCCTGGGTGACGATTACACCGGAGGACCAGACATCAGCAATTACAAACTAGGTAACTATCTGTGAATATGACTGCACAGCAAGTAGGAGGTGTAAGGGGGAAGTACAGTGCGCCATTGAAAGTATTGGGCTCCTATATAAAGAGGGCTAGAGTTAGAAGAAGCAACTGATTAGCCCTCATGTCAGATGACATTCTGCTGTAGCTTTGTGATGTAATGGCACCACTTGACCAATCGCCCTGGGTGACGATTACACTGGAGGACCAGACGTCACCAATTACACACCAGGTAATTATCTGGGAATATGACTGCACAGCAAGTAGGAGTTGTAGGGGGAAGTACAGTGCGCCATTGAAAGTAGTGGGCTCCTATTCAAAGAGGACTAGAGTTAGAAGAACACAGTTTCTAAATAGCAGTCCATCTGGAGTATCAGAGTCCCACTCACAGAGAGCAGGGAAACAGGTTAAATAGCTTCCCTCCATCTGAATGTAAGTCATTTGCTCTAACCTAAGACAGCTCATTCCAGCCTGAAGGATGGTAATTAACTCACAGGACATATTGCCTGCACAAGTATCTAAAGAAGATTTTCTCAGACACTTAGGCAGACAAAGTCTTTGATAAACTATCATGATGGCCATTGCATCATCCATATTGCTACCGTCTTGGAAGATTATATTTATGCGGAAGACCCCACTAAAAGGCACAGAGAGCTATCAGATGCTATGAACTTTTTATTAATGGCAAAATGATTAATTGAGATTTTGACTTACCATATATATTGATCGAGGCATGGAGAAGGCTGAGGAATGAGCTTTCTTTTTTTTTTCCGTCTCAGCAAGCAGGGAAATATTCCTCTGCAACACTGCCTCCGCTGGCCATTCAGTATAATCTGCAGATGGAAAAGTCCACTGTTAGTCTTTTTTTAGAACTTGAATATTTCAAAACCAAATGCAACACTACCAAAAGATGATTTTTATAAAGGGTCAATTAGCACTATGGCATGTCTCATATTGTGAAAATCCAAAACTCACTAAAAATTATAATCTTAATTTAGATTTCAACCTAGCAGACTTCTTTCAATCCTCTGCCTCATTTGCTGGTACTCTCTACACAACCCTATCACCTATATGAGGACTTAGATAGAAAGCTCTCTTTGGCAGCCAAGAGATAGAGTACCCTTCTCACAGGAAATATTTCAGGTTATGGTACACCATAGCAATTCAGTGATCTGATACGTTAAGGGAGGAAGGTTTATGCTACGGTTCGTGGGAATAATAAAAACAACAGATTCTAACATCTTCATTTTAGCGCATCCCTATCACTTAACCTATAGAGAACTCCAGAATGGTAAGATCAACCACTCCTTCAAACAAATGTATAAGTCTCAAATATTGTCCTAGGTCCTTTCATCTCACCACCTTAGTCTTCAGCTGGGCATTCTGTCCACATTGCTCCATTTTCTATACCTTGATATAAGTATCCTATTGCGTACTAGGCAACTGATTACCCTCATGTCAGATGACACCCTGCTGTAGCTTTGTGATGTAATGGCACCACTTGACCAATCGCCCTGGGTGACGATTACACCGGAGGACCAGACATCAGCAATTACAAACTAGGTAACTATCTGTGAATATGACTGCACAGCAAGTAGGAGGTGTAAGGGGGAAGTACAGTGCGCCATTGAAAGTATTGGGCTCCTATTTAAAGAGGGCTGGAGTTAGAAGAAGCAACTGATTGGCCCTCATGTCAGATGACATTCTGCTGTAGCTTTGTGATGTAATGGCACCACTTGACCAATCGCCTTGGGTGACGATTACACCGGAGGACCAGACGTCACCAATTACACACCAGGTAATTATCTGGGAATATGACTGCACAGCAAGTAGGAGTTGTAGGGGGAAGTACAGTGCGCCATTGAAAGTAGTGGGCTCCTATTCAAAGAGGACTAGAGTTAGAAGAACACAGTTTCTAAATAGCAGTCCATCTGGAGTATCAGAGTCCCACTCACAGAGAGCAGGGAAACAGGTTAAATAGCTTCCCTCCATCTGAATGTAAGTCATTTGCTCTAACCTAAGACAGCTCATTCCAGCCTGAAGGATGGTAATTAACTCACAGGACATATTGCCTGCACAAGTATCTAAAGAAGATTTTCTCAGACACTTAGGCAGACAAAGTCTTTGATAAACTATCATGATGGCCATTGCATCATCCATATTGCTACCGTCTTGGAAGATTATATTTATGCGGAAGACCCCACTAAAAGGCACAGAGAGCTATCAGATGCTATGAACTTTTTATTAATGGCAAAATGATTAATTGAGATTTTGACTTACCATATATATTGATCGAGGCATGGAGAAGGCTGAGGAATGAGCTTTCTTTTTTTTTCCGTCTCAGCAAGCAGGGAAATATTCCTCTGCAACACTGCCTCCGCTGGCCATTCAGTATAATCTGCAGATGGAAAAGTCCACTGTTAGTCTTTTTTTAGAACTTGAATATTTCAAAACCAAATGCAACACTACCAAAAGATGATTTTTATAAAGGGTCAATTAGCACTATGGCATGTCTCATATTGTGAAAATCCAAAACTCACTAAAAATGATAATCTTAATTTAGATTTCAACCTAGCAGACTTCTTTCAATCCTCTGCCTCATTTGCTGGTACTCTCTACACAACCCTATCACCTATATGAGGACTTAGATAGAAAGCTCTCTTTGGCAGCCAAGAGATAGAGTACCCTTCTCACAGGAAATATTTCAGGTTATGGTACACCATAGCAATTCAGTGATCTGATACGTTAAGGGAGGAAGGTTTATGCTACGGTTCGTGGGAATAATAAAAACAACAGATTCTAACATCTTCATTTTAGCGCATCCCTATCACTTAACCTATAGAGAACTCCAGAATGGTAAGATCAACCACTCCTTCAAACAAATGTATAAGTCTCAAATATTGTCCTAGGTCCTTTCATCTCACCACCTTAGTCTTCAGCTGGGCATTCTGTCCACATTGCTCCATTTTCTATACCTTGATATAAGTATCCTATTGCGTACTAGGCAACTGATTACCCTCATGTCAGATGACACCCTGCTGTAGCTTTGTGATGTAATGGCACCACTTGACCAATCGCCCTGGGTGACGATTACACCGGAGGACCAGACATCAGCAATTACAAACTAGGTAACTATCTGTGAATATGACTGCACAGCAAGTAGGAGGTGTAAGGGGGAAGTACAGTGCGCCATTGAAAGTATTGGGCTCCTATTTAAAGAGGGCTGGAGTTAGAAGAAGCAACTGATTGGCCCTCATGTCAGATGACATTCTGCTGTAGCTTTGTGATGTAATGGCACCACTTGACCAATCGCCTTGGGTGATGATTACACCGGAGGACCAGACGTCACCAATTACACACCAGGTAATTATCTGGGAATATGACTGCACAGCAAGTAGGAGTTGTAGGGGGAAGTACAGTGCGCCATTGAAAGTAGTGGGCTCCTATTCAAAGAGGACTAGAGTTAGAAGAACACAGTTTCTAAATAGCAGTCCATCTGGAGTATCAGAGTCCCACTCACAGAGAGCAGGGAAACAGGTTAAATAGCTTCCCTCCATCTGAATGTAAGTCATTTGCTCTAACCTAAGACAGCTCATTCCAGCCTGAAGGATGGTAATTAACTCACAGGACATATTGCCTGCACAAGTATCTAAAGAAGATTTTCTCAGACACTTAGGCAGACAAAGTCTTTGATAAACTATCATGATGGCCATTGCATCATCCATATTGCTACCGTCTTGGAAGATTATATTTATGCGGAAGACCCCACTAAAAGGCACAGAGAGCTATCAGATGCTATGAACTTTTTATTAATGGCAAAATGATTAATTGAGATTTTGACTTACCATATATATTGATCGAGGCATGGAGAAGGCTGAGGAATGAGCTTTCTTTTTTTTTCCGTCTCAGCAAGCAGGGAAATATTCCTCTGCAACACTGCCTCCGCTGGCCATTCAGTATAATCTGCAGATGGAAAAGTCCACTGTTAGTCTTTTTTTAGAACTTGAATATTTCAAAACCAAATGCAACACTACCAAAAGATGATTTTTATAAAGGGTCAATTAGCACTATGGCATGTCTCATATTGTGAAAATCCAAAACTCACTAAAAATTATAATCTTAATTTAGATTTCAACCTAGCAGACTTCTTTCAATCCTCTGCCTCATTTGCTGGTACTCTCTACACAACCCTATCACCTATATGAGGACTTAGATAGAAAGCTCTCTTTGGCAGCCAAGAGATAGAGTACCCTTCTCACAGGAAATATTTCAGGTTATGGTACACCATAGCAATTCAGTGATCTGATACGTTAAGGGAGGAAGGTTTATGCTACGGTTCGTGGGAATAATAAAAACAACAGATTCTAACATCTTCATTTTAGCGCATCCCTATCACTTAACCTATAGAGAACTCCAGAATGGTAAGATCAACCACTCCTTCAAACAAATGTATAAGTCTCAAATATTGTCCTAGGTCCTTTCATCTCACCACCTTAGTCTTCAGCTGGGCATTCTGTCCACATTGCTCCATTTTCTATACCTTGATATAAGTATCCTATTGCGTACTAGGCAACTGATTACCCTCATGTCAGATGACACCCTGCTGTAGCTTTGTGATGTAATGGCACCACTTGACCAATCGCCCTGGGTGACGATTACACCGGAGGACCAGACATCAGCAATTACAAACTAGGTAACTATCTGTGAATATGACTGCACAGCAAGTAGGAGGTGTAAGGGGGAAGTACAGTGCGCCATTGAAAGTATTGGGCTCCTATTTAAAGAGGGCTGGAGTTAGAAGAAGCAACTGATTGGCCCTCATGTCAGATGACATTCTGCTGTAGCTTTGTGATGTAATGGCACCACTTGACCAATCGCCTTGGGTGACGATTACACCGGAGGACCAGACGTCACCAATTACACACCAGGTAATTATCTGGGAATATGACTGCACAGCAAGTAGGAGTTGTAGGGGGAAGTACAGTGCGCCATTGAAAGTAGTGGGCTCCTATTCAAAGAGGACTAGAGTTAGAAGAACACAGTTTCTAAATAGCAGTCCATCTGGAGTATCAGAGTCCCACTCACAGAGAGCAGGGAAACAGGTTAAATAGCTTCCCTCCATCTGAATGTAAGTCATTTGCTCTAACCTAAGACAGCTCATTCCAGCCTGAAGGATGGTAATTAACTCACAGGACATATTGCCTGCACAAGTATCTAAAGAAGATTTTCTCAGACACTTAGGCAGACAAAGTCTTTGATAAACTATCATGATGGCCATTGCATCATCCATATTGCTACCGTCTTGGAAGATTATATTTATGCGGAAGACCCCACTAAAAGGCACAGAGAGCTATCAGATGCTATGAACTTTTTATTAATGGCAAAATGATTAATTGAGATTTTGACTTACCATATATATTGATCGAGGCATGGAGAAGGCTGAGGAATGAGCTTTCTTTTTTTTTCCGTCTCAGCAAGCAGGGAAATATTCCTCTGCAACACTGCCTCCGCTGGCCATTCAGTATAATCTGCAGATGGAAAAGTCCACTGTTAGTCTTTTTTTAGAACTTGAATATTTCAAAACCAAATGCAACACTACCAAAAGATGATTTTTATAAAGGGTCAATTAGCACTATGGCATGTCTCATATTGTGAAAATCCAAAACTCACTAAAAATGATAATCTTAATTTAGATTTCAACCTAGCAGACTTCTTTCAATCCTCTGCCTCATTTGCTGGTACTCTCTACACAACCCTATCACCTATATGAGGACTTAGATAGAAAGCTCTCTTTGGCAGCCAAGAGATAGAGTACCCTTCTCACAGGAAATATTTCAGGTTATGGTACACCATAGCAATTCAGTGATCTGATACGTTAAGGGAGGAAGGTTTATGCTACGGTTCGTGGGAATAATAAAAACAACAGATTCTAACATCTTCATTTTAGCGCATCCCTATCACTTAACCTATAGAGAACTCCAGAATGGTAAGATCAACCACTCCTTCAAACAAATGTATAAGTCTCAAATATTGTCCTAGGTCCTTTCATCTCACCACCTTAGTCTTCAGCTGGGCATTCTGTCCACATTGCTCCATTTTCTATACCTTGATATAAGTATCCTATTGCGTACTAGGCAACTGATTACCCTCATGTCAGATGACACCCTGCTGTAGCTTTGTGATGTAATGGCACCACTTGACCAATCGCCCTGGGTGACGATTACACCGGAGGACCAGACATCAGCAATTACAAACTAGGTAACTATCTGTGAATATGACTGCACAGCAAGTAGGAGGTGTAAGGGGGAAGTACAGTGCGCCATTGAAAGTATTGGGCTCCTATTTAAAGAGGGCTGGAGTTAGAAGAAGCAACTGATTGGCCCTCATGTCAGATGACATTCTGCTGTAGCTTTGTGATGTAATGGCACCACTTGACCAATCGCCTTGGGTGACGATTACACCGGAGGACCAGACGTCACCAATTACACACCAGGTAATTATCTGGGAATATGACTGCACAGCAAGTAGGAGTTGTAGGGGGAAGTACAGTGCGCCATTGAAAGTAGTGGGCTCCTATTCAAAGAGGACTAGAGTTAGAAGAACACAGTTTCTAAATAGCAGTCCATCTGGAGTATCAGAGTCCCACTCACAGAGAGCAGGGAAACAGGTTAAATAGCTTCCCTCCATCTGAATGTAAGTCATTTGCTCTAACCTAAGACAGCTCATTCCAGCCTGAAGGATGGTAATTAACTCACAGGACATATTGCCTGCACAAGTATCTAAAGAAGATTTTCTCAGACACTTAGGCAGACAAAGTCTTTGATAAACTATCATGATGGCCATTGCATCATCCATATTGCTACCGTCTTGGAAGATTATATTTATGCAGAAGACCCCACTAAAAGGCACAGAGAGCTATCAGATGCTATGAACTTTTTATTAATGGCAAAATGATTAATTGAGATTTTGACTTACCATATATATTGATCGAGGCATGGAGAAGGCTGAGGAATGAGCTTTCTTTTTTTTTTCCGTCTCAGCAAGCAGGGAAATATTCCTCTGCAACACTGCCTCCGCTGGCCATTCAGTATAATCTGCAGATGGAAAAGTCCACTGTTAGTCTTTTTTTAGAACTTGAATATTTCAAAACCAAATGCAACACTACCAAATGATGATTTTTATAAAGGGTCAATTAGCACTATGGCATGTCTCATATTGTGAAAATCCAAAACTCACTAAAAATTATAATCTTAATTTAGATTTCAACCTAGCAGACTTCTTTCAATCCTCTGCCTCATTTGCTGGTACTCTCTACACAACCCTATCACCTATATGAGGACTTAGATAGAAAGCTCTCTTTGGCAGCCAAGAGATAGAGTACCCTTCTCACAGGAAATATTTCAGGTTATGGTACACCATAGCAATTCAGTGATCTGATACGTTAAGGGAGGAAGGTTTATGCTACGGTTCGTGGGAATAATAAAAACAACAGATTCTAACATCTTCATTTTAGCGCATCCCTATCACTTAACCTATAGAGAACTCCAGAATGGTAAGATCAACCACTCCTTCAAACAAATGTATAAGTCTCAAATATTGTCCTAGGTCCTTTCATCTCACCACCTTAGTCTTCAGCTGGGCATTCTGTCCACATTGCTCCATTTTCTATACCTTGATATAAGTATCCTATTGCGTACTAGGCAACTGATTACCCTCATGTCAGATGACACCCTGCTGTAGCTTTGTGATGTAATGGCACCACTTGACCAATCGCCCTGGGTGACGATTACACCGGAGGACCAGACATCAGCAATTACAAACTAGGTAACTATCTGTGAATATGACTGCACAGCAAGTAGGAGGTGTAAGGGGGAAGTACAGTGCGCCATTGAAAGTATTGGGCTCCTATATAAAGAGGGCTAGAGTTAGAAGAAGCAACTGATTGGCCCTCATGTCAGATGACATTCTGCTGTAGCTTTGTGATGTAATGGCACCACTTGACCAATCGCCTTGGGTGACGATTACACCGGAGGACCAGACGTCACCAATTACACACCAGGTAATTATCTGGGAATATGACTGCACAGCAAGTAGGAGTTGTAGGGGGAAGTACAGTGCGCCATTGAAAGTAGTGGGCTCCTATTCAAAGAGGACTAGAGTTAGAAGAACACAGTTTCTAAATAGCAGTCCATCTGGAGTATCAGAGTCCCACTCACAGAGAGCAGGGAAACAGGTTAAATAGCTTCCCTCCATCTGAATGTAATTCATTTGCTCTAACCTAAGACAGCTCATTCCAGCCTGAAGGATGGTAATTAACTCACAGGACATATTGCCTGCACAAGTATCTAAAGAAGATTTTCTCAGACACTTAGGCAGACAAAGTCTTTGATAAACTATCATGATGGCCATTGCATCATCCATATTGCTACCGTCTTGGAAGATTATATTTATGCAGAAGACCCCACTAAAAGGCACAGAGAGCTATCAGATGCTATGAACTTTTTATTAATGGCAAAATGATTAATTGAGATTTTGACTTACCATATATATTGATCGAGGCATGGAGAAGGCTGAGGAATGAGCTTTCTTTTTTTTTCCGTCTCAGCAAGCAGGGAAATATTCCTCTGCAACACTGCCTCCGCTGGCCATTCAGTATAATCTGCAGATGGAAAAGTCCACTGTTAGTCTTTTTTTAGAACTTGAATATTTCAAAACCAAATGCAACACTACCAAAAGATGATTTTTATAAAGGGTCAATTAGCACTATGGCATGTCTCATATTGTGAAAATCCAAAACTCACTAAAAATTATAATCTTAATTTAGATTTCAACCTAGCAGACTTCTTTCAATCCTCTGCCTCATTTGCTGGTACTCTCTACACAACCCTATCACCTATATGAGGACTTAGATAGAAAGCTCTCTTTGGCAGCCAAGAGATAGAGTACCCTTCTCACAGGAAATATTTCAGGTTATGGTACACCATAGCAATTCAGTGATCTGATACGTTAAGGGAGGAAGGTTTATGCTACGGTTCGTGGGAATAATAAAAACAACAGATTCTAACATCTTCATTTTAGCGCATCCCTATCACTTAACCTATAGAGAACTCCAGAATGGTAAGATCAACCACTCCTTCAAACAAATGTATAAGTCTCAAATATTGTCCTAGGTCCTTTCATCTCACCACCTTAGTCTTCAGCTGGGCATTCTGTCCACATTGCTCCATTTTCTATACCTTGATATAAGTATCCTATTGCGTACTAGGCAACTGATTACCCTCATGTCAGATGACACCCTGCTGTAGCTTTGTGATGTAATGGCACCACTTGACCAATCGCCCTGGGTGACGATTACACCGGAGGACCAGACATCAGCAATTACAAACTAGGTAACTATCTGTGAATATGACTGCACAGCAAGTAGGAGGTGTAAGGGGGAAGTACAGTGCGCCATTGAAAGTATTGGGCTCCTATTTAAAGAGGGCTGGAGTTAGAAGAAGCAACTGATTGGCCCTCATGTCAGATGACATTCTGCTGTAGCTTTGTGATGTAATGGCACCACTTGACCAATCGCCTTGGGTGACGATTACACCGGAGGACCAGACGTCACCAATTACACACCAGGTAATTATCTGGGAATATGACTGCACAGCAAGTAGGAGTTGTAGGGGGAAGTACAGTGCGCCATTGAAAGTAGTGGGCTCCTATTCAAAGAGGACTAGAGTTAGAAGAACACAGTTTCTAAATAGCAGTCCATCTGGAGTATCAGAGTCCCACTCACAGAGAGCAGGGAAACAGGTTAAATAGCTTCCCTCCATCTGAATGTAAGTCATTTGCTCTAACCTAAGACAGCTCATTCCAGCCTGAAGGATGGTAATTAACTCACAGGACATATTGCCTGCACAAGTATCTAAAGAAGATTTTCTCAGACACTTAGGCAGACAAAGTCTTTGATAAACTATCATGATGGCCATTGCATCATCCATATTGCTACCGTCTTGGAAGATTATATTTATGCAGAAGACCCCACTAAAAGGCACAGAGAGCTATCAGATGCTATGAACTTTTTATTAATGGCAAAATGATTAATTGAGATTTTGACTTACCATATATATTGATCGAGGCATGGAGAAGGCTGAGGAATGAGCTTTCTTTTTTTTTCCGTCTCAGCAAGCAGAGAAATATTCCTCTGCAACACTGCCTCTGCTGGCCATTCAGTATAATCTGCAGATGGAAAAGTCCACTGTTAGTCTTTTTTTAGAACTTGAATATTTCAAAACCAAATGCAACACTACCAAAAGATGATTTTTATAAAGGGTCAATTAGCACTATGGCATGTCTCATATTGTGAAAATCCAAAACTCACTAAAAATTATAATCTTAATTTAGATTTCAACCTAGCAGACTTCTTTCAATCCTCTGCCTCATTTGCTGGTACTCTCTACACAACCCTATCACCTATATGAGGACTTAGATAGAAAGCTCTCTTTGGCAGCCAAGAGATAGAGTACCCTTCTCACAGGAAATATTTCAGGTTATGGTACACCATAGCAATTCAGTGATCTGATACGTTAAGGGAGGAAGGTTTATGCTACGGTTCGTGGGAATAATAAAAACAACAGATTCTAACATCTTCATTTTAGCGCATCCCTATCACTTAACCTATAGAGAACTCCAGAATGGTAAGATCAACCACTCCTTCAAACAAATGTATAAGTCTCAAATATTGTCCTAGGTCCTTTCATCTCACCACCTTAGTCTTCAGCTGGGCATTCTGTCCACATTGCTCCATTTTCTATACCTTGATATAAGTATCCTATTGCGTACTAGGCAACTGATTACCCTCATGTCAGATGACACCCTGCTGTAGCTTTGTGATGTAATGGCACCACTTGACCAATCGCCCTGGGTGACGATTACACCGGAGGACCAGACATCAGCAATTACAAACTAGGTAACTATCTGTGAATATGACTGCACAGCAAGTAGGAGGTGTAAGGGGGAAGTACAGTGCGCCATTGAAAGTATTGGGCTCCTATATAAAGAGGGCTAGAGTTAGAAGAAGCAACTGATTAGCCCTCATGTCAGATGACATTCTGCTGTAGCTTTGTGATGTAATGGCACCACTTGACCAATCGCCCTGGGTGACGATTACACTGGAGGACCAGACGTCACCAATTACACACCAGGTAATTATCTGGGAATATGACTGCACAGCAAGTAGGAGTTGTAGGGGGAAGTACAGTGCGCCATTGAAAGTAGTGGGCTCCTATTCAAAGAGGACTAGAGTTAGAAGAACACAGTTTCTAAATAGCAGTCCATCTGGAGTATCAGAGTCCCACTCACAGAGAGCAGGGAAACAGGTTAAATAGCTTCCCTCCATCTGAATGTAAGTCATTTGCTCTAACCTAAGACAGCTCATTCCAGCCTGAAGGATGGTAATTAACTCACAGGACATATTGCCTGCACAAGTATCTAAAGAAGATTTTCTCAGACACTTAGGCAGACAAAGTCTTTGATAAACTATCATGATGGCCATTGCATCATCCATATTGCTACCGTCTTGGAAGATTATATTTATGCGGAAGACCCCACTAAAAGGCACAGAGAGCTATCAGATGCTATGAACTTTTTATTAATGGCAAAATGATTAATTGAGATTTTGACTTACCATATATATTGATCGAGGCATGGAGAAGGCTGAGGAATGAGCTTTCTTTTTTTTTCCGTCTCAGCAAGCAGGGAAATATTCCTCTGCAACACTGCCTCCGCTGGCCATTCAGTATAATCTGCAGATGGAAAAGTCCACTGTTAGTCTTTTTTTAGAACTTGAATATTTCAAAACCAAATGCAACACTACCAAAAGATGATTTTTATAAAGGGTCAATTAGCACTATGGCATGTCTCATATTGTGAAAATCCAAAACTCACTAAAAATTATAATCTTAATTTAGATTTCAACCTAGCAGACTTCTTTCAATCCTCTGCCTCATTTGCTGGTACTCTCTACACAACCCTATCACCTATATGAGGACTTAGATAGAAAGCTCTCTTTGGCAGCCAAGAGATAGAGTACCCTTCTCACAGGAAATATTTCAGGTTATGGTACACCATAGCAATTCAGTGATCTGATACGTTAAGGGAGGAAGGTTTATGCTACGGTTCGTGGGAATAATAAAAACAACAGATTCTAACATCTTCATTTTAGCGCATCCCTATCACTTAACCTATAGAGAACTCCAGAATGGTAAGATCAACCACTCCTTCAAACAAATGTATAAGTCTCAAATATTGTCCTAGGTCCTTTCATCTCACCACCTTAGTCTTCAGCTGGGCATTCTGTCCACATTGCTCCATTTTCTATACCTTGATATAAGTATCCTATTGCGTACTAGGCAACTGATTACCCTCATGTCAGATGACACCCTGCTGTAGCTTTGTGATGTAATGGCACCACTTGACCAATCGCCCTGGGTGACGATTACACCGGAGGACCAGACATCAGCAATTACAAACTAGGTAACTATCTGTGAATATGACTGCACAGCAAGTAGGAGGTGTAAGGGGGAAGTACAGTGCGCCATTGAAAGTATTGGGCTCCTATTTAAAGAGGGCTGGAGTTAGAAGAAGCAACTGATTGGCCCTCATGTCAGATGACATTCTGCTGTAGCTTTGTGATGTAATGGCACCACTTGACCAATCGCCTTGGGTGACGATTACACCGGAGGACCAGACGTCACCAATTACACACCAGGTAATTATCTGGGAATATGACTGCACAGCAAGTAGGAGTTGTAGGGGGAAGTACAGTGCGCCATTGAAAGTAGTGGGCTCCTATTCAAAGAGGACTAGAGTTAGAAGAACACAGTTTCTAAATAGCAGTCCATCTGGAGTATCAGAGTCCCACTCACAGAGAGCAGGGAAACAGGTTAAATAGCTTCCCTCCATCTGAATGTAAGTCATTTGCTCTAACCTAAGACAGCTCATTCCAGCCTGAAGGATGGTAATTAACTCACAGGACATATTGCCTGCACAAGTATCTAAAGAAGATTTTCTCAGACACTTAGGCAGACAAAGTCTTTGATAAACTATCATGATGGCCATTGCATCATCCATATTGCTACCGTCTTGGAAGATTATATTTATGCGGAAGACCCCACTAAAAGGCACAGAGAGCTATCAGATGCTATGAACTTTTTATTAATGGCAAAATGATTAATTGAGATTTTGACTTACCATATATATTGATCGAGGCATGGAGAAGGCTGAGGAATGAGCTTTCTTTTTTTTTCCGTCTCAGCAAGCAGGGAAATATTCCTCTGCAACACTGCCTCCGCTGGCCATTCAGTATAATCTGCAGATGGAAAAGTCCACTGTTAGTCTTTTTTTAGAACTTGAATATTTCAAAACCAAATGCAACACTACCAAAAGATGATTTTTATAAAGGGTCAATTAGCACTATGGCATGTCTCATATTGTGAAAATCCAAAACTCACTAAAAATTATAATCTTAATTTAGATTTCAACCTAGCAGACTTCTTTCAATCCTCTGCCTCATTTGCTGGTACTCTCTACACAACCCTATCACCTATATGAGGACTTAGATAGAAAGCTCTCTTTGGCAGCCAAGAGATAGAGTACCCTTCTCACAGGAAATATTTCAGGTTATGGTACACCATAGCAATTCAGTGATCTGATACGTTAAGGGAGGAAGGTTTATGCTACGGTTCGTGGGAATAATAAAAACAACAGATTCTAACATCTTCATTTTAGCGCATCCCTATCACTTAACCTATAGAGAACTCCAGAATGGTAAGATCAACCACTCCTTCAAACAAATGTATAAGTCTCAAATATTGTCCTAGGTCCTTTCATCTCACCACCTTAGTCTTCAGCTGGGCATTCTGTCCACATTGCTCCATTTTCTATACCTTGATATAAGTATCCTATTGCGTACTAGGCAACTGATTACCCTCATGTCAGATGACACCCTGCTGTAGCTTTGTGATGTAATGGCACCACTTGACCAATCGCCCTGGGTGACGATTACACCGGAGGACCAGACATCAGCAATTACAAACTAGGTAACTATCTGTGAATATGACTGCACAGCAAGTAGGAGGTGTAAGGGGGAAGTACAGTGCGCCATTGAAAGTATTGGGCTCCTATTTAAAGAGGGCTGGAGTTAGAAGAAGCAACTGATTGGCCCTCATGTCAGATGACATTCTGCTGTAGCTTTGTGATGTAATGGCACCACTTGACCAATCGCCTTGGGTGACGATTACACCGGAGGACCAGACGTCACCAATTACACACCAGGTAATTATCTGGGAATATGACTGCACAGCAAGTAGGAGTTGTAGGGGGAAGTACAGTGCGCCATTGAAAGTAGTGGGCTCCTATTCAAAGAGGACTAGAGTTAGAAGAACACAGTTTCTAAATAGCAGTCCATCTGGAGTATCAGAGTCCCACTCACAGAGAGCAGGGAAACAGGTTAAATAGCTTCCCTCCATCTGAATGTAAGTCATTTGCTCTAACCTAAGACAGCTCATTCCAGCCTGAAGGATGGTAATTAACTCACAGGACATATTGCCTGCACAAGTATCTAAAGAAGATTTTCTCAGACACTTAGGC